>NC_090649.1:226079102-226679102 GCF_040937935.1 Hyperolius riggenbachi
ATAAATATACACTGAATGGGTTTTTTTTTATCAAAAACATGTTTGTCCACATTTTTCGCGCTGCATGTATACAGAAATTTTACTTTATTTGAAAAATGTCAGCACAGAAAGTTAAAAAAATAATTTTTTTGCCAAAATTCATGTCTTTTTTGATGAATATAATAAAAAGTAAAAATCGCAGGAGCAATCACATAGCACCAAAAGAAAGCTTTATTAGTGACAAGAAAAGGAGCCAAAATTCATTTAGGTGGTAGGTTGTATGAGCGAGCAATAAACCGTGAAAGCTGCAGTGGTCTGAATGGGAAAAAAGTGGCCGGTCCTTAAGGGGTAGAAAGCCCTAGGTCCTCAAGTGGTTAAGCAGGGAGAGAGGGAGAGAAAACTGGGTGAATAAATAAAGTGCCCCTAGCACTAGTGGTAATGTGTACCCTAATAAAGAGTATTAAAAAAGTTGTTTTAATTGATAGTTCCTTTAATTTTTTGTCTTGGCTGTGCAGTGTTGCTTAATTGGCAGTTTTGGCAATTATCCTCAATCATTCACCTAACCATAACCAATTTAATTTATGTGATCTGGATCCAAGCTTCGACATTGAAATTCTTAAAATGCCCTGGTCATGTGACAAAGTGTAGTCTTTTAGCCCTCCACCAAAGGCATTTCTACTTATTGGGGGTATTATTCCACTTAAAGGACAACTAAAGCGAGAGGGATATAAAGACTGCCATATTTATTTCCTTTTAAGCAATAGCAGTTCCCTGGCAGTCCTGCTGATCCTCTGCCTCTAATACTTTTAGCCATACACCCTAAACAAGCATGAAGCGGATCAGGTGTTTCTGACATTATTGTCAGATCTGACAAGATTAGCTACATGCTTGTTTCAGGTGTGTGATTCAGACACTACTGCAGCCAAACAGGTTAGCAGGATGCCAGGCAACTGGTATTCTTTAAAAGGAAATAATTATGACAGCCTTCATATTTTTCTAATCACAGCTGTCTGTTAAAGTATATTGTGCAGGAACATATATATGGCAGTTTGTTAGGGAGGGTAAAAACTGATCCTATAAGCTTGTGAAATCCACTACTCGAAATACTACAGGACAGACACTAATAGTGAAATATAGAGATTTTGAATACAGATACATACCGCTCCTTTTAAACCAACTTCTCCTGGTTCACCCTAGGGGAAAGTGGAAAAAGTTAAAATAATCTCAAAACATAATTCGTTTACCTTAAATAATATGTTGTGAGTGGTTAAAGATTTAGCTATTTTAGCAAAATAAGTTCTGTTAGCAAAGAAAGCAATTTGTCTTTCAGAAAACCAGTCCCTACTGATTCATCAATAATATTTTACAGCTCAGCGGTTTCTGAACATGCCCCGTATTTTACCTTTTCCAGATTTTCCTTTAGGACTACAACAGCACAAAATATATATAGCTTTCAGTGAAACTGATTCTGTTGTCTGCTTCCTTTAGCTTGTCGGTAGCAGGGTTCAATGTCAGTATGACCAACTCGCTAAGTATAGGCAGCACTGTGTCCCATGACAACCAGAAGAGGCTGAACCTGGGCCTGGCCGAGGCATAGGCTGGAGAGGCTCCAGCCTCAGGGCACAGTGTAGGAGGGGGCGCCCAATTCATTCAGGTGTCATTCTTAATTGTGTTTGAAGCAGAAAGAAATAAGAAAAGGGGATACATAGCAGTGACTGCAAGCCAGATAACTAGATATTAAGGTGTTGGGGAGGTTGTGGGCCCTGTGGCACCTCTTAGTCTAATAGCAATCAGTGTGTGATGGCTGGGGTGGCAGGGATGGAGGGGCGCACTTTGGTGTCTCAGCCTTGGGTGCTGGAGGACCTTGGCCCGCCTCTGGGCTGAACAATAGAGACACATATGCAATCATGTAAGGTACATGCCACAGGACCTCTAGTGTTTGGCCTCTTATGTTTGTCACAGGACAAAAACAATGGAAAAAAGACACAGGGAGGAGCAGCCTAGGTGGCAATGGAGAGAAGACATGTGCCAGCAGACAGGCGAGTGTAAGCTCTGCTGCCAAGCTCTGCACTGCCTAGTGGGAGCACACAGATGGGGAGATCCAGCAGACAGTGCACAGCTCCAGAGATTTTCAATAGATTTGATGCTTTCCTAACCCGCTGTCTGTTGGCGTACCACAAGACATTGTAAGAATCTCTCCTCTTCTGAATTTACACTAATGACCTGGGATGATTAATAAGCTCTTTTGGTTTTTAATATCACCTATGCTGATACTGAAATCTATTTCTCAGCTCCTTAACTCTCTACACTATTATCTTGAGTCTCTGGCTGTCCATCTGCTGTCTCTACACTTATGTCATCGTGTTTTCTCAAACTTAATATAACCAACATAAAGTTTTTGACATTTCCACCTTCTCCCACTGG
The DNA here is from genome assembly GCF_040937935.1 of Hyperolius riggenbachi. Classification (NCBI taxonomy): domain Eukaryota; kingdom Metazoa; phylum Chordata; class Amphibia; order Anura; family Hyperoliidae; genus Hyperolius; species Hyperolius riggenbachi. The sequence goes on from NC_090649.1 coordinate 226,081,506, forward strand.
GGCCCCACTTATAGTTACCATCAATATAGAAAACACCACAATAACCTCAACTCCTAAAGCTCGCTGTCTGGAACTCTGTACTTAGAATTGAAGAATTTGTCAATTAAATTTCGAAATTTTGCAAGTAATTCTTAATTAGACTACATGATATTAGAACTACTATAAGGTCTAATGCGTGCGCGCGTATCGATTACCGCTCGTCAGGATCGAGCGGGCGGGGGTCGAGCAGCGTGATCGGACCAGCTGAATATTATCAGCTGGCCGGATCAGCTGCTCGATACACGGTACAGAAATGTACTGTGTATCCCCAACATAATGGGCGGACAATGGCAGGGAATCAAGCAGCTGATAAGGAGCACCGGCGGGGACGAGCGGTAATCGATCCACGCGCACGTGCGGACGAGCAGGGACGTGTCGGGAGTTGATCCAGCGGGTAATCGGCCGCCGGATCGACCCGTGTATTCCCAGCATAAGTACAAACTTTCAAAGGAAAACCCTTTGAAAAACCCTTTCAGAACAATGAAATAGTCAATACATTTACTTTCATTTAGTCTGGGGAGCATAGTACGCTGCACTGGGCTGCAGTTTTTGTGTTTTATCTTTTAATGCAGGAAATATAGCATACAGTATTTATAGAATAGAGCGCCTTATTAATATGCAAGTATGCAAGATTACTTCTCTCACACTAGCTGTTGCAACTGTGGAGGAATTGGTATTTTCACAAAAATGAAATTATATTTTGAATAAATATAGTGTTTGCTTTCTGTGATCAGATGACCTAGCAGCTTAACCACTTGAGGGCCGCCTACAGCCGATGGGCAGCGGCAAAGGCTGGGCCTAAATGACCGCAATACGCCCATTGGCGTCGAGTCCTCATGTGGCTGCTGGCCGGGGATCGTGCGCATAACAGCAATAGGCTCCGCCCACCCGTGTTGTCAACCCGCCGGCCAATCGGAAGAGCCGGCGGGTTGGTAACCCGACGATCGCCGCATAGGAAGCGTATGATACGCTTTGTAATGTATACAAAGTGTATTATACAGGCTGCCTCCTGCCCTGGTGGTCCCAGTGTCCGAGGGACCACCAGGGCAGGCTGCAGCCACCCTAGTCTGCACCCAAACACACTGATCTGCCCCCCCTGCCCCCTGATCGCCCACAGCACCCCTCAGACCCCCCCCCTGCCCACCCCCCAGACCACTGTTTGCACCCAATCACCCCCCTAATCACCCATCAATCACGCCCTGTCACTATCTGTCAACGCTATTTTTTTTTATTCCCTAAACTGCCCCCTGGGGACTCCTGATCACCCCCCACCCCTCAGATTCTCCTCAGCCCCCCCCCCCCGTGTACTGTATGCATCTATCCCCCTTGATCACCTGTCAATCACCCATCAATCACCCCCTGTCACTGCCACCCATCAATCAGCCCTTAACCTGCCCCTTGCGGGCAATCTGATCACCCACCCACACCATCAGATCGCCTGCAGACCCGACGTCAGATCACCTCCCAAGTGCATTGTTTACATCTGTTCTCTCCTCTAAACACCCACTAATTACCCATCAATCATCCCATATCACCACCTGTCACTGTTACCCATCAGATTAGACCCTAATCTGCCCCTTGTGGGCACCTAATCACCCGCCCACACGCTCAGATTGCCCTCAGACCCCCCTTATCAATTCGCCAGTGCATTATTTACATCTGTTCTTCCCTGTAATAACCCACTGATCACCTGTCAATCACCCATCAATCACCCCCTGTCACTGCCACCCATCAATCACCCCCTGTCACTGCCACCCATCAATCAGCCCCTAACCTGCCCCTTGCGGGCAATCTGATCACCCACCCACACCATCAGATCGCCAGCAGACTCGCCGTCAAATCACCTACCAAGTGCATTGTTTACATCTGTTCTCTCCTCTAAACATCCACTAATTACCCATCAATCACCCCCTGTCACTACCTGTCACTGCTACCCATCAGATTAGACCCCTATCTGCCCCTAGGGCACACAATCACCCGCCCACACCCTCAGAACGCCCTCAGACCCCATCCCTGATCACCTCGCCAGTGCATTGCTTGCATCTATTCCCCCCTCTAATCACACTTTGAGACACCCATCAATCACCTTCTGTCACCACCTGTCACCCCCTAGCACACCTACCCATCAGATCAGCCCCTAATTTGCCCCATGTGGGCTCCTGATCACTTGGCCAAACCCTCAGATCCCCCTCAGACCCCCTTCCGATCACCTCCCCAGTGCATTGATTGCATCTATTTTCCCCTCTAACCACCCCCTGAGACACCCATCAATCACCTCCTGTCACCCCCCTAGCACTCCTATCCATCAGATCAGGCCCAATACAACCTATCATCTAAAAGGCCACCCTGCTTATGACCGGTTCCACAAAATTCGCCCCCTCATAGACCACCTGTCATCAAAATTTGCAGATGCTTATACCCCTGAACAGTCATTTTGAGACATTTGGTTTCCAGACTGCTCACGGTTTTGGGCCCGTAAAATGCCAGGGCGGTATAGGAACCCCACAAGTGACCCCATTTTAGAAAAAAGACACCCCAAGGTATTCTGTTAGGTGTATGATGAGTTCATAGAAGATTTTATTTTTTGTCAAAAGTTAGCAGAAATTGATTTTTATTGTTTTTTTTTACAAAGTGTCATTTTTCACTAACTTGTGACAAAAAATAAAATCTTCTATGAACTCACCATACACCTAACGGAATACCTTGGGGTGTCTTATTTCTAAAATGGGGTCACTTGTGGGGTTCCTATACTGCCCTGGCATTTTAGGGGCCCTAAACCGTGAGGAGTAGTCTAGAAAACAAATGCCTCAAAATGACCTGTGAATAGGACGTTGGGCCCCTTAGCGCACCTAGGCTGCAAAAAAGTGTCACACATGTGGTATTGCCGTACTCAAAAGAAGTAGTATAATGTGTTTTGGGGTGTATTTTTACACATACCCATGCTGGGTGGGAGAAATCTCTCTGTAAATGGACAGTTGTGTGTGAAAAAAATTTAAAAAATTGTAATTTAAAGAGATTTCTCCCACCCAGCATGGGTATGTGTAAAAATACACCACAAAACACATTATACTACTTCTCCTGAGTACAGCGGTACCACATGTGTGGCACTTTTTTGCACCCTAAGTGCGCTAAGGGGCCCAAAGTCCAATGAGTACCTTTAGGATTTCACAGGTCATTTTGCGACATTTGGTTTCAAGACTACTCCTTACGGTTTAGGGACCCTAAAATGCCAGGGCAGTATAGGAACCCCACAAATTACCCCATTTTAGAAAGAAGACACCCAAAGGTATTCCGTTAGGAGTATGGTGAGTTCATAGAAGATTTTATTTTTTGTCACAAGTTAGCAGAAAATGACACTTTGTGAAAAAAAACAATTAAAATCAATTTCCGCTTACTTGTGCCAAAAATAAAATCTTCTATGAACTCATCATACTCCTAACGGAATACCTTGGGGTGTCTTCTTTCTAAAATGGGGTCATTTGTGGGGTTCCTATACTGCCCTGCCATTTTAGGGGCCCTAAACCATGAGGAGTAGTCTTGAAACCAAATGTCGCAAAATGACCTGTGAAATCCTAAAGGTACTCACACCCTAAAACACATTATACTACTTCTCCTGAGTACGGCAATACCACATGTGTGGCACTTTTTTGCAGCCTAACTGCGCTAAGGGACCCAAAGTCCAATGAGCTCCTTTAGGCTTTACAGGGGTGCTTACAATTTAGCACCCCCCAAAATGCCAGGACAGTAAACACACCCCACAAATGACCCCATTTTGGAAAGTAGACACTTCAAGGTATTCAGAGAGGAGCATAGTGAGTCCGTGACAGATTTAATTTTTTTTTGTCGCAAGTTCGAAGAAATGGAAACTTTTTTTTTTTGTCTCAAAGTGTCATTTTCCGCTAACTTGTGACAAAAAATAAAATCTTCTATGAACTCACCATTCCTCTCAGTGAATACTTTGGGATGTCTTCTTTCCAAAATGGGGTCATTTGGGGGGTATTTATACTATACTGGAATTTTAGCACCTCGTGAAACATGACAGGTGGTCAGAAAAGTCAGAGATGCTTCAAGATGGGAAAATGCACTTTTGGCACCATAGTTTGTAAACGCTATAACTTTTACCCAAACCAATAAATATACACTGAATGGATTTTTTTTTTATCAAAGACATGTAGCACAATAAATTTGGACAAAAATGTATACAGAAATTTTACTTTATTTGAAAAATGTCAGCACAGAAAGTAAAAAAAATCATTTTTTTGTCAAAATTCATGTCTTTTTTGATGAATATAAGAAAAACGAAAACTCGCAGCAGCAATCAAATAGCACCAAAAGAAAGCTGTATTAGTGACAAGAAAAGGAGATAAAATTCATTTAGGTGGTAGGTTGTATGAAAATAAACCGTGAAAACTGTAGTGGTCTGAATGGAGAAAAAGGCTCTGGTCCTTAAAGAGACTCTGAAGAGAGAATAAATCTCGCTTCAGAGCTCATAGTTAGCAGGGGCATGTGTGCACCTGCTAAAACGCCACTATCCCGCAGCTAAACGGGGGTCCCTTCACCCCCAAACCCACCCCCGCAAACCTTGGTCGTAGACTTGGTCGTAAATCTTCTTTTCCTGGAGGCAGGGCTAACGGCTGCAGCCCTGCCTCTAGTCGCGTCTATTAGACGCGCATCGCCGCCTCTCCCCCACCCCTCTCAGTGAAGGAAGACTGAGAGGGGCGGGGAGAGGCGGAGATACGCGTCTGACAGACGCGCGTGGAGCAGGGCTGCAGCGGTTAGCCCTGCCCCAATGCGGAAGCGCTCCCCCGCTGTACGGAGGGGATTTGGGGGTGAAGGGACCCCCGTTAAGCCGCGGGATATCGGCGTTTTAGCAGGGTCACACATGCCCCTGCTATCTATGAGGTCTGAAGCGAGATTTATTCTTGCTTCAGAATCTCTTTAAGGGGCGAAAAGGCTGTGGTCCTCAAGTGGTTAAAGCAGGCCTAATTTCAATTATTCAGAAATAGCAAAGTAAGATATGAATGGCTTTACATACCTTTGCTCCTGGAATACCAGAAGAACCATGACCACCTTTTTGACCCTTGAAAAGAAAAAAAATTAACTTAATGTATATTCAAACATAAAAACTACACAATGATTATCTATCTATCCATCTTCACCTATTTTACATTTACACACAATTCACAGTTTGCCCATTCATGATGTATTTATTGTGCTTCGTTTGTTCATATTTCTAGATACCAGCATACACTTTGCATTCTTTATCAAGCAAGGAATAATACTCCTGAGAAGTGAACACTGTTGCAAGTTTTGTTCATGAAACGCGTAGAAAATTGTGTCACACTCAGCTGCTCTATAATATATGTGATATTTATTTGATATACCAGTATTAGTATCCAATGTGAGCAAGTTAAACAATACAGACTGGCCATATAGTTTAGGGCATTACCCTGCTGGTTTGTTTCCTATATTGAAGAGACAAGTGATATTTATGCACTCTGCTCACTTTGCAAAGCTGTAATTGGCTGTATGTGCTAATGTCTGTACTGTACTGTATATAGATTTTTAATATGGGATGTATAAGTAAAATGTTCAGTGTTTAATTGATATATGAATGAACTGACTCGTTACCTTTCTTTCTCCAGCGATATATCAAAAACTATTTCTTTCCCCTAAAAAATCCCTAGCCTCATCAAGACTAGCATCTTTTGGGATGTGGGGAACTTTACCAATATATGCATAATACTATTATTGAACCTACTGAGATCTATATAGGTCAGTTATAAAATTGTGTAAATGAATCAAAACATATTACACTTTACTAACCCAGAATCCATATTTGTCAGCACCAAAGAAAACCAAAAAGGTTACTTTATTACAATCTATTTTTTAATTATTCTGCTAGTGTAAATAACTCAATCAAGCAGGCTGGGTCTTCCAATCAGAAGTCATCAATAAAAGCATGCATTCTACCATCTCTCTCTTCTTTCTCTCCCCCTCTCTCTCCTCTTTCTCACTTCCACAGGCTTACTTTGGTTAATACAATTAATGGATGTAAAATGCACCTCACTCCCTTTTTCACCTTGATTTCCTTTGTCCCCCTGCAAAAGTAATACAAATTAGAACTTATTTCAGAAGGTAGCAGACATGTGACCTAATCCACAGTTTTCATGTGCTCTTTCTTTTTTAAAAAAAGATTTTTGACAACATTAATAAAACATTCAGATACATTAAAAAAAAACATTTTTTACAACATTAATAAAACAAAATAAAAAATGCTGCCAGAAATCATAGACACACCATTATATACAGTAGGAACAAACACTGCGTTCTCTGCTTATCTGTAAGTATGTACCCAGGCAAACATCAGGCCTTTGTCCAACAGCACATAATAACACACGTCTGCCCCCAGGTGTGCTCCACAAGGTAACCGCAAATGCAAAGCGGAGGCCCCATGGTCCATAGGGATCAGTCATCAATGGCCTTAAAAACTTACTTCTAAAAAAAGTGGCCAGAGTTGAACCAAACAATCAAGTTGGCACTGCAGTGCTGCTGTCTTTTATGGATTAATAAAGAGCCTACAATAGTTACATAGTCTGGTTGAAAAACAACATCTGTCCATGAAGTCCAATCATAATAATTACACTATACAGTGGAGCCAACCTTATTGGCTGGTTGGTCTATGTGTACCCCTTGAGGCACTGGGGTAGAGGTATTGGCACACTGATTACTCGGTTTACATGGATTGGATTGTGATAATCAGAGTTGGGACTTACTGACTGAGGTTTAAGACAGCTTCACTTTAAGAAATAGCAAGCATGCTAAAATTAAGCAAGAATAATGAACGTGTTTGCAAATCTTTACCTTTCCACCAGCAAGACCTGGTATACCTGTATATCCTTGTGGACCTGTAAGGCCAGTCTCTCCTTTTTCTCCCTAATACACAATACACATATCAGAACAGATACATTGATGTTACTTATGTATTCAGAATTGCACTGGCATGCTAGTTTCACCTGACTAAGAATAATTGCACTGGCATGCAAGTTTCACCTGACTGAGGATTGCTGATAATGACAGTTCTGGGAGACATTGAAAAAGCGTACCTTATACATTTTCAGTGTAAAGTCCCTCCAAAGGGAGACATGTTCAAGGCAAAGTGCAATCATAGCACAAATAAGATGTGAAAAAGGTAAGTGACCTTCAAAATACAGAGGCTGAACAGCTGTGTTTGCCAGACTCAGGGGTCAATCAATGCAAAAATATTGCAGTAGGCTGTGGTACACACATTACAAAGGAATACTGCAGGTTACTGAGTGGCAAATTTAAAAAAAAAACTATGAGTTTTACCTAATATGCAAGCAGGTACAACATGCCAAGTCTTAAGGAGCTTTTTATGGGCCTGATATGCCTATCTTCATAGAAAACAGAAAAATGAGCATGGTCTTATATAGACTCTTGCACATGATCAGAGGGGCCTTGTCTCTAAAATGGAAAAGGGACAAAGCCTTCATTGCCATTTCCAGTGCTTTGTCTCCAACACTAGTGTGGGTGGTGGCTCTTCAGGCAAAGCCCAGTGCCAGATGGGGTGTCCAACAATAGAAGTGAGGGTGAGAGGTATGGTGAGATACAATTGTCCTGAAGTTAGAGCTATCAGAGAAGCGACCATGTTTTGGCTAATGTGTAAAAAGAAATCTGTTTCTCTGGATGTTTTTGTTCACTGTCAACTTTACACACTACTCCAGTGTGCATGGGGTCTCAGAAGATGCAATGTAGCCGAAGTGTGGATACTCATCTCACAGGTCCAAATACAGGTCAATCATCATCATGCTTTTCAGATTACAATCGAATGTGTGCAGACTGAATTCTCTAAGAAGATTAATCTGCAGGGAGTGGCTAATGAAGGTATTCCTGACCAGGTAATTCAAAAAGGATTTGTTTTGCATGGGTTAAGTAAGGAACATATACTGAGATAGAGGCAACCTTTGACACTGAATTGCAACAAAGGACCCTAAAAATCATTTGTTCATGGAGTTGGGCTTAGTAATTATATATTCTTTTTGTGAAAATAAATGATGTGCCTGCAGTGATTTGTGGCTTACCTTTGAACCTGTTAAGCCTGCTTTGCCTGGTATTCCTGGATCTCCCTTGTTTCCCTAAAGGAAAATAAATCACTGTCTTATCCATACCGAAATAAAAATAGTAATAGAAAGAGAGATAAATTCAACAAGTCTAAATACCTTTGCGCCAAATATTCCAGGTAAACCAGGTAAACCTTCTGGTCCGGTTGTTCCCTAAAGTATAACGGTTTTGTTTAATAATTTACAGGGAGGATTTGCTGATGATCACTGGGTTTACCAGCAGCTTGTCAAATGAAATTCTGCAATTACTACTTTTGTTATCTTAAATTGACACAATTTGGGTAAAATGTAAAACCTTCTGTTAGATAGGACTCATGCATGTGCATGGAATTCCCTTATGTAATAACATTCCACTAACCCCAGTATTCCACTTACTCTAATTATAGTAACTACCACGTTTTATTTCAACAGCATATAATGTTAACAACCATATAGGTTTTTTTTTACAGTAAGTGTACAACTTAAATCTGCCCAAACAGAAGCACTGATGCTAACCAATCTGTAGTGTATTACATGATCGGACCTGGCAGAGACTATGCTGCTAAAATACAGAAGTATAGTTCCAGTTGTTTTTAAGTGACACAAGAGAGCCTAATTCTGATACTGTTTACGCTTAATGATCATGTTAAGGGCTAGCAATAGTCTAGGCATACACATATACGCTTGTATGATCCAACTGAACAAAAAGTGGTGGGCAAGAAAATCCTCGCCTGACCATATGATTAAAAATCTACTTTTTTTTGTGTAAAACAGTTATTGGTTTTAGATAAGGGAGGAATTCTTTAATATACAGTACAAAAGGAGGGTGCTAAACTTTTTACCTATCGTTCCCCAGGTAATAATACATATTGCTCAGCTTAGAATGACACCAAAGTGTGTTTGATTACTTTTTCTTCTTCTTTTACATTTTTATATTAAAAAAATAAAAGAAAGAAACTTTTTCCAATGTAGGCACCTGGCACTGGTTATCCTGAGATCCTTGCTTAAACAATATCAGCCCACATGGGTGTTGACATGGGGGGTGCTCTGTCTGCATGAATCGAGTAGGATTGCTTCCGACTACTACTGCTCTTGCACCAGTCTATGACAAGGATGGTGGGTTTATCATCTGCATCTCAGTGCCCTGTACGCACTGTGCTCACAGAAAGGAGAAGCATGCATGTGGTTGTCTCTGGTTCTGCAGATACAATTGAGGTAGCAGGCTTCAAATATCTGAAAAAAATGTTTTGATTTTTAGATTTGAACTAAGGTGATTACTGTTGATCAACAAGAGCTGAATATAACTTTAATGCATCTTCCAGAGATACTGCTTATGAATCATCTACACTCGCATGTACAAACTCTTTGGTTGTTTCCCTTTGGAGATTTTTACTTCCAAGAATAATTTGGACTAGAAACATTTATTCCAATGTTAGAATTTCCAAAAGGGAATTCCCAAAGTCTTGCTCCATCTGGACTCAATGGTGAGATGTTATTCTTATTGATATTTTTATCTCTCTTTCCAATTCTGCAATAGAAAAAGCTGCCCAACAGAGTTGATAGCTATTTTGGGTTTTAGAAATGCTTGCTAAAGCTTTATAACATTAAGGACTATTAATACAGAAACATACATTACAATTATCATACTAAACAGTACATCTCCTAATGCTGTCTCATATCATCTTAATTTCTCTTTTTTTAGATCTGAGTATTCTGTTCCAAGGCACCTTTGGCCCGATCCAATCACAAAGGTTAAAAATCAAACTGAACCCAGGTTCAAAGGTTTGTACTGGGAACTTGCTTGATCCTGTGTGCAATCATATCCTTATAGGATCTTAATTGGTTAAACTTTATTGCTATGGAGGACTTTTATGGGTAGTCTTTTAATATGGTTTTATTTTTGTTTGTTACTTGTGATTATACACTGTGAAACACTGTAATAAAGATTTGTTATATTTTTCTACCTTAAAGAGACTCTGTAACTTGAAAAAGATCCCCTGGGGGGTACTCACCTCGGGTGGGGGAAGCCTCCGGATCCTGCAGCCCTCTGAACAGCCGGCGACAGGCCCGACTGTAATTTCAATATTTACCTTTGCTGGCTCCAGCGGGGGCGCTGTGGCTGCATTCGGCTCGGAAATAGACGGAAATACCCGATCTCCGTCGGGTCCGCTCTACTGCGCAGGCACCGGAGACTTGCGCCTGCGCAGTAGAGCGGACCCGACGGCGATCGGTTATTTCCGCCTACTTCGGAGCCGACAGCCATCAGAGCGCCTGCACAGGAGCCAGGAAGGTAAATATTGCGTCACGGCTGTACGGAGGGCTACAGCGAGACCCCCGAGGGACGCAGGACGGCGTGGGAAGCCTCATTAGGATCCTGAGGCTTCCCCCACCCGAGGTGAGTACCCCCCAGGGGACGTTTTACCGTTACAGTTCCTCTTTAAATATTGTTATCCCTCATATTTTTTGAGTAGTGCTGTTCAATAAGGGATTATTTTCTCTCTAAAGTGCAATATGTCCTTTTCAACCCTAGCTCCTCAGCTATTTCTATATATTTTGTCCAGCACTGTGCTTCACTATATTAAAATCTGTTTCTTGGCATATCCTGTATATATAATAGTCATTTGGGGGGAGGCGGGAGAATTATGGGCGAATCCCAGTTCTAACTTGGTAAAACAAACCTAACTACAGCTATCTCTCCATGAACAATATTTTTTTCTCCCTGTCTCTGTCTCTCTACATCCCATTACACACACAATGCAAGATGGAGTGATAAACCCCTCCCCCTCTCTATTTCTGCCTGTGGGGGGATCTGTTCTCATTGGCTGCTGGACGTAGCTGTGCATCCTGGGAGAAAATGATTCACAAACCAGACACCCATTCTGTGCTTCCTGACTTGGCGCCATAAAAAAAATCGACCACATGGTGAATCACTGGGCCTTTCTCACAGGAAACTTTGGCAAGTGAGTAAGCTCCGATTAACCGTAAGATCAAACTTACGTTTCTTGCTTGCTCATCCCTAATGATTTACCACCATCCTTTGGCAACTGTCGATGTTGGGAGAGCATATATCTGGAACATCCCTTCTTAAAGGGGGCTTTTTTATTACTCTATAAATCACCTCCCAGAGTCTATTTCCACATGTATGGAGATCTTATCCCCTTTTCCATGATGAAGAACGAGCAAACACCCCATATCCTAGACCATGTGAGCTGGTATCGCTCAGGTAGCCAGAACCCCATGCTGGCAAGCTCAGCCCTCCAGCCTGCATGCAGGACCTGGAATTTAAATATGGTTTGGGAGGAGGGTTTAGCACTCACCTGCCCTTGGAATGGCTCCCACAGATGAAATCAGAAAATGCTTACTAATGAGTGTTATAATTGTCAAATTTTAAACATACTGAGATTCCTGGTGGTCCTCTTGCACCAGATTCTCCTGGAGGTCCTGGTTCACCCTAGGAAAGAGCAGATAAATAAAATACAATTAACATATTTTAAAAATATCAATGATATATAATTTTGAGCACCATTTTAATGGGGCTTGCTAAATAAAGTGTGCTGTAAAGATTTGATTGTGGATAAAATACAACATTTGAAGAACATACTCTAAGGCTAGTGGGATGTTGTGGAGTGATGTTAGGGTGGCACTGCAACCCTGAAAGATGCTTTACAATGTTAAGTCTATGCGACATTCACAGTGCGACGTTAGTGTTGCGCTATAACGTGTTAAGTTATGGTAACACACTGCTGCAGTGAGTTACTGTTAAATGCACACGTTAACAGGTACAGGGAAGCATACTTTTCATTGTCTGTATGCTTCACTCTATGCGACGTAACGCAGCAGTAATGTGCGACTGTGTGTGACTTTTTTGTTCTTTTGTGTTGTGTTTCTGTTACACAGGGAACACAACGCAATGCCCCACTGTGAACCTAGCTTTAGAGGATCCTTCAAACTTTGGATTGCCTTGTGGCCAAAGTTTGCAGCCCTTGTGTGGGCTATATCAGACCTCACCAGGGTTGCTCAGTAGTTAGTGAATCACACATTGTGTGAGTGCAGCATCAGCAGTGAGGCCTTTGGTTTTAAGTCCAAGCTAGTACTTCCAGTAAGTGAATGCATTTGGGTGTAACACAAACACTCATAGCAAAGAAATTTCCTTGTCCTCCACACACTTCAAACATCCAGTGCGCTACCAACTGGATCACCTAAGCTCTCCAGCTTTCTCTAATCTTGTAGAACTTTAGGCTCCATGTAATTTTAATGCTCATCTACATCACTAATTCATCCACTGCACTTCATTTCCTAAATCACCCAAAACATCCTCAGAATGTTTAATCACTTCATATGACTTCATATGGCTACCTAAAAATAGTACCAATACCTTTAATCCATGTCTGCCATTATTTCCAGGAATTCCAGGTATTCCCTAAAAGGATATAAGTTGAATATTATATTGTGAATTTTATAGCATTCTATTCCTAAATATTACTGGGTTATTTGTATTCTTTTCTTTCAACCATGTAAATTCCGTCCAACTATATTTCAAACAGAATAAGGCTTTATCACATCAAGATTGCAGCTGGAATAATATGGATAATAAGTAAAAATTATGAATATTTTTTTATTATTTGATGATTGTTTTTTATTTATAATAGCTGCAGAAATGATTGTGCTGAAAGCTACAAGGTAGCTAACTGCAGACGAGCTTTGCTTAGCAGTCAGACTATGGGCTTGATTCACAAAGCCGTGCAAACTGTTTAGCACAGGTGTGATAAACAGTTAGCACGTGAAGTGCCGTTCGCGGACTTTTGCACGGGCAAAATGCCGCGATTCGCGCGATCGCGGACATTTGCACGCACAATTTGCTGCGAACGGCACTTCACGTGCTAACTGTTTAGCACACCTGTGCTAAACAGTTTGCACGGCTTTGTGAATCAAGCCCTATCATTCATAACACATTATGTAAATAGCATAAGCAGTGTATGCAATGCATACGTTGCCGTGACTGCATACGACATAAGGTTAGCTGACTGGGTTAGCCAACAATGCTTACAACTGGGGCAACATATGCAATGTATACGCATGCATGCATATCTAATTTACATAACACGTGCTACGTAAAGTGCATCAGTGCAATGTAAAGTTTAATGAATAAGGTCATTGTGTGTAATCATCATACACAGATTTTCTTTTCTCTTAACCACTTGAGGACCACAGTGTTAACCCAAATCCCCCCCCCCCCCCCCCCCGGCCTCCCTTAAAGACCAGGCCCTTTTTCATGATATTGGCCACTGCAGCTTTAAGGCCAAGCTGCATGGCCGTACAACTCTGCATAGCCTGCACGCGACCTCCTGCTAGCCCCACAGACGGCCTTTCACACCAATCGGCGTGGAGCGGTCCTGGGGCTGCCGCACTGCTCACGCCAATTGGCATGGAGCAGTCGGCAAGTAGTTAATAAGCTCACAACATTGTGAAGTAATGTATTTAGAATTATAGGAATGCACAAATAAACAGCTATTTACATTACATTTATTACTGATAGACAAGATTTGCATCTGGATCTTTCATAGGAAATGTAGAATATAATCACCTGGAAGAGAAAGCTGGCTTGTGAATCTAAGCCACTAGTCACTTCTGCTGTTTCTTACAGTGTAGAGCAGCCTTTCTCAACCTTTTTACCATGGAGGAACCCTGTAAATAACTTTTGGATCTCAAGGAACCCCTGCAAACAATTTTTTGGTCTCGAGGAACCCCTACATTTATTTTTTAGGAGGCGTGGTCTTTAAGTAGGTTAGGCTGCTAATTTCACTACCCTCTATTACACTGCCACTCATTATACTGTCTCCTGACCCCCCAATGTAGTGCTTCTTGTTACAGTACCACCTATTATAGTGTGCTCTATTATACTTCCCCCACGATAGGGCAAAATGCCAAGAAACCCCTGCAGAGTCCTCAAGGAACCCTGGGGTTCCAGGGAACCCTGGTTGAGAAAGCCTGGTGTAGAGCTTCGTATGGTATGTAATTTCCTGTCTGGACTACTGCAATGCCATCCTTTCTAGGCCTCCTGAGACCAGACTCCAACTCCTGCAATTTTTTATGAATGCAGTTGCCAGGCTTATTCATTCCTTCCGTCACTCCTCTTCAGTGGCCCCTCTTCGCAAGTCCCCTCACTAGCTCCCTGCCCCCCTCAGAATTCAATTTATACTGCTCTGGCTGGCCCTCAAATTCATCCACCATACCTCCCCTTCAAACATCTCTGATCTATTACAGAGATAATCACTAACTCGCTCTCCCCCCTCCAAATGACAACAGATCTTTTATAAAGGAGTTTATACATCATGTCAAGCAACAGCTAAGGGCACTAGGGCAGCACACAGATATAAAGAGGAACTTAACAGAAATATAACTTAATTCATTAAATTCATTACCTTTTACAAAATTAATTTATAAGTTATTTAGCCAATGTTTCCCCACTGTAAAATCTTACCTCATCCTGATTTACATTTTTAAATGTATCAGTGATATCGACACCTTTACTGCTGAAAACACGAACCACTGTGGGTATTTATTTCCTCTGTGTAGTGAGCAGGAACTTCAATTGATCTCACATAGTGCACTGAGAAGAAAAGGCTTTGTGACATTGGGCCTGATGCAGTAACTTGCAGTATTATTGCCGTGCTCAGACAGCACACAGCAATATTATATTATACATCCACAGCAAGTACAACGAATTATGATATTAGCGCAACCTGTGGTACTCCAGTAGCATCAATTTTACCACAGTAATGAGAGTTACTAATAGTCATGCTTTCTAGTAACATTCATTACCATAGAAACAGCCACACTACTTGAGTACCCCAGGTTGCACTAATCGCGTAACGCACTGTACTTGTTGCGGAAGTAAGTGTAACATTGCCGTGTGCTGTATGTGTATGGCAGTATTACCTTAACTTACTGCATCAGGTCCATTATAACCTAGGCTAAACATCACTGGTATGGTAAGGGGCAAACCCAGGATTTTAAAGGGAGGAGGGGGATTCCTGAAATGTCTCCCTTAGCCACACATAATACAGTATAATAATATGGTAGGACATCATGCTGGGTACACATAATGCAATTTCCCATCTGACTGAAAGGATCTGACAACAATTTCCATGTCCATGTCTGATCTGCTCCTGATCAACAACGGGATCGATCAGGACCAGTTTGGATACCGATAATAGCAGTCGACACTGGTAAGGGAAAAGTGAAACAGTCGCACAGCAGGCCATAGGGTTGTGCTCATATCTGACTCTGTGCTCTGTTAAAGGGGCACTTTAACGAAAATTGTTTTTCTGGGATAACCCTCGTAGCATGTATCTAAATTAGGAGCATCAAAAACCAAGCAGCTTTTGCTTTTTTAAATGCTTGATAAGGTAATACAGAGCTCATGCAGAGATCCTGCCCATCCCCCCTTCCTCTGCTGACTGGGGCTGCCCCATAGCAGCTCTCTCTCTGCTGAAGCTGAAGATGTTAGATAAACAAATAAGCAAGGTAAATGACTTTACATTCCCGCTTACACTCAGTTTACACTCACTCGGCTAGTCTGTTTGCAGTGCTATGAACTTCCCTGCACACAGCCTGCATGTCCAGTACACCAGAGAGAGCGCGAGAGAGGAGAAATCAGCTGTTACACTCAGCCTGACTTAGCAGAGGGGGATGACACGTTGCTTAGCTCCAAGATCATCTGCTCTGTATAGAGGGTCAAAGTTGACCCTCATGATGCACTATGGGGGCGAACCGAACTTCCAGAAAAGTTTGCGGTTCTCAGCGATCGCGAACCCCGGAAGTTCGCCAGGAACCGTTCGCCGGTGAACCGTTTGGGCCATCTCTACTTACAACTAGTTAAATTCATGTTTATATTTCTTTCTTCTACACATTTTGGCTTGCTTCAGCTTTTGTTGACACAAGTCCAGCCCACTGAATCTTGGAAAATCAGATGAGCTACAGTTTTTTTGAGGATCTTTATCAGGGCTGGTTTAACCCCTGATGGGACCCCGGGGCAAAGGTAACCTGGGGCCCCCATCCCACTGCCCAGATGCCGAGGCATGCACCCCCACGCTGCTAGAACCACGTTCTACCCCCTGATTGATCCACACTGTTAAATATATCCGCAAGCGGGGCGCCAGCACGACAGCAGCACTTGCCGTTTACCTGTCTCGGCTGCTCTGCTGGAGCCGCTTGCCCGTCTTCATTCTATTTCCTGTGTGACCCGGCGCATGTCACACATGGGGCTCGATTCACAAAGCGGTGATAACCCAGTTATCACGCCTAAAAGACTTTAGGCGTGATAACCTTTGCACCACTGAGTTATCACCGATTTTTCCTGCTCTTCGCGCGAAGTTACCGCGCGTACGCGCGTTCGCGCGCGCAAAGTCCCATAGGGCTTAATGGGAGCTTCGCGCGAAGCGTCGGGTGCTGCGCGCGCACTTACGCGCGTACGCGCGTACGCGCGGTAACTTCGCGCGAGTTTCTTCTTATCATGCCTAAAGTGAGTTTAGGCGTGATAAGGGCCTTTTCACCAGCGTGCAAACACTTTGCACCGCTTTGTGAATCAAGCCCTTGATATGATGCGCCCGGTCACACAGGAAATAGAATGAAGACGGGCAAGCGGCTCCAGCACAGCAGCCGACACAGGTAAACTACAAGTGTTGCTGTGTGCTGGGGCCCTGCTAGCAGTTATATTTATTAGCATGGATCAATCGGGGGAGGTTGGGGCTTTGGCAGTGTGGGGGGGGGAGGGGGAAAGCGACCACATTAATGTAAAGGCAGGGGGAGGCTGGAGGCCCCAGCAGTGCTAGGGGCCCTGGGGTAATTGCCCCCTTGCCTTAATGCAAGCGCCGGCTCTGATCTTTATTCAAACAACAGGGGTTTTCACCATTGTTGGTGTGGTCAGTGACTGTGGTATATAGTATATTGTAGAATGTGTAGTAGAATATCATAAATTATCCAGAATACACATTTTTACTTTAGTTTTCTTGGTTTCAGCATCAGAAACACTTTTTATGTATACATTGTGGTATATTGGTATTTAACCCCACCATCATAGGCAAACGCAGGGGGATAACAGCTGCCCAGAATCCCCCCTCAGACCAGGGCCGGTGCAGTGACTGGGGACAGGCACAAGTTGAGACACCAGAATATCTGCAGGCATACTGCAGCTCACAGCACCGCCCCCTTTCTTTCCCTGCTACAGTTGACTTTGGATGGAGCAGCAG
Source organism: Hyperolius riggenbachi (assembly GCF_040937935.1). Classification (NCBI taxonomy): domain Eukaryota; kingdom Metazoa; phylum Chordata; class Amphibia; order Anura; family Hyperoliidae; genus Hyperolius; species Hyperolius riggenbachi. Next base: position 226,098,916 of record NC_090649.1, read on the forward strand.
TTGTGTACAGAGCTTGGAGCAGCTCTGGGGAACTTAAAGGGGCGCTATGGTGAAAATTAGGTGTCTGCCATACCCCTGTTATCATGTACCTAACATTAGGAGCTTCAGATGCCAAGCAGTTTATTTTTTTTTTTTTATGTGTCCTTGACAGGTTATACCAGGGGTCCCCAAACTTTTTCCGTCAAGGGCCAGGTCAACATACTTCAAACTAATGGGGGGCCGGCGTATACATGATATGATGTAGAAAACATTACATTGAACGTAGGTAGTGTAAACTATTACCTGTTCACACGTGAAGCCCTTTTGTCTCCCATTTACCACAGCAGATATTATGTCCCCAATACAGCATGTGCAGATAGTAAAGCAGTGAAGCATACTCTGACAGTGAAGCATACCTGTCGTCCAAATGGACAGCAATGTCACCTGATGCAGAATTTGATTGGAAGCCAATGAATGACTGCTCGCTGGCTTCCCTGTGGATTGATGGTACCAGCACTGCTATTCTATCTGCAAGACACCAATATTTAAAGATGCAGTTGACCGCATCTATAAGTAATACATTTTGTAAGTGGAGGGCCCGGTGAAAAAGCCTCAGGGGGCCGCATTCGGCCCACGGGCCTTAGTTTGAGGACCGCTGGTCTATAGCAATGCAATCTAAAAACAGACATTAACAAGAATGCGCCAAATACAGAGTTCACAAGTTTCATATTTCATAATGTTTGCAAAAAGCTATGTACAGTAAGTTTCTTGCAGTGATGACCTATATGAATAATTCAGATGCTATAGAAGAATCACAGTTATATGTCAGACAAAAGTGAAATTCATATGGATTCTCAATGACAGTCTTCAAAGCGATGAGTGGCCGAACAGTGCCCCAGGGAATGGCAGCTGACAACAAGATATACTCACAGTACATCTATACCACATTGTAGTTATAACGATAAGAAAAATAGGTAGTAACCTTCTACATTAAAATGAACCACTTTAAACTGTACAACCTGTTAGCATAGGTGATCAGCAGGCACCTCATGTATACATTCCTTGTAGAGTGCCCTGGAAGCTCAAAATCCCAAGACTCTTAAAATAATATATATTATATATATATATATATATATATATACTGTATATTAGGATATATATATATACATATATATATATTAGGATGGCAGCCACATGGACTGTTGATGTTTGCTCACTCAGATCACAGCATGCCATAAACAATAAATGGTGAAGATCACTAAGGGGTCTTAGAACCCCTATAATAATGTTTAATTATTGCCAAATGACAATCTTTCTTCAAAGCAAGTCTAGGTACATTAGGTAATAGTTTAAAATATTTGACAAAACATTACTTACAGGTAATCCTCTTTGACCTTCCAATCCCGGTGGACCTGGTTTACCGTCTTCTCCCTTTCCAGACATAACATATACATTAGTTCATTGTTAACAAGATATGTACACGTAATGCTGAAGAAAACTGAATCTATAATAGAAAACTCATAGGCAACATAGCTTGAGTCTTTCAATTAGCACCACAGCTACAAGTTGATGTAAACATAACATTATTTCCAAAAGTACCCCATATTTTTATTTAATGGTGATCTGAAGCATTACAGAGTTTTTTTTTTTTATAAATATGTAAACACATCAATTACTCAGAACCCAGATCCTGCCCACTCCCTCCGTGCCTATTGTGCCTGTTCCTTTTATTAATATAAACATTCTAAAGATGAGCTAACTGTCAAGAAAGTGTCTTCTCCAGATGAAAAACCTTGTAGAACATAGTTTAACTAACTGCCTGATTGATAAAGCAGTGTGCGCTGTCATATATTAAGGCTTTTATGACAGCATGTAAACTGACAGTTTGCTCCAGAAGGGCTGTCAGTACAAAGTCAGCTATGACAAGGATTTTCTTGTCCCTGCATACTTATGCGTCAGCAGTGAGCAAGGACTTATTCAAGCCAACTCTTATCCAATCTGCTGAATGTCTGTCTGGAAAAATGATTCTTCTGGCCTGGGACTATCCTGGAACTAAAGCTGTCACTGCAATCAGTGAAGGAAGACATGAAGATTTGGCCTGATTATTTTGCCTTAGAAATGAGATTTATGTACCTGCTACTACATAACTGAACAGACAAGTATATAAAATGCTTGCGTCATATCTTTGTGATAGCTGACCACGTTGGTTATTAACCACTTCAGCCTACAGCGTTGAAAATCATATGCATCCAAGCAACGTTCACCTCCCATTCATTCGCCAATAACTTTATAGCTACTTATCACAATTAATTGATCCGTTTTTGGCCATTATAGTTTAAAATTAATACATGCTAACGTAGTTAAAACTCATGTATTTTATTTGCCCATTTGTCCCGGTTATTACACCATTTAAATTATGTCCCTATCACAATTTATGGCACCAATATTTTATTTAGGAATAAAGGTGCATCTTTTCAATTTGCGTCCATCACTATTTACAAGCTTATAATTAAAAAATATATATATTAAGATACTCTCTTGACATGCATATTTAAAAAGTTCAGACCCTTACGTAAGTATTTATGTCAGGTTACATGCCCTTTTACAAGCCAGCTTGTAAAAGGGCATGCAACCCGAAACAGCGGGCTGTAGCTGCTACACAGCATTTTATGTATCTTCAATAAAGCTGATTAATACTTGGATGTGGTGCGGACCATTATCTCCACACAAGAGTAATTGAGTGGTACTTTTCCATGCACCACGATGTTGCAACCCCCCCCCAAAAAAAACCCACAAAGAACAAGTGCAGGGGGGAAACAGCTGCATTTTCCCATCTGCAATTGTTACTGGTAATGGAAAAGGGCCCTAATGCCACCAATATTAACCCTTCCCTGATGTTTAACCTCTGCCACAGTACAAAACCCCTTATTGATACAGAACCTTAACCTCTCCTTAACCCTGCTAAAAAATCGCCAGGGGGCAGCAAATCTTTTTTTTTTATTTTTTTTTTCATGTAGCGAGACAAAGTCTCGCTACATGATAGCCGCCGGCGATCGGCGATCAGGAGATCCCGTTCAAAGAACGAGATCTCCTGGAGGGCTTCCCCCGTCGCCATGGCGACGGGGCGGGATGACGTCAACGACGTCAACGACGTCGTGAAGTCATAGGGGATTCCGATACACCCCATAGAGCTGCCTGGCACTGATTGGCCAGGCAGCGCACGGGGTCTGGGGGGGGCGGCTGCGGCGCGACGGATAGCGGCGGATCGGCGGGTAGCGGTGGCGATCGGGCACTGCACGCAGCTAGCAAAGTGCTAGCTGCGTGCAGCAAAAAAAAATTATGCAAATCGGCCCAGCGGGGCCTGAGCGGTGCCTTCCGGCGGCATAGCCCGAGCTCAGCTCGGGCTTACCGCCAGGAAGGTTAATGTAATCTACTTACTTGCACCTAACCTTACTGAATTTGTCACAGTCTAAGAGCTGGAGATGCTATCAGTTTGACTGTGTGTAATGTCACAAACAGAACATGGCTGCCCTCATTGTATCACAGGAATAAATAATCATCAAACTGATGAAGCGGTTTGCAGCTAGTTTTGCTTTGTAAACTATCTAAATTTTAGATAAGGTATATAGACAAGTTGCTTTTAATAGTTATTTTTTCATCTCGGATCCCCTTTAAAAGTGGACACTAAGGGCTGGGGTACACCGAGCGGCTTTGCGAGCGTTTTTGCAGCCGCTTGCGGCTGCGGATACGCTAGGGTACTGTATTTCAATGGGGGTGTGCACAACACAGCGGGAGGCGGTTTGCAGAAACGATTCCTCCCGGGGTGAGGCATTTTTTGGATTGCGGAGGCATTTCTGCCTCAATGTTAAGTATAGGAAAAACGCAAACTGCTCTGAAAAACGGCAGATCAGAGCGGTTTGCCAGGCGGTTTTGTTACAGAAGCTGTTCAGTAACAGCTTTACTGTAACAATATATGAAATATGCTACACTGAAATCCGCAGCAGCAATCCGCAAAACGCTAGCAAAACGCCTCATAAAAATAAAAAAAAGCGTTTAAAAATCTGCTAGCATTTTGCGGATCTGCTAGCGGATTTTGGTGTGCACCGGGCCTCATACTGAGAGGTTACATGATTAACCTATTGAATGGGAGGAAGTAGCCTGGGAAGTTAAAAGATACTTGAACTGAGAGGGATACGGATGCTACCATAATTATTTCCTGAATCACACACCTGAAACAAGCATGCACACAATCCAGTCAGACCTAAGTCAAACATCTGATCTACACGCTTATTCAGGTTCTATGGCCAGGGGGCAACACAGAGCTATTCTTAGTATATTGTGCTTTATGGAATTCTTATGCACAACTGCCAGTTCCCTTAAAGGAAAACTTGAGTCAGCTAAAAAAAAAAAAAAAAAATTATCTCACCTGGGGCTTCTACCGCCCTCCTGCATCCACCCTGTGCCCGCGCCTTGTGTCCAACCAATCCTCTGTTCCCCCGCTGGGACTACATTTCAGTTTCCCCCTCACCAGCAACTATGCATGCCCATCCTCGATAATGCTCCTATCGCTAGGAAGTGTTCTACGCATGTGCAGAACGAGATTTTGATGTAGGATAATTTAGGATAATTAATGTAGGCTATGATCTATCCTAATCACAAGACTGGGAGAGGAAAAAGATACCTTACCTGCAAAAGGGCAAGTCCTAGCTAATGGAGAATAAAGGTGGAAGTACGCAGACTGAAAAAGGGGGCATGTTGGCCAGACAGGCAAGTTTGCTCCACTGCAAGTACTTAGCAGGGGCCCTGGGAAAACACTATTAATTTGGAGAGAGATTTTGGGGCATGAGCTGGCTCTGTGGCCCTAGGCATCTGTTCCCATCAAAGAACCCGCCCTGCTAGACTGGAAACCACCACCCCTTACCACCACCACCACCTGATTTTAATGTTTTATTACTCTGTAAAAAGCACATGTAATTTTGTAAAGTGGCTGATTACTTAGTGCAGGACTTTAAAGAAAATCTGTACTGAGAAAAGTTCCCCTGGGGGGTACTCACCTCAGTAGGGGGAAGCCTCTGGACCCTATCAAGGCTTCCCACGTCCTCCTGTGTCCCACGGCGGTCTCGCTGCAGCCCCCGGAACGCACAGGCGACAATTTGTCACGCTGTGCAATATTTACCTTTTCTGGCTCCAGCAGTGGTGCTGTTGTGGGTCTTCCCACAGAGATAGGCGAAAATAGCCAATCTCTGTCGGGTCCGCTCTACTGTGCAGGCGCCCGACGGAGATCGGCTATTTTCACCTATCTCCATGCAGAGAGTGGATACTGCGCCTGCGCTGGAGCCACGGAGGTAAATATTTACATCACTGCCACTCCAGGAGGATTTTTGCCACCTCCGTGGGACCAAGGAGGACGGGGGAAGCCTCAATAGGATCCGGAGGCTTCCCCCACCTGAGGTGAGTACCCCCCAGGGAGGTTTTTTCCTTACAGATATTCTTTAACCACATTTTCAGTAGTTGTAAAGCTGACCCAAAGCAATATGCTAAACAAGAGTAGTTCTAGTAAGATAAAGTGGATATTTCATAAGGCTGTAAAGAAATCAACAACTGAGACAAATATTAAATCTAGTTTACGAGCTTGATTATTTCACTGCTCTCTCTTGCAATATTAAATTCCTGAAGAGGAAAAACACACAATTGAAACTACAAACTTTAAAAACAGACAACACAACAATCAATACAAAAAAAAATAACCATATGAGGCTTAGAAATTAAAATCCTAAAAATTAGACTTGTTCCCATAAATCTAATTTTATGCTTATCTCAGGTATTTATTACCCCTTCAATTCATAAAGATTTAAAATCAGAAACATGTGTCTTCAGTGAATTGCATGCAGACATTTGGCAAACAGATTTAGATGAACACATGAGTGAAAACATGAGTGAAAACATGAGTACCGTAAATGCCAGTTTAAAGTTATACTCCACAATTCACAAACCAAAAACTGGAACTCCAGGTCCATGTTTTGCTTATATCTACACTGCCTCCCTCCTCTTGCCCCACATTTTAATAAGTATAGCTACTAAACAAAATCTAATCTCTGTCTTAATTTTGATGAGAAAATAATGATCAGGAAATGACTAGTCTTCCTTCTGGTCCTAGTCACCCCCATAAAGGAGAAAGTGGAGAAATATTTACATTTCACAAAAAGGTGAATGGATGCTACTTACTCTCATTTACTCCTCAAAGGTCAGAAGTTTGGTGGGGCAGTTATAAAATGTATTGTTCAACAAAATATTAACTATGGCAAATGCCAATGAAACTGTAAAGGTGGCCACACAGCATACAATTTTTTACACTTCTTTTCAATTCAAGATTTACAATCAATTTTTCTGATTGATTGTACCATTTGAAAAATCTGACCAACATGTGTTACATTTTTCCACAATTATAAAAAAATGATTTAAAATTCTGCAAAAAAATGCTTGCATCTCTACATTACAAAATTGTCATTCTACCACACACCATACAATCATACAAACAACTGATCAGAAATGTCCACCACTCCTGATCGAGAAACATTGAAAAAAAAACAGGGAATACAATCAGAATAAAAAAAAAAAAAGCATTTGGTTTTTCTGTAGAAATTATTGTTTTTATTGAATTGATCTAAAATATGATCATTTTATTGTATTGTGTGTCTCTTCTTTAGTCTCTTCTTTCTATTCATCATCATCATTTCTATCATCAACAAAGCTTATGTTACAATGCACAGTCAGGCGACATCCTTCTTATTACTGGAGAGACATATTCACTAAAATGTTAGTACACTTAAAAAGAGTCTGAAGCCAAATAATTTACCTTTTTTTATTACACAGTTATGTTAAGAATTGGGATCAAACCTGATTCACTGCATCCCCGCTGCAGAACAAGGTACTTATCCCCTCAAAATCCCTGGGGCAAAATTCCACGATGTTCCAGGTTGTGCATTTTGCTGCCCGGGGGAGGCAGAGCTTTGCGCTGTAGCTCTGCCTCCAGTCCAGTCAATCTCCACCTCTCCCTGCCACTTTCAGTGAAAGAAGACTGAGAGGGGCAGGAAGAGGCAGAGATCAGCAGAGATTGACTGGACTGGAGGCAGAGCTACAGCGCAAAGTTCTGCCTCTACCAGGAAGCAATCAGATAATTTTGCCCCGTGGATTTCGGGGGGATAAATACCTCTTTCTTCCACGGGAATGCATCAAATCAGCTTTGAACTTAATGCTTAACATAACCGTGCAATAAAAAGAGGTAATTTATTTAGCTTCAGACTCTCTTTAAGGCCTGATCCAATTCACTTTTCCTCCTAAGTTTTGATTGAGGTGATATTTTCAGATTATAAATAAAACAATAAATAATATGCCCTTTTCATCCACCAGCAAGCAAGAAAATACTCATAATAATTTTGACAGTACTTTTTAAGCTATTAGCCTAACTCCCTGACCAGCGGACATCTCTGTAGAAGTTAGCTACACTACCATCCACTGCCAGGAGATTATATAAGTCCAGCGTCAATGTAGATACACTGCTGCTGGAGGGACTGCAACTGGAGACAATCTAAGCTACCGGCTGAAGCTTAGTCATGTGACCGCCAACCCTGCAGAGATTGGCACTGTGTGGCATTGGAAACCTGAAGTTTAATACCCGTAAAGCTACACCCATTTGTCAACTCAAATTTATCCTATATATCTCTAAGACCAATCATTGTGATATTGAAGAATCATGTGTTTTTGATGTTTTTCTATATGTGTCAATAAATATTTTTCAGAGTTTTTTTGCCTCTCTGAGATTGCATCAGTCTATATAGTCCTCTTCTAAAGTTATAAATAAGTGTCGGTGGGTAAGGTGGATTACCCTGAAAAAGGACTGTGTTTTTGATCCTTCACAATATAAAGGATTGTACCTCTAGAGTTTTTTAACAAAGATGGCATTGGAAACAGGCTAGCACAGCAACACCAGCAGCAGGAGCCGTGAGTACATAGTCCATTGGGTAAACTACACCGCCAATCAGACGAGACAAGCTGCAGGGATTGTGAGTACCTAGCCCACTGGGTAAACAATTTATACAAAGCTCATTGAAATAGTACATACCATAAAGGGAAAGCAACCATTGATTTATTTATATCTTCCACTGAAACACAGAACAACAACCCCGACAGACCCTCTAATAGGAACTACATACCATTAAACAGAACTTTGCACAGAGCAATTGTCTTCCTCTCTTTTTTATGCACAATAAGGACAAAATTTAATTTATCCATATAGTTACAGTTTTTGTGGTTTTTTGATTATATATATTTTTTTTCCCCTTGCCTCATTTTTTAACTGCCAGGAAGCCCATGTATGATTGATGCATTCTGTATGCATGATGATGTGTGACTTATTGTAGGAACATTAAATCCTACCATTTATGTGCATTTACATTAGCATATATTTGCATTATATTTGCCTTTTAATGAAGTAGTAACATTCCTATGCTTTTTTATCAATAAATCTTTGCACTTTACTGAAATTAATAAAACACTGATTAACCTTATAAACCCAGCAGTGTTCTAGTATCCATACATCCAATTAACCAAGTGGAGGTAGTTGGACACCTTCACAACTATATGAACTAGCTGCAGTAACGAACAGTCACTGAATCCTACCATTTATATGCATTTAATTAGTATATGATTAGTATATGTTTGCATTATATTTGCATTATGTTGAAGCTGAGACATTTGGTAGTAACAAGCTTGTGGCTAGGGCCAGTTAGCAGTGCGCACGGGAGTGTAGTAAGCATGTTGGTGAATCATGCAGCTGGCTTTGGTTGAACCTTATGAAGAGATGGTGATTACCATTGGTATAATGGTATTTGATTTTAATATAGCCATAGGGTTTTCTATTTCTCATTGTTAACTGCGTATATAATAAAGTTATAAAGTGTTTAAGAAGTCACTTGTGGAGTAGTATATTTTGCTTCAAAAGCTATTTTAAACAGAAGATGAAAAATTGTCACTTAGGAGAAAAAGTGATTTGGATTAGGCCCTTAACCTCCCTGACGTTCTATTAAGATCGCCAGGGTGGCTGCGGAAGGGTTTTTTTTTTTATTAAAAAAAATCTATTTCATGCAGCCAACTGAAAGTTGGCTGCATGAAAGCCCACTAGAGGGCGCTCCTGCCGCATATTTCTGATCGCCTGAGGCGATCAGAAGTAACAAGAAGGGCCGCGATGAGCGGCCCTCCTTGTTTTGCTTTTCTCGTCGCCATGGCGACGAGCAGAGTGACGTCATGGACGTCAGCCGACGTCCTGACGTCAGCCGCCTCCGATCCAGCCCTTAGCGCTGGCCGGAACTGATTGGTCCGGCTGCGCAGGGCTCGGGCGGCTAGGGGGACCCTCTTTCGCTGCAGCTCGCGGCGGATCGCCGCAGAGCGGCGGCGATCAGGTAGCACACGCGGCTGGCAAAGTTCTGGCTGCGTGTGCTGCTTTTTATTTGGCGAAAATTGGCCCAGCAGGGCCTGAACGGCACCCTCCAGCGGTAATGGACGAGCTGAACTCGTCCATACCGCTCAGGAGGTTATTGTAATAACATAAGAGTACCAAGCTAAATAAATAGGAAGCAGAGCAATACACTGATGTTATTTTTCTTCTGGGATTCAATTTAATGAGGCGAAAAAAATGATTCTGATTCCTATATCACCACCTCTGTTGCTAGGACTTTCTACTTCCTGCTAGTCTCACTATAACAATCTGCAGTTTTCGACCAACCTGCACTAATTTCTGGCTGGTAGCACAAAATGCAGACATCTTTGCCCACACATGACTCCCCCTCAGTTTCTGATCTAGCGATATATGCAATGCAGATACTGTAAGTGTGAAGAAGAAGTAGGTTGTTTGCTCTCTGCCATGCTGCATGAACTATTCAGATAAAGTTCTCATTGTTGTGAACCCCAATAGTGCAGAAGCAGACTGGAAGATTAGCACACCCTAATTATATGGCTGGTTGAAATTTTATGCTGATCACCAGTCTGCGGCATCAGAGAAAGCGCGCACACACACACACACACACACACACACACACACACACACACACACACACACACACACACACACACACACACACACACACACACACACACACACACACACACACACACACACACAGTAATTCTGTTCTCTATTTTAATCTTGCAGTTTTCTGTGCCATTAGGTTCTGGTCTAATTTTCTAATTTGGAACTGCTGTGAGTCAATGATTCATTCACTGGCTAATGTGGAGGCAAGAGATCAGCCACTCAAAGTTGAAATATCCAACAACTGCATCCTTTCAGTGTTCTTGCAGGATTGAAAGGTAATGTAAATCACAAACCCTACCCAATCCTTCCTATTACTAACCTTCCTTAATGATGCTTAAACCTATCAAGTATAACACTGACAGATACCCACTTTCTATTGTCTTCACCTCTGGTACTGAATCCAAACACAAGGTGCTACAATCGTGAAAGACAGCGCTTTGGATATGTATAAAGGTGGCCATACACTTATAGATTTGCAGCAGATTCGACCATCAGATAGATTTCTAACAGATGCCTGTCAAGTCGGAATCTGACTGGAATCTATGTGATGTGTGCCACACACTAGGAACAGATTTCCAACAGATTTCAGAATTAAATCTATTGGAAATCAATCTAAATGCATTATTGGACCATTAGATCCAATGCAACTCTATGGGCCATCGATCTGCTGGCAGCAGCAGATTGACCTAGATCCTCCATTCTGTCAGATCGATCAAATTGATCGATCAATTTGATCGAATCGATTGGTCGATCGACAGCTGAAATTGACCAGTGTATGGGCCCCTTAAGCCATTTACCAGTACCCAAATTAACCTCTTATGGGCACGATAACCAGGCCAGGGGCCAGCACCTAAATGAACCATGCTGAGATTACTGTTTGCTTATGCAGACCCCATTCTACTTTACTATAGTAGCCCAAATTGTGGGAGTAGGTTGGGGTGTACTTTTGCCTATCGCTAAGCTATACTGATAGATTGAAAGTATTGTACAGTAAATGATGATTATGGTTAGAGTTTTGCCTAACAGTTACCTCCAACTCATAATTTACAAATCAGAAACACAGACGTATGGGAAACTTACACATCGTTGGAACCAGATCCAGAGATGTAGAGTTTGTATTCAAAATAACATACAAAACCATACAAACATAAAAATATGCATAGCACCTACATTTCAATAAAATATCCACTTTCACACTGTAAAACTAGTTTTCAACAAATTGTCTCCACTGCAACATATTCTAGCTGCTAGTGCTGCTCGGATACCCCTTTTCAAAATCCGGATCTGATTCGGATACCCAGATATCCGATCCGGGTCGGATATCCGATTTCAAAATTTTCCAATCCGAATTGGATATCCAACCTCAGTATCCGAGCGGATTCGGATATACGGATAGAAAAACCAGAAGTGCCCTTTAAATTGCTTTAAAAACGTTTTTTTAGGGTAAATGAGGCATGTAGCATCATTATTTTTTAAAGGGGAACACTAATTGATGATGTGGGGATTTACAATATCCCCCCCCCCCCCCAAAAAAAAAAATGGCTGTCAATTAACATCAGGCCTAGGTTCCAGACAGCGGTCGTGCAGCCCACATTGTGTCCAAAGTCCAACCGCACAACTGTGACATGACAGTTTTCAGACACCTTCAAAAAATGATCAGCACAGCAGCAGTGGCCTGTGGCACCCTGGCGGCGTGAGCAGCACAGACAGCAGGAGCAGGGCAATGCAGCAGCAGCAGGTGTAACGTGTGCCAGGAGCATGCCGGACGTGTCACGTGGCACGTGTCATGTGGCACTCGCCACGTTTCACGTGGCACTTGGCATGTGTTAGGTTTATAACTGTGTACAGCCCTTGCTAGGCCAGCAGCACTGGAGCATGTCTCTCAGTGAGCATTCACAAGCAAGGGATGATATGTCGCATCATAGCAGCCCTCCTTATTATACAGGGGGGCTGGCCAGTGTTCCTTTCTGTGATTGGGTGCCAGGGTTTAGGCTGGGAGCCCTCTGATTGGCTCAATGAGGTCAGGTGGGGCTGGCCAGGGTTCCCCTCTGTGATCGGTTGCTAGGGCTTCTGCTTGGAGCCCTCTGATTGGCTTCAGGATTTCATCTCCTTAGTTACAGTATTTCTGATCCGGATATCCGCAATATCCACGGATATCCGCGTTATGCGCCCAAATATCCGCAAATAGCTATCCGGATTTCTACAGAAATCCGGAATCCGAATCCGAATCGGATAGCTGAAAAAGGGTCGGATATCCGGGTTACTCGGATATCCGGAATCTGGATGAGCAGCACTACTAGCTGCAATTAAGCCAAATACTAACACGGTGAACAAGGGCACGTGAAATAAGAATTCTTTTACTTTTTCTTTCAGAACCATTCTTAAATGTAATATTTCCTTCACTTTTTTGTCATTCCAAAGTTGATGTTACTTGCCAAATACTTATGGGAAATCCTAGACATTTTACAACCATCATGAAATTATGTTTTATTAGATTGTGTGTCCTAGTTTCAAGAATGTTTCAACTCAACAGGATTCTAAGAATGACTTGATTGTCATTCATTCTATTAAATGAATCTTGCATGTCAGTGACATTTACCTCCTTAACACAATGTAGCTTGTGTGGCACCTAAACATATACAGATAGCAGTTTAGCTCATTACTGAGGAATTCTGAATGCAAACCATACACAGATGCATTGCTGGGTATTTATAACATGCTGTACTTAGAATTTGGATTTAAACCAACCAGTGAACTAATCTGACACATATTTCTCTTGCCATCCCAGATGTATGATATGGTACCAAAATATATAAAATAAAATGCCTCCCTACACTGATATTTCGGTTTTGGATGTCTTTCATTGGCTGTAATCTCTCTCTCTCTGCCTGTTTCTCTCTCTCTGTCTCGCTCTTTCTCTCACTCTCTCTCTCTCTTTCTCTAATGCTACGTACACACATGCGACAATGATCGTTCGTTGAGAACGACGAACGAACGTTTAATTGATGTAAGAACGACCTAAGTAAAGTTAGTTTTAAAAGGTGTGTAACGATCTGATCGTTAGAACGAACGTTACATCACATAAAGCAACTATTGCGCCTGCGCATAAAAATGAGAAGTTTCACGGAGAAATAGTGAAATGCGCATGTCAAGCCTAGTACGAACGACGGTTTCCAACGATGTACTACTTTTGCAAACGATCGTTGTTGGTTAAAATCCGCCTAGACAGAACTTTCTTTTGTAGCGATTTGGCTCGTTCGTCGTTTGCCTTAATAGTCAGTGGTTCGTTTTTTGTAACGATCGTCGTTGGTAAAGATCGGGGAACGATCGTTACAAACGACTATAGTGGCATGTGTGTACGTACCTTAAGACTCCAAGGACAAGCCTTTGTACAACAGTGTCACCATCCTCTCCTACAAGTTAATATAGCATGCAAGCATTTGCCACTATCTTGTAGCTCCAGTGACTCAGTCACTTGTTTTTTTCTGCAACATAAGTATAGAGACAACACAGAAAGCTATCAGAGAACTGTAAGACCATTAACCACTTTTTAATTGCAGAGGCAGGTAAAGACCATCTTTATGCACACATTTTTTCATAATTTGTAGCATGCACTCCGGAGCAGGACATTTTTTTCTAAGTCTGTGTATTCATTAACTGATCTCAAATACATCACTTTCAAAGGGCTTGATCAAGAGTCTCTTATTTATTTCCAGTTGCTGCTATAGTAGAATAGGGTGGTAAAAGATGTCTTCCTAATTTGTCTATCTTTGGCTAGGTCATCCACTTTTGTCTAGGTCTGCCCAACAGACAGTACATTTAATAACTGAAAGGTACAACCCCAGGCAGAATAACCTCTTCAACTAAATTGTTGCAGGAAACCCAGCCAAGCTCACTGGATCAGTAAAAAGAATACTACATGCCTGTTGATGAGAAAACAGCACTCTTCTTTTTTTGCATAATTTACAGCATACAAGCTAGCTTCTTCTACTTAAAATGATTTCTATTTCTACATCGGTATCCATGTGAGTTCCTCTTACTGATCAGGTCTCACCAGCTTCACTAGCTTAACACTCTGTAGTTCTTTTCCAATACCTCTTTGGTCAGACTTGTTTTACAAAACAGGGAGACTCTGTTTAGAGCTGTATTTTCTCTGGCTCCATCCAATCTCGTATTCTTGGTAACCCTTAGTGTTTCACGTGCACAAAGAAGGACATTTACATTATATACATAATACAGCTGTAAAATTGACAGGCAGAAACAGCATTAAGCAGATCTGAGACTTCTTGTTTTGTTATTTCACAGCTCAAGACCCTGACAGATAAAAAAAATTAAATCAAACTCACCATGCACAGTACAACATACACTCACCTAAAGGATTATTAGGCACACCATACTAATACGGTGTTTGACCCCCTTTCGCCTTCAGAACTGCCTTAATTTTATGTGACATTGATTCAACAAGATGCTGAAAGCATTCTTTAGAAATGTTGGCCCATATTGATAGGATAGCATCTTGCAGTTGATGGAGATTTGTGGGAATCACATTCAGGGCACGAAGCTCCCGTTCCATCACATCCAAAAGATGCTCTATTGGGTTGAGATCTGGTGACTGTGGGGGGCATTTTAGTACAGTGAACTCATTGTCACGTTCAAGAAACCAATTTGAAATGATTCGAGTTTTATGACATGGTGCATTATCCTGCTGGAAGTAGCCATCAGAGGATGGGTACATGGTGGTCATGAAGGGATGGACATGGTCAGAAACAATTCTCAGGTAGCCCATGGCATTTAAACGGTGCTCAATTGGCACTAACTGGCCTAAAGTGTGCTAAGAAAACATCCCCACATCATTACACTACCACCACCACCAGCCTGCACAGTGGTAACAAGGCATGGTGGATCCATGTTTTCATTCTGTTTACGCCAAATTCTGACTCTGTCGAAACTCATCAGATCAGGCAACATTTTTCCAGTCTTCAACTGTCCAATTTTGGTGAGCTCGTGCAAATTGTAGCCTCTTTTTCCTATTTGTAGTGGAGATTAGTGGTACCCGGTGGGGTCTTCTGCTGTTGTAGCCCATCTGCCTCAAGATTGTGCATGTTGTGGCTACACAAATGCTTTGCTGCATACCTCGGTTGTAACGAGTGGTTATTTCAGTCAACGTTTCTCTTCTATCAGCTTGAATCAGTTGGCCCATTCTCCTCTGACCTCTAGCATCAACAAGGCATTTTCGTCCACAGGACTACCGCATATTGGATTTTTTTTCCCTTTTCACACCATTCTTTGTAAACCCTAGAAATGGTTCTGTGTGAAAATCCCAGTAACTGAGCAGATTGTGAAATACTCAGGACAGGCCCATCTGGCACCAACAATCATGCCACGCTCAAAATGGCTTAAATCACCTTTCTTTCCCAATCTGACATTCAGTTTGGAGTTCAGGAGATTATCTTGACCAGGACCACACCCATTGAAGCAACTGCCATGTGATTGGTTGATTAGATAATTGCCTTCTTGAGAAATTGAACAGGTGTTTCTAATAATCCTTTAGGTGAGTGTATAAGCTATATAAAGGGCAATTGAAACCAAACTGAGAGGTTGCCCCAGCTTAGCATTTACTTTCACTAACTCACAGTCATTTGTGTTGATATAGTATGTACAAAACTCTTGCAAAGTATAGAACTGACCCAGGAGGGTATTGATTCTTATTTTCAGCAAAAACACGCTAAAACAATATTCTTATCACTGCACTATAAAGATCATGTAAAATAAATCAGAGTGTTTAAAAAGCCAAGACATCTTTTAACACTATCATTTTGATTTGTGTTGTTAATTTCCACCTCCGTTATATCTCCAAGATCCCTTCTTAACCCTGGACACAACCAAACTGCTCATCCATGCCCTCATCATCTCCCGCCTTGATTACTGTAACTCCCTCCTTTCTGGCCTCCCCCTGAAACACACTGCCCCCCTTCAATCAGTGATGAACGCGGCTGCAAGACTCATCCATTCTTCGCACCGCTCTGCATCCACATCTCCCCTTTGTGAATCCCTGCACTGACTCCCTATCCGTTTCAGGATAAATTTCAAGATTCTATGCCTGGCGTATAAATCTGTGCACAAAACCTGCCCTACCTACATCTCGGAGCTTGTTCACAAGTATACACCAGGTCGCCCCCACAGTTCCTCCAACGACCTTCGCCTCACCACCCCACGCATTTCACACTCCCATGCCCGCCTGCAGGATTTCTCAAGAGCTGCCCCCACCCTCTGGAATGCCCTTCTACCACCCATCAGACTTGCTCCCTCTTTCAACACATTCAAGCAAGCCCTCAAAACCCACCTCTTTATGATGGCCTACCCACCTCCTACCACACAGTAACTCTCTAAGGAATATTTAACAGCCCCCCCTAGTGTTTCCACCCCTCCCTTTAGATTGTAAGCCTCTGGCAGGGTCCTCCACTCCCTAGTGTAATCTACAGGATCATGTACTCCTGTCCTATGACAGGCTGTACTTGTATTACTGGGCCTACCTAACCAGCCCATATTGCATGATCATGTATTTTGTACAATTTGTATGTATAACTTTGTTCTATCTGTATAACCCTATGTCTGTCATCCTTGCATCATTGTATATATTTATTGTCCAGCGCTGCGTAATATGTTGGCGCTTTATAAATACAATAAATAATAATAATAATAATGTTTTATTTTTTTGTATCATCACCTTTGCTCCATGATGCCCTGGTGTACCATCCTGCCCATGGGTTCCTGGTTCTCCCTGGTAATATTGAGAGATTATTATTATTTCTATATAGAGCACCAATATCTTCCATGGTGCTATACAGAGTACAAAACAAAAATAGGGATCAAAGTTATAATAAAAAAGCAGACCTAATTTTGATACTATAAAACAGATATAGAACATAAATATGCTTACAGGTCTCCCAAGTTTTCCAAATGATCCAGGAGTTCCCTTCTCTCCTTTAGCCCCCTAAAGTTTAAAAATGCAACATTACTTATAATTCTTAAAACTATGTGTATATACTGTACATTGGAAGAGATAAAGGTACGGTATATGTTGCTGCCAAAGCAGCTAATAAAACAGTAAATTTACTTTCAAAACTATTTTATTAGATAGCCAAAATGTACACATACATTAATGCATAAACAGAAGCCAGCAGGCCTTAAAGATTAACTGAACAAATATCCATATTTAAATAACACATTAAAAGTCACTTGAAGTGCAAAAGATATTAAAGTGCAAAATACGACATCAAAAGTAAAAGCTTTTCATATGCAGGAACAACTTGGATAATGGTCACTTAAAATGATAACACGATCATACAGCCATTTGTAGAAAAGCAAAGAGATGAACTGAAAATTTTGTGAGGAAAGACCTGATAGACACATTTTGAGTCCGGGAAAGCCAGATCTTATCAAGGTGGTGGTTTCTGTCCATTAGGTTCACCTTAATTTTCTCATGCAACATTGTGGTATGAATGCGACACAAAACCACTGAGTATGAAAGTGATTTCTGAAGCTATTATGTTTTGGTAGAATTTGCTATGAAATGAATTAACTTATGCTTCGCATGGGGCACATTTTCAGGCTGAAGATCTAAAAGACAAATGGTTGGATCCACCCAAAGGTGCAACGATAAAATTTTGTTTATCAATTTGGTGATTCTACGACATAATTTTGAACACTACAGGGCACGACCACCACATATGATTTATAGTTACAGAGTGTGGGTATCCCCGTAAACAAAGTTTGGACTTGTCCGGGTTAATTTGATGTAATCTTGCAGGATAAAACAATTTTAACTTAGGCATTTTGTATAAGAGAATCTTTCTAAATACTATAGGCACAACTTTTATGTTTGATACAGTTTCCCTTTCAGATCTGAAAATTAATAGTTTAGCCATGAAAATGCAGTGGGTGGAACAAGTTGACTTTGATCGAAAAATATGCACAAGAGCAGGAGAGGAGCCCAGTATAGTGTAGTATATTGTGACACATAAAAGAAGATATTTAGTAAACGATGTTCTCAAAAACTCGGGTTGCTAGGTAGCAACTACCCTCAGTGTGTGTGTGGGGGGAATGCTTGCCCTGCACTTGGGTAAGTGGATGGTCCCTAAATAGGTAGGTCATTCTCTCTAAAAAATTAGACTACAGTCTCCTCCCTTGGATGGAGGGTAACACAGATGTGAGTAAGGAGGTAAGAAGCGTCCAGGCGAGTGTAAAACGATTTAGTGTAAATTAAGAGTGTAAAATGATTAAGTGTTAAGTGGAGTATAAAACGATTAAGAGATTGCTTGCCTAGAGATGTGCTTATTCAGCAATGTGATGGAGCTCAGAGCACCTCTCTACAGGCACTCTGAGCTCCATCAGATTTTGCATTGGAATGTTATTGACCTGACGAAGTTAGTGTTGTTCCCATGAAAGGGCTTGTCTTTTGTTGTGCAATAAAACTATTTTGTTCCAAATACAAGTGTAGACATCCATCTCTAGGTAAGCAATCGCCTTATCTTAAACTGTTTTTAATCATTTTACACTCCACTGGGGGCCTCTTACCCCATTACTCATTTATGGGACTATGTTCATGTCATTATTGCTCTTATATAAATCTAGCCATGGTATTTCCTTGCACTGTTCCATAGGGATACATGGCCCAAACTACCAGGATGCCCAAGTGTGCTCACTGCTGGTGTTAAATTTAGGGAAGCAAAGCTTTCTCCTCAAAATGCTTTGCAGAGCAATGAACGTGGTATTTATGAAGACTTTTAAGCAATCTTCAACATTCTCCATGGTTCCTGCTTGCTTCAAGAGTCATCCTTGTGCCTGCACTATTAAAGGCTTGCAATGCTACAGACAGGTCAATCGGATGTCAGTGTCACAAACAATGTTGAACCGTAACATGACAAGGCAAGGAAACCTGTATAGTTTTTCTCACTCACAACTTAAACATTTGGCTTGTCAAAATGAATGTAAATGATTCAGCATTGATATATTTCATTTATTTTAAACACTAAAAGGGGAACGATTTTCATTTGTACAGTGGTTTTTCAGTCAGCCATTAAGCTAGTGCTTAGCATCAGTTCACTTGTAGAATGCAGAAAGGCCATTTTTAGTTTATAAATACACTCCCTCTTTTTATCGTTATGTTATTTCACATTCAAATATTTTTAGTATGTATTTCTAACCTTTTTTCCATCAAGTCCTGCCATTCCTATTTCTCCTTTTTCTCCACGATCACCCTAGTTTGGCATATGCAAAAGAAACAGAATGTGCATTTTAATAAACCACAAAGCACACTTATTCACAATTGCAACTACAAAACTAGCACTGAAAAAAGACACCCGTCCAATCACATTATTACTTACAGTATATATATCTTTCTGCACTGTGATTCTTGTGGCTAAAACTGGCCTTAGTACTTGTCTATTGCTTTTCTAAGGTAGCCTTTAACAGGACTGCCAGAGGGATTGTGTGAGACGGCAGCAACTGTGTACACAGAGGGTCTGATTTACGCAAAGGCATCTTCATAAAAATGTAAGCATCTATAGTGTGAATCAGGCATGGTCGGAAGAGCCCATTTCCGTTTCCGGGACAATTCCGCATTCCGTCATACTGAAATTCCGCTACCGTTTCATTCCGATGGTATTCCGGTGCCGTTCCGCGGAATTCCGACCTATAGGGAATTCCGTCGGAAAAATTTTAAAATCTCTCTCTCTCTCTCTCTCTCTCTCTCTCTCTCTCTCTCTCTCTCTCTCTCTCTCTCTCTCTCTCTCTCCTCCTCCTCCTCCTCCTCCTCCTCCTCCTCCTCCTCCTCCTCCTCCTCCTCCTCCTCCTCCTCCTCCTCCTCCTCCTCCTCCTCCTCCTCCTCCTCCTCCTCCTCCTCCTCCTCCTCCTCCTCCTCCTCCTCCTCCTCCTCCTCCTCCTCCTCCTCCTCCTCCTCCTCCTCCTCCTCCTTCTCCTCCTCCTCCTCCTTCTCCTCCTCCTCCTCCTCCTCCTCCTTCTCCTCCTCCTCCTCCTCCTCCTCCTCCTCCTCCTCCTCCTCCCTCCTCCTCCTCCTCCTCCCTCCTCCTCCTCCTCCTCCTCCCTCCTCCTCCTCCTCCTCCTCCTCCTCCTCCTCCATCCATCCTATCATCCTATATCATCCAGTAGGGAATTGCAGATTTTCAAAACAGCTTATATACCATAGCTGGCATTTGAACCCAGGATGCAGTGTGTAGTAGGTACTAGCTATCTGTCTTACCCTCTAGACCATGAACCACACTACATGGTAAAGCTTGCCTAGCATAAACCATACTACCATTATGATCACTGTGAACCCATGCTATGCATCTGTAAGGTACCTTGAGGGTTGGAGACCGATGTGCTGGAGGTAGCAGCTCTTGCAACTTACCAACGGGAAACCCTGGAGTGGAAACAGGAATCTCCAGTTGGCACGGGGCAGGAGCGCTTGCAGGAAGTCACTGTAGCGCTCCCACAGGTTGAGTCTGGTACTGCAATGACTCAAACACCAGGTAGACTTGAGGACTGAAGCAGATCCAGGAACGGGCACAGGTCTGGCAGCAAAGCGGGTACTCAAACAGGCGGTGGTCGGCAGCAGAGAGGGTAGTCGTACTTGGCAGAGGTCGGCAACAGAGCGGGTAATCAGACAGGCAGTGGTCGGCAGCAGAGAGGGTAGTCGTACTTGGCAAAGGTCGGCAACAGAGCGGGTAGTCAGACGAGCCAGGTTCAGTAACATCAGATCAGGGCAGAGCTTAGTCAGCACACGGGAACACACACACTCACAGAACTTGCTGCAATACTACAGCAACCAGAGTGTGGTGCTCTCCAGGCTTAAATAGGCCGTTTGGGCGTGCCCAGCGTAACGTACGACGCGCGTGCGCAGAAACGCACGGCGCCACGCAACGCCCACGTCAGAGCAACATGTACAAACAGACGCCCCTCACGCGCGCGCGCGTGCACGCGGCACTCACAGCAACGCCTTCCGGCGCCATTGCCTGCGCCGCCCGACGCGACGCGCATGAGCGCACCACGCCAGGCCGCCGATTATGGAGACCGGCCGAGATGCCCCCGGACGCCTGCCGACATCCGTGCGTGCCAGCCGCCTCGCCTGGACAGGTAACTGACCGTGACAATGCCCCCTCCTTAAAGGCAGCCTCCGGATGCCCTCTGATACAGGCTTATGAGGGTATTTCCGATGAAACTCCTTAACTAGGCGATTAGCATGAATATTAACAGCTGGCTCCCAAGAGCTCTCTTCCGGACCATAGCCTTCCCATTTGACCAGATACTGGATCTTTCTACCTCTTCTCCTAGAGTCCAGAATAGCCTCCACCTCAAATTCCTCTTCTCCATCAATTTCAATAGGTACCGGAGGGCCCACATTGCGATCTGGAAAAACATCTGCAACTGCTGGTTTAAGAAGAGACACATGGAAAACTGGGTGGATCTTGAGAGTCTTGGGAAGTGTGAGCTCATAAGCCACTTGACCAATCTTCTTTTTTACAGGGAAGGGACCGATATACTTAGGTCCCAGTTTGCGTGAAGGACCTGGCAATTTCAGATGTGCAGTAGATAAAAACACAGTATCTCCCACTGTTAATTCCAGCTCACCTCTTCTATGGACATCAGCATTTCTCTTAAACGCCTCTTGTGCTTTAGCCATGTTGTCCTGAAGAAGCTTGTTATTGTCAGAGAGGAAGTGGACTAGCTCCCCTGCAGCTGGTACAGATGCCTCTGGAATTAGATTAGGCAAGAAGGTGGGATGAAACCCGTAATTTGCAAAAAACGGGGATTGTTGAATAGCTGAATGACAGGAATTATTGTAAGCAAATTCAGCCAAAGGTAACAGATGAAGCCAATTATCCTGTGTAGTAGTCAAAAAACACCTGAGGTACTGTTCTAAAGTCTGATTTGTTCGTTCCGTTTGTCCATTTGACTGAGGGTGGTAGGCCGATGAAAAATGTAATTGTATATCCAGTAGTTTGCATAATGCTCTCCAAAACCGGGAAGTAAACTGAGTCCCTCTGTCAGAGACTATATCTCCTGGGACACCATGCAGCCGAACAATTTCTCTGATAAAGGTAGTAGCTGTTGTTTGTGCAGACGGCGTATTATGCATGGGTATGAAGTGCGCCATCTTAGACAATCGGTCTATTACCACAAAAATGGTGTTAAATCCTTCCGAAACAGGCAATTCCACAATAAAATCCATGGCAATTGAAAACCAGGGTCTTGGAGGCACTGGTAGAGGATCTAAGAGTCCCCATGGCTTCAATCTAGATCCTTTGGCACAACAACAGGTTCTACAGGCTCTCACGTACTCTTTACAATCCTTCCTTAGATCAGGCCACCAAAAGGAACGTTGCACCAGCTCCTGAGTCTTGGACACCCCAAAATGACCTGCCAGTTGATGGTCATGACACAGTTTTAACACTGATGTGCGAAGATCTTGAGGAATAAAGATTTTATCTTCATGATACCATAGACCATCCTTGAACATTAGAAATGACTCATCTGTATCAGAAAGCCCGAATTTACTCTGCTGAATTTGCTTGACCAGATCAGGTTGTAGAATCAGGAAATTATGACTTGACAGAATTGTATCTGGACAAACTGGTGACACTTCCTCCTCCGGAAACATCCGAGATAAGGCATCTGGTTTGATGTTCTTAGACCCAGGTCGATATGTTATGTGGAAAGAGAATCTAGAAAAAAAAAGTGCCCATCTTGCTTGTCTGGGGTTCAGTCTCTTAGCAGTCTTTAGATACTCAAGATTTTGATGATCCGTGTAGATCAAAATAGGGTGACTTGCACCTTCCAGTAAGTACCTCCATTCCTCTAAAGCGTTCTTAATTGCCAACAATTCTCTATCCCCGACATCATAATTCCTCTCAGCAGGAGTCAGTTTCCTAGAGAAATATGCCACTGGATGTAGCAGGAATTTCACCCCTTGTCTCTGAGATAGAACTGCTCCCACCGCCATTTCAGATGCATCCACTTCCAATAAATAAGGCAAGGCAGGGTCAGGGTGTCTAAGAATGGGAGCAGTTGTAAACAATTCCTTGAGTCTTTCAAAAGAGGCTTGCGCTTCAGTACTCCAGACAAATCGTTCTTGCTGACGAGTAAGTTGAGTGATAGGTAAGATTATTGCTGAAAAATGTTTGATGAACCTGCGGTAAAAATTTGCAAAACCGATAAACCGTTGAACTGCCTTCTTGTTCGTAGGAGGTGGCCAATCGATGATTGCCTGAATCTTTTGTGGATCCATGGTAAATCCTTCTGCAGAGATGATAAGACCCAAGAACTGAATTGATTCTTTTTCAAACTCGCATTTTTCTGCCTTTACATAAAGTTTATGCAACCTAAGCCGAGACAGAACTTGACCTACTTGAGAGCGATGAATCTCCACTGAAGGCGAGAATACAAGGATGTCATCCAAGTAGACGATAATGAAATGATCCAAGAAGTCCTTAAGAACATCGTTAATGAAGTGTTGGAAGGTAGCTGGGGCATTACATAGCCCAAATGGCATGACCCGATATTCGAAGTGACCAAATCTAGACCTGAAGGCTGTCTTCCACTCGTCCCCAGCCCTTATTCTTATCAAATTGTATGCACCTCTAAGATCTAATTTGGTAAAGATTTTGGCTTCTCTTAATTTTTGAAACAGCTCAGGGACCAAAGGTAACGGGTATCGATTCTTGATTGTGATCTTGTTTAATTCACGATAATCGATACATGGACGAAGAGTCTTGTCCTTCTTTTCTACAAAGAAAATCCCCGCACCCGCCGGGGAAGTGGATGGTTGTATGAATCCTTTTTTGAGATTTTCTTCTATATATTGTCTTAAGGTTTCTTGTTCAGGATCAGAAAGGGGAAACATACGACCAAAAGGAATTGGTGCTCCAGGATGTAGGTCAATTGGACAGTCGTAAGGACGATGTGGGGGTAGCTGATCAGCCCCCTTTTTATCGAAAACATCGAGATACTTATGATATTGGACTGGGATGACTTCTTGCAATGAGGAGGTGCATAATAATGATCCTGTTGGAGCAGGTACATGACATTGTCTGCAATAACTGGACTCAAATGACACAGAACCAGATGACCAATTGATGATGGGATTATGTGCCTGAAGCCAAGGTAGTCCTAGGATAACAGGGTATACTGGGGAGGATACTAGGTCAAACTTTAAAAGCTCCTGATGATCCTGGTTAATGCTGGTAAGGATGGGTAAGGATTCAACTGTAACAGGACCTGAGCTTATGCCGGAACCATCAGCAAGATGGATAAACAATGGTTCCTTGCGAGGTTGTGTCGGAAATTGGTGAGTAGTAGCATATGTAATGTCCAAAAAGCAACTGCAGGCTCCGGAATCTATGATGGCGTGTGCATTAAGGATTCTTCCTGGGAGCTGGAAAGAAACAGGTATAGACAAAAGATTAGTAAAAGCTACCGTAGGCTGGGTTGGAGAAGCTCTGATGAAAATTTCCTTACCGGAAGGTCGGACAGGACAAGCTCTAAGGAAGTGACCAGAAGCTCCACAATACAGGCATAGGTTGCATTGACGGCGTCTCATTCTCTCTTCAGCAGATAAAGATGGGCGGATAAGACCTAATTGCATCGGTTCAGGCTGATCAGAAGCTGGTGCTGTTGCAGGAGCCGGAGTTACAGAGGATGGGAACCATAGTGGCCGGGCGGTGTTTTTCCTTTCCAGAAGACGCTCTCGAAAGCGGCGATCCAGCTGGATAGCCGCCTTGACCAATTCCTCCAGAGTATCAGGGACTCCTATTCTTGCCAACTCATCCTTGAGTTGGTCTGACAACCCCATACGGTATTGGAACTTTAAGGCAGACTCGTTCCAATCCGTGTCCGCGGCCCACCTTCTAAACTCCGAGGTGTACTCCTCCACCGGTCTGCGTCCTTGACGTAAATTTTGTAAGGAAGACTCAGCAGTAGCAATACGTTGCGGGTCGTCATATAATATCGCCATAGCTTCAAAGAGTGATTGTACAGAGGCAAGAGTCTGATGTTTTTGCTCCATCAAATGATGAGCCCATGATTGGGGTTCCCCTTGAAGTAATGATATAATAAATCCCACCTTTGTTTCTTCATTAGCGAAGGTCCTTGGTTGCAGAGCAAAGTAAAGTTGACAGGAGTTCCGAAAGGTACGGAATTTAGTGCGGTCACCAGAAAATCGATCAGGCAGTGGTACTCGGGGTTCAGGAGCTGGTGGCAAAACTGGAACTGAAGCTGGAGTAGGCGGAACTGGCTCTGAGGCCACAGGAGCAGAATGGCTAGGGGTGACTGCAGCTGAACCATCACTGTTAGCAAGTGTGTTGATACGTCCTTCTAGTCGAACATGTCCGGCCTGTAGTTCTTTGAAAGCATCAGTTAAAGTAGCCATTTGGGTGCAAAGAGTGCTCAGAACATTCGCTACCTCAGCGGTCTCCATTTGGCTGTAGTATTTTGTAAGGTACCTTGAGGGTTGGAGACCGATGTGCTGGAGGTAGCAGCTCTTGCAACTTACCAACGGGAAACCCTGGAGTGGAAACAGGAATCTCCAGTTGGCACGGGGCAGGAGCGCTTGCAGGAAGTCACTGTAGCGCTCCCACAGGTTGAGTCTGGTACTGCAATGACTCAAACACCAGGTAGACTTGAGGACTGAAGCAGATCCAGGAACGGGCACAGGTCTGGCAGCAAAGCGGGTACTCAAACAGGCGGTGGTCGGCAGCAGAGAGGGTAGTCGTACTTGGCAGAGGTCGGCAACAGAGCGGGTAATCAGACAGGCAGTGGTCGGCAGCAGAGAGGGTAGTCGTACTTGGCAAAGGTCGGCAACAGAGCGGGTAGTCAGACGAGCCAGGTTCAGTAACATCAGATCAGGGCAGAGCTTAGTCAGCACACGGGAACACACACACTCACAGAACTTGCTGCAATACTACAGCAACCAGAGTGTGGTGCTCTCCAGGCTTAAATAGGCCGTTTGGGCGTGCCCAGCGTAACGTACGACGCGCGTGCGCAGAAACGCACGGCGCCACGCAACGCCCACGTCAGAGCAACATGTACAAACAGACGCCCCTCACGCGCGCGCGCGTGCACGCGGCACTCACAGCAACGCCTTCCGGCGCCATTGCCTGCGCCGCCCGACGCGACGCGCATGAGCGCACCACGCCAGGCCGCCGATTATGGAGACCGGCCGAGATGCCCCCGGACGCCTGCCGACATCCGTGCGTGCCAGCCGCCTCGCCTGGACAGGTAACTGACCGTGACAGCATCTGAGTGAACCTAACTTGCCTAATCTCCATGCTCCCCTCCAGTGACTGACTAAGCATTACCTTGTACTCATACTGTGCTGTGTGATCTGGTTTTCTTGTATTCCTGTATTGTCATATTGCTGTATGTCACCCCTAAATATTGTCTGTAACCTAAATTAATGTTCAGCGCTGCAGAATATGTTGGCGCTTTATAAATACAATAAATAAATAATTAAATAATTTTGATAGCCATGTCATGTAGCTTCCTGCAGCAAGAACTTTATTATTTAGTTTTCTTTTTTAACAAATTCACATTTTTCCTGCAACTTTTACTAGACTAAGATATGAAATGTGAGAGTGACAAATCCTTACCAATTAATAGGTAAAATTATGACATTAAACCAGTCCAAGCTGCTGGATTACTTCTGATTTATAATGTGAAGATACCTTAGTATATCAAGCCCTAAAAAGTGTATGGCAGACAAGAGCAATGTGTGCTCTCTTAGAAGAGACTTAGCTATTCATCTTAGCCATTCATCTGTGCCTGTTGTCAGCAGCATATTGATTTGCCAGCTCAATAGTAAAACGTGCTAATTCACCACAGCTAACACTATGTACAGTGTATAAAAACGACAACTGGTGTTGCCAGATGCTTCCATATAGAGGGTAGTAATGAAGGATTGCAGCAGTTCTACCTGGAGGGTGGCGGAGGATCAGGACTGCTTTACCTCTTGTGTTTGCAGTGGCTTTGTAAGGGACTCAAAACTAAAAAGTAGATAAAGTAAATAAAATATGTATATTTTAACCTTTGGTCCTGTCTGACCATGTGATCCTGGAAATCCAGGTGGTCCTCGATCACCCTGTAATATAAATAGAAAATCGTAATTATTCCAAAACTAGTGTCACTAGTTGAACTAGGGCAAACTAATATCAATATTATAATATAGAATGACAGCTTTATGCTGGAGGGGAGGGGTTTGGCAGGATCAAGTGATCACCTTCTGTGCCTGAGAGTGAGAACACTTCTTTATTTCTGTTCTGATTTCAGATCGGTTTGCTTTAAAACTCTCCCCCTGAGCATTGAACATAAAGACCTCTGACCGATGCTACATAAAAAATACAAGCTGCATAGGCACAATCCGGTCATACCTGTAAGTACTGTGTAGAACAAGCTAAATGAACCTCCAGACTAAAAATCTACTCAGCAGCACTGAAAAGGCTTGGGGCTTGATTCACAAAAGGATGCTAACTTAGTTAGAATGCCTAAAAAGCCCCTTAGCACGCCCAAAGCCCTTTAGGATGCGCAAAGTTAAGTTTAGCACTGTGCGGTGCGTGCAAAACTTTGCACCAGGTGCGACTAAACCGTCGCACTGGGTGCCTCCAAGACGTCGCACCGGGTGCGCCCGAAACATCGTGCGGTGCGACGTTTCGGGCACACTCGGTGCAACATTTTAGGGGCACCCAGTGCGACGGTTTAGGTCGCACCCGGCGCGACGTTTTGCGCGCATTGCGCAGTGCTAAACTTTGCACGTGATCAATAAAAGCTTTCGGTGTGCTAACTGCTTAGCACCCTTGTTAACACGCCCAAAGCTTTTAGGCATGCTAACTGAGTTAGCACCCTTTTGTGAATCGAGCCCTCGGTGTTTCTTTAACAGTTTCACAGCATCAGAACATTGTTTTTGTTACCCAAGCTTCATTTTTAGCTGCACAGAAGCTAAGCTCCGCCCCATCAAAGAAATCTGCCTGGACATTTTTCCTCTGATGCTGTGCAAAGCATGATGGGATTTCTGATTTGTTGTTCTTGTTGCCTAGCGTGCACAGCTGGGAGGGGTGATAAGGACACAGGACAGTTGGAACTGTGTCTCATGCTCCCCGTCACCTTCTTTCCACCAAAAAAAATGGCTGCCCCCTTAAAATCACAAAAATTTGCCTGTTCTTTTAAAACAGGGTGGGTAAGATATTATATTACCTATGAATTTGAATAAACATAACTAATGTAACTTAATGACAATATGTTTGTTTAGGCTGAAGTTCCCCTCTAAGGATTACCTTATCACCATCTCGTCCAGGATTACCTTTGAAACCAGGTAAGCCACGTGGTCCCTGAAAGTAAACATATCATCAGCATAACTTCTTCAATTGTTTAGAAAAGTCAACATGTTACCTAAAATATGAAATCATTTTATATTTTGGTTAAATGGTCAGTGAGATGCCTTAATGTATTTTAATTGTAATTTTATTTTTTGCCCACAAAACAGTGCTACAAACAGCATCTTAGGTTACCAGGTAGTGTATGATCTTTTTTTTTTTTTTTTTTAACTTTACTTCTTACCTTAACCTTTGTGAATGAACATGGCAGATGTTCACACTGGTGCCGGTGCAGAGAGGCCGGTAGTGACAGGACTGGGGGTACATAGCTGAGTTGCCAGGAGAAGCACTGCTACAGATGCATGTATTGGTGGGGGCACTGGTACAAGAAATAAAGCGGCGGTGGGTAGTGACGTGTAGTGGCAGCAGTCCAGTGGGGAGCTCTGGGGGTCCTCTTAGTAAAGGAGGTTTACAGATTTGAGTGTTTACTGCAGCAGAAGATGTGAATTAGCGACCGGAAGCATCACTTTTTGGGCAGCATGAAAAGTGGAATAGGATAGAGTGTTAAGAACTCGCTGGGCAATGAAATTGCCCAAGGGAGTTTTTAACACGCTATGAGGTGCGATCTGTGACTACAAATATACAAAACATACAAGTAAATCCACCAGATAACTTCAAACAGGCTGCACTTGCAAGAAACCCCTTAAACAGCCTAAAGAATTCTTCACTGAGGAGTGGGGCAAATTTTCCTCAGATCAGATGGCTGCAAGAAGCATCTCACTGCAGTTATTTTAGCCAAAGAGGGTAACACAAGCAACAGTATTAGACGTTAGAGTGTCCTAGCTTTTTCCTCAGTAAGAATACACATTTTTTTGTTATTGATGCATTTTGCTTATTGAGTACATTTCTGTTCTTTTTGGTTGTTTACCTGCAATTAAATATTTTTTTTTAAATAAAAACAAGATCAGACATGGATATGTTTACATTTCTTAATAAAGAACTGAACATTTAATGTGGTGTTTTAAACTGTATTATATATATATACAGTTGAAATTACTATGAAAAATTTTAATAGGATAATATTTCATACGAAACGCTCTGAAAATAATTGAATGTATGTGCCAAATACATCACTGGGTTATGTTAATAACATAACCTTGTACCATGCAATGACCTAATTCGCATAGTATTTCAGACATTCTAATTTGAGTTTATACAACCACGTTAAAATAACAAGTTGTGATAGGTTGCTCCATCGTTTTCATCAGTTATACATTCCAGATTCAGAATACCATGTGTAGGCAAAGTTTGTTAGGGTTCACACTTATCAAAAATATGACGGGGTTCACTCAAGCAAAAATGGAGGCTACAGCAGCAGCAAATGTCATGAACAATTACAGGGGCATGTGTTAGGACACATAAACTTCTGATTAAACACTAGTAATTATGTGGATAGTGGTGGCCATTCAGATGTTAACTACATTCATTTGAAAAGAGTGCCTGTAAAAAAGGGCGCCTGATATAGCCGAGATTTCGGCTATAAAGGGGTGCTGGATATAGCCAATTTTTTGGGGCTATAAAAGGTCGCTAGATATAGCCAAGATTTTATGGGGCACCTGGTGTAGCCAGGATTTATAAAACGGCGCCGGATATAGCCAAGAAAAGTGATATAGCCAAAAAAAGGTTACAGAGACCTAACTTCTCCCTACTCTCACACAAAACCCTCCCCTTCTGGTTCTGTAACCCTAAGACCCCCCTAGTGGTGCCTAACCCTAAGACCCCCCCCGGTAATGCCTAACCCTAAGACCGCCGTGGTGCTAGCTCTAAGAAACCATGGTGGTGCCTAACCCCAAGACTCCCACTGGTGGTGCCTAACCCTAAGACTCCCCTTGTGATGCCTATTCCTAACACCCCTGGTGATGCCTAACCTTAAATCTCCTCCTGGTGCTCAGTCATCGCCGCATTCATGGCAAACATATACTGTATGTTATTTTGACTTGATATATCTGTAAGTGAATTAACTGATAAAACCAAATTTAATGATCTACCCAAATTTAGTCACCTACTGATATAACCGATCTTGTAGCTGCATTTATATAGTTAAAACAAATCTCAGCTATATCCAGCACCCTCTTATAGCCATAAAAATGTTTGGCTATGTTCAGCACACTTTTATAGCCGAAAAAAATCTTGGCTTTAAAAGGGTGCCGTTTTATAGCTGAAAAAAAAACTTGAGCGCCCTTCTCACCACCCTATAGCCACATGTTTTCGCTAATTACATTGAAGTTTTTGGTGGCGCCTTTTTTTTTTACACAGAGGGTTCAGTGCCCTTTTGAAATGATACCCTGTTCACTTCACTTCCTTCCCGCCTCCAGAAGTTTATGGATTTTACCTTATTATTGCACTACAACTATTTTTTAACCATTTTCTCTCTTCTATCAGTAACAGGCATGTGTGATAGTCATTTATCTAGTTAATCTTTAGTAAATCTGTTTGGCCGTCTCTATGTTGCTACATTGAATGATGTTTTGCATTTTATTTAAATGTACTTCTAAAAAGGCATTAGCACTTTTGATCACTCTGCTGAAAAGCTTTATGGAGATGAAGATTTCATTTTTCAGCACGACCTGGCACCTGCTCACAGTGCCAAAACCACTGGTAAATGGTTTACTGACCATGGTATTACTGTGCTCAATTGGCCTGCCAACTCTCCTGACCTGAACCCCATAGAGAATCTGTGGGATATTGTGAAGAGAAAGTTGAGATACACAAGACCCGACACTCTGGATGAGCTTAAGGCCGCTATCGAAGCATCCTGGGCCTCCATAACACCTGAGCAGTGCCACAGGCTGATTGCCTCCATGCCACGCCGCATTGAAGCAGTCATTTCTGCAAAAGGATTCCCGACCAAGTATTGAGTGCATAACTGAACATAATTATTTGAAGGTTGAGTTTTTTGTTTTAAAAGATTTTTCTTTTATTGGTCAGATGAAATATGCTAATTTTTTGAGATAGGAAATTTGGGTTTTCATGAGCTGTATGCCAAAATCATCAATAAGAAAAACAATAAAAGGCTTGAACTACTTCAGTTGTGTGTAATGAATCTAGAATATATGAAAGTCTAATGTTTATCAGTACATTACAGAAAATAATGAACCTTATCACAATATGCTAATTTTTTTAGAAGATCCTGTGTATATATATATATATATATATATATATATATATATATATATATATATATATATATATATATATATATATATATAATTATTCTTATATATTATCGAACTCTGTCCGATTTCTAAAAGCCTGGGTGACATAACAACCACCCTTCCTCCTCTGTATCCTTAAAAGTTCCATAACATTAAGTTGAAAGGGCTCCATTTGTCACCTAAAATGCTACTGTGTAGAGCAAACTCGCCAGGTCTTTGCTGGCGATAACAACATATTATTTATCGCTTCCTTATTCCCCCTTTTTTTTCATGAATACACTTCATTCAATTTACCGACACAAACAACGTTTTCATTACCGCACTATTACCGCATACGGTAAAACATGCGTTAAATTTTATGAATCCACTATCAACAACATACCATGCTGTAATTTACCACTTGGGCGATAACGCATGCGGTAATGCTTTATGAATCAAGGCCATTGAAGGGTGTTGTATTTATAGTTTAAATGGCATTTGTATGGGCTGAAAGTGAGGTTAAGCAAGAATTTTGAGCAGAAAATCCCTCTGCATATTAGGCTCCCTCCCCAGTCTCTACAATGCAGCACTGGGTATCACAATAGCCTCAATTTTTAAATATTTGTAAGAAAGTCAAATTAAGAGTTAAGTATTAAATACTTTGTTCTCCTAAAGGGACATTCATTTCATAGATAGGTAATTTATTGTGTTGTATATGTGAATTCAGAAAGTGTTTTCAGAGCAATATAGGCAGTATTTCTTTTAAAGAACTGCAGTAATTATTATCACCATTTTGTAGGCTTACCTCCGGCAAACTAAACAAAGTTTAAACATTATATATATATATATATATATATATATATATATATATATATATATCCCTATAAAGATAGGAACAGATGATTTTGTTGTTGATAAATATATTTTTCACCATATTTTACAGTGTTTTAATGTGTTCTCCACTATTCCTTTGTTTATTTATTGTGTTTACCATTTTCAAGAATATCTTCATATAATTGAGTGAATACACAGAGTCACCACTAACAACAAAAAAGAGAGACCTAGTTTTCCCCTCACACATATACTGTAGAGGAGATCCGCACGATTGAGAAAGGAGAGAACAGGAAACATTTCTCAGACACATATTTTTCACTTTTAGCTTTTATCCTTACACTTCAATGAACGTCAGTAGGGTGTCTGTAATTTCAATGGAGCTTCTTTGCTCCACTTTATGGTATGTAAGC
The DNA here is from genome assembly GCF_040937935.1 of Hyperolius riggenbachi. Taxonomy (NCBI): domain Eukaryota; kingdom Metazoa; phylum Chordata; class Amphibia; order Anura; family Hyperoliidae; genus Hyperolius; species Hyperolius riggenbachi. Next base: position 226,131,782 of record NC_090649.1, read on the forward strand.
AGAGGCATAACTACAGGGGAGCAGCCCTTGCAACTGCAGGGGGGCCCCGAACTGTAAGGAGGCCCAACTACTACTTCACTTCCTTAAAATATAGGGGTCCATCCTTCAGATCAGGTGTTTTTGTGGCTACACTTGTAATGGGTGTGAAAATTATGATGTCCACACTTGTTTTATGATCTTTGCAAGATGAGCCCCCATGGCTTGAATGGTCACAGGGGGTTGGCAAGGGAAAGGGTGTGAACAGTGGGGGGCCCCCATCAATGTTTTCCTGGGGGGGGGACATTATTTATAGTTCTGCCCCTGTATCTAAGGTACTTGTTTACTTTACTTTTCCAGCCTAGTTTGCCAACAAAAATATCTGCATGTTCTTTTATAACAAAATCAGATAACAGAATCAGCAGGCCAAGCAGTTAACTGTCCTGTTGTCCCCAGTACCCTAATCACACCTGCCCCAGGTACTTGTTTTTCACAGAGGCCAACTATAGCTCTGAGTAATCAGCAATGGATCAAAAGTACTACATACTTCCCTTTCTGTTGTATGTCACTTTCAGCATACTGATGTAATTATGCATGTTTTTACACGAAACTTGTGCTATGGTCTGCAAAGTGTTAGCTAACAAATGAAGTGTTATGCTGGATGTAACTATAAATACAACAAATAAATAAATAAATAAATAAACTGGCACTAGAGATAAAATATATGCCATGTCCTTATCAGCATTCTCATATGTTGGGGAACATTAAACGAAATAACAGCAATAGCTCAAAGCTAAATTTGCTCTAAGTTTAGTATGATACATAATGTTTTTCAATAGCTGTAGCCATTCAATACGGAAAACAAGAAGACAGTGTACATGATCTTTTTTTCTGCACAGTACTTGTGTGTCTTGAATAAAATCTTAAAACCAGCTTAACCGGCTGTTTATCCTCCAGTAATTAAAAAGAAGTCACAAAATGTCCACAGATCACGTACAAGAAAAAATGGTGGGATGCTTTGTTCCAGAACATAGATGCTGCAGATATGAAGTCTCAGGAATATCTGTTTTTATCTGCAGCACACAATTGTTTCCCAACATATACATTTTTATATTTCACTTTTAGTATTTTATACATATCTTCCCTTCTTTTAAAAGAACAATGTGTAAGCTTATTTGATGTAGCCTGCTAAAGGCAGTGGTACTGTGGTATGTAGCACCACCCTCAATGTAAATTTTGGTAACAGCAGGGATTACCACTTTTTAACTGCTGGAAATATATTGTATATTTGCTCATTTTATCTTTAGATTAAGCAAACACATTTACACAAATGTATTCACACAAACACACATTCACACAGCACTAGAATCCTGGGTTTAAAGAGCATCTGTAACTATAAAAAATTCCCCTGGGAGGGGGCACTCACCTCAGGAGGGGGAAGCCTCGGGATCCTAATGAGGCTTCCCCCATCCCCCTGTGTCCCACGGTGGTCTTTCGCTGCCCCTCCAAACTGCGGGCATGTAAATATTTACCCTCCCGGCTCCAGCACAGGCGCAGTTGCAGCTCTCCGAAATAGGCAGAAATAGCCAATCCCAGTCGGGTCCGCTCTACTGCGCACTTGCGCAGGCGCAAGTTTCCTGCGCCTATGCAGTAGAGCGGACCCGACTGAGATTGGCTATTTCCGAATATTTCCGAGCCGAGAGCCGCAACAGCGCCCCCGCTGGAGCTGGGAAGGTAAATATTGCACAACCTGACAAATTGTTGGCTGTGCATTCAGTGGGCTGCAGCGAGACCACCGTGGGACGTAGGAGGACGGGGGAAGCTTTGATAGGATACAGAGGCTTCCCACTCCCTAGGTGAGTACCCCACCAGGAGAACTTTTTTTTATTACAGCGTCTCTTTAAATCTCAGCCACCATATACATGAAGTGTTTCCTCTCTCCCCATGTTTCTGTTGGTTTCTTTGGGGCACTCTGGTTTCCTTCGATTTCCAAAATACAATACAATAATACAATACAATGACATTTGTAAAGTGCTTTTTGCGAAACCACCATCTAATAACACTGTACAGCGCTGCGATCTAAGGCAGCGCTGTACTGGGGACAGACGAGTGACACGGCTGTCCCCTCTGTAGGCAGGGAAGTGATCCGCTGTCATAGGCTGAAGCCTATGACAGCCGATCATGCTGATTGGCTGGCGCGGGGAGGGAGGGGGGAGTACATAAAAAAAGAATAGGAAAATTTATTAAAAATGAAAACAGTAAATATTTATTACAAAAAAAAAACAATCTTGGTAGCGATCAGATCCCACCAACAGAGAGCTTTGTTGGTGGGCAGAAAAGGGAGTGGGAATCAGTGTGCTGAGTTGTACGGCTCTGCAGCAAGGCCTTTTTAGGTAAAAATGTCCTGGTCACTGGGGGGGGGGGGGGTTAAGACCGTGGTCCTCAAGAGGTTAAAGATAACTAATGCATTAGTTTTTAAATACTACAGGCGCAATTCCCATTGGGAAACATCATGTAAGCTTCTTTTCAAGTGACACTACACCCCTCATAAAATTTCCTCTTTTGCTCCTAATACATCTCCATTATGTTGGCACTGCAATTCCTCTACCGGGTACTTATGTGCGTATGGTATGGGACTGCCTTCCTATTCTGCATTTTTGGATGCAGGTGGAGGACCTGATCAAAAATTTCTTTCCTCTGACTTTTAAAATCTCTTCTCAGTTGGCCTTACTTCTTGTAGGCCTCAACACTCTGCCTAAAAATATACAACCACAGGTATGCAACATATTGTTAACTGCCCAATCCATTATCTTTTCAAATTGGAAAGACTCTGCTCAACTCTCATTATTTTTGGTCAATAAAAACATCTCCCTAGAACAAAAACTTAGAAATAGAACTTTAGACCTCAATTCTGTTTTCACCCTCCCCAAGTCTTGGTTGCAATATAATTACTAATCTTGTTCCTCTTTTTTAGGTGGGAAACATTATTTCTCTGGTCTGACCTGTTCTTTTATTTGGTCTCATTGGTTCCTTTGATTCTAGTTACTAGATCACAATAAGTATGCAAATCATAGCTATTACTTGCATTTCGCTCTTCCCCTCCCATGTAATATTTTAACTATTGATGGTTGTTAAATCCGCTGAGTTCGATAGTTTTTTTCAGTTTAGACCTGTGTCCCATAGTACCAGTCTGTGTGGCCAAGTTAATGGTTATCATGTCCTGATATGCTATTATGATGTATTCTGGGGTATCGCTAATTCTGAATTTGCTATGCTATAATTACTGTATACATTTTTCTCTATGCTATTTGTGAATTATTGCTTTCTATTCTGTTGATATAATATTCATCCTTTCTGACTACTATGCACATTATTTGTATGACTAAATTTAATTAAAAATTATTATGATGAAAAAAAATGCCAGGTCAACTAGATGGCTTTTCAGTTTGGACTTAAAATTCTTCCAGGGATGGAGATGTCCTGATTGGGTGGGGCAAGGAGATCCAAAGTGTAGGGGCAGCATGACATTGGACATCTGAATACAAGTACATGAATAGAGATGGCCCGAACGGTTCGCACGCAAACGTATTCGTGCAAACTTCGCTGGTTCGCGATCGAACGCGACCTATATGCGAGTTCGACCCGCCCCCTATAGTACATCATTAGGGTCAACTTTGACCCTTTACATCACAGTCAGCAGGCACAGGGTAGCCAATTAGGCTACAATCCCTCCTGGAGTGCCCATCCATATAAAACGCAGGCAGCTTCAGCCATTTTACTCACTCATGTGGCTGCAGTAATTAGAGAAGGGAGAGAACCTTGCTGCTGACATAGGGAAAGCTTAGTTTAGTTAGGCTCTAATGTTAGGCTTGTTAGGTTGCTCCTTCTTGTTGATCTTATTGATAAAAAGCACCCCTCATCCTCAACAGCTCTTTTGAGAGCTAATGCTGTTCTCGTGATCTATTTTTTTTTGTGTGTCCCCCACAGACAGTTGTGTTGCATATACAGCCCTGTCAGTCAGTCAGTCGCAACTACTGGTGGGACCTTGGCCTCTTGGTAATTCCTACTGTGCCACTGCTAGGCCCAGCACATTCAGTGACTACGTGTGTGTGTGTGTGACCGCTGCACATTTGTAATACCAATCACTGTATACCCACCTGTTCAGTGCACCTACCTACCTACGTGAGCACACACAGTGTTATATTCCAGTCACTGCACCTGTTCATGGTACCTGTGTGTGTGACAGCTGTACATTTGTAATATCAATCACTGCACACCTACCTGTTCAGTGTACCTACCTACCTACCTACCTACCTACGTGACCGCAAGCAGTGTTATATACCAGTCACTGCACCTGTTCACGGGAACCTGTGTGTGTGACAGCTGCAAATTTGTAATACTAGTTATTGCATAACTGTTCACAGTACCTGTGTGACCACACGCTGTGTAATATACCAGTCCGTGCATCGCTGTTAACTGCACTTGTGTGACAGCTGCACATTGTTTTGTAATACCAGTCAATGCATAACTTTCACTTCACCTGTGTGACTGCACATTGTGTTAGTCAAGTCAGTGCATACCTTTCACTTCACCCCCACCCCGATATGGACAAAACAACAGGCAGAGGCAGAGCCAGAGGCAGACCCAGAGGCAAGCCAGTCGGCAGGTCTGTTCGAGGTCGTGCTGACATGATTTCGTGCGGCCCTGGCCCAAAGTATAGTGCTCAGAAGAAGGCACGTCCCATCAACTTCCAAGACTGTCAGGACGCGGTTGACACACAGAACACCTCGTCTTCCGCAGCCACCAGCGCTACTACAAGCGCCACATTCGCTGCATTTGACACTTCGCAGGAGTTATTTGGTGGGGAATTAACTGATTCACAGACATTATTGTCTAGATGCAGGAAGGAGGAGAAAAGCACCGGCACTGCTGTCATTCACTTTATTCAAAAATCTGACATAGTGTACATGGTAAAAACATACATATATGAAAAAAATTGTGGCATAAACCCAGGGTGGACGTGGATGGATGCAGTGGGTGTAGAGGGTGAGGAGACTTACAGCCGTTTCACGCTCATGCGCTTCATGCGCTTCTACGGAGGCTGCATGTATCCTCGACTTACGTGTTTGGCCTACTACGCACAGGTTGCCTGGGAAACCTAATAGAGTGTTTCCCATACAGGCCACCATAGTCGGGAAGTGCCTGGCATCATCTGCCCCAGGCTGCACTCGTACTTTGAGCAGCCAATAACGGGGCAAGCTGTGATGGTAGGAAGGCAGATCTTTAAGCGGCAGGACACTGCATGCCGACTTAGTAAATGTATTCAACAGGTAAGTTTATAAGCCGCGCTTAGGGTAAATTTTTGATTATCTTAATGTAAAGTCAATTTACTGTAAAGTCTGTTCACAACTTGTGTCTTACTACAAACGTTTTTTAGGTGGTGCGCTCCAGTATTACAACGTCCTCTGGTTACAACTCAGTAAACATCCCATATACTGGCGCTCTCTGTCCAGAGATTATAATGTATCCACCAACACTAAAAATCTTCAAGACGTGTCTACACCTTTAAATATAAAAAATATAAAAAAGACATATCATTGTGCAGGATGTCTCTATATTGTTTGACACCTATGTGCTCCCAAACACCGCACACTATTTGCACCACCAGTGCCAACAAACACTTCCACCGGGGAGAAAAGGGTTCACACCCCCCCCCCCCCTGGGTCCTTGCTCACCAGAATGTCTCTTTAACTTTGCGTATCTCTCAACGTCGTATCTTGTATCAGTACACGAGCACCTCACAAAGATAAAAACCTTATCATGTGTAAAACCAATTTAATAGGAAGCTTCTTGCTTAAAATATATATGCGTACATTAAAATCTCTTGAAAAAAGCCCATAATATAGTCACTGTTGCCTCCAGGAAGTGTTCCGGTCTCGGCTGCGTGTGCTCTTAGTTCATTATTCAGCGCGTCTCTCTAGGCTCCGCCTTACCGGTTTTGTCATCGATAATGACTCATCAGGGGCTAGGGAGCATGCGCTGAAACTTGTGTTATGTAGCTGGAGTCTGTCCAGCCAACCCCGCCCCCCCTCCCGCCTATTGGTGACTATATTATGGGCTTTTTTCAAGAGACTTTAATGTACGCATATATATTTTAAGCGAGAAGCTTCCTATTAAATTGGTTTTACACATGATAAGGTTTTTATCTTTGTGAGGTGCACGTGTACTGATACAAGATACGACGTTGAGAGATACGCAAAGTTAAAGAGACTATCTGGTGAGTAGGGACCCGGGGGGTAGGGTGTGAACCCCTTTCTCCCCGGTGGAAGTGTTTGTTGGCACTGTTGGTGCAAATAGTGTGCGGTGTTTGGGAGCACATAGGTGTCAAACAATATAGAGACATCCTGCACTATGATATGTCTTTTTTATATTTTTTACATTTAAAGGTGTAGACACGTCTTGAAGATTTTTAGTGTTGGTGGATACATTATAATCTCTGGACAGAGAGCGCCAGTATATGGGATGTTTACTGACTTAGTAAATGTATTGAAGTCTGCTCACTCCAGTCCCCTCCTTGCAGCCTCCGTAGAAGCGCATGAGCGCGAAACGGCTGTAAGGATCCTCACCCTCTACACCCACCGCATCCATCCATGTCCACCCTGGGTATGTGCCACTATTCTTTTCATATATGTACGTTTTTACCATGTACACTATGTCAGATTTTTGAATAAAGTGAATGACAGCAGTGCTGGTGCATTTCTCCTCCTTCCTGCATCTAAACAAAATTTATGCCTGAGCACGCTGAAGATCCACAACATCCATACCTGGTTACCTGTGACTGTGCGCCCCCCCCCCCTCCTCCCCTTAGAGAAGACAGTGACTGCAGTGCCAACATCTCTGTTCTTTCTTGCTTCATGACATTTTGACAGACATTATTGTTACAACAAGATGTAGGCGCTAAGCAAGTTACACCACCTCATATGTCTGAGTTAGGCGACACTATGGCCGTAACATGTGAGGAGGAGGATGAAGTACCTGCTGTTGGTGCAGTTTATGAGGTGTCTGAGGCAAGCGAAGCTGGGGAGGATGATTATGATGATACGGATGCAACGTGGGATCCTAAGAGACAAGATGACCAAGGGGACAGTTCAGAGGGGAGAGTCAGAGAGGAGTATGAGGAGAAGAGTTGCTGAAAGAAGCAGGTGGAGCTCGTCTTCAGAAACAGCTGGTGGCAGTGTCCAGCGCCATGTATCGCCACCAATGGACAGCCAGCCAATATACCTTTCAACGTCAGCTGCTGAGGCCACCACAGTGCCATCACCCCAAACTTTTTTTTGTGCCTTAGACCAGAGCAATGCTATCTGTTCTCTCTGCCACCAAAAATTGAACTGTGGAAAGGCCCACAGGGACAACTGCCTTACGAAGTCACATGGAGAAAAGGCACAAACTGCAATAGGAAGGGCACCAGAGGAAAAGCAGCATACAAAAGCAAAGCCACCCCCCTTCTCCTCTTCCTCCATCAGGTGCATCATCTTCAGCCGCTTTCTCCCTTGCACCCTCACAATCACAGCCACCCTCCTCTCACCTTGAGCGGTTCCTGCGCCTCTGCACACAGCAGCAGCCAGGTGTCCGTGAGGGAAATCTTTAAGCAGAAGAAGCCAATGTCTGCCAGTCACCCCCTTGCTCTGCGTCTGACAGCTGGCTTGGCAGAACTGTTAGCGCGCCAGCTGTTACCATACCAGCTGGTGGACTCTGAGGCCTTCCGAAAATTTGTGGCCATTGGAACACTGCAGTGGAAGATGCCAGGCCACAATTATTTCTCCAAAAAGGCGATACTCAAACTGTACCATGAAGTTGAGAGGCAAATGGTATCATCTCTGGCACACAGCGTTGGGTCAAGGGTCCATTTGACCACGGATGCCTGGTCTGCCAAGCATGGTCAGGGCAGGTACATTACTTACACTGCCTATTGGGTCAACCTGGTGACCGCTGGCAAGCAGGGAGTACATGATTGTGCAGCGGACCTAGTTGTGACACCTCCACGGCTTGCAGGCAGGCCTCCTGCCACCTCCTCTCCTCCTGCTACATCCTCTTCGCTGTCGTCCTCCTCCTCCTTGGCTGAGTGGCAGTTCAACTCTACTGGTGCTGCAATCTCCTCTCCAGCTACACAGCCCCAGCTCCCCAGGGCCTCCTATGCTGCATGTCAGGTACGACGGTGTCACACCATCTTAGACATTTCTTGCCTCAAAGCGGAGAGTCACACTGCAGCAGCTCTCCTGGCTGCTCTGAACAAACAGGTGGATCAGTGGCTGACCCCACACCAACTGGAGATCGGCAACGTGGTGTGTGACAATGGCAGCAATCTCATTTTGGCTTTGAATTTGGGAAAGTTGACACATGTACCCTGCATGGCACATGTGTAAAATCTCATAATTCAGAGATTTGTGTCTAAGTACCCAGGCTTACAGGACATCCTGAAGCAGTCCAGGAAGGTGTGTGGGCATTTCAGGTTTTCTTACACGGCCATGGCACGCTTTGCCGATCTTCAGCGGAGAAACAAATTGCTGGTGAGTTGCTTGATTTGTGATAGCCCGACTCACTGGAACTCAACACTCCTGACGTTTAACCACCTGCTACAACCGGAGAAAGCCAGTATCTCTACAACTACAGCCAAAGAACACTCTGGGGAGATGGGGATGTTCTGGCCGAAGTAATGGACACTCATGCAAAATGCCTGAAGGCTCATGCGGCCATTTGAGGAGGTGACAAACCTGGTGAGTCACAGTGAAGGAGCCATCAGCGACTTGATACCATATGCTTTCTTCCTGGAGCGTGCCGTGCGTAGAGTGGTGGATCAGCCTGTGGAGGAGCTTGAACAGGAACAGGAACAGGAGGAAGAGTTGTGGGATCAATTTTCAGCAAAAGCAGATGATTCCTCAACACCTACGGCAGCACAGAGGGGGGAGGAGGAGGAGGAGGAAGAGTCATTTGGGGAAGAGGAGGCAGATGATGAGGAAGGTGTTGTTTTGAAGGAGGAGGCGGCGGAAGAACAACCGCAGCAGGTGTCGCAGGGGGCTTGTGCTGCTCAACTTTCCCGTGGTATTGGTTGTGGCTGGGGGGAGGAGGAGAACTTAGCGGACATCACTGAGGAAGAGCGGTCCAGCCTGTTGAGGGACCCCCGTATAAAAAAACTCAAGGGGAATGAGCTGTACTGGGTGGCCACGCTACTAGACCCTTGGTATAGGCACAAAGTGGCGGAGATGTTTCCAAATCACCAGAAGGCAGAAAGGATGCAGCACTTGCAGAACAAGCTGGCAACTATGCTTTACAGTGCGTTTAAGGGTGATGTCACAGCACAATGGAATAAAGGTACCACTGCCAGTAATCCTTCTCCCATGTCCACGGAGGCAAGGACAGGATGCTCCAGCGATCTCATGGTGATGTCGAACATGCGGACATTCTTTAGTCCAACGCCTCGCCTTAGCCCTTCTGGATTCACCCTCCACCAATGCCTTGACCAGCAGGTAGCCGACTGCCTGGCCTTAAGTGTGGATGTAGACAATGTGAGCAGCGATGAACCCTTGGACTACGGGGTGCGTAGGCTTGACCTGTGGTCAGAGCTGTCACAATTTGCCATCCAACTTCTGTCTTGCCCTGCCTCAAGCGTCCTGTCAGAAAGGACCTTCAGTGCAGCTGGAGGCATTGTCACTAAGAAGATAAGTCGCCTAAGTAAAAAAAGTGTTCAGTACCTCACCTTTATCAAAATGAATGAGGCATGAATCCCAGAGGGCTACTGCCCACCCGAAGACTAAGTCATTCCCCACACACAGCATCTCTGCCTGCACGCCGTGTGACTGCCTGCACCATGACTAAGTCGGTACCCGCACAGCATCTCTGCCCGCAGGCGCTTGACTGCCTTCTCCGCCACCACCAACAGGGTCCAGGACTCCAGGCTAGCAGCGGCCACTATAATAATTTTTCTGGTGCGTGTACATGCTTGCCTAATTTTTCTGGCTGCACTGCAGCTGCAACAACAAAACAAAAGGCATGTGCATGTGTCAATCCCCCTTCGTGATCGTTACCTTGCCACGGTGAAGGGGCTTGCATATCACACTGAAGCAATGACCGCCGGCTATATGAGTGTCCTGGGGAGGGGGGGCTCACCAAGATAATAAGGTTGTTACTTCATTGTGGACAGACCAAATTCGATGAGCTGAACAGTCACTGTTCTGTCATTGTGCTACCTCAGCCCGGCGACCATATGGGCTTGAAAACCGCCATGGCCTGCACTCTCACCATGGTGCACACCAGTCCAGCACGGCCTTCACTACACAAACAGCTGTGTGTGGCGTGTTACACAGTGAGTTTGGTGTGTCAGTGTGAAGCAGTACTCTAATTACACTACCTGATTGATGTATACACATGCAAGATGTTTTAAAGCACTTTAGGCCTCCAATTTAGCATGCAATGTGATTTCTGCCCTTAAAACACTGCTGTGCGTCAAATCCAGATTTTTCCCCGGGACTTTTGGTGTGTATCCCACCCCTCCATGCAAAAACTCAGATGTTAGACCCCTTAAAACATCTTTTCCATCACTTTTCTGGCCAGCATAAATGTTTCTAGTTTACAAAGTTCGCCTCCCCATTGAAATCTAATGTGGTTTGCGAAAGTTTGCGCGAACTGAACTTTTGGCGAAGGTTCGCATTCGAGGTTTGCGATTCGAATATCGGAGGTTCGAGCCATCTCTATTCATGAACATGTTTCAGACTGTAAACAAGGGTTTAAACAGAAAACCTGGATTCATGAGTATGTATGAATCATAACACCATTTAGCCTCTGTCCTTTCAAAGTTTTTTTTGTCTTTTCTTTTCAGACTGGATGACTTTTTAAAACTTTTGTTTGTTGCTGCTCTCTGGCTGAGAGATAAGTTAATTATTGTGAGTGTTTACCTATAGTGACAAATACTGCCAGAGATTAGAACACTTAGGAAGTCTTTTTACATTTCAAAGTGGGTACAACTATGTGATATCATGTCAGATTGAGCCTACAGAACCATATATGTCTGTATCTGATTCAAAACTTCTTATTGTACAGTTCTGATCCAGTTCTGTATAATGCCTGAAGAAGAAACTTAAAAGTTTGAAAGCTTGCAATGAACCATGTACAGTAAGGCCTGGTCCACACTAGGTCCGGAAACGTATCCGTGGCTCCGTTTTTAAAACCTGATCAAAACCGGAGCCACGGAGTGTTCCCTCTAGCTAATTTCTAAAACTTGTTAAAATGTATAATGGGAGCGAGTGGGGAGCTTACCTACTCCTACTTCCCCCGCTTTGGTTCATGATCAGGTTATTTTTAATGAATTGATTTGAATGAGGTAAGCTCCCCGCTCGCTCCCAGTATACATTTTAACTATACATTTTAACAAGTTTTGGAAACTAGCTGGAGGGGTAGCAGGGACCCAGGTGAGTGGAGGGAGAATGTCTGCTGCCACCCCCGTCCTGCCTGCTATACCCCTCCAGCATGGCGGCTGCCTCTACCCCCGGCTGGGCATACGTTTCCACGGACTGGAAACATATGCTACAAAAAAGGCATTTTTAGGAAAAACAGGGGGAAGAAAAAATGGATCTGATCTGCAATGGACCTATTGTGGCCCTAGCCTTAGTCATTAAATGTATCACCGGAATAAACATTTGTTGGGTTATTTTCTGCATATTTACATTATACTAGTGGACCTTTAAATATTACCTGCAATCCCAAAGAGCCTGGGTTTCCTAAAGTCCCTGGAACACCCTATGTAATACAAAACAAGTATAAGTATAACTTTCACATAGGATAGCATAACCAAGCCATAACAATTACAACTCAAATATACATTACAGATAGCATTTCTAGATATTAATACATCTTAAAGACAGATGATTATTCTCTAATACAAATGCATGTAATGCTAACATATAAGTAATAGCAAATGGATGTCTCAACTTTGAGATTTCATTGAAGTCATGATGTTTTGCTATTTATTACCAATGTTTTTTCTTGTTTTCTCAACTTGTTTCAAAATAAAAAAAGGAAGGAATTCCTGATGCCAGGAGCATCAGGCATAAAGGATTGCTGAAAAAACACAAGCATGTAGTGCATCCTATTCTGATAGCAATTTATTGCCTTCCACAAAAGGTGGATCTTTTAAGAAAATTTCCTAAAAGTAAGCATTACAGTATAATTCATAAAAATAAGCAGTAGCAAACAAGGCAACAAGTAAGTATTATGGTCCTAGCAGCAATCACAGATTTTGAGTGGCAAAATACACATAACTGTGTTATGCTGCTTGAACTACCACAACCTGAACCCCCACAGTCTGCTACCAACAACCCACAAGGAGGTGATCCTGAATCCATCTCAGTGATTCTGATATATTTTTATGTTTTTGTAAACTATTAGTATCATATCTTTCACTTTGCAGTTAGAAGTTGTATTAAAATAAATACAGCTGAAAAATATTTTGTGTATGTAACCTCATTTCAAAGTGCAAACCAGAAACGTTAAAAAAAGTTTGAATATTTTGATAGAGTTGATGCTTTTCTAAACCCATTACATAATAAAAATAATTAGATACACATCAATGTATAACAATTCAAGTATCTTAATAAGACATGTTGTATACTGTATAAATCATTTTTAATGTATCTAGACAATATATTGTTCTAAATTATCTTTGATTCTTATAACATAAAATTTATATCAGCTGTGACTCATAAGTAATTCCTTGTTTCCTTGCCAGGTGATTTTGGGCTTTAAAAACACATATGAATCCATCCCTAGATGCTTAAAAGAGAGAAAGCAACAAGAGAAACATATTTTACCCCCAAATCTCTATTTGCTGGTCACCAGCTGCAGCTGCATATAATTAGATGGTTAGAGGGATACTCAGATCACCCCAAAACATCACCAAGAGGCAGCGCCTTAATTAATAAAGCAAGCTTACAGTGACTGATACTGCTATGTTTGTGCTAGACTCTGTATGTGCCTTTAATTGGGTGGTAAGCTCCTCCCTGCAGCACGGGGCATCCCACAGCAATAAGGTGTTTGGTCTTACTACCACCCCAGCATAGCTATTAGGACAATGCTACAAGTACTGTATATCATGACTATTTAACATTGATTTGTAAAATTGGTTACAAATGAATGTTGGGTAGATTTTACTGCCATTGAGTGAGACATGTAAGTATACATTTTTCTATGTGCAGTAGTCTATTTGTGGTATAATGCTCAAGGTGTACTTACATGAGACAGCTAAGCACACGCTTGTCTCCCCAGGCCAGGAAGTCCTATTTTTATCCAATGCTACTGTTTTGTGGCCAACCAGCTTATGTCCATGCTCCATATTTTGACTGCTGGCTGACTACATGCATGTTTTTGCTTTTTGTTCTTATTTTTGATGGTATAGAGATCTACAAAGCACTTTTTTTCCAGGTTTATATTCAGCTACAACTGGTGCTGATTGAGAGGCCTATATCTAATTACTATAAGGACCTGTAATGCTTCTCGCCTGTTTATCAGCATGGGTTGGCTTTATATTTTGACTGTATGACAACATCTTTATAGATGAGACAGCTATGCATAGGTGACATTCAGTACAGGAACTGGGAGCAATTAGCTATTACAGACAACACCAGATCAGCCAGTCTGCTGGCTGATCTGGGCAAAGATGTTACTTTTTTATGTTTTTATATCAATGTCTGTGTTGTCTGTACAATGAAAATACACTTCCTCAGATCCTGAACCCTGCTTTTGTTTGTTTGTGATTAAAAAAAAAGAAAATAAAGAAATGTTTAAAGCATAGGACTGTTTCAGATGCAGGGCAGTGTCTGCTTACTCTGACCTATATTGGGGGCCCAATAATGGTCACCTGAGCAACTGCAAAGGCTTTTGACAACGGTAGTTATATGTTTCTGAAGGCTGCAGCCAAGAGATCTGCATTAGGAGTGGCTGTCATCAGCAACAGTGTCAGACCCAGGGCCGGCGCTACCATTAAGGCAAAGGAGGCAGCTGCCCCAGGGCACCAGAGCTTGTAGGGGCCCCCAGTGGCTACAAGAGGGAAAAAAAATTTCAAATCGGCCTTATAGTTTTTGAGAAAATCGATTTTAAAGTTTCAAAGGAAAAAAACAAATACACATTTAAAAACCTGCCGACTTTAATGGTTAATAGCAAATCCACCTTAAATGCTAGAAACCCTAAATTTGCAGGATATGTTAAGGAGATCATTAGGAATAAGAGGAAAAAACAATTTTTCAAAAAGACCTTATAGTTTTTGAGAAAATCGATTTTAAAGTTTTGAATGAAAAAAGTATACTTTTAAATGCGGTAAATGTCACTTTTAGTAGCAAACCTAACGGTAGTGTAATTTTACATGCATCAAACGAAAGCGCAATAAATTTCGTGACAGGGTCTCCAGGGGGTCTATACGCAGCCGCAGCGCTTTGCCAGGGGTCACTATACAGCCGCAATATGGCTGTATGAAGATCCCTGGCATTTTTTCCTATTTTCCCATTTTTTTTTATGTTTAGAGTGTGGGAATTAAAAAAAAAAAAATTATGTGGGATCCCCCCTCCTAAAACTTTTTAACCCCTTGTCCCCCATGCAGGCTGGGATAGCCAGAATGTGGAGCTCCAACCGATTGGGACTTCACACCCTGACTATACCAGCTGCAAAAAAGGTCCCCTAATGCCGATTTTTGTTCCGGGGTATATGTTGGGGGGGGCCCCCCAGGTTTATTTTGCCCTGGGGCCCCATTGTTGCTTAAACCAGCCCTGGTCAGACCTCAACAACAGTGACAATTTTCAGTCATCTGGATCTAAGTATCTGCAAAATGCATGGAAATTATTTGCAGTAATATATTGCAGAGAGAGAGATAACAGTGAGGCATAGACCTAATAACGCAAAATCCTTTTGCAATGTCACTGAATTTATGTCACAAACCCCTGGCTTGAAGGAAAGCACTTATTTATACCTTTACAGAAAAGTGAGCTACTGTGTACTATTTTGTTGATTTTTTTTTTAAGGTTAACATTCCATGAGATCTAGCCCATTGCCTATATAATGCATATATAATAACGCATTGCATGCTAACAAGTAACAAATATATCCAATGTATCTGATGCATGCTGCCATTATTAGTAAGACAATTAGAACAAGCAAATGGAATCACCACAGATTTTAAATAGAAACATTTCCAATTACATGGCCAAATTCTATTGTATCATAGCAACATATTACGTAACATCAAAAGTTTCCTGAAGTGCAAAAAAGGGTTTTCCTTCTCATAGCTGGCACAGTCATGGGCCTAAACTGACATTTTATTTCCAGTCATAAAAAATATTCTAAAGTTTTCCTTTTGCAGACCTTTTTGTGTCTAAAGTGGATTAACTGTAACTATATTTTTAAACACAAAAAGACAACTGGGATGTTTGGGAAAGGTTATTTGGTCCAAGGGTGTTTTTCAACTTACCGAAACCTTACAGCACCATTTCCTAGATAGATCAGTAATTCTGTTCTTGATGCAAATGTAATATGGGAATGATCGTATTTAAAATAAAAATTTTATGGCAGAACTTGCTCTGCATTCACGGCAAAAGCAGGACCACTATGACAGCCGATCTGGAATTTTCCATTATTACCTATATCTTCTATAGCTGGAGATCATTCACAATTAGTGTATATAGACATACATAAGTGCAGGGTTGGACTGGGCCACAGTAGTACAGTTTTTTCCCTCGGTGGGCCCCGCCTCCAGATCTCTGGTGGGCCCCCCTCCTTCTCTGACAGAGCTCCAATTGCTGTCTGCAGCACAAAAATTCTCTTCTCAGTGCTGTAATCCCTCATGCTGAGAGCAGTGGCGTAGCTAAGGAGCTGTAGGCCTCGATGCAAATTTTACAATGTGGTCCCCCAAGCACTCTATACATAACAATTGATATGACGCACCAAAACCTGCCAATGGCAACTACAGTGTCAGAGGTGCAAGAAAGGGATGGGAAATAGCTTGTTAATGATTACCACTGTTCAAAGTATCTATAGAAGTGATTATTATGAGCACAGGGCCAATAGAGAGGTAATACTGTACACTGTAGTTGAGGGAGGGCCCTTCGGGGCCCCTTTGGCCCAAGGGCCCCGATGCGGTCGTAACCTCTGCAACCTCTGCGGTCGCAACCTCTGCAAAGTAGGACATTACTTTATATTGAAGGAGGGGACTCTATGCAAAGTTTTGCTGGGCAGCAGTGTCTCTGAATTACAATGCTGCTAAGATCATGTACATTTGGCCCTATCCATAATACATCATGACCACGCCCACCTTCCAGTGCATGGTCACGCCCTTTTTTCACCGCAATCATGGAATGTGTGGGCCCCAGGTTGAAATTTCTTTGGTGGGCCCCCAGTGTCCCAGTCCGACCCTGCATAAGTGTGCTTGAATGTCTTAAAATGGGACCATGGTCAATATGTAATAAATAATGTTAACTTTTTACTGCCCATTTAAATGTACTGGCATGTCACCACCAGTTTGTACAGTACAGCCTGACTTACTGTGTTTAATACATCCTGACAGAGCCTCAAGGGCAGGGGCGAAACATGTTGATGCAAGCTGAATAATGATCTGCACATGCCCCTTAGTTGCTACTGCTAGATCATGGTTACATTGGTCCAGAGCCACGCAGAGGTTGTTGTTTCAAATGCCCATCCTAATGTCCATCTTTATAGCAACTTCTAAACCAACCTCATTATACGGATGTTACAGGGTGTCTAACCATGGATTGGTAACTAGGCTATAAGTATTGCTCCAAGTTGTCAAACAAGGAACTGTTATGCGGCATACATGAGCAGTTTGAGAGGTAGTACAACATCTTGCATTGCTCCGGAAAAAAATCTTCCTATAAGCTGGTGGAACTTCATAATACATTGTGGACAAGATGTTTATATATTCAACAGCAGATGGAATATTTTGTTGGTGTTCAGCTACTGACCTGGTGACCACACTGCAGCAATTATTTGTTAAAGCGGTTAGCAATGGCATGGGATGTTGTGGAATAGGTCTAATGGAAATTTGCCCAGCTATCTTTGCATCATATCAATCTGTAATCTGTCTGCTGGCTTCAAAACACTGATTTGATTATTCTCATTAAGGACTGTTGGAAACAGCCAGTAGTATTATGCTCTACTTTACTTCTCTGTGACATACCTTGGATTAGTAAAAAAAAAAGGATGATTGCTCTTTGTGACATTCATGATTGCAATTGCTGGATGGACTCTGTATATTTTTGACCGATGCTATATAATAAAATCCCTGTCTCTGTGTCCTCCTGTGCCCCTGTGTCCGTGCATCCGTTACGCCTGACACTGTAGCATGGCACATAGGCAGACTTCAGACACGCGCATGTGGTTCTCAACCGTGCAGAGCCTAGCGCCTATTTATTAATGGGCAGGCCTTTCTACTGTTTATCAGCAAACTTGGATAGAGGCCTTTTATAATTAAATGGATGGCCATTTTGCAGGATTACAAACCAACCTACATTTATTTTACATGGGCTATATGAACTGGATTGTTCTTGTTGCAGCCGTGTGCAACCGCTCAATTAGCAGCAGCATGAGCAGTACGGCGGCATAGTGGTTAGTGATCTTGCCTTGCAGCACTGCCTGGGTCCCCAGTTCGAATCCTAGCCAGTGCACTATCTGCACAGAGTTTGTATGTTCTCCCTGTGTCTGCATGGCCACTCCAGTTTCCTCCCACATCCCCAAAACATACAAACAAGTTAATTGGCTTCCACCTAAATTGGCCCAAGACTATGATACATACAATGTATGATACAGACATATGACTATGGTAGGGATTAGATTGTGAGGGACAGTTAGGTGACAATACAAGACAATATACTCTGTACAGTGCTGCGAAAGATGTTGGTGCTACATAAATACTAAATAATAATAATATATGTGGGTTTGTTAATTAGATCATATTAGTCGGTCCTATCATGTTGTGTGAGTAATTTCAATCCTTGTAGATGTATTGGATTGTCTAACAGTGAATTTACCATCATTAATTATAGGTAGCAAATTTTTATTGGCTGCCTATCACTATGTAATGCCTATATATTTATGAAGATAAAGGTATTCATTCACAGCTTTATAGAGCGAATACTATGGCTCAAAACTTTTTCTATAGAGCTTGTATTGTAGGTCTATACAATATACACATTTCTCAATACTAAATTGTGCAAATAAATTGCAGTTAAGCAGTATATACTGGTATTTGTGTGTGTGTTTTTTTTAATTACTGTGCTTATACTGCTGGGAAACTAAGTTAAAGGGGCACTACAGTGAAAAACTATAAATTTTATAATATGTGCAGACATATACAAATAAGAAGTACATTTTTTCTAGAGTAAAATGAGCCATAAATTACTTTTCTCCTATGTTGCTGTCACTTACAGTAGGTAGTAGCAATCTGACAGAAGTGACCGGTTTTGGACTAGTCCATCTCTTTATAGGGGATTCTCAGGTATATATGTATTTTCAAAAGCACTTAGTGAATGGAAGTTGCTCTGTCCAACTGCCAAAAAACTGTGCAGGGAAGCTGGCCAGCATCATTGTTTAAATCCTTTTTCGGGAATAGCTTTATAAAGAATAAAAGCCTTGCTGAGAATCTCCTATTAAGAGATGGACTAGTCCAAAACCTGTCACTTCTGTCAGATTTCTACTGCCTACTGTAAATGACAGGAACATAGGAGAAAAGTAATGTATGGCTCATTTTACTCTTGAAAAATTGTACTTCTTATTTGTATATGTTTTCGCTGTAGTGCCCCTTTAATCACATTGTTTTGTACATACTCCCAAACATTTTTCTAATATAAATAGAGGGGGCATTTTCATATTTCAAAGCAGAGCTAAAATTAGTAATGCAAGTACAATGATTTAGTAAACAGGGTATCATTTTAATATGTTATAAGCACACTTTATTCTGAGCAAACTAACACTTTGGAACAGGTACAGAAATTAAAGCAATCAGGAAAATGGAAGGTTTCATTTACCAAGAAAGCAGGGGCGTAGCAATAGGGGTTGCAGAGGTAGCGACTGCATCGGGGCCCTTGGGCCAGAGGGGCCCCATGGGGCCCTTCCTCAACCAAAGCATTAGCTGTTTATTGGTCCTGTGGTGGTAATAATCACCTCTATAGATGTTTTGAATCGTAGTAATCATTAAGAAACTGTTCCCCATCCGATTCTTGCACCTCTAATACTATGTATGACCAAGGCAGGTTTTGTTGCGCCGTATCAAGTGTTATATATAGAGTGCTGGGAGGGGCCCCATGTAAAACTCACACCGGGGCCCATAGCTCCAAAGCTACGCCACTGCAAGAAAGGTTAGATAAACAAAGTTTATTTAGCTTGGAAGAAATACATTTTTATGTAACCTAGTTAACATGTAAAATTTTGCTTGGAAAAATTGCTTTTTATCCCTAGGTGCGTATGGAGGACAAGAGAACATGATCTACGCAGGGAAGATAGGTAATTTACCATCTTCCTCACAGCAATAGTTCAAATCTGGAATATCTTACCACAGAGATTTATTTTGGCAAATTCTATTATTGCATTAAAGAGGGATTGGCTTCTTTCCTTAGTTAACATGCATCCACAGTAGAGATGGCCAGAACGGTTCGCAAGCAAACTTATTTGCGCGAAGTTCGGTGGTTCGTGTTCGTGGTGAACCGCGAACTATATGCGAGTTCGACCCGCCCCCTATACTACATCATTAGGCTCAGCTTTGACCCTCTACAACATAGTCAGCAGATACAGGGTAGCCAATCAGGCTACACTCCCTCCTGGAGCCCCCCCCCCCCCCCCCATTATAAAACGCAGGCAGCATCAGCCTTTTCACTCACTCGTGTGGCTGCAGTAATTAGAGAAGGGAGAGAACCTGCTGACATAGGGAAAGCTTAGGCTCTTGTGTTAGGCTTGTTAGCCTGATACTTATTGCTAAAAGCACTCAACAGCTCTTTTGAGAGCTAATGTTGTTCTTGTGATCTATTTTGTGTGTGTGTGTGTGTGTGTGTGTGTGTGTGTGTGTGTGTGTGTGTGTGTGCGCGTGCGTGTGTGTGTGTGTGTGCGCGTGCGTGCGTGCTTGCGTGTGTGCGTGTGTGCATGCGTGTGTGTGTGTGTGTGTGTGTGCGTGTGTCCCACAGACACTTGTGTTGCATATACAGCGACTTTTTCATTCATTCAGTGACTACCTGTGTGTGTGACAGCTGCACATTTGTAATACCAATCCCTGCATACCTGTTCAGTAGTGCACCTACCTACTAGACCACAAGCAGTGTTATATTATATACCAGTCAGTCGCTGCACCTGTTCACAGTACCTGTGTGTGTGACAGTTGCACATGTGTAATACCAATCCCTGCATATCTGTTCAGTAGTGCACCTACCTACGTGACCGCAAGCAGTGTTATATTATATACCTGTTCACAGTACCTGTGTATGTGACAGCTGCACATTTGTAATACTAATCACTGCATACCTACCTTTTCAGTGCACCTACCTATGTGAGCGCACGCAGTGTTATATACCACCAGTCACTGCACCTGTTCACGGTACCTGTGTGTGTGTGTGTGACAGCTGCACATTTGTAATACCAATCCCTGCATACCTGTTCAGGGTACCTGTGTGTGTGACAGCTGCACATTTGTAATACCAGTCACTGCATACTTGTTCACTGCACCTGTGTGACCGCACACTGTTTTACATACCAGTCCATGCATGTGAGAAAACGCGGAAAAGCCACCGCGTGTGCTCAGAACAAGGCGGCTGATTCCGCATCCAACGCGGCGGTTTGCACGCGTAGGCCTACATCTGCCTGTATGGCTGAACGCGGAAAAACCGCCGCATGCCCTGATAGCGGTGCGGCTGGTTCCGCGTCCAGCGCGGCGGGTGGTACACAACACATGTCTGGTGTGGCTGGGACTGATAGTCCACACAGGTTCAGAAGGACGCGCGCGCGCTGAGAGGCAGAACTTTTATGACAGCCAGAAGGGAGTCAGCTGACCAAGCCGGTCAGCTGACGATTCTACCAGTTCCCATTGGTCCAGCACTTAGGGGAGGCGCTGGAGAGCGCTCTTGCTATATATACTGGGTGCTGGTCATTCGCTGGTTGTCTGCCGTTGCGATCACTACGTGGAAGCACTCAGACCTTATTGTCAGAATCTGTGTTATCATTCTGTTATACTTCAGACTAGTTCCAGGGTGTTGATGATCAAGGACCTCACACCCAAGATTAGGGACTTGTGTTATCATTCTGTTATACTTCAGACTACTTCCAGGGTGTTGATGATCAAGGACCTCACACCCAAGATTAGGGACTTGTGTTACCATTCTGTTATACTTCAGACTAGTTCCAGGGTGTTGATGATCAAGGACCTCACACCCAAGATTAGGGACTTGTGTTACCATTCTGTTATACTTCAGACTAGTTCCAGGGTGTTGATGATCAAGGACCTCACACCCAAGACTAGGGACTTGTGTTACCATTCTGTTATACTTCAGACTAGTTCCAGGGTGTTGATGATCAAGGACCTCACACCCAAGATTAGGGACTTGTGTTACCATTCTGTTATATGTCAGACTAGTTCCAGGGTGTTGATGATCACGGAGCTCACACCCAAGACTAGGCATTGTTTATTATCTGTTATGACTTACTGCTTTCCTGACCACTCTTCTGTTCACTGATTCGGTACTTCGCTATATCTGATACTCTATTGCCAAACCCTGCGTGCCTTAGGATTTCCGTATCAGCCTCCTGTCTTTGTACTCTGTATGTTCGTGTGTTTCCGACGTGGCTTGCCCGACCTTGAGAACTATCTCCTCAGTTTAAAGATAGTTCACAGATCAGTCAGTGATGCCCTCCTATTGGTGTCACTCACGCTCTGGTCCTTTCCTCTCCCAGTCTGACTCCTCCCTGCGGGAGATTCTCAGGCTGCTGAAAGGTACTCATTCCCTAGTGCAGTATTCCTTACTGCCTTTGTACCTGTCCTCCAGATATTGTTCTCAAAGTACTACTGTTGCACCAGACACTCATATTACTCAGGTGTCCAGAGGTTAGTAATATATCTGATTATCGGTGATACTGCAGATCATCATTAATCAGGTATATATCTATATTTTTGGTGATACTGCAGATCACCAATAATCAGACCCTCTCTGTGTTACACTGATCGTTACAATGCATACCTGTTAACTGCACCTGTGTAACCGCATATTGTTGTACCAGCAGTTACTGCAACCTGTTCATTGCAGCTGTGTAACCGCACATTGTATTGGTCAAGTCAGTGTATACCTTTCACTTCATCCCCCCCAATATGGACAAAACAAGAGGCAGATAAATTATATATGATCAGCGCAGAGTCCAAAAACAAAAGACGAGTCTTCAACAAAGAATAAAAGCAGGCAAATCTCCACCACAATAAATATTGGGTTCACGGCACAGCTCTGCAATCATGGATACCCAAAAAAGGAAAGAGGCTTACCAGCTGGTGACAACCCACATTATAAGGTTGTATCAACGCTTTGGTAGGACATCAGGAAGCAACAGTCTGTCCAGGATCCACCAATTCAGCAATGATTCCTCTCACAAATGGATATCAGTGAACATCATAAAAAAACAAACAAACAAACGGCAACTCTAAGTGTAAACCGTTTAATATAGAGTTTTCATAGTAAAAACAGCTTAAAAATAGCATAAAAACAAAACTTACATACGGGGCCCATGCAATGGGAACCCCGAGAAAGTTGCACACGTGTATGGGTCAGCAGCAAAGGACAGTATGAAGGTGCCGCCTTGTTCTTCTCTCAGCAGCGGCCACTTTGTTACCTTGGCGCTGATACACATATGCAAAACAAGGCAGAGCCAGAGGCAGGCCACCTAGCAGGTCTGTTCGAGGTCGCGCTGTTGTGATTTTGTGTGGCCCTCGACCAAAGTACAGTGTTCAGAAGAAGACACGTCCCATCAACCCCCAATATTGTCAGGACGTAGTTGACTATTTAACACAGAACACCTCATCTTCCTCAGCTACCGCACGGAAGCGTGACATATCTTCCTCCTCCTGCTCTGATTCTGGCACCCCACTTAACACTCCGTCGGCAGCTCAGCGGTGTGGAAATTTTTTGTGTGCCTGCATCAGATGAGAGAAATGCCATCTGTCTCTGCCACCGAAAACTACTTTACAAAGGCACATGATTACAAAGTACAAACTGCAATGGGATGATCACCTGAGGAAAAGCAGTACACAAAAGCAAAGCCACACACCACAGCGGAAGATACCAGGCCGCAATTATTTCTCAAAAAAGGCGATACCCAAAACTGTACTGTGATGTTGAAAGGCAAGTGGTGAAATCTCTGGCCCACAGCGTTGGGTCAAGGGTCCATCTGACCACGGATGCCTGGTCTGCAAAGCACGGTCAGGCCTGCCCGAAGAGTACGTCAGTCCCCAGACACAGCATCTCTGCCTGCATGCCATGTGAGTGCCTGCCCCATGGCTAAGTCGGTCCCCACAAACACAGCATCTCTGCCTGCAGGCCGCTTAACCGCCTTCTCCGCCACCACCAACAGGGTCCAGGACTCCAGGCAGATTCCCGTGAATTTTTTAGATTGCTGCTAGCAGCGGCCGCTATAATATTTCTGGTGCATGTACATGCCTGCCTAATTTTTCTGGCTGCACTGCAGCTGCAACAACAAAACAAAAGGCATGTGCTGCAGTGGCTGAATATAGTACTGGTTAAGGGCACTGTCTTTGACATGGGAGACCAGGGTTCGAAACCTGGCTAGGGTCAGTACCTATTCAGTAAGGAGTTCAAGGCAAGACTCCCTAACACTGCAGGGTGGCCTCCTGAGCGCGTCCCAGTGGCTACAGCTCTTGAGCACTTTGAGTCCGACAGGAGAAAAGTGCTATATAAATGTTCGGATTGTTATTATTATTATTAATAATTAATTATTTATTAATTATTAATTATAATTTATTATTATTATTATTATTAATTCCCCTTCGTGATGGTTACCTTGCCACGGTGAAGGGGCTTGCGTATCACAATGAAGCAATGACCGCCGGCTATATGAGGGGGTTGAGGTTGGGGGGCACACTTGACCCAAGAAGATAGATAATAAGGTTGTTGCTTCATTGTGGACAGACCAAATTCGATGAGCTGAACAGTCACTGTTGTTCTGTCATTGAGCTACCTCAGCCCGGCGACCATATGGGCTTGAAAACCGCTATCGCCTACACTCTGGCCATGGTGCGCACCAGTCCAGCACGGCCGTCACTACACAAACAGCTGTGTGCGGTGCATTACACAGTGAGTTTGGTATGTCAGTGTGAAGCAGTACACTAATTATACTCCCTGATTGATGTATACACATGCAAGATGCAATGTGATTTCTGCCCTTAAAATGCTGCTGTGCGTCAAATCCAGATTTTTCCCCGGGACTTTTGGCGTGTATCTCACTACGCCATGCAAGAACTCAGATGTTAGACCCCTTGAAACATCTTTTCCATCACTTTTCTGGCCAGCATAAATGTTTCTAGTTTTCAAAGTTCGCCTCCCCATTGAAGTCTATTGGGGTTTGCGACACCAAACCTTTTGTGGAAGTTCGCGTTCGAGGTTCGCAAACCGAAAATCGGAGATTTGGGCCATCTCTAGTCCACAGCTATAATTCCTAGGAAGGGGGTGGTGAGCATTCTATAATTTAGTAACAGAAACCATTTTTATATTTTCCTTTCTCTGAAATATGGAGCAATGAAGCTCAAAAAAGTTGCATTTGATGGACTTATGTCTTTTAGCCTAGACCTAGATAATAACTGTAAAGCTATAATTATGAACTTTTAAATATGAATTGAGAGTAGGTTAAACAATTACACTTACTTTTTTAATTATTAAATACTGTTTTTATGTTTTTGCCACTTGGGTCAAGTGTTTTGTGATGTTCCAGTCGTGGTGTGCGGAGACGCTGGATGAACGGCGGCAAAGAGGACGTCCTGCTTTTATGAATATGCGCAGTGTTTTAAAACTTCATGTGAGTGCAATACTGTTTTATTCTTTTTAACATTAAACGGAATTACGCTATGGTTGGCCTGTCTTTGGAGGCTGAGAGCCTAGACAAGCGTTTACAGCTGGTCAGCAGTGGATCAGCCATAGCAGCTGGTGAGCGTACACTCTGTCTATTTACCACTGTGGTGTGGGGATTGACACACTGAGCACTGAAGGTGATTGCATGGGTTTTGCAAACAAGATTACGCAATGTTATTGTATCCCTGTCTCTGAGTGATATACAGGAGGTGTGGATAGAGACGCATCATATCATATTACCCAAAACGTTCTTGCTGATCTGTCAATCAATCAGCCATTCCTGTTGGTAAGAGTGTTCTGGCATCTTATATAGGAAGTTAAGCGGACTTTGGAGTCGAGTGGACTTTGTGGACTGTATGAACCACTGCCACTGTGCAGACTGAAGTGTCTGTGTAGTTTGGCAATATTGGGACATTTGCATATGATATATGCTGGTTCAAGGATTGTAACTCTAGACTATGTGCTGGACTCCGTGTGGAAAATTTATATTGCTCTGAGTGTAATGTTGAGCGCTGTACTTTTGTACTTTTGTGCAAATAATTAGATGTTGAATAGAGAAACTATTGGTTAGTGAGAAGCGCAAAAGCCACGGCATTTCAATAAGCAAGTAGTTTACTTAGCTATGCACACGATGCTCCAAAACATGCAGAAAATTAGGGTTTTTCATATTCGAAAAACAGGCATGATTTACAATCTGTGCAACCCTATTTTAAATGTTAGGTTCATGTAAACACTATACACAGTAAACAGGCATTCAGTAATCTGCTGTTCTTCACTTTTAAATAAACCCCAATGTTCATTTAAAGCGGACCTAAACTCAGAACTTCCTCTCTGCTCTAAAAGATAAGCAACAGCAGGGATCCCCGCTTAGACAGGTGCATTTGGGGTGTTGGTGGTGAGCGGTGCATGTCTGCATGCGTGTGTTATTGACAACGTTGTCCAAATATTTTAAATACCTTTCCTTTATGTTTTATACTGATAACTTCATTAAATGCTAGGTTTTATGTGCTACTATAGAGGCACTATTTCTACTTATTTGGTATAAACGATGAAAAGAAAGACAAACATTTCTTCATTACACCTTAGAGAACTCCAACAGAGATCCTGCAGTGTGTTTACTTCCTGGTTTCCTGGGAGCACAGAAAGGGTTAACCTACTGTGTTTACATATTAGCACAGAAGCTGGCAGACTCCACAGAATTCAGACAGAGCTGACAGAATTGATTTACACTGGCTCATTACTTACAGATAAGGGAGAATTCGACAGGCTGTTCTCTGTAAAAACACAGGGTGAATGTCTCTGTGTTTTCCTTGTCTCCTGTGCAAGAGTTGAGGTCCGCAAGGACATCACATGAATAAAAATTTATCAAGCTATTACAAGTTACATTAATTGTAAAAGTTCAGCTCGTACATGTAGGAGATGAACATGTAACTCGGAACTGATCAGTATTATAGATAGATAGATAGATAGATAGATAGATAGATAGATAGATAGATAGATAGATAGATAGATAGATAACACAAAACATGTACAATTGTATAGAGCACATGCCAAATTTAGAAAAGTGCATAGTACTTAGAAAAATGCACAGTAGCAGGCTCAAATACACGAACACAAGTTTTTTTCTGGTAGGTTATTTACTGCAAGCTTTTTTGTGTGTAAAAATATTTATGGATGTATATAAACCATACATTCATTGTACAACTGACATATAAATTCAAACATTTTCTATCAGTATGTATAACAATGTTATAGTACTCACAGGCTTACCATCTTGACCAGGTTGTCCAGGAGAACCAGTGGGTCCTGGGTCTCCCTGTGAAATGACAATAATATGTCAAAATATATCACAAATACTAAACAATAAAACAGAAATCAAATAACGTGCTTGCAGTCATGGAGCAGCTCTGCTCTGCTGACAAAGTTTAGCTCCAAGTTGGATCAATGAGTAAATGTTAAATAGAATTAGCTATTCCGTTTTATAAAAGGTCACTGATGCAACATTTTCCTGTTTATACATAGATACAACAATAAATGCATGAAATAATATAAATTAAGCAAAGACAACATTTTTGTTATACATGATGGGCCATATTCATGACAATGTGGTAAAATTGACATGCACATGCAAGACATGGCAATGTTATCATTAGTTAAGCAAGTAATGTAGCATGCATTGTGCAAATACCAGGAACAAGACGATGTGTGTCAGAGGCTGACATAGGCCTGTGCAGGCCATGCAGCCACTCAGGGGCTACATGCACTCTAGGGCTCGTGCAGCTGCACCACAGTTAGGGCTTGATTATCCTCTAAGCCAGTGTTGCCCAACTGAGTCCTCCAGTACCCCCAACAGTACATGTTTTGCAGAAAACCACAAACATTTACAGGTGAGATAGTTAGTGTCTCAGAAAAGCTCATTAACTACCTCTCTGGTTTTCTGCAAAACATGTACTGTTGGGGGTCTTTGAGGACTTGAGAAATACTGCTCCAGGCTCTTCTTCATGTCTTTCTCTTTGTAACCCATGAGCAACAGTAATAATTGCTTGTGGCCCAGTCACATACAAGTATAAAATGTGTGTTACATTAAAGAAAACCTGTAACGAAGAAAAGCTCCCCTGGGGGGTACTCACCTCAGGTGGGGGAAGCCTCCAGATCCTATCAAGGCTTCCCCCGTCCTCCTGTGTCCCACGACGGCTGCGAATGGCGGGGATGTAAATATTTACATTCCTGGCTCCAGCGCAGGTGCAGTATCGGCTCTCCGCTCGGAGATAGGTGGAAATAGCCGATCGCTGTCGGGCTGCTCTAAGGTGCAGGCGCAAGTCTCCTACGCCAGCGTAGTAAAGCGGACCCGACAGAGATTGGCTATTTCCACCTATTTCCGTGCTGAAAGCCGCAACAGCGCCCCCGCTGGAGCCAGGGAAGGTAAATATATCAAGCCTTGTCAGGCTTGTCGAGCACAGATTGCGGAACGCTTTGAAAGAGCCAGCGCTGGATTGCCTGCAGCTACAGGGGAGGGGGAAGCCTCAATGGGACCCTGAGGCTTTCCCCTCCCGAGGTGAGTAACCCCCAGGGGAACTTTTTTTTGTTACAGAGTCTCTTTAATACAGTTTCTACAGAATGTGACCTAGGTTCATGTAGTTATCAACATTATTTGGATCCATCCATGATCTGTTATGACCACGGCTAGTCATATGGACCCCCCTAAATTTACTCTGCACCGGGGCTCACTGTTGGCTTTGTCCACCACTGATATGTGATAAGCAGACATGCAGCTTTATACAGTGACTGAAGACTGAATCTGAATGCTGTTTCTTCAAACTCTTTGGTAATAATTTTAGGGCTATATGAACTCTGTATGCTGTGCAGATGCTACATACAAAAAAAAACAATAATTTGTAATCTTTGTTAATGAGGTCTACTTTACAGCCAAATAGTATTGCCAAACCCAAGTGCAGAAGAACAATAGACACTATATTTGAATACTAGGCTTCCCTTACAGCAAAAATATGGTGTGTGCATATATACACATGTATAAATCAGCTGAAAGTACACTGGTGGTGAGAGAATTCAGAAGGCTATACTTTCAGGCCTCTTCCACAAAATGCTACTTCCCTGGCTGTCATGCCTATGGATAAGATATTATGAGGTGTATTCACAAAAGGTCAGTGAAATTGACATGCACACACAGTTCATGTACATTTTCCAGGGATGTGTACATAAGACTTATTAGTGATGAAGTTCAACTTACTTTGAGACCAGGAGGTCCTTTTTCCCCAGGAGGACAAACACAGGGAGCAGCTGTTGTGCCAACATCACTTGGACCATTTAAACACTGGAAAGACAGTGAGAAAATGTTTTCCAGAAAAATATTTTAGCTGTTTTAAAATGTGAAATTTGATACTTATTGTGCTTATTTCATCAGAGGAGTATTTCCTTTTTATTTGTTCTAATGATCAGATTTGTACCTGCAAGTGCAACACAACAAGTATGGTACCTTATACTGCACTGTGCCTTCATAGTATAGCTTCAGACGAATAATAAAGGCAACTACTGCTGGTTCAAAGTGGAAAATGGAAATAAGCACCAAATGTCCTCTTAATAATTACGGTATACTGAGAACAGAACATGCAAACATTGTGGATTGTTACTTCATAAAATTTCCTGACAACGTTAGTATAGCCCAACACAAGTAATAATACCTGGTTGAAGGAAATCTATAGAGAAATGGATATGGGAACTGCTTCCTTTATTCTCTTATAAAAGGCATGTTGCCTCTAACTTTTACACCTAGAAATGTCAATTACAAGTAAATAGACCCATTGATTTGCTAGAGCAATAATACATGCATGCACAGTTTAGCCAGATCTACTGGCAGGCACTAAAATGTTGCTTGGTAAATGGCAACTAGCCATAAAACGGATTACAATGGATTATATTGGTGATAACAACAGTACAGGGAAACTAGCAGTTCGTCAGCCAATAGAATATCACCATATTTCCAGATGCAGATATATCGCAGGTTACAAAGTGACACATATAGGCTGAAGTAAATTTATAAAAGCACTGCACCTATAAAACCATAAAAATACACAGTTGATTAAGTAGATCCAACAGGTAAGTATCAATAAACATACTTACATGGTTTTTGAACAGTTACTGTATGTGTGTGCAGAAATGAGAGGTCAGTGCCCTGAGGAAAAATAGCTTTCTAATTATTGTCCCATAGTCTGCACTTGTTTGGAGCACAGTAACATTCTTACAAAAAACTTTCAGCTTGATTATACAACAAATGATGTTTTCCTGATCCGTTCATACAGTAACTATACACAGGATCAATCTACTATATATGTTTGCCTATTTGTCTACCTGTTAGCTTGAATTATAATGCTTTCAGAGATGCACACACTTCAGACTTGCAGTTATTTCAATACTGCATTTACAATGTTTTGTTACAGCTTTATTCCTGGATATTGTGTTATTTTATGTTTGAATAGAATAATAGTGAGTCAGCACCTGATTTCTGTTCCATGTCCCCATCAATAGGAATATCCACAACTTTTTTTTTTTCTTGACACACTTTCTCTGTTCCTGGGACTACCAGTTTTCTTATTAAAGCTACTGAGGTCCTGAAAGGTCCCACAGAAAATCTCTGCATGCACACCACAGCCATTAATTATGACTCCCAAAACTTTCTAGCCTACCCCCACACTGCTCAAAACTAAAAATACAAATCCTTTTGGCTTTGAAATGTTCTTGTTCTTCAAAAACATCATGAAAATATTACGGTACCTTGTTATTTCGTGAATAAAAACACAACATACCTCCCCATTCTGTAAGAAAAAAAAATAACAAACATTACTAAATATAAATTAAATTATATGTGGTACATTAAAGGATAATACCACATAAAATAATTTGAAAATAATAACATACTGTATAGTAAAGTATAATGCAGAAGAATGCATCTTAATTTAACCTGCACAGATTATCACAATTGAAAAGTTTGACATTTGTTTGGCTAACTGAACAGATTTATACAGGAACCTTCTGAGACATTTAAATCGGGCATTACGACACAGAGGCCTCAGCTATTACAAAGCTTATTATTGTAATCTAGTAATCTAGTCAGATAAAAAATAAGAGCCATCACAACCCTACATGTCCCTGGGTTATGTGTTGATGAACTGAAAGGCCAACAACAGTGTAAAGAACTTGGGGGTATATTTACTAAACTGGGGCAAAGTGTACCGTAACTCATTAGTGGTATACGTTATGCATGGTATTGCATAAAACTTAGTTATGTATTTTTAGTTAGCATAACTAATCAATGTTCATTACTAGTATGTTGTAACACATTCCTCGTACGTAACACGACATATAACTTAACTCGTGTCTCGATTATCTGTTTTTGCACCTGTTGTGCGCGATTTACATATGCATTACGCATGATATTATCGTTGCTTTGAATAATCCCTGTTAACATCTTTATGCAATTACACTGTTTTGCATTACACTCTACTTATTGTGCTTAAAGTGGCACTGAAGCGAAAATAAACTTAAGAGATAATGAATTGTATGCGTAGTGTGGATAATTAATAGAATATTAGTAGCAAAGAAGTTTCCTATTTTTATTTTCAGTTATACAGCTTTTTTTCTAACATTGAATCATTTTGTCATATTTGCAGTTTAAAAACCATTGAAGAAAGCAGAGCTAATGACCCTTGTAACTTTGCTGCAGTAAAACCTTATCACAAGCTGTCTCTCACTGTTTCTGGGCTGTTTAAAGTGGATCCGAGATGAACTTTTACTCATTGCATAATTGTGTTCCTTTCCTATTGTTTATAGGGCATTCCTCAAGCCAAATACTTTTTTGTTTTTGTTTTAATACTCTAATTCCGTATAAACTAAACAAGCCACGCCCACAGGTTTTCAGAGAGCCAAGGCACTCTCAGACAGTAGCAAGGGCTCATGGGAGCTCCATCTTTGCAGGAGGAGGGGGAGGTATTACTAGCCAGAGATTTCAGAGGCAGAGGGGAGGAGGGAGGAGGAGGGAGGATTAGGTTTTTTTGCTCAAGATGCAGATAAGCCTGCCTCTGTGTAATGTTTACAAACAACATGGCTGCTGTCATAGTATCACTGGAAGAAATAATCATATTCTATTAAAGCTGTTTGCAGCTGGATTTGCTTTGTAAACTATCTAAACTTTAGATAAGATATATAGACAAGTTACTTGTTATAGTTAGTTTTTCATCTCGGATCCGCATTAAGCTATTCAAAACCAGGACTCAGTTTGATCAAGTTGGTCAGATAGCTCACAGAAACTCTTTTGCGGAGATAACAACAATAAAGTGTTTTAACTCTTCATGTACTGGAAAAACAACATGTTACTTTTTTTTTTGTTCTAATGTTCTATTTGTTATCTATACTACACATACAATTAATTATCCCATAAGTTTATTTATTCAGATTTGCTCTAAAACTTATTGGTGATTACCAGTTAAGTGAATATACTGTACCCCACAACATCCTTACTTAGTTTTAACTCTTATTTGTCTGTACAATACAGTATGGTTTTAGCACTTTCCAAGCCACAAAAACACATTCAAAATAAATAGTTCCAGCAATTTTCTTGCAATATTTATAGTACAAATCTGGACATAAAACTTGTATTCTTTGCTTGTCAGTTTGATATGCATTGGTACTGATATAAAGAATCAGGCTATGAATGTTAACTCGCTAGCATAATATACTGTAGCTTCCTTCTGAATTATTAACAACATAAAAAAACTGTATTCTTGTTCTTGTCAATAAGGAAAAAACAAACATTTTACCATTCCAGGTATTTCACAAGCTGTCTCACGTTTGTTCTGTTCTGGATCACAATATATTCTCAACTTTTGAAGCGTGAACTGTAAGACAGAGTACAATTTTGGTACGGTTAGGAAACTAATAAAAGACAGAAAGCCAGCAGTGAGTTGTAAGCAACAACAGACCAATGTATCATCTTCCCCACTTCATAATAATGTGTTAAGAATTAACAACCCCTCTCCAAAGGCTGGACTGCATACATTTCACTTTCTTAAAGTGTATCTGAGATCAAATTTACTAAACATTTATACATACCGGCGGCTTCCTTCAGCCCTCTTTAGGTCGTTGGCTCCCTCACCATCCTTCTGTCTGCTGGCCAGCCCAGTGTCTCCCTCCAGTTGGCTCAGTCATGCTGTACTATGCATGTGGGGCCCAGCTGGGTGCATGGCCCTGTCCTACTCCCGTCATCTGGAGCGTTTACACCTGCGCAGTACTTCTGTGCACCTGCAGAACACTTCCGGCAACAGGAGAGTGATTTACGCTAGTAAATCTGATCACAGGTTTCCTTTAAGCAGGGCCAGACTGGGAAACTAAGGGCACACCAGGAAAGTTTCAGCCTGGGGATTGCCACCTGCCCCCTTCCCCCCCCCCCCGCCCCCCGGGCACAGGATTGCCTCCCCCTTCTCCCCCCATTTTGAGCTCACATACGCATGTACTCCAGACATTTTGCACTAAATAAATACATCATTTGGTAGGACATTAGATTATGGTAGGGAATAGATTGTGAGCATTTCTGAGGACAGTCCATAACAGGGAGACAGACACATGCGGCGCGAGCAAAACAAAATGGGTGTCCCCATGCACTGGTACATGGGCGTGGTCATGATGGGTCATTGGCAGACCCACAAATACAAAAAATAACAAAAAAATAAACAAAATAAGTAGCAGTGCTATTCTCAAAGAGTGGGTTTAACCAGATAAACTTTAGATAAAATAATCAAGTCGTAACTTCATCAAGTAGTCAAATGCCGCTAAATAAAAATATTAAGTAGTCACACAATTCCAGATAAAATAATTAAGTAGCCAGGTGTCTTACAATGAACACAATAAAAAAGCCAAATGGGCCCTGTGTACATAAATTAAGTAGCCATGTTCCCCAGAAAACAGAGTTAAGTAGCCAAGTGCCATATACTGTATATCAGTATTAGGTAGCCATGGCTGGCTGGGGAGGGCTGGGTGCTTTGCTGGATGATACTGCCAGCAATGTAGAATGGCCTTAGAGTATGCAGGGCCTGAGGAAAGAGTCATATGAAGGGCCTAGTTGTCCTAGTTGTCCCCAGTATAGGTAGCCAGTTTTAAGTGTCCCCAGTATAGGTAGTTAGATATAGGGGCACCCAGTATAGGTAGCAAGCTATACAGTAGGTGTCCCCAGTAAAGGTAGTTAACTATAGGTGTCCCCAGTATATGTAGCAAGTTATAGGTGTCCCCAGTATAGGTAGTTAGCTATAGGTGTCGCCAGTATAGGTAGCCAGCTATAGATGCCCCCAGTATAGGTAGCCAGGTCTATAGGTGCACCCAGTATAGGTAGTCAGGTCTATAGGTGCCCCCAGTATAGATAGCCAGCTATAGATGCCATCAGTATAGGTAGCCAGGTCTATAGGTGTGCCCAGTATAGGTAGTCAGGTCTATAGGTGTCCACAGTATAGGCAACCAAGTCTATAGGTGCTCCCAGTATAGGTATCCAGGTCTATAGGTGTCCCCAGTTTAGTTAGCCAGGTATATAGGTGTCCCCAGTTTAGTAAGCCATGTCTATAGGTGTCCCCAGTGTAATTAGCCAGGTGTATAGGTGTGCCTAGTATAGGTAGTCAGGTCTATAGGTGTCCCCAGTTAGTTAGCCCAGTCTATAGGTGTTCCCAGTGTAGTTAGCCAGGTCTATAGGTGTCCCTAGTATAGGTAGCCAGGTCTATATACAGCTTCCCCCCTCCCTCACCTGGTGCCCCTCTTCCATGCTCCCCCTCCAGAATATAATGCAGCTAGCCAGCAGCAGTGGGGAACGACTTACCGAGAGCCATAGAGCTCTGCGTGTCACTGGTCTGGTCTTCTACACTGTCCGATCCCGCTCTCACTGTACTTCCTGTGAGAGCGGGATTAGACAGTGCAGAAGACCGGACCAGCAGCACACAGAGCTCTCTGGCTCTCGGTAAGTCGTTCCACAATGCTGCCGCTGGCTGGCTGCGCTACATTCTGGAGGAGGGAGTGTGGAAAGGGGGCCCCGGGAGAGGGGGGTGAGGCTGCCCCCCTGCCCGCTGCTCTGTGCCCACTGCCCCTCCTTCTGCACTGTGCCCCCTCCTCTTCTGCACTGGGGCACCCGAGGACGATGTAATGAAAGGCCCACCGGCTTTTACCACGAGCTCTCGCCCGACCAGTCCGACACTGCTCTTTAAGGCCATATTTACACTTAGTGTTGAGTTGTGTTGAATTGTGTTGTGTCCCATTTCGGCAAATGTAATGCAACAGGACGCAACTCAAGGCAATGCATTAAGTGTAAATAAGGCCTAAAGCTGACAATATTTGCAAATATTCATCTTCACATGAGCAAGAAGTCCCTACAAAATACTTCTGGTTCTGGTTCTGCATAAATCATGATATGAATTGGTAGCCTGTACCACCTCTACCTTGTGGACTGGTATGATTTGACAGGCTGCGCCTACAAAGTTGCTTTTCCTCCTGACTACCTGCCCACGTGTCTTGACAGAGGGTGTAAGGGTGAGTCTCAGGGAGAGTTAAGCCATCTTAGAACACTAGAGGCACCAGCTTGTGTTGTTCCCAATTTTTTTTAAACATTATCCTTGAAATTATCCTACAGCAGAGCCATACATATAAAACCAGTATTCAGAGAAAAGTTTTAACTAAAGCACAGATGCTGTTTCTTACCCTAAACACTCTTTTCTTCATCTTATCCAATCATAATAAAAAATCTTGTAGGTCAGGGAAGCCTGTTACTGACACTAAGGTGAACACTCCTCATCCCTTAATTTCTGTTGGCTGATCCTATCTACTCTTCACCTAGACAGCATGAGTCATCAGAATGCAGAGGTGAGTCAGCAAGTTCGTCTGTGGCTCAGCTACTCAGCAGTTGATTTGAAGTGCAAACTTTTCATGCTGCTGGATAAAACAGAAGAAAAGTTTTTTAGGGTATGAAACTGTGCTGTTATTGTCCAGTTCTGTTTCAGGAAAGGACAGTAGATTCATATTCATCTACTACAGGGTTACTTTGTTTTGACAGTGAATTCCTCACCCGATGTGCTGCATATGTAGAAAACATGGCTAAGGCCTAAGGGCAAGAAGATCTCCAACTCTAGCCATTGACACTACCAAAATGAATCATAATAATTGAATTATCAGTGTTCTTCCATTACAAAGGTCAGAATAACACTTCCTTATCTGATTACTTGATGAAAGTTGTTTTCTTTTACTTAACCTTTATCGGTTAATCAGAGTTAGAAGTTCTGTTCCAGTCAGTGTAATAACAGAAAGTTGCTAATAGGTTTATTCCAGCAGTGGCTGAGGGTTCTCACTTCATTAGGAGGGAGGTCTGCTAACTCTTAACAGATCCCAAAATATTGAATTGCACTCAACATGATGTGCTGACTGATATGTTCTCTGCATGCATCAATCAGTGCTAGAAAAATGATTTACAAGATAATCACAGATATCAGGAAAGACTTGCACAGGCATATATCATTTCCTAATTTGGCCATAAATGGTTAGAGTGGGTGAAGTGATAATTATGTTGTCCACCTATTGGGCTTTAGGCACAATTATATAATTTAAGAGTTGTGGCATTGGATGTGTGAAATGGAAAACTAGATTTTCATTACATCAATGTATTTAGGTAATTAAAGCTTCAGGCTATGCTTGGAGATCATTAACATGCCATTTGGGGTGTACAATTATTAAATGTATGTGTGTCAAGGGATACTTGAGATCATTATACCTATACCAGGCAGTACTTGATAAGCACAGGATTTCATAAGGAGGTAAACAACACAATGGGCCTGATTCACAAAGCGGTGCTAACAGTTAGCACGCTGGTGAAAAGCCCTTTATCATGCCTAAACTCAGTTTAGGCATGATAAGTTTAGGTGTGATAAGTTTAGGTGTAATAAGTTTAGGCATGTTAAGTTTAGGTGTGATAAGTTTAGGCATGATAAGTTTAAGCACCAACTGGGTTAGCACCGCAGTGCACAGCTGATCAAAAGTTTTGCGCTAGCAAAGTCTGGTGCACTTCGCATAGAGTTTAATGGCGCTGCTTTGCGTGCGGGACTTTGCGTGCGATCTAAACTTATCTAAACTTAGCATGCCTAACCTTATCATGCCTAAACTTATCACGCCTAAACTTATCACGCCTAAACTGACTTTTCACCAGCATGGTGCAATGGTTATCATGCCTAAAGTTTCTAACTGGGTTAGCACCGCTTTGTGAATCGAGCCCAATATTGTTTAAAAACACTGGTGTAAAATATACTCGTTTTTTTTCTGCATGCATAACTTGCCTTTAGGCCCCTTTTACACTTGCATTGCAGGTGGTCATTGTGTTACCCTGTTTTACAGCAGTCAATGGGGCCTAGTGTTGCGCTGGAAGTTTCTGAATCACAAGCTGACACAGAGTCAACAGCGTGTTACGGTATGACTTCCGGAGCAACGCATCAGTGGCAGAAGTCATTGGAATCAATGGGGCGGTGCAGGAATTTCATCGATAAGAGCATGGGGAGTCAGTGCATTGCATACGTGGACCCACGGTAATCCCAGTGACATACTTCCTGCCCAGCAGGGAGCATGTCACTGGGCTGGGTCATATTCTTGTCATTTTTTACGTTGCGGTGGGATGCAGTAAAAGCATTGCATCCCCACCGCAACGCAAAAAATAAATGTAAAACTGGCCTGAACAAGAAATAATATCATGATTGAAAGGAGGAGGAGAAAGCGCCGGCACTGCTGTCATACACTTTATTTAGACATTGGTAAAATCAATGCAAGGAAATTCTTCCAGACAGATTAGGAAAGACACATACCGTGGGTAGATGTAGCAGGTGCGGTGGGTGCAGTGGGTGGGGTGCCTGATGGCCGTTTCGCGCGATATGCGCTTCCACGGAGGCTATACGGGGTGGTCTCATCACAGGCTGGCTTATAAACCCTTCCTAAGCCTGCGTGCGGCGATCTGCCGCTGAATATGCCACCTCCCCCGGGTCGTCACGTCACGCCTCCCCATTGGCCGCTCACCAAACGGGACGGCTGGAGGCAGGTGACGTCATATACTTCCTGACTACGGTGGCTCAACAGGGGAACACTGTATTAGGTTCCCCGGGCAACCAATGCGAGTCAAGCCAACACCGTAAGTCAGGACGTAATGCTGCCATCTTGTGGCCAAAATGGAAATTGCAGCCCCAAAGCTGCAAAGTGCGTGCATAGTGCAAAATCAAAGCTTTTTGCATATAATAGGAGCATAAGAATGCATATAAAAATGAATAAATATTTTTTTATCATTGCAAATATTAAAATGCAGTGCTTTTAGTGTCCCTAAGCTCACTGAACCAGCTGAGGGCAAAAGTTATTCAAAAACTAACGTGGTACGAAAAATGTTAACGGTGATACTGTGCCAAACTAAGAACACTCCCCTGTTCTTAGTTTGGCACAGTATCACCGTTAACATTTTTCGTACCACGTTAGTTTTTGAATAACTTTTGCCCTCAGCTGGTTCAGTGAGCTTAGGGACACTAAAAGCACTGCATTTTAATATTTGCAATGATAAAAAAAATATTTATTCATTTTTATATGCATTCTTATGCTCCTATTATATGCAAAAAGCTTTGATTTTGCACTATGCACGCACTTTGCAGCTTTGGGGCTGCAATTTCCATTTTGGCCACAAGATGGCAGCATTACGTCCTGACTTACGGTGTTGGCTTGACTCGCATTGGTTGCCCGGGGAACCTAATACAGTGTTCCCCTGTTGAGCCACCGTAGTCAGGAAGTATATGACGTCACCTGCCTCCAGCCGTCCCGTTTGGTGAGCGGTCAATGGGGAGGCGTGACGTGACGACCCGGGGAAGGTGGCATATCCAGCGGCAGATCGCCGCACGCAGACTTAGGAAGGGTTTATAAGCCAGCCTGTGATGAGACCACCCCGTATAGCCTCCGTAGAAGCGCATATCGCGCGAAACGGCCGTCAGGCACCCCACCCACTGCACCCACCGCACCTGCTACATCTACCCACGGTATGTGTCTTTCCTAATCTGTCTGGAAGAATTTCCTTGCATTGATTTTACCAATGTCTAAATAAAGTGTATGACAGCAGTGCCGGCGCTTTCTCCTCCTCCTTCCAATCATGCTGTAACTTGGACCTGAGCACGCTGAGGATACACTCCTCATACATCTCCGTTTGGGGCCGTGCAGTGCTCCCTCCTCTCCCTCCTCCCCCTCCTTGGATGTGCAATGATCTTTGCAGTGCCAGCAATTTCTATCTTCCCCTCTTACTGTCCCAGAAATAATATCATGCCTAGGTCTACTAGGGTAATTGTGTTCTACAGCATATGCACATCTACAAGGATGGACAAATGTGTTTTGCCTATTTTTTAACAAATCTTTAACTGATCAGGTAATTTTAGCAAACTGCTAATGCTGTATCATCTCCTGTCAAGAACTAACAAATCCGACTTCCACCAGTATACACACAAATAATGCAGAATAAAAAAAATCTGTTATAAGAATTGACAAAATTCTTGCAATTTACAGTGTTGACCTGGAGAGAACCCTTTTCCTTCTGTTTTGATTCTTTCTTTCTTTTTTTTCACTGTAAAAGTTTTAAGGATTACAGTGTGTATAAGAGATTGTTAGAAAATGAAAGATTTTAACTACTTGCCGACTGCTCCACACCAATTGGCGTGAGCAGTACGGCAGCCCCAGGACCGCTCCACGCCGATTGGTGTGAACGGCTGTCTATGGGGCTAGCAGGAATGGGGCTAGCAGGAGATTGTGCACATGCTGCGCGCGCATCTCCTGCTTGGGGGGCGGAGGTCCGCCCCGCTTTCAGTCTCCGAGCGGTTAGACGGCGAAACCGCTGTCTAATTACTTTGTGCAGTGCTGTACTGGGACTGGGGACAGCCGTGTGACACGGCAATGGCAGCCGAGGGACAGAAATTCCCCACTGCGTGGCGTTCCTCGTACATGTGTACAAGGCTTTACACACAATGGAAGTTGCTCTTCAGGTGATTCTGAAATTAGCATGAAGAATATGGAGGCTGGAAATTGCTTCATGGGTTAATTTTTTCATGTATTTCTCTCCACTGGATTAAAAACAATCATATCTGTAGTATCATTTTTATATACTTACTCTGTAGCTTGGCTTGAATAAATAACACAGTGTTGCGATGCAATAACTTGTTTTGGGTTTGGTGCCCTTATGATGTGTAACATTTACATAAATATGAGGATGCTTTCAGAGCTCACTTCAGCCTGCCAAAAATATTTCCCCTATGCTATGAAGGGCCTCTGAATTTTACTCACTGATAAGGATAAGTATGTCAAGCTCTCTAAGAATAAAATACATACTGGGGAAGGCTCAGTAAAACAATGCAGCCTATATTAATCATAGCTCCTATGGACATAAACATTGTAACTGAGCAAGATACTCATGGTAAGCTTTGTAGGTGTCCGTGTTCTACTGCATGGATGTATAGCATGAATTAAAATGATTAATATTACATTGTGGCTGGTTTTAATTTCTTGGCCAGCGTATCTGGTATAAATCTGTGTTCCCAGATGGAGAGCTAAGCATGGTAATGCGTAGAGTGACTATGTAAAGCAATACAAGCAAAGCACTGCATAAGAGACAATGTATAGAGATTTGCAGCAATATCTGCAATACATTTTCTCTGATTAGAAACAGATAAATTGATCAAGTAACATATATTGTCTCAACGGGAACTCTGGACATGGTGATAAGTGAAATGCTATTTAAAATATCTTTTGTAAGATAAATTGTAACAGTGATGACAGATAGTCTGTGTCTTGCTACAGACATTGTTAATCTAAAACAGCAAGTTATCCTGGGGTGTATTTGCCATATGGCAAACTTAGCGTTTTGAATCAGGAGATAGACAAAGAGGAAGGCTTCAGCATCTGGAGTTTTCCGCTGTCACAGATAGTTCCTGATCTCAATGTGTAGCTGCTTCCAGGGCAGTGATACAAAATGGATCCCTGGGGCCTCCATGACAAAGTATTGTAATATACTGTAGTATCAGTTAACAGGGTTTATTAACAATAGTGTTAAAAATAGCAAAGTCATCTGCATTTTATCTGTTACCTTGTTAAAAACTGACAGGTTTTTGCATTTATAAATCAGTAATACATAGGAAATGTCAGATATTAGCACTGCTCTCGTATCTTCAGTACAGTGTCTCTGCAGCAATTGTTTGACAGTCACTTTCTAAAGCCATCAAGTCTTTTTACTGCCTGAACTGCAGTCCCAGCTTTCTAATGCCCTTATAGGCCCTTTCACACTGAGGCGCGGTGCGGTAAATTACAGTAAAGTACAGAATCCAACCTGCAGCCTAATGAAAGTCTATGGGGGAGTTCACACTACCCACGTTGCGCTATGCTGCGCCGGAAGTGCCCTATCTAATGCGCTTCCATACCTAAGTTACCGTGCGGCTCCCGCGGTGACCTGCAATGATCTGCATCGGAGCAGAAGTCATGTAAGTCTATGGAGACGTGCGAGACTGCGCGTATGTAAAAAATCTGCCGCATGTTTCTGCGTCGTGCATTCGTAGAAGCGTATTTTAACAATACGCTCAAGCGCACGTCATCGATTCCCGAACAGGAAGTGAGAGTCACTTCCTGCTTGGCCAGATGCCAGACAGGGATTACGCCCTGCTAACGTGGTAATCCCCAAAGGCCTGTTTTTGCCGGCGCAGCCACCGCCAATCTGCAGTGTGAATCTAGCCGAAATATGTCTCGGGTTCCACATCTGTTCTTGGCATTGCACTCTTATGGTTTGATGTTCTTCATGGGAACTGGTGTAGCATTCTCTTAGGATATGAGTCATAAACCCAAAGTGCTTCCACCACTACTGGCACCACTTTGGCTTCCACCTTCAACATCTAGCTTCACAAAAAGCCCTGGTACATTTCCAGCTTCTCATATTCCTTTTTACTGATGTTACTGTCAAATGGCACTATGATATCTAGAAGGATTTACTCCATACACTGTTCAGATGTTCCTCTACATGATGCCAGCCACTTGGATATGTCATTCAGAGCATCCTGTTCCTGCCCGCCTCTTACAACCTGCCCACTGATGCCTCTCTTCACAGCATGCATTTTTGGCTCTGTCCAGTGCGTTAGATCCCTACTTTTTATTGCTCTAGTAGTTAATGCCTGTTTTTGTGCTGCTACAATTAGCACCTACATGCTCTCTTTGGATCCAGTTTTCCAAAGGCAGCCACCTTAGTTATCTGGTAGCAGTACATCCAATGTAGGATTTTATCATGCAACAGAACTTCCTCTACTGGATCTAGCTGTGTCATCTATGCTGCATTACAGTTAGAGCATAGATTTGATTGACTGAGGTAATGTTGTCATTCATTTGGATACCCAGTTTGGATGGGAGTCCGCTGCTAGCAGCTGGTCTATCAGTACTGTCAGGTGTTCCATGCATATGCAATCAATGTTACTTAATAAACAGATAAATAGATAAAATGACATGGTCATAAAGGAAATAAATACTTAAAACCAGCTATACACTCAATGACATCATATTTCTATTGTACCAGGATTATTATTATTATTATTATGTAAGCCTTCCATCTGTTTCTTTTACCTAGGTTTTCATTCCTTCTTACTTAAAAAAAAAAAACATGGAAAGCCTTAGTATGGTTTGCCTAATTATATTAAACACATTCACTAGAGTTGTGGTGACTGTGCTCAAGCTGCCAGAGAGTGTGGTTTGGCAGGCCCTGAAATGTGAATGTGAGATTGCATCTTATTTCTCCTCTACTTTAGTGCTAATGTGCTGTGAAAGACTTCAGGTTATACAGCAATCTGTTAGACAACGGCAAGAATGTAAAAGTCAATCAGGTAATTTAGCTGTATTTCATGTAGTTTAATTCCTGATTTAGTAACTTAGTAACAGGAAGTACTTACAGGAAGCAGACCATTTGTGGACAAAATGTGTGCTGCCATTGACACTAAAGTAGCGGCAAGCGGGCACCGAAGTGAAATTTTGGTTGCCCAATAACATATTGTTTTTTGGAGAAAAGAGCAATAAAACTATCACTTGTGCAATATCTGACTTCCCTCATTTTAACTGTATAAACATACATTAACTGTATATTCTGGAATATGCAACAATGTTTTAATATGTTTTAAAAAAGAAAACAGAATGGTGTGGCACTTCTCCTTTAAGAGGTGTGTTGCTTCCAGGTTCTGAGCGAGTTTGGTGTGTCCAGAGTGGTCAATCTGTTGCTGACAGGCTGTATGCTATGTGTGATGCTTAAACAAGACATGTGCTCCTCTCTAATGGTTGAAGGAAGAAACTTGAACAGTGCATTGAAGAAAACAGAATGCGTGCATCTTCCGTCTATAGCATATACATTTATTGCCAGTGTTCACCATTCAAGTGGATTCTGTGCATAGCATCATTCCATTGTTGCATAAACAGCTTGCAAATATTATAGAAGTGGTACCTTACAGATCCTGGTACTAGCCTGTCAGTATAGGAGGTGGGAGTGTGGGGCAGATGTGGGCCTGGCGACGGCCGTTTCGCGTCCTCCTGGACGCTTGGTCACGCCGTATTCCACTACAGGTTGGCGCTGTTCGGCCATCGTATACTTACGGTAGGATCTGCCTCCACAATGGCATCACAGCGCCGCCCGTTTTAATATGCTTGAAATCCCATGTGTAGTTTTAGCCATATCTTACCCCAATGCTGGTATTTCAATTGGCACCTATGGCAGCACCCAAAACAAATTGCATTTTTGCAGCGATTGGCGGCAGGCAACAGTTAAGGTTACTTGTGTGGGGTCAGTGGTTAAGGTTAGGTGTATGTGTGTGTGTGGGGGGGTGTGTTTAGATTAGATGTGGGTAGTTAAGGTTAGGAATGGTGGTGGTTAAGGTTAGTTGTGGGGGATGGGTGGCTAAGATTAGGCATGGGGGGTGGTTAAGGTTAGGTGTGGAGGGATGGCTGAGGGGCAGGGCCGGCGCTACCATTAAGGCAGAGGAGGCAGCTGCCCCAGGGCCCCAGAGCTTGTAGGGGCCCCCAGTGGCTACAAGAGGAAAAAAAAAATTTTCAAATCGGCCTTATAGTTCCTGAGAAAATCGATTTTAAAGTTTCAAAGGAAAAAAAAAACATTTAAAAACCTGCCGACTTTAATGGTTAATAACAAATCCACCTTAAATGCTAGAAACCCTAAATTTGCAGGATATGTTAAGGAGATCATTAGGAATAAGAGGAAAAAACAATTTTTCAAAAAGACCTTATAGTTTTTGAGAAAATCGATTTTAAAGTTTAGAAGGAAAGAAGTATAGTTTTAAATGCGGTAAATGTCACTTTTAGTAGCAAACCTAACGGTGGTGTAATTTTACATGTATAAAAAGAA
The DNA here is from genome assembly GCF_040937935.1 of Hyperolius riggenbachi. Taxonomy (NCBI): domain Eukaryota; kingdom Metazoa; phylum Chordata; class Amphibia; order Anura; family Hyperoliidae; genus Hyperolius; species Hyperolius riggenbachi. Next base: position 226,175,873 of record NC_090649.1, read on the forward strand.
AGAGCAATACATTTCCTGACGGGGTTTCCAGGGGGTCCATACGCAGCCGCAGCGCTTTGGCCAGGGATCGCTATACAGCCGCAATATGGCTGTATGAAGATCCCTGGCATTTTTTCCTATTTTCCCAAATTTTTTTTATGTTTAGAGTGTGGGAATTTTTTTTTTAAATTATGTGGGGTCCCCCCTCCTGAAACTTTTTAACCCCTTGTCCCCCATGCAGGCTGGGATAGCCAGAATGTGGAGCTCTGACCGATTGGGACTTCACACCCTGACTATACCAGCTGCAAAAAAGGTCCCCTAATGCCGATTTTTGTTCCGGGGTATATGTTGGGGGGCCCCCCAGGTTTATTTTGCCCTGGGGCCCCATTGTTGCTTAAACCGGCCCTGCTGAGGGGGGTTAAGGTTAGGTGTGGGGAGGCTAAGGTTAAGCATGGGAGGGTAGTGGGAGGGTTCAGTGTGAGAATAGAGTTGTATATAGCTATGGCAAAATATTGGTATTTTTTTAACGATATTTTACTATCGTCATTTGCACTGAAACAGTAGAATATCAGTAAATAGACCAATATTCTACTATTGGGTTTTCCTCTGCACCCTTTTTGTATGTGATCACTTAACATGCTTGTTGAATGATGTTGTTAAAGTAAACCTGGGTCACCAGAAATATAAAAGCTGCTAAATCCATTGCCATCACACATATCCCTACATACAGACTAGTAAGGAGCAAAAAATGTTCTGAACATGCATAATTCCAGTGACTGGACACTGAGCCAATCAAACCCAACAACTGCTGATAAATTACCTGGTAGCTGGTTAATTAAGCTACAGCTAAGAGCTTTACCCAGCTCCATCTGAATTTGGAGAGCCTAATCTGAATATATTTATTTTCCGGGCACCAAAAGTACATGCTAAGTTACATATAAAAACATAAATGTTCTGTTACTAAAACATTTAAATGAGAACACAGTGATTACGTAACAAAATTGGCCTGATCCAATTCACTTTTTCTCCAAGTTTTCTCCAAGGTGATATTTACACACCTTATCAATAAAATGCCTATTAAGCCACCAGAAAGCAAAAAAACAATCCGAATAATTTTGACACTACTTTTTCACCCACTGTTCAGTCCTTTTTAAATTGCAGAGTGCTGAAAAGTTATTTTAAACAGAGGATGAAAAATTGCCCCCGAGTAGAAACTTAGAAGAAAAAGTTAATTGGATCGGGACCAATGACTATAGAGATCCAAAGAGGCTGAAGCCACATAATATATCCTTTCTACAATTGTCACAGGGGTACATGAAATTTTGGCCCCACTAAACGCAAACCAGCTTGGCATGGCATGTTGTTGCAGAACACTATGGTAGCTGTACTGGGTAAGTGTGCCTTTTCTCACAAGCAAAGCACCCCTACCCTACACCATCACAACTCCTCTTCTTGGCTTCATAGTAGAGAAAAACATACTCTCTCCTTTGCTGCATCTTAAAAGACATGAGGGTGGAACCAAAAACCTCACAGTTTTGCCCATCATTCCACCACACTAATTTCCACCACACTAATATTCCTCCTCCTTCTCATTAAGACCTGATTAATGCAGTCTCATCTGAACAGTTGATCTTGAGATGTGTCTGCAACTTGAACTCTGAAGTATTTTTGTGGGCTCTAACCTAAGGTTGTGGTTTCTGGAGATGGTAACCCTAATGGACTCGTCCTCTGCAGCAGAAGTAACTGTTGGCCTTCCTTTCCGGGGGCAGTCCTCATGAGGACTGGGCAGTACGGCGACATTATGAATAGCACACGGTCCTTAAGGGGCCCATACACCTAACGATTTTCCCGCGAAATTCCGGCCGTTTCAATCGCAGTGATCGAAACGGCCGTGAAATTGCCGCGCACACCGCTGACAGAATGATGGATTTCCGTCCGAAATCCATCGTTCCCGTTGACTCCCATCGATCCATCCGTGCGGAAGATTTTTCTCGATCGCCGGCGGGTCGGGAGTGCGTCGATAGCGGCGTTCGAATGCCCGACGACCGACGCAATACAGCGGGTATACATTACCTGCTCCGCCGGCGCGAGTCCCTGCTGTCACCGCTCTCACCTCCCCGGCTCCCGGCTGGCATCTTCTCCGCATCACGGCATCCGGCATAACTTCCTGTGCCACTGCAGTGACAGCGGAAGTACAAATAGAGGGCGCTCTATTTGAAATTCCGCTGTCACTGGAGTGACAGAAATTTATACGCGGATGCCGGATGTGTGATGCGGAAGGTGATGGGAGAAGATGCCAGCCGGGAGCCGATGCGGAGAAGATGCCGGGACCAGGCGGAGAAGAAGACAGCGGTGGATCAGGGGACTCGCTCCGGCCGGAACAGGTAATGTATGCAGGGGGGGGGGGCGGCAGCAGCGGCAGCAGATCCACAGATTGTGATCGGTTTCAGGCTGAAATCGATTCACAATCTGTTTGCAGTAAGGTGGCCATACGATCCCTCTCTGATCAGATTCGATCAGAGAGGGATCAATCTTTTGGTCGAATCTGATGGCAAATCGAACAGTGTATGGCCACCTTTAGTTTGTAAGTTTGTATGCCAGCCAGGGCACTATCTGCGCAGAGTTTTTATGTTCTTCCCATGTCTGCTTGCTTTTCCTCGGTTTCATCCCACAGCCACAAAATATGCAGAGAAGTTAATTGGCTTACCTCCAACAATTGGCCCTAGACTATATATGGACATATGACTATAGTAGGGATAAGATTGTGAGCCGCTCTGAGGGACAGTTAATGACTGGTCTATGTACTTTGTACGGTGCTGCAGAAGATATCAGCGCTATATAAATAATAAATACAAAAATAATACATCAGTAATAATGGGAGGCAGTCTCTTCATAGCATTTAATGATTTTCAAGACTGCATTTGACGATACATTCAAAGTTCTTGTTTTTTTTCTAGATTGGCTGACTTTTATATCTTAAGGACATGATGGGCTGTAATTTTTCTTTATTTTTTGGGTGGGCCTTGTCATAGCATGTGGTAGAACAGGCTATTCACTATAGAGAGCGGTGTACCAACCCTACCTCTGCAAACATAACTGGTGTTGTCCAACACATTAAGAAGGCAAGACATTCCACACATTAACTCCTGGAAAGGCACACCTGCTATCTGAAAACCATTTCAGGTGACTCCCTCACAAATCGGAAAATGCCAAAAATATGTAAAACCGTCATCTAAGCAAAAGGTGGCTCTTTTGAAGATTTATATTTTTTTGATTATAAAATATAAAACATGTTCACGTTGTTTACTATTCGTTCACAGTTTTAATGGCTTATTAACGTTAAAAAAAAGTGCAGGAGATTTGGTTGCAGCTGGTGCCACCATAGATAGTATCTATCGTAATAGGAACTACAGCTATAGCGGCGCACAGTTAGTAACTTCGGTGCTGTCAGAACATGGAGCTTAAGTTGCTTTTAAAACACTGTAATTCAGCCGCCAGTGATAGCTGTAAGCCGAATTATATAATTCCCCCCTATCATCGTCCACCTAGAGGGAGAATTGTAATTAACGCAGTTGGGACTTTAGCAGGCGCAGGGTAAGCTGTATATCGGCTGTATCCTGCGCCCTAGTTTCCCAGTGGCTATTTCATAGGTATGCCTTCCTGGTAACAGTAAAAAAGGGCGCAGGAGGCTAGTGGACAAATCGGGCGCCGCCATTCACTCCTATAATAATTATCGTTTACTGGGCGCCGAACAGGAAAAAAGGGCGCCCGAGAATAATAACGTTTTCCAACGACGCCGGAAGATTTTTCATGTTTTATAACTGCTTGTGATGATTTACGTTTCTTATTTCAATAAAACATTATTTTAAATGTTATCCCTTACTGTTTGTAAAACATTATTATTCACGAAACAAAGCGATCAGTACGTAATGTAAATTGTAATATATTTTATCCCTTACTGTTTTTAAAACATTATTCTACACACAATACAGTGAGCACTAAGGAGGGTCTTAGGTTTAGGCACCAACAGGGGGGTCTTAGGTTTAGGCACCAACAGGGGTGTCTTAGGTTTAGGCACCAACAGGGGTGTCTTAGGTTTAGGCACCAACAGGGGGATCTTAGGTTTAGGCACCAACAGGGGGGTCTTAGGTTTAGGCACCAACAGGGGGGTCTTAGGTTTAGGCACCAACAGGGGGGTCTTAGGTTTAGGCACCAACAGGGGGGTCTTAGGTTTAGGCACCAACAGGGGTCTTAGGTTTAGGCACCAACAGGGGGGTCTTAGGTTTAGGCACCAAAAGGGGGGTCTTAGGTTTAGGCACCAACAGGGGGGTCTTAGGTTTAGGCACTAACAGGGGGGTCTAGGGGTTAGGGGTAGGTACAGGGAGGGTTACTTAGGCACCAACAGGGGGCAGGGGTCTTAGGTTTAGGCATCAACAGGGGGGTCTAGGGGTTAGGGGTAGGTACAGGGAGGGTTACTTAGTAATTTTTTTTTAAACGTTATTATACGTTTCACTATTTAAACGGAAGATTAACGTTTTTACAATTGCCGATTTAATGCACATTATTTAATGATTTATAACTTTATAAAACATTAATTTTAAACGAAATACAGTACAATACATTTTTAAACGTTATCCATGCTTATCGTTTAAAAACCCCGCGCCCTTTTTTCCCAGCGCCCCTTTTTAACGTACGCATGCCTTCCTAGGAGTGGAATAACTTGTACTTATTTTGAATGTTTTAATTATTTTATTCATTAGAATCACTGTACTACTGTAATTACTGTCATCAGCCTCTCATATATTATTCAAAGGAAAATATGTAACACACACTCCACAGTGAGGAAACAGTACATTTCTCCAATAGGGGACATATAAGCAGCAGTAAAACTGAAGCAAACATTTGATTCAAACTCAAAAAGAACAACAGTTTTGACCAGAGAGCAACTTTAATCTTGGTAAATTATGCACATTTATACTGGAACTGTGCTAACTGCCACAGTGATTTTAATTGCATTTTGGTATGCATAGTTTGCATGATTTGTGGAGTTTGGCAGAAACAGGATACAGAACCCTTTTTTTTGTTCCATGTTTTGGGAAAAAGTGAATACCGCTGGAAACCACATAGTGAAGCTTTCACACATTTTTATACTTTTAGATAAACCTTAGCCCAAGATATATATTCCACAATGAAGAACTGCACTTCAAACATGTATATTTTACAACCCTGCAAATCCCTTAAATTAAACCCACAGCATATCACTTGCAGAATTGTGGTTTTCAAGGGCAAGCACTCACACATGCTTAAAAGTGCTATGTGTGAGAATGGTTGAAGTGACCTTGGCGCTGCTTGCAATACACACATATCATGTTTTTGAGGGGAATCCTTCAGGAATATAGTAATTAACCATAATTTAATAGCACCTGGCTGGTATCAGAAAAGAATCCACGGGAGAGTGTGTGTGTGTGTGTGTGTGTGTGTGTGTGTGTGTGTGTGTGTGTGTGTGTGTGTGTGTGTGTGTGTGTGTGTGTGTGTGTGTGTGTGCGTGTGTGTGTGTGTGTGACTTACTCCGAACACAAAAACACACAATTCATTAAAGTTGAACTGTAGGCAAATATGTTTTTTAGCCTATGAGCGTCTCTAGACACCCCCCATCAGAGGTGCAGCTTGCTGACTTCACAGACCCCTCTATTTTGGACCTGGAAGAGGCTAGCACCGGCTAATCCTGACTTGCAGTTGGAATGGTCTGCACTCGTGACTTCGCCCCGACTGAAGGTATATTCCCTGTGGGCCTCTCAGGTGCGGGGCGTGGCCACAACCTCTGCATCCCCTATTTGCTATGCCCTGTTGTTCTCTGTAGAGCTATGTATCTTATTAACAGTAAAACAAGCCCTTCCATGTACACAGAAAATCTGACACATCTCTCACATTTGCAGTCAGAGCTCTAAACAAATATCACATTTTGCAATGTTTAATATTTTCCTTACTAACATACATTCTTAAGGGGTGGGAAATGTTTCACTATTAAACAAATTAAACAAATACATCACTATGCATTTCATTGAAAAGGGGAAACAATTCTAATCAGGATCTCTACACTGTAAATCAATTGCTTTTTTTCAAAATACTTTTAAGTCCCATTTACCTGTACAGTTTCTTCTCTGCCAGAGTATTTTCCAATTTGAGTTTTCCCACTGACATATATTCCTATAACTGGAAGTAATTTACTTGTTTCAATTTGCTGATCATCAATGTACAATGTTATGTCTTCTTCTGTTACCAAAAGTCGTATCTGGTGCCAGCTTCCATCAAATAGTTTCTACAAGCAAAAAGGAAAATGCCATTTACTAATTATTTATTTACTTTAACTGTGATAAATCAGTAATGTGAACACAGACATTACCAATAACTTAATCTAACCAAATGCTGCACAACAGAGGAGAAACTGAGTTCCTCCACTTCAACTTTTATCCTCCGACTCTGCAGGAGAGTCTGCGTTTGTGTCCTGTGGTGGTGGTAAAGCATGCCTTTAGTTCCTGCAAAAGTAGGAGCTTAGCTTTGGGTTGTATTTACTACAGCAAGCAGAATAACGCACATAAAGTCTTAGCGCATGATGAGTAAAGCATAATTACATGCAATATATTACTCTACTCATGCATGCTATTCTGCGTAATTCAGTTTAGTGAATATAACCCTGCTGTGAGTGGTCATACATCGAGATGTGGTTTCTTTAGCAGTCATCTAATTTTCAAACTTGAATGGACACTTGGAACATTGATGTTATTTTATAAAATGATGATTTACTTGGAGATTGACATTAAAACGGAATATAACCCTGCATTCCAACTTTGCTCTATAACATTATTTACAGCATATTATATGCAAAAAGCATTTTTTTTTACTAGACCAGCATTGGAAGGGTTAAACACAGAGGTTTAACGTTCTGTGGAGAGATATGCAGAAGTTCAGATTGTTACATTCTATTTAGTTATATGTATCTATTGAGAAATGTTACACACTCTTTGGCTGTCCTCCAACTCCTTCTCAGTCAGAGAGATGAGTCACATTCAACACTTAGATACATTTATGTAAACAAAATGTATCTATGTCAGCTTCGGATGCGTCTGCAGATCTCCAGGAACTTTAAAGCACTGTGTAACCCTTCCATTGCTGGTCTAGTAAAAAAAAAAATGCTGGTTGCATATAATATACTGTAAATAATGTTTTAGAGCAAAGTTGAAATGCAGGGTTATATTCCGCTTTAATGAAGAACTCTGGACAAATTGATTATATTTGAATTGCTCCCTTTAACAAAATCCCTTTGAAATTCAAGTGAAACAGCAACCTTCTCTGTGATCAAATGCTTATTTTGTCTAGGTCATACAGCTAGAGAAGAATTAAACTGCCAAAGTGTCAAGAAAAGGGTCATAACAAAGTAGCAGTCCAAAATGTACCCAGAAGTATAGTACTTAGTGAACTATCCACTATGACGCTGAGGTAAACTAGAGAGAGGCAGACTTGGGCAAGGGCTATGTCTAATTTACATGCTTCTTTTTTCGTTTGAGATAATATTATATCTACTTAGTTTGGATAATTGATCTGGTAAACCATGGGTTTACAATCCTTACAGCCAAAGTCAGTCATTTCTCAAAATGTAAAACATTAACAGATCTTATCTATTTGTCATAAATAACTTGACAACATTTTAGGAATTATCAGGCATGTTCCATATATCCCTTGATGTTACATTGTATTCAATATATCTCAAAATACTATTTGCCCCTTCTAGTGCCCAAATGTATATAAGTTGTGCTTCCTAAGGTTTTATTCAGTCAGAAGATATGGTGTGCTGCATTTGCATGGCAATTTTACCACTGGTCCATGCATTGGCCCCATGGAGTCTGAAGAAGGTCCATTACAAGATCAAAAGCTTACTCTTTGAATCGTAATAACAATTATAACAAAAAATGAACTATTTGCTTTTGCTATCTGACTAAATGGAACCTTCACCTATGTGGCCATTTACTATGCATCAAAGCATGAACAAAGAGCTTTGATCTACACAGTTTATGTATTCAAAATATTACCTTTACTCCATGTGTTTCAAACGTGATTACTTGAGTGTCATTAATTTTGCTGGTTGTGGTGAAAGACAATGTTTTCTCTTCTCCATTTATTGAAACAGCAGTCTGCATGGTGTCGTCAAGAGCAACAATCCTCCATAAATCCCACTTCTTCTTGGTTTTAAATCTCTGAGTTGATACAAAAACATAAGAAGGAGGCAGACCTTCTGGGAAAACATTTCTACAAGATGAAAATAATATTGATGTTAAGTAAACTAACCTGGTTGCCGAAACCCCAAAACAACCAATATGATCAGAATGATAAAAAAAATATGAATACCTTGTAAATTCTGAAAGATCAATCTGTGATGTTACTTCATAAGCCTTCATAGTAGGCACAGAGCCCTCAACTCTCTTGGCTTTTTTCTTATTCATTCCCAATCCTAAAAGTATGTCAAACCCCTTCTCATCCCTTGCAATCACTGGTATTCTTGTGGGACAAACAGACTCTGTAATGTAAACAAATTCATTTGCAGAAAATGATTCAGAAAAAAAGCAGATTCTATGAAGGGCTTAACAAACACAAGCAATTCAACCAGCCTAGGTGTTGCTGCACAAACAAGTAATGCGTTTTATTTCTGTACACAGATTTTCTGCCTATATAACAGCTTGAATCAAATGTTTGATTTTTGATAGTGTTGGAAACTATATTTTGGTACAAAGATTCTTTTGCAATAGTTTGGGAAGAAGGTTTGTGGGTCTGAACCAAAATGAATAAGACCCTGAACTCACCCCTATAATGTACACTAACTGACACTAAGACCGCTATGACATCACTGTACCACTTGAGCCAGTGCCTGGTTGTTACAATAAATCTACTGCAAGGGCTAAAAGCTCTCTCAGGTTTGTATTTTTGTTAGCTCTTATTAGTATGTGTGGACTCCAAAGCAGTATATGCATGGGATTATCTCTCTTCCTGCAGAAAAACAAACAATAGTACAAATATGACAGAAGTTCTATTACTACCTCCATTCGATCTAAAACTAGCAAAATGTTATAGCAATTATTTAGCAGAAACAAAAAATAGTACTGTACATAATTCAAATTAAAATGTTTATTCATTAGTGCATTTAAAAATTATTTTATAGATTACCTGTTTGATCATTTAAGGACCATTGTTTTTAACATTTTTATTATGTAAAATGCATGAGTACGCATAGTTATAAAAAGTACACTTCTCCGAGAGCTGAATGTACTAGAATTACAATATCTATTTTCTCACATGTTGCAGTTTCTTATAATAGGCAATAACAATCATATAACTGTTCTGACTGGACCATCTCTTCATAGAGGAGTCTTACCAATTTCTTTCTTCTTTACAATAAAAAGATGTCAGCTAGCCTGCTTACTCATTTGCAAACTATTTTGTCAGTTGGACTGAACAACTGCCATTCAGCGAGTGCATTTTTAACTTTGAGACCCTATGAGTAGATTAACTTGTCATATTTGTATTGCCTACTGAAAAAGCAACAACAACATAGGAGAAAATAATTTTAATCTGTGAGAAATGTACTACTTACTATAAGTATGTGTACAGAAATATAGTACATTTTGCAGTTTTTCATGATAGTGGTCCTTTAAGTAGAGTACAGGTGCATATTTGTGTGAGCAGAGTAAGTCTCCATAGGCTAGGACTAACAACTGATACTACATTTAAAATGTGTCATCCTTTTCTGGTGCCCTGTGCAACTGTCCCAAAGTGGAATAACAGATCTTTATCATAAGGGCAACAGCAGCGTGTATGGTTCACTTCATTGCATGGTTTATGCACATCTTTGAAAGCATTAGCCTTGTTTTCTTCCAGTAGACATGCAGTCATATTCAGTCTGGCACAAGTGCAGTTGGCAACAAGGTTTCAGCAGTTCCCACCCTTGGATATCTTCCTAGTCAGCAACTTACTGGCAGACAGTGGATAATCCAACCAGCAATGTAATAGCCTGTGAGTGTGAGATGATAGTGAACTGTTTCCATTTCATACTAAGCTCATCCTTTTTCAACCTCTCTAAATTTTGTAGAGATGCACAAAAACTTTCAGCATATGCACATCTTACATGAAAGAGCAGCTAATTGTTACCAACAAAGATAATGAAAACCAGAAGGAGTGGAAAAACAGTGATTACATTTTGCCAGCTAGCATAAGACTAGGGAGATACATAACATAATCCAAAATAAATGACACTATAATTAGCTACACTAGAATACTTAATATAGTTTCCTTCCGGCCTTAAAACGGCTTTAATTCTGTGTCGTTTCATCTTCTAAAATCATATACAGTTGTAAAAAAATAACTAGAGGAGATAGTAGCAATGGACATATTAATGTGATTATTCACTGTTTTGAGCAAAAGAATTCAGAAATTAGGCCCCTGAGTAATTCCATACCTTTTATATGTCTGAAAACCAGAACAACCACAGACCAAAATGTGATCTGGAACTTCTATTTAAACTCTTTTCTTTAATTTTTTTCTGTATTGTATATTAAGGCAAATGTTAGAGCCTAAGGGTTTTTGTTTTTTTCTGCCGTTTATGTCCCCTATACATATATTTCCTTTTTTTTTGCAACCTGTTACATTACAGGAAATGTGGGAAAATTAACTTACTGAACTAAGATCAAAAAGTTTAACCTTCTCCAACTCTGTCTAAAATTGAGTTATGTATGCTTTTTACCCATATAAGTCAAACTACTGATGGCTGATGGTGCTATTTAAATAATTAGTATTAATAATTATTTGGCATAATAATTTAAAAATCAATTATTTAACAATAGTAGCGCTCACAAGTTACACTTTCATTAAATCACCAGAGTAGACGAGGCGGAGCTACTGAGTGATGTGGTGAGCGTGTGACATTGGCTGGACGCAGCAACATCACGAACACGGCGGGAATGTTTACTTAACCACCGCCAGTGTACGGGGATACATGAGCATGTCACAACCTTCCGGTATCCTCCGAAGATGCTTTTAGTGCTGAGCGAGTGCAGAATCTTAGCTGCTCTATGCAGCATGCCTAGCATAGGGATTGTACATTGTTTTTAAAGCTAACCTGAACTCAGAACTTCCCCTCTGCTCTAAAAGATACGCAACGGCATAATAACCTTTAAACACAAAACATTTATTTGTTACAGCCGATACAAATCCTAAAATAAATCTGCTCTGTTTCTACTTCCTGATTCATGGAAGCAGACATATTGTTAAAATCCTGTGCTTTCAAATGAGCTTATCTGCCTTATCTCCCATGGCAGTCATGTGACAAGGGGAGAGATCAGATTACAACTTGTGATTAGACACAGATGAGGGGGGAGTTGGACAGGCTAAACTCTTTAAATACATACGAGGTGCATTTCTCTTTGTTTTTCTTCTGTCCAGTGCAACAGTTCAGGTCCACTTTAATGTTTTAGCCTCACGCCTGTATGACAGGGCTGAGTTCTTAATAAAAGCTTGAGCATGTTTGTGCAATGTTACTGCTTTTTTATTTGGAGGCATGAACGCTGGTGTGAACACTGGGTGATTGAGCCATGCAGATTTGCCAGAGAGGCTGTAGGGTGGCCTATACCCCAGAAGCTAATACAGGCCCACATCGGCAGTCAGATCCGTTGAGTCTAATACTGAAGGGGGGATGGTTAAACAAGGTAATTGATATCGCCCATAAGCAAATTGGACTGGTCCCTATTTGAAGAGGAGCGTTTTTTACCCAATGTTGCACTATATAATAATTTAAAACTAAAGCTTTCACCCCACATATGTGAACATAGATGAAAAAAATAAGGTCAGGTAAATGGATGATATCTACCTGGGTACCGCTGCAAAATACTTGCTATTCTCATCAAATGTGAGGAAACATTAGTATGTATGTACAGTAGATAACACTGACATTTTCTGTAGCTCTTGTTGTCTAAGATCTATTGCCACAAGTTGGTAAGCCATTGGTTTTGTGGTCTAAATAAATGTGTTTAAATCAAAGTAGTATGCCACTTACCTGATGTGTCCTTATATCTAGTTTTTCATGAGTACATTCTTGAATTTTTATTATCAAAATTATAAATATTAGTCTGTCCACTGTGTAATGATTAAATAGATTATACTTTTTTCTCTTAATATTATTACAAATTAAACCAAATAGCTTAACAGTTATGGCTGTGTAAAAGCCACAAGTTGAGAATGCTAGCTTACATATACCATGCAGCCAATGTTTATATTCAGTACAAGGAATATCACATGCAAAGGCAAATTTTCAGCACATTCACAGTTCACTTATTTCAATAGCCGAGGAGCTGTCTTCAAAGATCCAAAGCAGAAGCTGATCTTTATGCTCCTCTATAGCTCCATCCACAAGCAAAGCTCCAGTTGTAACAGTTGTGCTAAATCATCTTTATGATGCAATAATAAGCCTATAGCCAAATTCCTCACAAGAAGGTCATGTTTAAAATGAATTTGGTATCTACATGCAATTGAAAGAATAAGTGCACATTTAATATAGCTATGCTCCACTAAAGACAAGTGCAATTACAGTGTATTTACCATCTTTTAATTCCAGAAGGTATCAAAAACCAAGACTCAGTCTATGAAATTACTTGTTTATTTCACACTCACACCAATCTAGGTTTCCCATGCAATTAGAACTTGGGGCTTCTAATATGTCTGAAGATGAAATACAATTCCTGATCTTCTATGGGCTCCAGGAAACATATCGTAAACAAGCAATCAGGCTCTCCATTATTCTGAACGTGTGCCTATTAATCCACTTGTGCTCTGCACCAGTTAGGCATGCATGGTACTCGTGCACCGAATGAAGAGTCCACTGACTTCAGTGACCTAACTCTCACATTACCCTCCATACTTAAGCCTAACACTACCCTACATTAACTCCACTTACACTGTAGCCAAGCTGAACCGTCACCTAATATAGCCAAACTCCCGGTGCTATACTGTATTTGAGTCACACGCCTGCAACCACAATGCAGCCATTGGAGTCAAAGCATCAGATTTGTATGCTTATTCTGGGCCAGTGACTTATAGTATAAGAGGCAGATCATCACCACAGAAGTCAGACGACTGTCAGTGATTATTAGAGAATGAAGATGTCAGCCCCATAATCCTTTCACTTAAGATTTTTTATTTTTATGTACATCAAGCCTGAGAGCTTGTGACTTACATAAAAATATCTCTAAAATTCCTTCAAATGTATATGGCTTATTAGGGTAGTTCACAAATGCACCACAACTATGATAAAGAACTAGCATGTACGTGTTTTCATGTAACACTGTGCGATACGGCAGCCACCTATACCTTCTTCTATATCTTTTTACCATATTAGTGCTTCCTGTGCACAAACTGGAGACTCAAACTGCTCTAAATTGCTGTTATATTCAAGACTATTACTTCAAAATGTACTTTTTAGGATGTGTTCATATACAAAAAAGCTGTGTGCCTTACAGAAGAGATAATGGATGGCGCCCTTTGAAAGTATTTTAAATTAAATTCTTACCTTTCCTCTAAAGTGCACTTATTCTTTAACTAAATACATTATTTCTATGGTACATCATTCTACTTCATCAAAAGTTATATTGGGGAAATCTTTCAATGAAACTAGAATGGAATGCAATGTAAGCAAGCTTATTTAATGTAATTTACAACACATATGGTGCAGCCATGAAAATCAGATTTGGAAAAATAGCTACTTAAAAGAGAGATAGAGGGGCGAGAGTGAGTGTGAGTGTGTGTGTGTGTGTGTGTGTGTGTGTGTGTGCATGAGAGAGAGAGAGAGAGAGAGAGAGAGAGAGAGAGAGTGAGAGAGAGAGAAGTAGTGCAGTACTCTATTGCCTTGGGGTGCTGCAGTCCTGGGTCAGATGGCAACCATGATACTGCCTGCATAAGGTTTACACGTTATCTCTTGGGCTTTCATATTTTCTTCTTACATCCCAAAAAACCATAATGATAGGTTAAAATAATTTCCCTCCAAAACTGGCCCTAGAGTATGATAAGTGAATTAGCTTGTGAGTGCCTTTAAGATATGACTAGCGCTGTGTAATACGGTATACTGGCACTATGTGATTACAAAAATTAAAAAAAATAGATAGATAGATAGATAGATAGATAGATGGATAGATGGATAGATAGATAGAATCTTGACATTTAGAAGCCTCTGAATCTGTAGTTTAGCACCAGATATGTAGTATTGATATATTATTAAATAAGCCACATTTTGCGCCATATGCTCAATCTCGAGGCAACATGTGCCATGCATATTTCGGTAAACCAAGCTTGGTTGTGCAATATACCTTTACGAATCCCAATGTCACTATAAACAGCTTCCGAAATGGGAGGATCTGGATAACCTATTTTGTTTAAAAAAGGCAAACAGAACATCATGTTCACTGATAAATATTAAAACCATTCCACGCTGAATTATACTAATGAGATTTCTCCTTGGGAAACCCATTATTATTACACTGGCATCTTTGTATTACAGAAAGACTGTTGATTAGTATGCAAAGATTTGTTACACACTTACAGTAAATGGATCAGCTGAAAATTACCTTGTCATTACTTGTGCTTCACAAGAATAAACAAGCTAGTTATAAAGACATTACAGAAGTAAACATGTTAATGAATTGCATATAGTACCTACCAAACAGTGTTGAATGGCTTTATAACATTTCCAATGATCTCCACCTTGTATTGTCCTCAAAAAATATTAACCATGGTACAACAAAATACAATGTGTATTTCTCATAATATGCCATAAGAAAAATGGAAAGTTATGTAAATGTAATCACATACACAAACACACACACACATTAGGGAAGATCTAATAGGCAATCCAGCACTAAAAATCTCACACTAATACATTGTAAACCATCCCTTAACGAGAAGTGGTTTGGGGCCCTTCTTTTATTTTTTGCACAAAACGGCTCTCTAGTTGAAGGGTGGGAGACCTTGGGAATCAGTAAATGAAGACACAATGGCCTCAATTCACTAAGCTTATCTCCTGTCTTTAATAACGTTTCTATAGTTATCGCCATGGTGATCAGGCATGTAGTATTCAGGAAACATTTTACCTCAGGCAAACCTAAAGTTAACTCTTCTGTCTTTAAGTTAACTCTTCAATCCTTAAAACAACTTCAGAATTCTAGACAGGCTGTTAATTAACTGCGTGTGAAAATAACTACAGAGGAGGTAACTTAACTATAGAGGAGGTAACTTAAGGAATGGAGAGATAAGATAACTCTCTCACTGTGTGGAGGTAAGTTTTCTCTTGCCTTATTATCTCCAGCATTTTAGTGAATTGAGGCCATTGGGAGCAGTATTTGACTAAATTGGTCAAATACTGCTCCTTCCGCCGGCGAAGTTGACTTTGGAAAGTCTTTGGGAGCCGAGTAGTCCCGAAGACAGGCCGCTTCATACTGCAGACGCGCGAGTGCCCTCTATCACGCAATCATGAGTGTGCAGTATGGAGTAGCCTGTCTTAGGGAGAATTTGGCTCCCAAAAACTTCAGAAGTCCCCCGCAGTGGGGGATTTGAACGGGGGAGCCAGCGCTGCACCGAGGGCACCAACAGAGGAGAGGGAAGGCTCATTAGGACCCAGAGCCTTCCCTCTCCTTAGGTAGGTATCTGGTTTCTTTTTTTATTAAGCGGTTCCCATTGGCTTTAAATGCAATAAACTAAGCAACTATTTTGTTTGCAGCATGAGGCACAGTCTGCACTATTGTCCGTTCATTCTCTCCCCATGCAGAGCTAGGGTTGGCCCACACATCCTGTGACGTTACATCCAGAAGTAACATTCTCTCGTATGTGGTGGAGAGAGGAGGATCATCTGCAGGCGGACACACTGGATAGCGTGTATTACAGAGATCACCGGCTTTTGATCTGCGGACGTTGGGAATTTTTGGTTGAGCAAGCCAGGAGGTGACAATGACGAGACATTCCACACTTGTGTATCACATGGAAGAGATGAG
Organism: Hyperolius riggenbachi; assembly: GCF_040937935.1. NCBI lineage: Eukaryota > Metazoa > Chordata > Amphibia > Anura > Hyperoliidae > Hyperolius > Hyperolius riggenbachi. The sequence goes on from NC_090649.1 coordinate 226,191,928, forward strand.
AACTGTCGGCCTCCTCGCCCTATAGCACCAGGAGAATTATTCTTGTTTTACTATCCCTTTTGCTGAATGTTATCAGATGTTTACCAGTGATTTGTTACGCACTGGGATTTTAGAGGGGTGACGGTGAGGCAGGGGAGGGGGGTGTTCTTAAAGGAATGGAGAGAAGAACTTTCAGGAATGAACCTGAGAAAAAATAGTCCTATCCATCCAAGTGTCAATTTAGATGGATATTTGAAAAAGGTGTTCAATAAGCATTTCTGCTATTCAAAGATTGACCACACTGCTGCCCATTGTTTGATAAGTGATTTATGTACCAAGTAGCAAGCCACTGACCCCAATACATCAATAGGCCAGGGTGACCCATAAGCTATTCTATTCAGTACTACTATGAGAAACTTAAACATGTTATTTTATTACTTGGTGCATTGCACATGCAAAGCTAATAATTGTGGTCCAATTGAAAGTGTCCTCTTTTTAAATTATGATAATTCAGCGCTGTTTTGGTAGGAATTTTTTTTTATTATGGTCTTAAACTAATTCCCATTCTTTATGAATTGATGCATATACTTTTACTTGCTGTACATAGGAATTAAAGAGACACTAAAGTGAATAAAAATGATATAATGAATTGGTTGTGTAGTACGGGTAATTACTAGAACATTAGTAGCAAAGAAAATATTCTTATATAAGTAATAAAGGCGGGGAGCAGCGACACTGACACTTACAGAAGTAAACAGCTGGCTGCGACACGCAGTATATTCAGACCCAGCCTCTGTGTGCTGTTAGCATTCTTAGAACCCACCCCGGGTTCTCTTTAACTCTTCCTGTACTGGAAACAATATTAGACTTAAGTCTCTGCTCCTAATGTTGTATTACTTAGCTGTACTGCACATACAAATTATTATATCATGATTTTTTATTTTTTCCTTCAGTGTCTCTTTAATGCTCACAACACAAAGCAGAAAGTGTACACACTTTATGAAAGTGAGTGAGAAGAGTATAAACTCAAATAAAACCTGCCTTTTAAGTGACTTAAGCATTACCTCTTCAGAAGGCTTCATATGTAAAATGATCACCACCAAATGTATTCAGAAATTCTCTAAGAAAAGTCTTGTAAAGAAATATTTGGCAGAGTTTGCTGGAACCCAACAAATTTCTATGTCCAGATTAAGATTTCTGGCATCATGGAAAGGGAATTCTGTACTTACAAGTCACATAAAAATATTTTCTGTAAAAATATGATGGTTAAGGCAACTTGACAAATACCCATAAATATGCAAAAAAATCAAATCAAATGTTAATCGCAGACCTGCATACTTGTTTTAAGCTTTTAGTATTCAGCAAGTCTGGTAAAAAGAAGGTGAACAAGAAGACAATGACAAAATCTGTAGTTGATATACAGTACATGTGGCACTTGAAAGTAGTTATATGTTTGAACACACCTAAGTACTGAAAATGAAGGAAGAGCTGTAATATTCACATAGAGTAGAATGCCATAAATTATTCAGAATAGCTACTTTTATAGTAATTTTCCTGGTTTCAGCATCAGAAACACTTCTTATACCTATATAATGCTGTATATTTGTGTGTAGCCCTGTTCTCCCGGTGATGTCAAGCCTAGGTTGTTTAGCTATGAGTCCCTCTTCAGTGCACTCTGGGAGAACAGGTGTTTTTTCTATTCAGTTTAGAACACACAACACCCAACCATTCCTCTGCAATGCAGGTTGCCAGCACTAAAGATGTTGCCACCTGTGATAAATTTCAGAATGTAACTAAGGATGAGGAAAGAGTTTACAATACGCGTACATTGACTAAATAGGCAATAAATTAATATTGGGGAGGGAGGGAGCAATTTTATTAAATACGTTATTTTCATTACAGTTAGCCTGAACTGGGAAAAATGATTTAAAATAAACATGCAAATAAATATTACATAATTGCCCTGCCATCAGTTCCTCTCAGAAGCTCGGAAGGGAAGCAGTGTGTGGCAGTGTTATATGTGGAGAAGTATGTGGCTGTACAGCACGGGGGAGGAGCCCCTGTGACCGCAAAGGGGACTCAGAGCTTTGGGGAGCCCACAACTACTAATCTTCTCTCCCAAAGATACAGGAGTCCATCCTCCAGATCAGATGTTTTTGTGGCTACAGTTGTTATGGGTTTGAAGATCATGATAGCCACATTTGTTTTCTAACTCTTGCAAGATGGGACCAAGGCTGTGACGGTAACCAAGGGAAGCAAGGGAAGGGGTGTGAACATTGAAGGGCCCCATCAAAATATTGCAGGGGGGGGGGGGAGGGAGGCATGATTTGTAGTTATGCCTCTAGTAGAATGTGAAGGGAGCTGTGTGTAACAGTGTAATATGGAGAACAGCTGTATTATGAGGGGAGCATGATGTGGCAGCATAATGTGGGTGGGGTAGTCTGTAGCAGAGTGACATGGAGGGAGCAGGGTATAACACCATAATATGGGCTGAGCAGATTGTGGCAGTGTTATATCACATGAGCAAGGTGTTCCAGTGTGATATGGAGGGAACAGGATGTGAGTGTATTATGGGGAGATATAAAAATGTGGGATGCTATGTGGGCTTGCATTATAATAATTAGTAGTATAATATGGGGGGAAGTGAGGTCAACCGTGCCACGCAGCAATATAATGTTAGGATTGTACATCATATAAGGTAGACGTGTAAAGTGCTGGCTTCATTCTCATATACAAAGGTTATATGTATAGGACTGGTTTATACTGTGTGGTGGCATGAAATCTGGGTAGAAAGTAATGTGTGGGTGTCTAAGTGTAATTTTATTTTTTCTCTCTTGTATATATACAGTAGGGGTGGGACGGCGAATCCGGCGAATCCACGAATCCCTCGAATATTGAGAAATATTCGAGATTCGTGGATTCGAATCCCGACGCAATTTCCCCCTAAACGAATCCTACGAATCCCGCTGCATCCCCGCACCACCGCCGATCCCCCGATCGTCCTATTCCGACCCCCCCGCACCTCCTCCGCTCGCCGCTTGTATAGCTGTGACCATTGGCTCACCTAACACCTGCCCTGGATTCCCTACCTGCCGCCAGCGCAGAGCCGCAGACCTCTTGTTTCCTCCTCTGTTCCCCCTAGTGATCCGCTTTTGCATCGCGTCATCACTGAAGCGCCGGGCGGGTTACTAGAGGGAACAGAGGAGGAAACAAGAGGTCTGCGGCGCTGCGCTGGCGGCAGGTAGGGAATCCAGGGCTGGTGTTAGGTGAGCCAATGCTCACATCTATGCAAGGGGCGAGCGGAGGAGGCGCGGGGGGGTCAGAATAGGGCGAGCGGGGGATCAGAAGAGGACGAGCGGGGGATGCAGCGGGATTCGGCGCTGGATCCCCTTGTTAGGTGAGCCGATGCTTTTTTTTTCTTTGTAGGGGGTGAGCAGAGGAGGCGCACAGAGGGAGGGGTACCCTAGCTAGCTACACTGAGGGTCCCTATACCTAACTAGCTACACTGATGGTCCCTATACCTAACTAGCTATACTGAGGGTCCCTATACCTAACTAGCTATACTGCATGCCCCTATACCTAACTAGCTATACTGAGGGCCCCTATACCTAACTAGCTATACTGAGGGCCCCTATACCTAACTAGCTATACTGAATGCCCCTATACCTAACTAGCTATACTGCATGCCCCTATACCTAACTAGCTATACTGAGGGCCCCTATACCTAACTAGCTATACTGAATGCCCCTATACCTAACTAGCTATACTGAATGCCCCTATACCTAACTAGCTATACTGCATGCCCCTATACCTAACTAGCTATACTGAGGGCCCCTATACCTAACTAGCTATACTGCATGCCCCTATACCTAACTAGCTATACTGAGGGCCCCTATACCTAACTAGCTATACTGAATGCCCCTATACCTAACTAGCTATACTGAGGGTCCCTATACCTAACTAGCTATACTGAGGGTCCCTATACCTATCTAACTACACTGAATGCCCCTATACCTAACTAGCTATATTGAGGGTCCCTATACCTAACTAGCTATACTGAATGCCCCTATACCTAGCTATACTGAAGGCCCCTATACCTAGCTAGCTATACTGAGGTCCCCTATACCAAACTAGCTATACTGAATCCCCTTATACCTAGCTATACTGAATGCCCTTTTACCTAACTAGCTATACTAAGGGCCCCTATACCTAACTAGCTATACTGAATGCCCCTATACCTAACTAGCTATACTGAATGCCCCTATACCTAACTAGCTATACTGAATGCCCCTATACCTAACTAGCTATACTGAATGCCCCTATACCTAACTAGCTATACTGAGGGCCCCTATACCTAACTAGCTATACTGAATGCCCTTATACCTAGCTATACTGAATGCCCCTATACCTAACTAGCTATACTGAGGGCCCCTATACCTAACTAGCTATACTGAATGCCCCTATACCTAGCTATACTCAGGGCAGTTTCTAGGCTAAAATGCACCCAGTGCAAGAGTGTAAAAATTGCGCCCCCCCCGTGCCGGTGCCAGATATAGGTGCCTGCAGTATAGGTTAGCTAGGTCTAGTTGCACTCAGTATAGGTAGTGGGCTATAGGTCCCCCCAATATAGGTAGCCAGGCATAGGTGCCCCAGTATAATTGCCCCGAGTATAGATTAGCCAGGTAGGTGCCTCCAGTATAGGTATCCAGTATAGTTCAGGGGCGGACTGGCCAGGGGGGCAGGGGGGCAATCTCCCCCAGGCCACCTTTCATTCAGTGATTTAGGGTAGGTTTGGTGTCTGGTGTATTGGGGTTTGTTGTAAGGCAATGCTAGCTGATAAAAGTGCAATCAGAGGACAGGCAAGCTAGTAAATATACACAGCATGATGCAGAGCTTGCCTGGAGGGTCCGTGTGCAAACATCTGTCTGGTCTCTCCCCATTGTTATTATGACTGCATGTGTGGATAAGGTGTTATACAAGTTAAAGTTTTTGACAGTCCCTAGAATCCAGGAGGGCTACTTTCTGACTTGTGTGAGAGACTGGCAGGGACAGGAGTCCTATTACAGGCAAGTAGCCGCTGTGTGATGTGCAATACAGATAAGCTCTCTGCTCCATCTCAGGCTATTCTCAATTTCTCTCCACTCCTCCTCTCTCTGGGCTAGTGCACGCCAAAATCGCAATAGCAATCGCTAGCAATTTGTGAGTGTGATTTTGTGAAACGATTTTCAGAGCGTTTTTTTTTAATGAATTGCTCCAAAAAATGCTACATGCAGTGTGTAGCATTTTTTGGAGAAATTCATTAAAAATAGCTCTGAAAATCGCTTCACAAAATCACACTCACAAATTGCTAGCGATTGCTATTGCGATTTTTGCGTGCACTAGCCCAGAGGAGTGGAGAGAAATTGAGAATAGCCTGAGATGGAGCAGAGAGCTTATCTGTATTGCACATCACACAGAGACTACTTGCCTATCATAGGACTCCTGTCCCTGACAGTCCCTCACACAAGTCAGAAAGCAGCCCTCCTGGAGTCTAGGGACTGTCAAAAACTTTTCAACTTGTATAACACCTTACCCACACATGCAGTCATAATAACAATGGGGAGAGACCAGACAGATGTTTGCCCACAGACCCTTCAGGCAAGCTCTGCATCATTCATGCTGTGTATATTTGCCAGCTTGCCTGTCCTCTGATTGCACTTTTATCAGCTAGCCTCAAGTTTCACATTGCCTTACAACAAACCCAAATACTTACAACAAACCCAAATACACCAGACACCAGACCTGCCCTAAATCACTGAATGAAAGGTGGCCTGGGGGGAGATTGCCCCCCTTCCCCCCTGGCCAGTCAGTGTAGCTGTATACAGTGCTTCCCTGAACTAATTACTTTGCAGTCCCCTGGGGAGAGGGAGGGAGAGTTCACAGTGCCCTTTGGCTGTCTGCGCTCAGGGCTGCCGCACGGCTGCACGGCCCCTAGAAACGGGTCTGGCTATACTGAATGCCCCTATACCTAGCTATACTGAATGCCCCTATACCTAGCTATACTGAATGCCCCTATACCTAGCTATACTAAATGCCCCTATACCTAGCTATACTGAATGCCCCTATACCTAGCTATACTGAATGCCCCTATACCTAGCTATACTGAAGGCCCCTACCTAGCTAGCTATACTGAAGGCCCCTACCTAGCTAGCTATACTGAAGGCACCTATGCCTAGCTAGCTATACTGAAGGCACCTATACCTAGCTAGCTATACTGAAGGCACCTATGCCTAGCTAGCTATACTGAAGGCACCTATACCTAGCTAGCTATACTGAAGGCACCTATGCCTAGCTAGCTATACTGAAGGCACCTTTACCTAGCTACCTATAGTGTGAGCACCTAGCCTGCCTACCTATACTGTGGGCAACCATTCCACTGAACGCAGGATTCGTTAGATTCGGGATTCGAAAGGTTCGAGATATTCGAGAACCTTTTTAGATTCGGATTCGTATTCGGATTCGAAGAAATTGTGGATTCGTCCCATCCCTAATATACAGCATTGGCCTGCAGCACTTTCCAAACTAAACTGAATGATTCTAGGTGAGATTCAAACCTTGGAGCCAATGTGCTAAAAGGCAAGCCTAACCATTTAGCCATGAAGCTTGGTGTCTTGCGGAGGGAGCAATGCGATATGGAAGGTTGCTGTATGAAATAATGGTTGAGGCTAGTGTAATTAAACGTATTCTAGAAAGAGGTCATATCATTATCTTGATATTTTGGTTGTTTGCTTGAGGCACCAATATTAGACACTGTTGGAAGTTTAGTTCTGTCCCTCATTTACAGTCTCCAGGATCATAATAAAACCTCAGAGGTTAATAGAGGGACAGACGGAGAGGAAATATCTCTCTACTAGAAACACATACAGCAACCAAACCTCAAAATAGGTTCTGATTGCTTTCCAAACCATCTAACACTAAAATAATTTTTCCCTGAGTTTAGGTTCACATTTTCTTCTTCTAGGCTCTTTATTTTAGCTAATGCCCTGCACACATATACAGTACAAGGCCTGTCACCCGCTGACATCAGGACTCGATCTCTCAAGGTCAGTCAGTACAGATGTGTCACTAGCCTACTAGGCGCGAGCTTGAATTTTTGCCAGTGATTTTTCCCTTGAATTTTTGCCAATGATTTTTCCCTTGAATTTTTGCCAGTGATTTTTCCCTTGAATTTTTGCCAGTGATTTCTCCCTTGAATTTTTGCCAGTCATTTTCCCCTTGAAACTCAAAAAGTAGAGTACATATTGTTTTGGCGCCGCTCAGTTCAGCACATTGAGAGACTAATGACGGCTCTCCCTGCTTAACTCCAAGGCGGCGTTAAATATTATTCCCCCTCCAAGTTGTCACAACTCGGAGAGAGATGTAATTCGGGGTCTGGCAGCCGTCAGAGCCCGGAATTACCGCTACACGGGTCGCGCAGCATAGTATTGCTGCTATGACGGCTCCCAGCTTGCTATTTGCAAGCAATCACATCAACCATCATCTGCAGTATAAAGCTCCACAGAGATGGCTGGGAATCACGCAGTCATTTCCCAATGTGCCATGTTAGGTGGCGTGTATACTTCAATGAGCAATAAGTCAGCTGCTTTATTTTCCTCATCATGTCATCACTTCACCACAGCAATAATACATCAGTGCCAATGTCTTCTAAATATTGGTACTTAATTAGTGAGAGTGATATGGAGGCTGACATATTTATTTCCTTTTATACAATATCAGTTACATGACAGTGCTGTTGATCTTCGGGAATCAATAGTGTCTCAGTCACATCCCTGAAAGAAACATGTGGATAATCCAGCCAGACTTGAGTCGGAGCACCTGATCTGCATTATTTTTCAGGGTCTATGATTAAAAGTATTAGAGACACAGGATCAGGGGGGCACAATCAGGCAACTTGCATTGTATAAAAGGAAATACATATGGAAGCCTCCATTTGGCTCTCACCTTGGTTTCCCTTTAAAGAGGAACTGTAGTAAAAATGACATTATTAATAAAATTGCTTAATATTTTACAGTATTCATTTATAAATTATTTAGTCAGTGTTTGCCAATTGTAAAATCCTTTCTTCTCCCTGATTTTCTTTCTGAAATTTATCACAGGTGACGACATCTGTAGTCTGTTAGGTGATGTCTGCAAAAGGAGATACTGCTTACTTGGCAGTTGGAGACAACTCTTATTTTCCACAATGCAATGAAGTTTACAGACAGCATACTGTCAGGACCATGGTCATGAGCTCACATTGTGGGAGGGGTTTCACTACAATATCAGCCATATAGACCCCCCCCCCCCCCCGATGCTCTATTTGAGAATTGGAAGAAAAAACAATTATTGTGGGAAAGGGGGTATCGACTATTAATTAGGATGACGTTTAAGCCTGGATTCATCTTTAAGCCCTACAGATTTCAGCTTAGGAAACTCTTATGTCATCTACAAGATATTCATCTTACAAAGCATTGTCTCTTTCTAGGGATGTTTACTGTAGACAAACCAATGTGGGGCCGATTTACAAAGAGGAGTACAAAAAAAAACTGCAGCAAAAGTTGGGCAGCTGGCCAAAGCAGTTCGAATCCGACCCTCACTGCACTGTGCCTCAGTAGACTCAGAACTATTTGCAGATGCACATTCAAGTTCTTGTTTACAGGAGCAAGTTGACTTCCTGAATTGTCCCTGTACATCCATACTTAGCACTCAACACACTCTTAGCATAAAAACATACAATAATGAGTATAACTACCCTGCGGGGATGAGAGTGTGTTGGGTTCTCCCATCTCTCCCATGTACAGTATAAATTGGCTCAATTCCAAGCTGCATCTAACTGACCAGCTCTGTAGTTGATATAGCTAATATATGACAGCATACACAAACAACAGAAATCTGATTACCAGCATTCACATTTACAACTACAACTGTTATACAGAGGTTGGAGGCCCTTGGGCTTTAATGGTGTATCCATAAAGCTGCAATCTCAGTCTAACAACTGAACATGGGTTGGATGAACAAACGCTTTAGTCCAAATTAACTTCAGAATAATCTGGATTTGTTAAGTAACCTATGTGAACTGGGCAAGTGGCCACAGTACTGCTATCAAGCACTTTGAAAGATGCTAAAGTAGTAGATATTAGGTTTAGCCCAGAGCCAAACAGGGCAGTCTTAGTGAAAAATGTAGCATATGTACAGGGGTCCCATCCTCAAGGACCAGCACATAGCTGCCCTCATTTGGCACACATTTGTCCTATCTCCCATCTCTATAGAAACTGTACACGCTGCTCAGATATACTAAAACAAGTTCTCTATATAGTGCTTGTTCCCCACAGTGTCCCCCTAAGGATCAAAGTTTGATGTAAGGGTCAACACCAATTGGAAATATAAATGCATGCCTTAGTATGTAGCAATCTTGTAGATGTTGTGGTATATATTACATAAGAATATCCAGTCACAGATCAGACAAGTACACTGTCTGAAATAATTCAGACTGAGCTAATCTGTATCTAAAATTAACCTATATATTATACATGTTCTCTTTTACTGAATAGGACTAATGTGACAGCCCATGCAATATTGCTTGTTTTCTTACATACAGAATAAAATAAAATAAACTACCTTCACAGAGTTTTTGTCTCATGATTTCTCGTATTCTTGATATTGCAATGTAGTCTTCAACGTAGAACACATATGTAGAGGAAGGTTTGTTGGCTATGGCTTTGAGTTCACTCTCTTCAATTTCTGAGCCCACTCCAATGGCAAAAAGAGTGATTTTATTCCTTCTTGCTTCCTCTGCTATGTCCTTTACATCATCCTGAGACTTCCCATCAGTTAGAACAATGGCAATTTTGGTTAATGGTCGCAGTGACCTAGCAAAGAGGTTTTCTACTGCAAACTGAATTGCATTACCAGTCCGGGTATTCCCACCTAGATACTCAATTTCTTTCATTCTCCTGATAAGATCTTCAGTGGATTCATGCCTTCCAAGTGGGATTTCCAGAACTGGATAGTCACTGTACTGAACTACTCCAATTTGAGTATATTTAGGTCCAATTTCAAAATTGTTTGTTATATTAACCACCCAGTTTTTTAATATTTCAAAATTTTCAGGACCTACACTCCAAGAACCATCTAGGATGAAAACCAAGTCGTTTGGAGCAGTTCTGCAACCTACAGAGAAAGCGGAAATATTTTAAAGATACTGACAACAGTAAACAAAATATTAAAGATCACATAATAATGCTGCAAAAAGTAAACATTTTTGTCTATACTGAAATGGTGAGATTAAACTCCAACTCTACTGTAAGGGCCCATTCACACTTTGGATTGCAAAACGTGATCAAAATCGGCAGGTGATGCACTTCCGATCACACAGGGGATCGTACATCAATTGCGATTGGCAGTTCAGTGAACAAGAATCGCAATCTCAAAGGATGATACTTGCAGTGTGTTTGCAATTTGATCCTATATGGATATATTGTTTGCAACACTTTGCTGATGTGATAAGCAAAGCACTGGAAAATGCCAAAAAGCGACCCAGTATGAATGGGCCCTAAACGAAATATCTGTGTCCATGCCTGGTGTACTAGAACTTGTACAGATGTGAGAGCCTTAATGTCAAATAATGGCTGGGTGTCACCATTGAGTGTGAAACCTGTCAGTTTCCTACACCTTATCTGCTTATGCACCCATTGTAAAAGACAAACAAAATGCAGGCCCATAACTTTTTCTAAATATATTTTAATTAGAGGGTTAAAAGCTATAAATAAGACAATCAGAAAATAGTTCTGAACAAAACCTCTTGCCAAACTCGTTTAAATGTATCTCATTAAAGAACAGTTAGTACTCAAAACTGACAAAGTATGAACATAAATTGAGGAATTGTAAAAGTAAATAGATTAAACTGACACAAGTATTCAGATCCTTCTATTCTTTAAGATACATATTCATAGTCCTTCTTTTCGACTCCTAACATGTTTCACAGCTCACAGGATGCTTCATCAGGATCATAAGTATTTTTCAGTTAGTAAGTAGCATCCAAGTGCAAACATTGGACCACCCCACAGTGGGTTCAAATTATTAACAAAAGTCCAATGTCCTCTTTCATGTACTGTATGCCATAATTTACCGCTGTCCTGATTTTCTTGCATTCTATGTGTAATCATGTGGCACACAGAGAAGACCAGGAAAAGATTAGATGTAAATGACAGTAGATAGCAGCATAGAAGAAGATGACAGACCAAGCCCAGTGCTGGAGGAGGTATTATTGCTCTATAATATTACTCTGTATAGAGTGAGTAGTGGAAAAGTATCAAATGGGAATCAGAGGGAGAAATGGAACAAGTCAGGCTTCAGGCTTACCATACAGTAGCCCTGTAAAAAGTCCTTCTGCTTCTCCTCTGAGGTTTGCCTAATTTCCTATCGAGTTCCTTCCAGGGCTTTCTGTCTCTAATCTGAGGCTTGCTAAATTATTCAAACCCTGGCTCAATAGATTTCTACCTCTACTATGAAGTCTGCCTAGCATTTCAGGAAGAACCCTCCCCATTATTTTACATCTACTGTGATGCATGCTTAGTTGTTTAGGGGGTCTCTTAATTGCCTTCTGTCTGTTTTCTGAGGCCTGGCTATTTTTTTGGGAATACTGCCCAGATATCTTCAAGGGCCTTCTTACAACTACTAAGAAAGCAATCTTTATTGCCTACTGCCAATGTTAAAATAAGGTAGCTTTGGAAAATTGGCTAAGGCATGGGTAATTCCCGATGAGACTGCTACAAGAAGATAACCTTTTAATTTGACTGGTATTTATTTATAAATGTACATTGTTGAAGTTCCTGGAGAAAACCCGCATGGAACCTTACAGTGAGTGAAAATAATATTCACTGTATGTAAAGCAGATGTCTGCTGAGATACAAATTAATATCACATAGTAGAAGCACTCAGTAACCAATCAATATTAGGTAAATATTGATGTTGTATCTAACAGTGTATGTCTAGCTGGATTTTAATACTAAAAAAAATCAACTTTTACATGGAAGCTTAGAAGGTAAATAAAACAATTTAAATCCCAACCAACCATATTTGCTTGAAGCCTTCTTCATTACAATGTTGGACCATATTCTCCTCCAGTTCTGAAGCTGAACACAGTCTGACAATGATAAATATGACTGCTGCTAGAGGCACCCTCACTGGATCTAGTCCAGCATAGCTTCAGCCCCTTTAAATCAAAGTGTCAAACTAAGTCAAGCAATTTGATCACCGCCGGCCCCACACTTTGCCGGTGCATAACGTAATATAAATATGATATGGGTGCATTTAGGCTCACCACTGCCAGCCCTTGATGTAGTCCATCACAATGTCAGGCTACTCATCCACTGTAACACCACCCTGTGCTAGATAAGTACATATTATGCTGGTGCGTATTGCAATTAAGGGTGAAGTTACAAGACCCAGCTCCCAAACACACCTCCCATGAATGGGTCACCTCCTGATTCTAGTGTGAGGAGATAGAGACCACAGGGGCACCAACTGCAGAAAACTGGTCCAGACAGTGGACCAATTCGGAGCCATGGTTGGAGCTTAAAATATGCTATTCCAGGGCTCAGAGAGAACTACAGCAACAGGACATGTGGCGAGGGATAGTGGGTGCTCAGCACGCAGATGCAGATGAATTGATCAGGGGTGCCTGCCTCAGCTGCAATGGATGGACCGATGGGAAGCTCTGGAGGTCTCCTTTATTAAAGGAAACACTCAGATGCAGTGTTAAAGATGTGCGTTAGCGTGTTTAGACCTGCTTTTTTTTCCAGGTCTAAGCTAACGCTCAAGTCTGATAGGAAGCATCACTTCCTGACAGCATGAAAAGAATAATTGGTTAGGGTGTAAAGAACTTGCTGGACGATTATATCCTGGGGGGGGGGGGGGGGTGTTACATTTAATTGGACTACACTTCTACGCTTCTCTCTGGCAAGATTGTTAATAGGATATGGCCCAGCATGTTAATTAATAGCATATATATACCGTATACAGTGGCTTGCAAAAGTATTTAGTCCCCTTGAAGATTTCCAAATTTTGTCACATTACTGCCGCAAAAATGAATCAATTTTATTGGAATGCCACGTGAAAGACCAATACAAAGTGTTGTACACATGAGAAGTGGAACGATAATCATATATTATTCTAAACATTTTTTACAAATCAATAACTGCAAAGTGGGGTGTGCGTAATTATTCAGCCCCCCTGAGTCGATACTTTGTAGAACCACCTTTTGCTGCTATTACAGCTGCCTTAGGGTATGTCTCTACCAGCTTTGCACATCTAGAAACTGAAATCCTTGCCCATTCTTCTTTGCAAAACACCTCCAGCTCAGTCAGATTAGATGGACAGCGTTTGTGAACAGCAGTTTTCAGATCTTGCCACAGATTCTCGATTGGATTTAGATCTGGACTTTTACTGGGCCATTCAAACACATGGATATGTTTTGTTTTAAACCATTCTATTGTTGCCTGGCTTTATCTTTAGGGTCGATGTCCTGCTGGAAGGTGAACCTCCGCCCCAGTCTCAAGTCTTTTGCAGGCTCCAAGAGGTTTTCTTCCAAGATTGCCCTGTATTTGGCTCCGTCCATCTTCCCATCAACTCTGACCAGCTTCCCTGTCCCTGCGGAAGAGAAGCACCCAAGAGCATGATGCTGCCACCACCATATTTGACAGTGGGGATTGTGTGTTCAGAGTGATGTGCAGTGTTAGTTTTCCGCCACACATAGCGTTTTGCATTTTGGCTAAAAAGTTCCATTTTGGTCTCATCCGACCAGAGCACCTTCTTCCACATGGTTGCTGTGTCCCCTACATGGCCTGTGGCAAACTGCAAATGAGACTTCTTATGCTTTTCTGTTAGCAATGGCTTTCTTCTTGTCACTCTTCCATAAGAGCTAACTTTGTGCAGTGCACAACTAATAGTTGTCCTATGGACAGATTCCCCCACCTGAGCTGTAGATCACCATGAGCCTCTTGACTGCATTTCTGATCAGCGCTCTCCTTGTTCGGCCTGTGAGTTTAAGTACACAGTCTTGTCTTGGTAGGTTTACAGTTGTGCCATACTCCTTCCATTTCTGAATGATCGCTTGAACAGTGCTCTGTGGGATGTTCAAGGCTTTGGAAATCATTTTGTAGCCTAAGCCTGCTTTAAATTTCTCAATAACTTTATCCCTGGCCTGTCTGGTGTGTTCTTTGGACTTCGTGGTGTTGTTGCTCCCAATATTCTCTTAGACAACCTCTGAGGCTGTCACAGAGCAGCTGTATTTGTACTGACATTAGATTACACACAGGTACACTCTATTTAGTCATTAGCATTCATCAGGCATTGTCTATGGGCAGCTGACTGCACTCAGACCAAAGGGGGCTGAATCATTACGCACACTCCACTTTGCAGTTATTTATTTGTAAAAAATGTTTGGAATCATGTATGATTTTCGTTCCACTTCTCACGTGTACACCACTTTGTATTGGTCTTTCACGTGGAATTCCAATAAAATTGATTCATGTTTGTGGCAGTAATGTGACTAAATGTGGAAAACTTCAAGGGGGCCGAATACTTTTGCAAGCCATTGTATATGCTCAATAGCATTTACCTAGTTTTTGGTTATGAAAAATCAGAACACTTGCTTTAAAGTAAACCTGTGTTAGGCTAAACCTTTAAAACTGCCAGTAGAACTATCATGCCAGCACCAGGTCAGTGCATCATGCTAGTGCTACATGCTTTTCTAGTGAGAGGGAAATACATGGTTACTTTAACTAAATCTCTGTAAAACACACAAAAGCAGGTCATTCTACAGGGATTAGATGTTTATTGCAATACATTAGGACTTCTTGTTAGGGAGTTTAAAGAGAATCTGTATTGTTAAAATCGCACAAAAGTAAACATACCAGTGCGTTAGGGGACATTTCCTATTCCCCTCTGTCACAATTTCGCTGCTCCCCGCCGCATTAAAAGTGGTTAAAAACAGTTTTAAAAAGTTTGTTTATAAACAAACAAAATGGCCACCAAAACAGGAAGTAGGTTGATGTACAGTATGTCCACACATAGAAAATACATCCATACACAAGCAGCCTGTATACAGCCTTCCTTTTTAATCTCAAGAGATCATTTGTGTTTTTCTTTCCCCCTGCAGCTATCTTCCACTGAAGTGTCAGGCTGTTTCTTCCTGCAGAGTGCAGACAGCTCTCCCCATATGTAATACCTCAGTATGTGAAAGCCCAGCCAGCTCAGAGGACGATTTATCCAGCTTGTAAAAGATAATAGAGCAGAGAGAAGTAAATAACACACAGGCAGTGTGCAGAGAGGGGCCAGGAGGGGGGAGATGCATCACAGAACCAAAACACTGAAGAACTTGGCAGCCTTCCAGACACAGGCCGACAAGTCTGACAGGGGAAAGATACATTGATTTATTACAGAGACTGTGATAGTGGAAAGTGCTGCCGTAAGCCAGAACACATTAGAATAGCTTTTGGAACTTGTAGGATGATAAAAAACAGGATGCAATTTTTGTTACGGAATCTCTTTAAAGGAAACCCGAGGTGAGAGTGATATGGAGGCTTACATATTTATTTCCTTTTAAACAATTCCAGTTCCTTGGCAGTCCTCCTGATCCTGTGTCTCTAATACATTTAGCCGTAGACCCTAAACAAGCAAATGCAGATCAGGTATTCTGATTAAGCTAACTCAGGTTTTACTGGATTAGCCATATATATGTTCCAGGGTTTTGACTCAGACACTACATATGCCAGAAGATCAGAAGGACTGCCAGGCAATTGGCATTGTTTACAAGGAAATAAATATGGCAACCTCCATATCCCTCTGACCTCGGGTTCCCTTTAAAGTAACTTTGAAGCTGCTTTCAGGAAGAGTTGCATGTCAGAGCAGACATCAATCAAGGCTGGAGACCACTAGTTACTGACTGCTAAACAAAATCCTGTTTATCCTGTTCTCTATATACAAGAATAAAAATGGCGATTTTAACACATTAGCAATGCAAGTGTTTCTCATTTTTAAAATAAAAACATTGATATTTTTGGTTTGGACTGTTGACTATTCTTTATTATTTTCCCCACAGTGCTTATAGCTGTCCAATGCTGTGTCTTTCACATTTGCACTGAATTGAAAACAACGATGTAGACTTTCTTCAGGGGGATAAAATAAAAAAGACAGAAGTAGATACAATATATGAGAAAAAACAACTTCTGAACCTGCCATGACTGATATTTCAGGGCTGTTTTAGTCTGGTACATTTATTACCTCATTCTCTTGAAATGTTGCCCCCCCCCCATAATGAATGATTATATAAATGCATAGCTGATGACTAATGGTATTATCAGAGCTCAAACACATTTCACGCTGAAGAATAAAGATTCTGTAAAACATTTCCCAATTTCATATTTGGAAGAAAGGCTTAATTCTTTACATTGTCATCAGGAGACTCGGTGGGTAGTGGCACAAAAATTCTGGAGGAGTGTGAAGAAATGCGGAAGAGCCACCGCCATGAGTCAGCGGGAAACGGCTCTTTCCGCGCATGGCGTGGCGGAACGCGGAAAAAACGCCGCGTCGGGCGTGGCGGTTAGCGTGCATGGGCCTGTTTCGAGTAGTCTGACCCAGCGCATGGAGGCCGCCGCCGGGGCTGATGGCGGTGCGACCAACCCCGCGCATGAGTCAGCAAGCACATTGCAAGACAGTACTGGTGTGGCTGGGACTGATAGTCCACCAAGATTCAGAATGACGCGCGTGCGCGCAGAGAGGCAAAACTTATATGGCAGCCAGAAGTAGGTCAGCTGACCAAGCTGGTCAGCTGACAATTCTGTGTCCTCTCATTGGTCCAGCATTTAGGGATGTACTGGAAAGTAGCTGTGTATATATACTGCTGGCTGTTCAGTTGCTGGTTGTCTGGCGTTGCGATCACTATGTGGTAGCACTCAGACCTGAGTCAGATCCTAAAGTGTGCCGGGACCAGCTGGAGCTGTAATCCTACACTTAGCTAGATTCTGTTGATAGTTTAAAGTACTAGTTTGATTGTGATTATCTGTTATGACCGTTTGCTTGCCTGACTATTCTTCTGAAATCTGATCCTGTACCTCGCTATTCTGATACTCTGTTGCCGAACCCCGGCTCGCCCTAAGACTCCGCATCTGCCTCTTGATTCTGTACCTCGATATTTCTGATACCCTGTTGCCGAACCCTGCTTGTTTATTCATCCCCGCATCTGCCTTCTGAATCTGTACTGTATCTGTCTGTGTGGTTACGACCTGGCTTGTCCGACCTCGAGAACCGACCTTACTGTTAGAGGCGGTTCCCAGTCCTGGTAGTGACACTTCCCCCTAAGTGTCACTCTCAGGTTGTCCTTCCTACTCTCAGCCTGACTCCTCCTCCCGGGAGAGTTTAGGTCTTCAGAAGGAATTTGTGCAGTACTCCTTACTGCTCTGAGGCCTAGTCCTCTAAGTATTACAGTTGCACCAAACACTCTTACTCAACTCAGGTGTCCAGAGGTTAGCATATATATCTGATTATCGGTGATACTGCAGATCATCAATAATCTAGTATATATCTGTATTCCCAGTGATACTGCAGATCACCGGTAATCAGATCCTCTCTGTGTTACACCGATCATTACAGAACGCCAGACCCAAAAGACAAGATGGACGCACGCACTGATCCTCTGGGTGTACTTGCCACTTCGGTGGATAACATCCATCAAGTACTGGGTAGTCATAAAGCTTTAATTGATGCCCTATCAGGGTCGGTACAAACCCTCCAGACGTCAGTGGATGAGGTGCGATCCCCTCCTAGCATAGACATTTGTATGCCTGTTCCTAAATGGTTTTCTGGCCACAGATCTGACTTTCGTAATTTTAGGAGTAGAGTGTTAGCTTATTTTGAGTTGAGACCCCGATCCTCAGGTACTGAGGCCCAAAGGGTCACATTTATTAAAACTCTGTTATCTGGCGACTCTCAGACATGGGCGTACAGTTTGCCCACCGGAGATTCAGCCCTAACCAATGTGGAGGAATTCTTTAAAGCCATGGCAGTAATCTATGACGACCCAGATCTTGCCTCGACCTCTGAGCGTAAGCTCAAACTTTTGCGTCAAGGCAAGGGTCCGGTCGAAGATTACGCAGCAGAATTTAGGAGGTGGTCAGTTTCAGCAAGGTGGGACACCTATGCCCTCTTAGATTGTTTTTTGTCAGGCTTGTCTAATGAGGTTTCCGATCTGATGTTGAGTCAGCCCGAGCCCAAAACAGTCGATGAGGCCATTTCATCGGCCATTCGTATTGACCGCAGGCTACGCCATCAGAAACTGACCAGGGGCAGTCATCGTGTCAGGGTGACATCTTACGCTGCACCTCTCGCTGCACCCCTAGTGACACCATCTCCTCCCGTCTCATCTTCTCCGGTCCTGCCTCCACCCGAGCCGATGCAGATTGGTCGGTCAAAACTGACCCAGGTGGAAAGAAGACGGAGAATGACGGAACAACTGTGTCTGTATTGCACTGAAGGGGGGCATAGAGTACGAAACTGTCCCAATAAGCCGGGAAACGCTACCGCCTAGGAGTTGTAGGGGGTAACACCCTAGGCGTTCGATTCGTACCCCTAGAAGAAAAGCGGTTGCTTTTTCCCTGTACTGTTACATGGGAGGATAAGACCGAGGCCACGGAAGCCTTAGTTGATTCAGGCTCCGCGGCTAATTTTATGGATTTTGAGTTCGCTAAGAGATTGGGTATTCCGCTCATTGCAGTGGAACCACCCATTCAGGTCACGGCAGTGGACAATTCTCCTCTGCAGAGGAATAGTCCACTGTCTCAGACACCAGAGGTGGGAATCACTGTGGGGGTTCTACATTGGGAAAAGTTACAGTTTTTCGTATTACACATGACTACTTCCACTATTATACTTGGCATGCCATGGCTACGCCTTCATTCTCCACACATTAATTGGGCCACCGGTCAATTAATTTCCTGGTCTGATCGTTGTTTTCAGCAATGTTTAGGAAAGGTGACTTTGGGCCAAACCAGGATTCAGGTGGAGGGGGTTCCTGAACAGTATTTGGAGTATTCTGATGTATTTTGTCCCAAGGCAGCAGACAAGTTACCCCCACATCACCCTTTTGACTGTCCCATCGATCTCCGTTCAGGTTGTATGCCCCCCCCCGGGGCCATTTGTACAATTTATCTGGGCCCGAAAAATTGGCCATGCAAGAACACATCCGTGAAAATCTGGCCAAGGGTTTCATTCGCCCGTCCCGGTCGCCTGCTGGGGCAGGTTTCTTTTTTGTTAAGAAAAAAGATGGAGGCCTGCAGCCCTGCATTGATTACAGGGGCCTGAATAAGATTACGGTGAAGAATCGCTATCCGCTGCCTCTGATAGACGATTTATTCACACAGGTCACCAACGCTAAGATCTTTTCGAAGTTAGACTTACGGGGCGCGTACAACCTGATACGTATAAGAAAGGGCGATGAGTGGAAAACGGCCTTTAACACGCCCGACGGGCATTACGAATACTTGGTGATGCCCTTCGGGTTATGTAACGCCCCAGCCGTTTTCCAGGAACTCATCAATGAGGTCTTCAGGGAGGTGTTGGGGAGATTCGTTCTAGTATATCTAGATGATATACTTATTTTCTCCAACACTCTCGCCGAGCATAGGACCCATGTAAGATTTGTGTTGGACAAACTGAGGAGGAACTCACTTTTCGCTAAACTGGAGAAATGTATCTTCGAAGTAACATCTGTCACCTTTCTGGGATACATTATCTCCACCTCAGTCCTGTCTATGGACCCTACTAAGGTTTCCGCGGTCCTAGAATGGCCTCAGCCAGTTGGGTTGAAGTCTCTTCAGCGGTTTTTAGGCTTCGCGAACTACTATAGAAGGTTCATTAAAGGGTACTCCTCAGTTATTGCACCCCTCACCAGTCTCACCAAAAAAGGGGCAGATACCACCCATTGGCCTCCTGAAGCCCTACAAGCTTTCTCCACCCTGAAGGATCTATTTTGCTCTGCACCCATCCTTAGACACGTGGACACTTCATTCCCCTTTGTTGTTGAGGTGGACGCCTCAGAGGTCGGGGTGGGGGCTGTGCTGTCTCAGCGGTCAGGCTTGCAGGGTCGAATGCACCCGTGTGCCTACTTCTCTCGTAGGTTCTCCCCAGAAGAGAGAAACTATGATATAGGCAATCGGGAGCTCCTGGCCATTAAATTGGCGTTCGAGGAGTGGCGACATTGATAAGAGGGAGCAGAACATATGATCACGGTTTACACTAATCACAAAAACCTGGAATACATCGAGGGGGCTAAGAGGTTGAGCCCCCGTCAGGCTCGATGGTCCTTATTTTTTTCTCGATTCTGATTTATAATTACGTACACTCCAGGTAGCAAGAATTTTTTAAGCAGATGCATTGTCCAGGTGTTTTGAGCCAGAGACAGCACAGCCCTCTGTCCCCGAGACCATTATTCCGCAGAAATTGGTGCTGGCTGCAACTGATACTTGGGAGGACTGGAAGGAGACTTTAAGCCCCTTTCAGCAGGACATTCCGGAAGGGAAGCCTGAAGGGGTTATGTTCATTCCTTTGCCTTTCCGTCTCCAGATCTTAGAGATGTTCCATGCGCACAAGAATGCAGGACATCCGGGAGCAGCCAGAACACAAGATCTGGTGTCCAGGTGTGCCTGGTGGCCTTCCTTGTCAGCAGATTGCAAGGAGTTTGTTAGGGAGTGTGCAATATGTGCAAAAAGTAAGCCCTCCCGGCTGGCACCTGTCGGTACCTTGCAGCCTTTGCCCGCCCCGAGTGAACCGTGGACCCACTTGTCCATGGATTTTGTGGGTGAGCTCCCCAGGTCTGAGGGCATGTCGGTCATTTGGGTGGTAGTCGACCGCTTCAGCAAGATGGCCCATTTCGTGCCCTTAAAAGGACTCCCCTCGGCCCAGGAATTGGCCGACTTGTTCATCGTCCATGTTTTCCGGCTGCATGGCATTCCGGAAAAATTAGTGTCAGATCGGGGAGTCCAATTCATCTCTAGATTCTGGAGGGCATTTTGCCACCAAATGGGCATGAAGCTGTCATTCTCGTCAGGCTACCACCCACAGACCAATGGGCAGACTGAACGGATCAATCAGTCATTGGAGCAGTTCTTAAGATGTTACGTTGCGGAGGCACAGAATGACTGGGTAAAATTTCTGCCATTCGCAGAATTTGCACAGAATAATTTGAAGAGTTCTTCTTCTGGATTTTCTCCGTTCCAGGTAGTGACAGGGAGATCGCCCAAATTCTCCCCTTTATCAGTAGCCTCCACTCTTTCCGACTCTGGAGGCCTGGCAGAGGGCATTTAAAGACATCTGGTGGAAGGTGAAAGATAATTTGGAAAGAGCATTTCAGAGTCAAAAGGGTCAAGCTGACAAGAGACGCTCGTTAGAGTGGAGGTTCCAGCCAGCAGACTTGGTTTGGGTGTCCACGCGTCACTTGACCCTGAGACAACCTTCAGACAAGCTCGGCCCCAGGTTTGTGGGTCCATTCCCGGTAGCCAAGAAGATCAACAACGTTACTTATACCGTTGATCTTCCTGCCAGCATGCGTGGCATAGGATCCTTTCACGTGTCTTTGCTCAAGCCAGCGGTCCATGTGGGTCCCACTCCTCCTCCTCCTGTGATGGTGGATAGCCAACCTGAGTATGAAGTAGAGAAAATTTTGGACTCACGTATAGTACAGAACGCAGTACAATATCTAGTGCACTGGAAGGGGTATGGTATTGAGGAAAGAATGTGGGTACCTGAGGGTCGCATGCATGCTGATAAACTGAAGAAGGAGTTCCACACTTTACTTCCAGAAAAGCCTGGAAGGAGCTGTCCGGAGTCCACTCCTTGGGGGGGTACCGTGAAGAAACGCGGAAGAGCCGCCGCCATGAGTCAGCAGGAAGCGGCTGTTTCCGCGCATGGCGTGGCAGAACGCGGCGCGCATGGGCCTGTTTCGAGTAGTCTGACCCAGCGCGGGGAGGCCGCCGCCGAGGCTGATGGCGGTGCGACCAACCCCGTGCATGAGTCAGCAAGCACATTGCAAGACAGTACTGGTGTGGCTGGAACTGATAGTCCACCAAGATTCAGAATGACGCGCGTGCGCGCAGAGAGGCAAAACTTATATGGCAGCCAGAAGTAGGTCAGCTGACAATTCTGTGTCCTCTCATTGGTCCAGCACTTAGGGATGTGCTGGAAAGTAGCTGTGTATATATACTGCTGGCTGTTCAGTTGCTGGTTGTCTGGCGTTGCGATCACTATGTGGTAGCACTCAGACCTGAGTCAGATCCTAAAGTGTGCCGGGACCAGCTGGAGCTGTAATCCTACACTTAGCTAGATTCTGTTGATAGTTTAAAGTACTAGTTTGATTGTGATTATCTGTTATGACCGTTTGCTTGCCTGACTATTCTTCTGAACTCTGATCCTGTACCTCGCTATTCTGATACTCTGTTGCCGAACCCTGGCTCGCCCTAAGACTCCGCATCTGCCTCCTGATTCTGTACCTCGATATTTCTGATACCCTGTTGCCGAACCCTGCTTGTTTATTCATCCCCGCATCTGCCTTCTGAATCTGTACTGTATCTGTCTGTGTGGTTACGACCTGGCTTGTCCGACCTCGAGAACCGACCTTACTGTTAGAGGCGGTTCCCAGTCCTGGTAGTGACACTTCCCCCTGAGTGTCACTCTCAGGTTGTCCTTCCTACTCTCAGCCTGACTCCTCCTCCCGGGAGAGTTTAGGTCTTCAGAAGGAATTTGTGCAGTACTCCTTACTGCTCTGAGGCCTAGTCCTCTAAGTATTACAGTTGCACCAAACACTCTTACACAACTCAGGTGTCCAGAGGTTAGCATATATATCTGATTATCGGTGATACTGCAGATCATCAATAATCTGGTATATATCTGTATTCCCAGTGATACTGCAGATCACCGGTAATCAGATCCTCTCTGTGTTACACCGATCGTTACAAGGAGCCAACCTGTCTTAGGTCTATTTATTACGATGTGCATGCAGCACACTACACTTTTACTACTGAATTGATGTAGCGCATGTTGCACACATACCACGGCCTGCGTTATGCACGTAACACGCATGTAGCTAGTATAGCGTACATCAAACAAATGATATACTAGTATAGCCATTCTGCCAACATGGCTATTCAGTATCCGTAAAAAGTATATTCTCTGTGTAATCATATAGCTAGGACTTGTGGTTCTATCAAATTCAGATCTAAAACAGTTAATAGTTTGATGTGTTTGCAGTTTTTCCTGCTACATCTAGGTGGAGAACTCTTTTCACCAGTAGGAGAGCAGCTTTTACACTGTGGAAATTTGTAGCCAATGAGAGAAATTCTTAGTCTGAGAGGAAGGAATGTGCTAAAAACTGGGTTGAGTGAGCTTGGAGCAGAGGAGAACTGTGTGGATGCCTGAAGGAGAGGGATCTGAGTGGATTACAGAGAGCTGAGCTATATATGAAGTGGAATTATTATTATTATTATTATTATTTTTTATTTATATAGCGCCAACATCTTCCGTAATCTCTTTCTCCACAGTGTCCTGTGACTGAATCCTATTTGATGAACAGCATTACAGACCACTACACATCTTACTGCTTCATATTGCTTCATTGGAAGGAACTGTAAGGAAGCTACTTTTTTACTACAGTGATCAGCTGATAGTGAATCCAGTTTATTGGTATGTTTTATCATCTGCCTGCATTGCAGCCCCTGCAGAATCACACGGCCAGCTTTCAGTGGTTGATTCCTGTTTGGTTGTAACTTTCACATGGTCAGGCCTCCCAGGGTCTTATGCAACACAGTTGTAGTGGGGGCTAGAGACTGAATTGTATATTGGCCTAACATTCTGTTCTGACTGAGGTTTAAAGGCCTATCCGAAGAGGATCACTCATATATCCTATATAATAACACCCCTGTGTCTCTGCGTTCTGTCCCTGTGTGTCCCTGCATTTGCGCTACTGTGCATGTGCCCCAGGGACAGCATGGATCAGGAGCAGGACAGGCCAGGGGGGCAGGCAGGGGGGAGGGAGGGTGTTTAGCGTGTGGCGGCGATGACAGACCTATAGCTCATTTTTTAAACGGGCTAAGGTCACTAGTATCTAATAATCCATCTTGTGTCATCTTCCTGCTGCTGTTTTCCTGAGTGAAGCTTTCACCTACACCTTTGTGGATTACAAATACTTTTTTATATATAACCTCTAACTGCCGGCCTGCTGATTTGACTGATCCAAGTTTGATTATAACAGACTGTTCATACATGTGTCATTTGAAGTGCACTACTGTGATTTGGGGATTTGACATCTCTGGATTTTCTGGTGCTTCTTTGATGCTACTTTGGGCCAAACCCTTCCCAGAGGCTTTGGAGGTGTCACTCTCTTTGTAAGCAACTGTTGGTATTCCATTGTTGTCATAACTGTGTGTTCAGATGCTATGACCTGTTAGAACATATTGCTACCATGTTTCCCTGAAAATAAGACACTGCCTTATATAAAATGTTGCTCTAAAAGATGTGCTGGGGCTTATTTTCAGAGGATGTCTTTTTTTTGGGCAAACACTGGTAGTTTTCCTATACAAAATTTACATAGTGTATGCCATGTGCAACATACACAGAGCTTGTGGTTTGCAGATATTGACTCTGAATTACAAGAACTGAGTTCTGCTGATCATGTAATTAAGAGTCTATTTCTTGCAAGCAGAGAACTCTGTCAGGCTCCCCAGAGCTATAATAGGATAAGCTGTGTGAGCGTCCTGGGAAGAGGTGAAGTGCTGGTGATGCTTATCACCACAACAGATCAGAAGGGCTGGCTCCAACAAAAACACAAATTGCCTGACACATATATAGGACTATGTAGAACTCTCATTATACTGCTGCTCTCCTGTATCCAGGTTTTGTATTCAGCGTGACTTGCTGGTGTCATGTGGGCTGCTGCCTAGCTAGGGCTTAAATTTGGGGGATGTCTTACATTTCAAGCATTCTTGAAATTCCTGCTAGGTTTTATTCTCAGGGGATGTCTTACTTTAGGGGAAACACGGTAGAATGTAAATTGTTACTTTTATCTTTATTACCGGGTCTCCAGATCCAATAAAATTGCTTAGCATTATAATGCTGGTTTATGTGTATCACTGGAGGTTGTGGGTGTCATCAGAGTTGGACAAGAGCAGGACCCATCTAACACAACTACACCTACAAGTGCATTACACTAGCAATGCACATATTGTGTATGTAATGTGGGTTCCAGATCCATTCAGACATGCTCCACCATATCGGTTCCATTCAGTACCCTTTCTGTTCATTGAGGTGTTGTTGACAAAAAATGTGCCCTTGTCAGAATTTGGTAGCTCCACCTTTGCTCTACCTCACAATAAACTTCCACTCCCTCTGCTTAATACTAACTTCTCTCTTCTGCCAAACACTACATTTATTACATTTTTATGTTTTTTGCAAAAGTAAATTGCAGCAAATTGAGCAGGAAGCAGGCATAATGTTAGACTCTCAGGGTCCCAATTACATATGTGAAACAGGAGCATATCTACCGCTGCAATCATATGGTCCATAATCTCCCATGCTCTAACAGGCTACTCAGACATATGACTGTTGTATCAGCAGGGTCCATGCTCTCCAAGCCAAGTAAATATAGATTATAAGAACAAGACAAAGAGAAAGAAAAAGTGACATGAATAGAAGATGAGAAAAAGAAGAAGGGAGAAACTAAATACAGAAAGAGAAAAGAAAGAAAAAGAACAAAGACCTCACCAAGCTCCAAGGATGGTCCCTCCCCCTAGCCCCCTAGACCTCTCCTTAGCTATCTCCAATTATTCTATGCGGCAGGCTCCCATTTTTATGAAACTGAATGCCTTTGTTTTCTAGAGCACTAACAAACTGCAACTGCACCATAAAACCTGAAACAATTTTTTTACCTTCCTCCAAAGAAACATTTTATTTTTCAGGGTCTAGCTACTGTTTGCTTTGCTGCAACAAAAATTAAGGTAATCAACATCTGTTGCTGTTTATTAAGATCTTCTGTATTGAAATGTAAAAGTGCAAACCAGGGATCCTTTGAGATTGTCTTTTCCGTCTGATGTTAGATCAATCTAAAAATGTGCAACCAAAATAATGTCAGCATGGTGCAGGACCAGCAGATGTGCAACATTTCACCTGTTTCCACAGCCTCTATAGTAGATGCCTGAACGTGACAGGACCGGACTGGCATGACAGGAAGACTGGCGAGTCCAAGAGAAGGGGATACATGCTGCATCTGTCTCAATGCAACAGCACTGGGCAGCGATTGATTTTAAATACCCTGACCTTTGTGCCAGTGCTGGGGCCACGCTCCCATCACACGCATAAAGCAGGGCTGTGGAGTCGGTACAAAAATCATCCGACTCCTCAGTTTAAGAAACCACACAACTCGGACTCCAGGTACCTAAAATTGCTCCGACTCCTCTACTCTGACCCCTAAGTCTAATTTTTACAAAGGCTATGGATTTGGTTCAAAAAAACTCTGACTTCTCAGTTTATTGAAACCACCAACTCCGACTCCAGGTACACAAAATTGCTCCGACGCCTCAACTCTGACTCCACAGCCCTGGCATAAAAAAAACTAAGGACATGCCCATGTGTGCCTTGTAAGACATGGCCACGCCACCGGAGAACGCCAATCCCTGAAGTCTGTTGGGACAGCATCTACCTGCAACCGAGGAGTTGGCGTGGGATTCCAGGAGCGGTAAGTGTGACCAACAGAGTAAGACTTTGTATGCCGCCTCCACTATTGTCAGATTCAATAACGAACCACCTGCACTACTTTTTTAGTCATCTTTTTATTTTATTTAATTATTTAATAATGTCATAATAACAGCATTACTTATATAACACCATTATCTTCCATGGCAACAACAGAGTAAATAAGATCATGTATGACTAATTTAGCACCAGATTCCCATCAACCATGAGAAGTGCTTCAGCAAAGTGGCAGCTTACTGTCTACATCAGGCATGGGCAAACTCGGCCCTCCAGCTGTTACGGAACTACAAGTCCCACAATGCATTTGCCTTTATGAGTCATGACTGTGGCTGTCAGACTCCTGCAATGCTTTGTGGGACTTGTAGTTCCTTAACAGCTGGAGGGCCACTTTGCCCATGCCTGGTCTACATCCTGGTTCAAAAGTGAGTGGCTCTATGTACAGGTCACTCACACAAGAGGAAGCAACTTTTCTAGGTTAACCTGAGCCCTGAAGCACTGGAATATTATTACATTTAGGAGGTATTCAGATACAGGTGTTTTGTCATAACTCCACAGATGGTAGCTTTGCCCCATTGGCTCCTCAGCCAAGCACATACACCAAACTCTCATACTGAACAAGATTACTATTGCAACAGCATAGCATGACTGCCTAAATCCACCTCATGTTCCTTCTGGTAAATTCTGTCTAAAAATTATATTCTGAGTGTTTACATAGCTATGAATGTCTGGCCACCACAAGCCCACACTCACATATTTACCTAAAATTCTCCCTCTTTGTTATTGTCACATTGGTTCATAAGTCTGCATAAAGCAGAGAGTAAAATGTATTGATCCATTTGCACCTCCATACATTTGCTGGGTTTAATGCAGGCCCAAATTAATTCCAAGGGATATGGTATCTTCACATCTATGAGTATGCTGGCTCTATGGAGGCTGAGACTCCTATCACAGTAACAGCTGACAGCCATGCAAGACAGGTTTCCCATTGCACCACATGGAGAGGTTCAGACAGCCTCAATATTCACAGATGTGTCAGTGTAAATATGCCTGGTAAAATACTAAAGCTATACAGAGATGATTTGATAAGGATTGCTTTCTTGGGTAAGTAAAGATGCACTATACTGCTTTACTGTAAGCAAGATGTGCATCTTAAAACTCCAGAGATTTGACAATTTGCTACTTGAGAAAGTGTTTTTCTCTCCTTGTCATCCCTCGGGTGTGAGAATATATTCCTGATTAAATAATTTTACCTTGGGACAGACTAAGCCATAATGGACATAACTTGTTGGTGTGTATTGATTTTCACTGGGCATTCAGTGGAAGCTTTCTGCTGTCCAAAGTAGACTTATTCAACAGTATAAATTCCTAGAAGTGCAACAAAGAGTTGAGGTGGAAAATTGTAATCTGACACATCAGAAGCTGTTGCCAATGCAGTTAAGCCAAACAAAATGCCCTAGAATAAAATCCTAGCACACCCCACTAAAGCCAGAAGGTGTCCAGTTCACAAGGGAAAAATAAGAATATCACCTTTTTTACATTATAATAATAACAT
Source organism: Hyperolius riggenbachi (assembly GCF_040937935.1). Classification (NCBI taxonomy): domain Eukaryota; kingdom Metazoa; phylum Chordata; class Amphibia; order Anura; family Hyperoliidae; genus Hyperolius; species Hyperolius riggenbachi. The sequence continues at coordinate 226,220,270 of NC_090649.1, forward strand.
CTGTAAATGCTATCTTCTCTGAATTATACTGAAGTAATTGTTCTGCTCTTGTCTTAATATCAGTAAATGTATCCACTATGCTATCTGAGATGGTGTATATGGGGATATAACACAAATAACACCCACAAGACATTTAACCTTGAAGACCAGAGACCCCGCTTCCTTTAAAGCAATAAGCTCCAGCATGCTTTGCAAGATCCAGTGCTAGACTGCAACAATGTATTCTTAACTTTAGGCCATTTAAACGACAACAATGGGATCACACGCTTTTGCAAAAATAAAAAAGGGTCAGAATAGGATCAGGGTCAGTGTTAGGCATAAGGTAGGTTAGCGTTAGGAGTTTTGCCGTGGTCAAAGGTTATTGTTAGGTATTGTTTAATGGGTAAAGGCTAGTGTAAGGCATGAGGCCTGAGACATTTTCAGCACTCAGAGATTTACATCAAGAATGCCAGTGACGTTGCTCTGAAAAGCCATATATTATGAGAAACCAGTAAGTGTACCTCCATTTTCACTAACAAAAAAATACTCACCATTGATTCACTTACATGAACTGCATGTAGGTTAGGGCAATGAAGCTCAAACAGGTATTGCATGATATAAAGTGATAATGATTTGCTTAAATGGTTTGTCTCTTCCTATGTATGAATGTATATGCGTAGGTAAAATAATGGTTGGTGCAGGAAAAGAACGTATAATGCTCCGGGATATAAAATGCACCTAGGTTTAGGTGCCTCCTGTTTATCAGGAAGTAGCGTGTAGCACGTAGAGATCGGACCTCAGCGGTATGCCTGTGTTACTGCCACCGCTGTTATTATCTATTTAATGCAGGAGGAGAGCGCGCTGAAGGGAGAGCCTGAGGTGAGGGAGGGGGGCGTGGGGGCCAATGCTCTCCCCTCATGCTGCGACCCCTCCTGCCCCCCAAAAAGGCCCCGGGAGGGCATCCAAATTTTTGCAGGGGGGGGGGGGGGGGCTAGTGATTTCTAGTTACGCCCCTGCAACCCATTCCTTACAATACCTTGAAATGTAAGGCAATAAATTATTACACACTGGTTGACCTAAGCCCATTTCAAAATGCCGCCTGACCCCGCCGTGCACGCATGCCACGCGCACCCACCGCGCTCACTTACCCCCCCCCCCCCCCCCCCTGGCCCCATCCTTACCTGCAAGCCGCGTGTCACTCCCCCTCCGTTTCTCTGCATCCCTGCACATGCGCAGTTGCGCAAAGCATGGACCCACACACACACACACACAACCCCTGGGACACAGAGACACAGGGGTTTTATTATATAGGATTATATTCAGTGTTAGTTCCCAGAGTGTGTAACTTTGCTTACATACTACACATACTAAACAAGAACACTACACAGTTTCAAAAACAATGAAGAAGATTATATATATGCATTCAGATACTAGATGGTCAGTATATATTCTATAGCATAGTTCAGTGAAATCATGCTTACTTGATCTTATTACACCGTCTTCTGTAGCTACATAGTATCGAACCAGTAACATCACAAAGGTGTAAATTTTGTACGTTACCCATGCCATCTATGGTCCCCAATATTGAAACCTAAACAAGAAAAAAAATATGATTCAAGATGTTGTATCTACTAGACAAAGACATGCATGTGTAGCACGCATTCATATATACTGAAAGCTGTGAGAATATAAAAGCATTATGTTAGCTGAGGAGTTCTACGTTGACTAGGTCTTAATAATTTTTCCACTCATCCCAAGTACTTTCATGGTAGCCCCACTTAGCTGATGCCCACCCGAACAATATTTATTGATAATCAGCACAACATATCTCTTATCAACAAAGCTTATAATAAGTAAGAAGACTGAAACTCTCTGGACCTCTATCCAGGGATGCATAGTTGTAGTTATTTTTACTTTTTATTTCAATAATTTTTATTGAGTTTTGTAAAGAAAAGATTGTACAAACATATCCATAAACAGAGTCTAACATAAAATGAACAAGTATTATCATCTAAACAGTAATAGACAGTGTTCGATAAAAAACATAAAATAACATCTATATAGATCATTAAGGGAAAAAAGATTGTATTGCATGTACAATTGGCTGGTAGAATAGGGCAAATGGTGTATATTGTGACAATTATACTACCATAGTGGACAAATCCAGGTGTGATAACCGGGAATATAACTCGTGCCCATTCACTGAACCAAATATGGCTGGGCAAGAGTGTATTCCACACAGTAAAATAAAAGTAACTAATGTAGCCTGTCTTCCAGCGAAGACAGGGAGTAGATCTATTAAAATGCATCTAATAAACAAATGGTGAACATCAAATTCAACTTAAAGTACCAGTAAACCAGGAAAAAAAAATATTAAATGAAGCCCATGGTGGATTAGATTACCTCTTCACAAGTGTCTTGACAACACTGCTCGTTGTCCTGCGAAAGTTCCTCTGAGCAGTGCAGAGCTATTATGAACTGCGCAGGGATGAGTTTTGAACTGTGCCTGCGCAGTGAAACAAAGTGCTCGTGGATAAATGCAGGGACGGATCTAAACCAAGTTGCGCCTGGGGCAAGGTCAGGTTTTGGCGCCTAAAGGACAGGTTTTGGTGCATAAACTGCCATTCCCCATCCAAATTTTGCCGCCTTTTTAAGAATTCAACAAACTGCACCTGGGGCAAGAGACCCACCTGCCTCCCCCCCTAGATCCGTCCCATAAACGTTTGCTTTAACTGTGCATACAAGGTTTGGGACTTGCGCTTGTGCAGTTCTGAGTCATCCTCTGCTGCAGGGGGACCTTTCCAGTTTTATTATTCGACTGGAGGATCCCATTGGGTATGAAGAGGACCAGGGATGGAGAGCGGGGGCCGAGAACAAGGAGCAGCAACAGTAAAAGAAAGTGCTTGTATATTAAGTATGTATGAAGAGTATGAAGAGGACTGGGGATGGGAAGGGGGGGTCGGCAATGACGGCGAGCAGCAACAGGACACTTCTGAAATGGTAATCTGGCCCCCATTTTTTTTGTTCACAGTTATTGATCCCCTCAGTTCTGTTAGGTAAGCACAAACTGCCATAATCACATAATCAAGCAAACTCTTCAGTTTTCTAATAATGTGTACTGAAGAATTTGTACACATTTTAATATGAAGACATGGTAGCAACAAAAGTTGTTTATGTGATACCTTTAATGACTAACTGTACAAGATTTATTTGCAAGCTTTCAATACCTTAAGCTTCTTCTTTAGGCATTATACAGACCTGGATCACAATTGTACTTAAACCTAAAGCTTCAAAAGTTTCAAAATCGTGTACAGTTAGTCATGAAAGGTATCACCTAAACGTTTGTTTTTATGTCTTGGTATTCTCTCCATGACTAACATGGGGCCACATGTAACTGGCTACACATTTTAACATAAATTTGACTTCATGGCGTCATACTCAAAGGGCAAGGAATGGACTATGTTTAATTGCACCAAAATTAGCTGCTCATGCCTATGAGTGTGCCTTCCATCATATATTCCTTTGCATATAGTTTGTTCTCTGTTCTGTTGTTGAAGCTTTTAGTATCTTCTTGCCACAGTCTCTGTGTTTTCTTTCTCTGTATTAACCACTTCACCACTGAGGGGTTTTACCCCCTGACCACCAGAGCAATTTTCACCTTTCAGCGCTCCTTCCATTCATTCGTCTATAACTTTATTATTACTTATCCCAATGAAATGAACTATATCTTGTTTTTTTCGCCACCAATTAGGCTTTCTTTAGGTAGGACATTATGCCAAGAATTATTTTATTCTAAATGTGTTTTAATGGGGAAATAGGAAAAAATGTGGGACAAAAATTATTATTTTTCAGTTTTCGGCCATTATAGTTTTTAAATAAAGAATGCTACTGTAATTAAAACCCATGAAATGTATTAACCCATTTGTCCCGGTTATAAAACCATTTAAATTATGTCCCTATCACAATGTTTGGCGACAATATTTTATTTGGAAATAAAGGTGCATTTTTTTCAGTTTTGCATCCATCCCTAATTACAAGCCCGCAGTTTATAAAGTAACAGTGTTATACCCTCTTGACATAAATATTTAAAAAAGTTCAGTCCCTAAGGTAACTATTTATGTTTTTTTTTTTATTGTATTTTTTTTTTAATTACAAAAAAAAAATAAAAATTGGGGAGTGTGGGAGGTAATGAGTTAATTTATTGTGTAAATGTAATGTTTGAATATGTAAAATGCTTTTAGGGTGTAGTTTACTATTTGGCCACAAGATGGCCACAGAGTGTTTGTTTACATGCGACCTGTAAGCGTCCGGAAGGACGCTTACAGGAAGCAGTAGGAGGCTGGGAGACTCACAATGATCTCGCTGTTTCTGAAAGAAGCAGCAGATCATTGCGGGGGCTAGATCAACGAACGGGAATGGATTTTCCCGTTCATTGATCTCCGGGCGAGCGGGCGGCGGCATGCACGAGCGGCGGGTGCGCGCGCACGAGCGGCGGGAGCGCGGACAGCGGCGGTAGCGCGGAAGGTACGGATTTCTCTGTCCCTGGTTTTTTAGGGGGGAAAAAAGGGACGGAGAAATTCGTACCGCTGGGGGTAAAGTGGTTAAGCAGAAATTCACAATTCCAAGCATTCTAACAATGTCCTAATAGACATCTGTTACACAATGATTAAAAAAAACTATTTCACAGACAGCTGTAATAAAATACTCTATCTTTTAAAATGATTCATGTATGTGGATTAAATCAATATCATACTTTCTGCATGTAATTGCAGAAAGTGATGGTGATGAGTTTAAAATTGTACCATTTACTTTGTGTGTGTTTTAAATCACTCACCAGATGTCAGTTAGCTTCTCTGAGAAATTCTCACAGCAATGAATGAGAGATCTGCAGTGAGGAGCACATGTCTGGCCCTCTGTGATACTTTGACATTACATATGACAGTAAGGAATAGTACTGGACAGGCACACTGTATGTCTGGTAACCTTCTGAAATTATTATCATGCATGACTGCTTTATGTATGGAAATGGCTCTCATTTCTTGTACATGTTCTTGAGAGTGTACTCTTGACTAAGGTTGATATTGCTGACATACCTAGGTGCATTATGTATGTAATTGACCCAAATTAATTGCATCAAGGTGTGCTGCTCCTACTGCCACTGATATCACCCACAACTTCTTTGGCTGGGTCCCACGTCCCTTGTGCCGAGCTACCACTCATCCATTCTACTTTACTCATCCATTTCACACACCAACCATACTTGCTTCCCTGTTGGCTGGGCCCCTTTTACACCTGCATTGTGGATGGATTATCTCCATGCTGCACATTTCCTTCCTGCCATCCATCACTTCCTTTAAGAGGACTCAGACCTTTACACACACACAACTCCTGGTAAAAAAAAACAGCCTGATTCTGCTGCTGTTATAGATCCGACCTAGATCCTACTTACAGCTCCAATCAAATTCCCATTACATAGACTTTGGTGTGCAAGATTCCATCCTATAAACCTTTGCCTAAAAGCTTGCAGGCCATTAACATAATCTTCTTATTGGTGGCCCATATTAAAAAAGGATGGTAGAACTTTTGATACAAAATTGTAAGGAAACGCGGAAAGGCCGCCGTCTCTCGAGGTGAGGCGGCTGTTTCCGCGTCCAGCATTGCGTCACAACGCGGAAAAAACACGGCATGCCGCATAGGCAGTGCGGCGGAATCCGCTTTAGTAACGGCGGAATCCGCATTGGTAATGGCGGAATCCGCATCAGAGGCGGCCCCCGCACTAGATACATTGCATGACAGTACTGGTGTGGCTGGGACTGATAGTCCACCAAGATTCAGACTTACACGCGCGCGAGCACAGAGGCAGAGTTTAAATAGCAGTTAGAAGGGAGTCGGCTGACCAGCTGGGTCAGCTGACAAATTCCACTGCTCCCATTGGACCAGCAATTAGGGAGGTCCTGGAAAGGTCCTAGAGTATATATACTGCTGGTTGTTCACTTGCTCTTTGTCTGGCGTGCGATCACATATGTGGGAGCACCCAGATCCGTAGTCAGATCCGCAAGTGTGCCGGGACCAGCTGGAGCTGTAATCCTACACTTAGCTAGATTCTGTTGATAGCTAAAGTACTAGTTTGATTGTGATTATCTGTTATGACTTTTGCCTGCCTTGACTACCCTTCTGAACTCTGATCTTGTACCTCGATATTTCTGATACTCTGTTGCCGAACCCCGGCTCGTTCCTTGACTCTGCTTCTGCCTCCTGATTTTGTACCCCGATATATCTGATACCCCGTTGCTGAACCCTGCCTGTACTTTGACTCCGCCTTTGCCTCCTGATCTTGTACTTTATCTGTCCGTGTGTGTACGACCTGGCTTGTCCGACCTCGAGAACCGACCTTACTGTTAGAGGCGGTTCCTCGCTCTGTTAGTAATCCTTCCTCCTGAAGGTTACTTCCAGTCTGTCCTTCCTACTGTCAGTCTGACTCCTCCCGTCTTGGAGAGCTCAGGTCTGCGGAAGGAATCTGTGCAGTACTCCTTGCTGCACTGAGGCCTAGTCCTCTAAGTGTTACTGTTACACCTAACACTACACTCTACTCAGGTGAACAGAGGTTAGTTAGTATATCGGATTATCAGTGATACTGCAGATCACGTATAATCTGGTATACATCTGTATTCCCAGTGATTCTGCAGATCACTGGTAATCAGATCCTCTCTGTGCTTCACCGATCGTTACAAAAATCAACACACAGTTCTTCTGGGTATATTCAAAGATTGTAATCACCACCAGTGTTTCAGCACATGGTATGTGCCCACCACCCAGGATAGTAATAGGCTTACCAAATAACATATGACCTAAATGACAAGGTTTTGTAGTGCATGTATTGATCCCCAGTGGTTTAACAGCATACATATGGCATCTGTCTCCAATCACTGTCACTTTATCCTCCAGAGCATTGGTCCCAAATGTCCACAGGAGACATCAAAATATCTAAGTGCAGTATTACTCACTTAAATGTTTTTTATTGTATCTCTTTAACCATAAGTGATACTCATGACAATCAATCAACAGTATAAAAGGTTAAAATCACTTGTATCCAGGGTCTGTATGACATGTTTCGCATTAGCTTTCTCAGTGGTGCGTGGAGGAAGTCTAGTGGCCAGGCTTATATAACTTCTACTCATCTGACAAATGCCAAACACCATCTCCAAAGCTCTGTACGTATTTCTGCCCACTTTCACATAATTCCATATAATGCTTAGTATTTGTCAATTGGAGTTGGATGTTTCTATGTAATTTTACCATCTGTATGTAATGTAAGTTTTGACCATGGTGCCACTTGCTATTGTTGTGATAGGAATTAATGTAAGGCGTACAGGCTCCGAGCTCAATCTCCCCAAGCCCACATACGTCACAGCTCTCAGCTCTCCTGCACACTGTAAGCAGACACAGTACATTAGGGATGCTAAACAGGAAGTGAAAGGGACGGGCTGAGAGGAGGCTGAGAGGAGCCATTTCCTCTCTGCCCATAATCAATGTTCCATGATTAAGAGCTTGTAAACCAAGCCTCGATTCAAGGGAACTTTACGTTGTTCTGACCACACATTCAATTTATGAGATTATTCCTACACATCAACAGCTACTATAACATAAAAAAGAAATATTACATACATAATTATGACTGATAAATTATTGTTTTGGTCCTTTCTCATTTTGAATTCACAATATGTTTTATAGACAACATATTAGAAATGGAAGTTCCCAAGGCTTTTTATTTTATTCCAGTAACACAACTGTGTCAGACAAAAGTTATGTTCTGTGCCAGAAGCAGTAAATCTTGTTATCATTACAAGAAACCTTCAAATGTTTTTGGGCCATAAAATATCATTATGTAGACAAAGTGTACAAAGCTGTAATGTAGAGCTCTGTGGACAATGCTGTACATTCCAGCTATTTTGCTACTTACAATCACCACTAGTTTACAGCCAGAAATAATCACACACTAGTTTTGATCCTAATGGAAAGCTTCAGTGCAGTGGCAGAGCTATACCATGGGCAGCATGGTGGCTTAGTGGATAGCACCCTTGCCTTGCAGAGCTGGGTCACCGGTTCAAGTGCCAGGCAGGTCAACGTCTGCAAGGAGTTTGTATGTTCTCCCCATATCTGTGTGGGTTTCCATCTGTGCGGGTTTCCTCCAGACACTCCAACTTCCTCCCACATCCCCAAAACATACATATAATTTATTGGCTTCCCCTTAGCAAATTGGTCCTAGACTATACGAATATACATTTGCCTATGGTAGGGATCAGATCGTGAGCTACTCTAAGGGACAGTTAGCATCAAGACTATAAATACTCTGTAAAGTGCTTCAGAAGATGTTGGGGCTATATACAGTAAATACTAATTAATAATAATAAGGGCATTTTATTGGCAACACTTCAATTGTGGTTATAAAATATAAGGATTTTTTTTCATATTCTGTATAGACTTTCATGCTTTTGTCCTACACAATTTACATGGTCCCTTATAGAAAAAAATGTCAGGTGGGCCAATAGGATGTGCATATTTGGAAAAGATAGAGACAAACACCGCATAATAATTTTACCAGTGTTTATGCAACTTGAATAGCACAACTTGTATTACATTAGTAATGTGCATGTTTTTCTAGTATGCCTTGCATGACGCTAGCAACACACTCATGAAGTAGGTAGTGCGAGTTGCGCTATGAAAGCTACGTCAGTTGTGTTTATACTGGTCAAATTGCAATGCATTGTATGCTTACAGTAATTTTACTGTTAGTTAGTTAGTATGCACTACTGGCCCTAACATAGTTATTTGGGTTAAAAAAAAGATATGCCCATCAAGTTCAACCAGAAAATAAGGCACAACACTAGTGTTCACCTTCACATTTCACTGTTCATCCAGAGGAAGGCGAAAAACCCTTGCAAGGCATGGTCCAATTAGCCCCAAAAGGGAAAAAAATCCTTTCCGACTTCAGATGGCAATCAGATAAAATCCCTGGATTAACACCACTGGAAATTACCTAGTAATTAGAGCAATGGATGTCTTTCAATGCAAGGAACGCATATAAGCCCCCCCTTGAATGTAGAATTTGCTATAACTACTTCCTGTAGTAATACATTCAACATTTTAACTACTCTTACTGTAAAGAACCCTTTCCTTAATAAAAGGCTAAAACTGTTTTTCCTCCATGTGCAGATTATGACCTCTAGTCCACAAGCCTAGGGACAAACAGTTAATATGCCAAGCTTTTACATTTCCCTCTGATGTTTTATAAATGTTAATTAGATCTCCTCTAAGGCGCATTTTCTCTACACTATATAAAATCAGTTTATCTAATGTTTCCCGGTAAGTGAGACTTTCTATCACTCTAATCAATTGTGTTGGTAATCTCTGCACCTGCTCTAAAACTGCACTGTCCCTTTAATGCGGTGCCCAGAACTTAATTCCATATTCCAGATGTGGCCTTACAAGAGAGCTAAACAGGGCCAGTTATTATTTACAATACAAAATTGTATTTGCTTTAGTTGCAGCTGCTTTGCTTTGTATGATCTGCAAAAATAGCAACATTACTTTCTACTTCAACTACTAGGTCATTAATAAATTAATTAAAGAGTACTAGACCCAGTACAGATCCCTGTGAGACCCCACTGCTAACCGTAACCCAATTTGAATATGATCCATTGACCACCACTCTTTGCTTTCTGTCCACAAGCCAATTCCTAATTCATGCACATTCTGTAGATTCTTCCCCAGTCCTTGCATCCTCAACTTTTGCACCAGACTGTCAAAGAATATCACATCTACAGCATTCCCAATATCCACACTAGCATTTACCACCTCATAAAAGTTGAGCCCGTTAGTCAAACTAAACCTGTCCTTAGTAAACCTATGTTGATGCTGAGAAAGAAATTAGATTATTCTCTGCTATGAAGTCTCGTATAGCATCTCTTAGGAACCCCTCACTTAGTGTGCACACAACTGGTGTTATGCTTTCAGGTCTATAATTTCCTGGATTTGCCCTTCTTAAAGAATGTGAAAAAATGGGCTGAACACCAATCTAGTGGAACTATCCTACTTAAAAGAGGTACAGACTAACCAGCAAGCTCATGGTGAACCAGAATTCATTGGAGTGTGTTAGGGGCTACTTACTACCAGGGGTCGAGTGGTGAGTGGACGCGGGTGGACCGCGTCCACTTACTATTTCCAGAGCGTGGACGCCGTCCACCCTGGCATGTTTGGAGGGGAGCAGCGCAGTGGAAGGAGAGCTGTGAGCAGCGGTGGAGAAGGGGGGCCATCTCCCCCTGTCCCTCACCTTAAGGCTCTCCATTCCTCACTCTCCCCTCCAGAAGTAACGTGCGGGCGGCTGGCAGTGGACGGGACTTACCTCTCCTCGTTGCAGCGCCGGATCTGCGTGCCACTGCTCTGGACCAGACCAGACTAGCGGCAGTGGAATGCTCGTGCCGGAACGAGGAGAGGTAAGTCCCACCCGCTGCCGGCTGCCCGCACGTTACTTCTGGAGGGGAGAGCGAGGGATGGAGAACCTTAAGGGGACACTTAAGCCAGAAAAAAAAATGAGTTTTACTCAATTGGGGTTTCTACCAGCCCCCTGCAGTAGTCCTGTGCCCTCGCAGCCACTCACTAATCCTCTGGTCCCCCTCTGCCAGCTAGTTTCATTTTTTGGCCAACAGGACTGGCCACGTGTAGCTTTCTCCGCATTCCCGACTGTAATTAGCGCTATTGCGGGCCACAACGCGTACAAAAATACGCATTGCCGCATATCTATGCACAGGTAATGCGGCAACGCGTATCTTTGTACGTGTTGCGGCCCGCAATAGCGCTAATTACAGTCAGGAATGCGGAGAAAGCTACGCACGGCCAGTCCTGTCGGGCCTGTCGGCAAAAACGAAACTAGCTGGCAGCGGGGGACCAGAGGATTAGTGAGTGGCTGCGAGGGAACAGGACTGCTGCAGGGGGCTGGTAGAGGCCCCAGGTGAGAAATACCCTTTTTTTTCTGGCTTAAGTGTCCCTTTAAGGTAAGGGAAGGGTGGGGAGATGGCCCCCCTTCTCCACCGCTGCTCACAGCTCTCCTTCCACTGCGCTGCTCCCCTCATGCTGGGGGGGACACCTGACTACCTATTCTGGGCACATATACCCCTGACTACATATATACTGGAGAAAAGAAGTACACAGGGTGGCACTAGATGCCCTGATCGGCAGCTCCAAGGGGGTAGCAAGGCTTGAAGGCTGTGCCACCAGATCGAGTGAGTGATGATTATGATAACCAGAGAAGTACATAGAAATCCGGGCACCAGCCAGCAGGATATGCTGCAAACACCTTTTTATTCCATCCCCAAGATCCCTGACAGAATGATTGTAGAGGCCTAACAATATTGTTGCCTCTGAAGAAGCAGTTTTGTCTGTGAAACGGCTGTTAGGCCTCTACAATCATTCTGTCAGGGATCTTGGGGATGGAATAAAAAGGTGTTTGCAGCATATCCTGCTGGCTGGTGCCCGGATTTCTATGTACTTCTCTGGTTATCATAATCATCACATATATACTGGGCACATATACCCCTGGCTACATATACTGGGCACATATACCCCTGGCTACATATACTGGGCACATATACCCCTGGCTACATATACTGGGCACATATACCCCTGACTACATATACTGGGCACATATACCCCTGCCTACATATACTGGGACATATACCCCTGCCTACATATACTGGGCACATATACCCCTGACTACATATACTGGGAACATATACCACTGGCTACATATACTGGGCACATATACCCCTAACTACATATACTGGGACATATACCCCTGACTACATATACTGGCACATATATACCCCTGACTACATATACTGGGACATATACCCCTGCCTACATATACCATGGCATATACCACTGGCTACATATACTGGGACATATATCCCTGGCTACATATACTGGGACATATACCCCTGGCTACATATACTGGGCACATATACCCTTAACTACATATACTGGGCACATATACCCCTGGCTACATATACTGGCACATATACCCCTGGCTACATATACTGGGCACATATACCCCTGGCAACATATACTGGGCACATATACCCCTGGCTACATATACTGGGCACATATACCCCTGGCTACATAAACTGGGCACATATACCCCTGGCTACATATACTGGGCACATATACCCCTGGCTACATATACTGGGCATGTATACCCCCGGCTACATATACTGGGGACATATACCCCTGGCTACATGTACTAGGCACATATACCTCTGGCTACATATACTGGGGACTACTATACTCATGGCTACTTATACTGGGGACACCTATAGACCTGGCTACCTATGCTGGAGGTACCTATTTTCGGGGAACTGCTGTCAGATTATCTGCATTTTTGTGGAACCGCTGCTATGTATTTTGGGGAACAGCTGCCAGATTACAGTGCTGTGAAAAACTATTTGCCCCCTTCCTGATTTCTTATTCTTTTGCATGTTTGTCACACTTAAATGTTTCTGCTCATCCAAAACCGTTAACTATTAGTCAACGATAACATAATTGAACACAAAATGCAGTTTTAAATGATGTTTTTTATTATTTAGTGAGAAAAAAAACTCCAAACCTACATGGCCCTGTGTGAAAAAGAAATTGCCCCCTGAACCTAATAACTGGTTGGGCCACCCTTAGCAGCAATAACTGCAATCAAGCGTTTGCGATAACTTGCAACAAGTCTTTTACAGCGCTCTGGAGGAATTTTGGCCCACTCATATTTGCAGAATTGTTGTAATTCAGCTTCATTTGAGGGTTTTCTAGCATGAACCGCCATTTTATGGTCATGCCACAACATCTCAATAGGATTCAGGTCAGGACTTTGACTAGGCCACTCCAAAGTCTTCATTTTGTTATTCTTCAGCCATTCAGAGGTGGATTTGCTGGTGTGTTTTGAGTCATTGTACTGCTGCAGCACCCAAGATCGCTTCAGCTTGAGTTGACGAACAGATGGCCGGACATTCTCCTTCAGGATTTTTTGGTAGACAGTACAATTCATGGTTCCATCTATCACAGCAAGCCTTCCAGGTCCTGAAGCAGCAAAACAACCCCAGACCATCACACTACCACCACCATATTTTACTGTTGGTATGATGTTATTTTGCTGAAATGCTGTGTAACTTCTACGCCAGATGTAACGGGACACGCACCTTCCAAAAAGTTCAACTTTTGTCTCGTTGGTCCACAAGGTATTTTCCCAAAAGTCTTGGCAATCATTGAGATGTTTTTTTTAGCAAACTTGAGACGAGCCTTAATGTTCTTTTTGCTTAAAAGTGGTTTGCGCCTTGAATATCTGCCATGCAGGCCGTTTTTGCCCAGTCTCTTTCTTATGGTGGAGTCGTGAACACTGACCTTAATTGAGGCAAGTGAGGCCTGCAGTTCTTTAGATGTTGTCCTGGGGTCTTTTGTGGCCTCTCGGATGAGTTTTCTCTGCGCTCTTGGGGTAATTTTGGTCGGCCCGGCCACTCCTGGGAAGGTTTATCACTGTTCCAGGTTTTTGCTATTTGTGGATAATGGCTCTCACTGTGGTTCGCTGGAGTCCCAAAGCTTTAGAAATGGCTTTATAACCTTTACCAGACTGAAAGATCTCAATTATTTTTGTTCTCATTTGTTCCTGAATTTCTTTGGATCTTGGCATGATGTCTAGCTTTTGAGGTGCTTTTGGTCTACTTCTCTGTGTCAGATAGCTCCTATTTAAGTGATTTCTTGATTGAAACAGGTGTGGCAGTAATCACGCGTGGGGGTGACTACAGAAATTGAACTCAGGTGTGATAAACCACAGTTAAGTTATTTTTTACCAAGGGGGGCAATCACTTTTTCACACAGGGCTATGTAGATTTGGAGTTTTTTTTCTCACTAAATAATAAAAACCATCATTTAAAACTGCATTTTGTGTTCAATTATGTTATCTTTGACTAATAGTTAACGGTTTTTGATGAGTAGAAACATTTAAGTGTGACAAACATGCAAAAGAATAAGAAATCAGGAAGGGGGCAAATAGTTTTTCACACCACTGTATGTGTATGTTAGGTGAACGGCTGCTGCCAGATTATGCGTATTTTGGGGAACTGCTACCAGATTGTGTATGTTTGGGGGACCACTGCTGCCAGATTGTATGTATTTTGGGTGTTACATGTATTTTGGGTGATCCGCTGCCAGGTTTCGCGTATTTTGGGGAACTGCTTCCAAATCATTTGTATGTTGGGGGAACTGCTGCTGCCACATTATCTATTTTGGGGAACCACTGCCATATTATCTGTATTTTGGAGGAACTTCTACCAGATTATGTGTCTTTTTGGTGAAATGCTGTCAGATTACATCTATTTTGGGGGGATACACTACGGCAGAGCTCAAACTTTCCCGGCAGACCTTTACATCACGGCTAAGGTCATGTATATTTGGCCCCACCCATGACCATGCCCACATTATGCTTGACCCCGCCCATTTTTGCCTCGGCGCAGGGGTTTTCCAGGTGAGTCCACTCACCTCATTTCCCAGGACTAGACCCCTGCATACTACTCCATAGAGCCAAATGAATCCATGCCATGCACTGATGAGGATCAAACAATCCAAAACAGTCTGTATGCATGTTGGATTATTATGGCTCTGTACAAATTAACAAACTGACACATGATTGCATTCCAGCGGTTCTGTAGGTGTGTTTAGCTTCTAAGGGCAACAATGGTTAATTTGCATATATTCAGCATGCACTAGTGTTTGCATATTTATTTCATTTGCAGCTCCTTGTACAGTTTAGTTAGGAGGGGGCGGATGAGAGGGAGATTCCTGCATGTTGGTGCCCCCTGCTGGTCATATAGCCTTTGTCTATATGCAACTGAAGCCCTCTCCAACGATTGGCTGTATTGCACAGCCTCTGCTTAATTAAGTACTGCAGTGTGAGAATCCGCTCGGCTGCCTGCGCAGGCAGGCAGCCTTTTGACCATTGTTTAGGTTTGCTTGCTGCAGGACTCTGGAAAGGAGACCTTCTGTCAGTTGTGCAGCTTGTGTTGCTGAGGGATTTGCATACATTAGTCATGCAAATCCGTTACCTGCCTTCTTTTGATGACTGGCACTATAAAAGCATTCTGCTCCCAGAATGCTTTGCTGGACATTTCCCTTCCATGGTCTGTTCCTGATGGACACTGCTGGAGTGTCAGCCATTCTCGTTTGTTGAAGTTATCTTAGTGTAATTCGTGGGGATGCACTAGGCAGTTCCCTAGTGCAGTTAGGATTGCATTATCTGTTTTGCCTGTTCCGTCTGTCTTGTGTTTGGATCGCACAAGCCCTAGCGTTAGCGGCTGTGGATCCTTCTGATTGAGTCTGGAGTGTAGGTTTGAACAGCGGTTGTTTCTGCCTACCTCATCTGTTCTGTCTGCCGTGTGTTTGGATCCTTCTGTTCTGTCTCCTGGGATCGCGCTAGCCACTTTTCGCTAGCGCTGGGGATCCTTCTGTTCTGTCTCCTGGGATCGCGCTAGCTACTTTTCGCTAGCGCTGGGGATCCTTCTGTTCTGTCTCCTGGGATCGCGCTAGCTACTTTTCGCTAGCCCTGGGGATCCTTCTGTTCTGTCTCCTGGGATCGCGCTGGCTACTTTTCGCTAGCGCTGGGGATCCTTCTGTTCTGTCTTCTGGGATCGCGCTAGCCACTTTTCGCTAGCGCTGGGGATCCTTCTGTTCTGCTACTCTGTACCTGGATCGCGCTAGCCACTTTTCGCTAGTGCTGTGGATCCTATCTCTCGCTTGTCCCTGTTTTCGTGTGTTTGTCTTGTCTGATTCGAAACACTTGCTGTAGGCTCGGTGAGGTAACCGTTAACCTCCTTGGCGGTCTGATTCTTTCCAGATTTTAGGGTCTAAAAGGGCTGCAATTTTTTTCCACTCTTTCAGACCCTAAAACCTGAAAAAAATCATTCTGGCAGGGAGATCTGCTGCAAAATAAAAAAAAAATGTACCTTCCTGGGCTCCTGGGCTGCAGTTTTCTCTTTGCCCACAAGATGGCGCTAATATACATATAAACGAACTTCTCTATATTTCTCTAATATAGAGAAGTTCGTTTTCAATATTAGCCCCGCCCCCGATGACTTCACGCTGCCACCACCGCTCTGCTGCCACCACCACGGCTGCGCTGCTCCAACTGGCTGCCGGGTCCCCGGAAGAATAGCGGGGACATGGGGGATCCCGGCGGCCAGGGAAAGACCCCACACTGCCCGGGAGAGAGGCTGGAGTCCCGCTGCGCAGCGAGATCGCGTGCGGGACTCCACAACTAAAGGTAAAGCTCTGCAATGCCTACCCCGACCTGAGCTCGGGATCACCGCTAATAGCTTCTTTTTTCTACCCCGAGCTCAGGTCGGGAAAACCGGCAAGGAGGTTAAGCAAGCGCTCGCGTTCTCTGTTTCGTGTTTGTCTGTCTTTGGTTAGTTAGGCGTGCTTGTCTCTGTTGTGCGTAACACGCGGAGACCGCGCACGAACGCGTGCATTGTTGCGAATGAGTGCGGTGTTCGCGTTCAGCTAGCATTTGTTATTTTCTTTATCTTTCTCTTTGTATGATTTTCTGTGCCTTTGCTACCCTTGTGCTCTGTCCTGCTCAGTCTTGTGTCGCTATTGGCAATCGCCATTCTTGCGATTGCGTTTCCTACTTCGTTTCCGCCGTTGTCTGTTCGCCGTCGCTGGGTGGCGACTAATTTGGTGGGCACACATTGGTTCTGTCCTTTTGCTCTGTTCCCTGTGGGCTATCCAGCCCTGCCTGATTGTACCTTGTCCCGGATCTGTACAATTCCCATTTGGCATCTGTGGCTGTGCAGCGGCTGTGTTCGCCTGCACTCCACAGCGCCATCTGCCGGTGGGAATTGCCCTCTGCGGGTGCATAGCACCTAGCCTGGGTGTCCGCAATAATATGCTTGTGGAGGAAATCCGCCGCGTCAGCGCACGTCTGGTGCGCTGACCACGGAGACGATTCCACAATCATTACATGCAGACTAGGTGTAATGTATTTGCACTTTTTATTGGCCACCGGGCAGTCTGAAGACTATATAAGTGGCAGAGTGCTGTCTGTCAGTGAGCAAATCTTTTGGTGTTTGATATATTCAGCAGTGATGCACTGGGAGACATCTCAAGCTCACTCCACCCTGAATTATCGCAAATTCTTTCTGTTTTAAGAAAACAAACTTTTGTTCTACCTAAAAGAGAGTCACAAAAAAATCAGATAAAGGGGTTTATCAATAACTGATGTTAATTCCCTTAGCACCCGAGAATGTATGCCATCTAGACTAGGTGCCTTATCAGTTTTGATTTCATTTAGTCTTTCTCTCACACCTTCCTGTGTTAAGTATTTAATATTAAAATTAGAAGACTGGGAACCTTCTGCATTTGTAATATGCAACAACGATGTTTCTCTTGTGAAGACAGAAGCAAAACAGCCACTCTATAGCTTTTCCCTACTTCGGTTGTCCATCAGTCCTACTTCATCCTTTAAGGCTAGTTACACACCAGGATGTTATAGGGCACATAACGTGCCCCTAACACAACGCCTGGTGCTCTCTGGTGTGGACGTCGGAGTGAGCTGCATTGTGCAGCTCACTCTGGCATCCGTGATGCCGTGATGCGTACTCTTGGACGCATGCGGCATCACGTGGTCCCACCTGGCCAATCACAGCACAGAGCGGCCGCTCCAGGAAGTAAACACTGCACGTCACTGAGTGCAGTGAATATTAATTAGCAATGTGCCCGGCCGCTCTCCCCTCCTCCCCAACATGACTGAGCATGTGCAAACAGTCTAACGCGGCTTAGCCGCCTAGAACGCACAGCATGCAGCACTTTGCTGCGTTACAATGTAACGCAACATGGGCAGTGTGAACAGCCCACTTGTGTTACATTGCTGTGCGTTAGGGGAGCGTTACAGGCTGCACTAACATGCGCCTGTAACGTCCCTGTGTGCAAGAAGCCTAATAGTGTATTATTATCTTTAATATAATATTAGCATCAATATTTATTTTGTGTGATGTTTTTAGAGTTATTTCTTACACCTAAACTAAAACTTAAACTAAACTAAATTAATGTAAATATTAGTTATCAACCATTTCTGTCTTCATTCATTTCAATTATTATTTGGTAGGTATGACAACAATACATTTTTTAAACTGTTACCGGTACTTCCCCTGCCAAAAACAATCTGAGTTTTTCATCTATATATGAAAGCTGTATTTACACTTAGAAATCTATTAGAATCCCAAATATCGCTCCATAGACCATGTGCAAACACAAAATTCTTTCAGATGGAAAAATGACAGACCAACAAAAGATCTCCAAACATAAAAACATGCATTTCTCATACATAGATTGCTTTTCTGAAACTGAGATATTAATTTTGGTCACAGGAAGCCCCAAATTAAATTTTGTACCAAAAAGGCCACTGGATCATTAGTATATCTCATATAGAAAGAATTAACGTTTCCCCAATTTTTCCACTTCTGTTCCAAGCCCCTTCTAGAACTAGGCAACTCCTCTCCACAACTTAAGCCATTTAAAGCAGCAAGGACAGCCATATTATCCCAGGAGAAAAACATATTTATAAGTAGATAAGTAGTTATATAAATACTTATAAGTGCTAAAAACAAGATACAGATCATTTTGATGTGATAAGTAGTGAAAAAGTAATTGTTAAATTAATGGGAGGAGCACTGAAAGGTAAAAAAATGCTCTGGTCCATAAGGGGAACACAACCTGTATTGGTCAAGTGGTTAATGTAGTGTATGTATGGGCCTCAAAGCAGCAGAGACAACCATACTATCCAAGGGAAAAAAGCACATATATAAGTAGATAAATACGTGTTCTACTTACATAACATATGTATTGCACCTTCCACGTTTTGATTTAGGTGAATTCTATATAGTAAATAAAGAGAACACAGTTTCTGGCGTTTTCCATTTTTACTGCTTCTGACTGAAGCTAATCCTGATGTTATTTCCTCTCTTACTCTTTTTTTCTCATAGAAAACTGAACTGCCCTCAGCCAATCAGTGAGGATCAGAAACGTGGGAGGGGAGAGAACAAGCCACCCTCTTGTCGGCAATGTACCAAATAAAGCTAGGCTGACTGAGATAAGATTTATTACAGCAGAAGTATTTCTGATTAGATTGGAATGCTTGCAATGCAGGGTCAGGATGTAGACTACATAATAAACACAGATCAGTGGGTAAATGGAATTTGATTTTATGGCTGACAATCCCGCTTTAACAGGAGCAGTGGTGGGCAATTATGCATCATAATCGTAATGTGAAATTTCAGAGAAAATCGTAATGTTTGCGTAATTTTGTACCGACTTTAGCGGTTAATAGTAAAGCCCCCATACATGTTATTACTACCACAATTGCTACATATATTAAGAGAATAGTGGGTACAAGTAAAAATAAAATTAATTGCTCAAAAAGACCTTTACGTTTTTGAGAAAATCAATTTTAAAAATCCTCCCAAAAATGGTTATTAAACTGTCATTTTTCTGAGTTTTAAAACTTTTTCTTTGCATTTTAAAATCAATTTTCTCAAAAAAAAAAAATTTTTAGAAAATCTTTTTGGAAAAAAATATTTTTTTCAACTTGTACCCAGCATTTTGGTGTCAATAGCATATATAGGGGCTTTGCTATTCACTGCTAAAGTCAGCATGAAATTACGTGAAAATTATGCAAAGTTTTACGCAAAATTACGAATGACAATGTGAAAACAATTGAATTTACAAATCGTAATTATGTATAGGCGTAATTGCAAACATGTATGAAAAATTTTGTGTAATCGTTATTAGCTGATTACGATCGTCACAATCCTGTGACTACAAAGTGTTTTTCTTTGGAAGTGCTGTTAGTTTGGTCACTGTATTATAACTCCACAGACTCACTTCAAAATCTGCACTTTGCTGATTGTTTATAAGATCACATTCTGTGAATTCAATTAAGTTGCCTATAGTAAAAAAAAAAATAAGAGGCAACGGGCGGGGATCACTCACCTCTTCCTCGTTCCAGCGTGCGCTCCACTGATGTCACTTCCTGCGGCGTAGCACGTCAGTGGAGCGCAGGCTGGAACGAGGAAGAGGTGAGTGATCCCCGCCCGTTGCCTCTTATAGCTGCAGCCAGCCAGCGACGTAACAAGCTGTAGGGGAGCGGAGGACGGGGGACCCAGGCGAGGGAGGGGGGGTCCGACCCCCCTCCCCGCCGCTAGGCCCAATACCCCCTTCCTGCCCACTATCCCCTCCAGCTCAGGCGGGCCCCCCACACCCACGGCTTGGGGGGGGCAGCGGCAGCGATTTCTTTAAAGTTTGCCTCAGGCGGCAAATGGTCTAGGGCCGGGCCTGTTCCTAACTAGAGGCGATGTGCCTGGATATATGTGTTTTTTTTTCTTGTTACTGACCTCCTGTGGCTAGGGTTTTAATTCAGTGCACTCCCTCCTTCCCCTGTTTGTGTTTTTTGTCAGCATGCACATAGCTTATGCTGGTGTATGTGCATGGTGCGCATGGATACATTACGTTAGCTCCCTTGTGCGATTGGTATGATGCGCTATCTGTCCCAGGAGAGGACGTCAGGATGTGTGCTCCTAATCCCTTGATAGGTTTGAAGCAATGAATGTTTGCATGTCTGCACTATGCATGTTACAGGGCCAGAGTTAGGACACCTACGTTTACCTGGGTACTTCTGCGCGGTGTAGGTGACTAAGCAAAAGAATGCATTCTTCTGTGAACTAAGACAACGGCTTTTAACTTAGCTGTAGGGATAACCGTGGTGCCTGGATGAGTGAATTTGTGAATGCATTTGTTTGAATATTTGCATGCGAGTGTGCGAAGGGTTACTGATTTTTTCTATATTCCTAACATGATACCGACAAGTTTGAAGCTGTCACTTATATGCTTGAAAAATAACTCTTTCAGGCAGTAAAACTAAAAAGAGAAAATGCCTGGTTATTAACATGTTTTGCACCGTACATACACGTTTATATCAATATGTCGCATGTCGCCTTGGGTACACTTTAAGCAATATTGTTGTATAGCAGTGCACACAGGAAATGCATTGATAGTGGCGAGATAAAGACTTCACAACCAAGTAGCCTATCTTGGTGTTTGTAATGTTTGTAAACACATAATTATTCATAAAGCATTGTCATGAGTTTGAGATGAGATTTTAGTACTATTAAGAGACTGTATGTACAGACATTTAATTGATGTTGCCCGATGGGAAGTGGGACCCGATTTCTCGGGCGACATGGCTGGGCCGAGGCTGTACAGATGAGTATTCAGCCTATGAGCTGATGATGCATTCTGTTGCAATGCGGGGGGAGGGCTGATGGAGCAGCGCTGATGTGACACCATGAGGTTAGGGGGGAGAACAAAGCTATTGTCCACCATGGCCGAACTGATCCGCCTGGTGGATCATTGGGAAGGCGGCAGTTGGGGGCCACTGTACACATGCTCGATTATGCACAGATATACAAACACAGTGGTATTCAAAACAGGTGGGGTCCCAGGTCCTCACACCACCAGGACCACGCTCTGCAAGCTACACCTCGATGGGGGCAGGAGAAGACCAGACAACCCAAAAATGCTCTCTTCCCTTGGGGGATCATCAACAACTGCTCCCACCACTAAAGAAACTCCTTCCAGAAGCATACAAGAAACACTGAATAGATAAGAATTCACTCGCAAGCATCAGCTGCCTTATGAATAATCTGCAGAAGCCCGTCAGCAAATTAAAGGCACAGTACGTGCATTCAAACTGCAGTACCAAATTATGCAAGGGCTGAACTGACCCTACTATTGCCTCAAAATTAACGGAGACCCTGCTACAGTCAGTCTTTGGATGACTGGAGTTCAAATTAACAAAGGGGGCAAAGCTGCAAACAGCCAATCAGATTTGTTTGATTGATCATCTGCTTCCATTCTCGCATTATTGATCCCAAGCACCCCAATGCTCACAAACTTGGTCATTGAGTGATTGTGTATCAAGGTTCCATTTTTAAATGGAAAGATTTAAACTGCAGCCCTTATTACATTTTTAATGGCAGGGTTCTCAAACTTGGCACAGTTGGGCACTGTGTGACTGGCATTAATATTCAGGATAGTGGGTGGAATCTACAACAGCCAATCAAGATTCACCTACTGATTTTTAAGGGGAATGTTTAAATTGCCTCCATTCTTACACACTTAGGGCTTGATTCACTAAACCACGATAAGTCATATCACGGCCGTTTTCGAATGCATTTTCGCATTTGCACACAATCAGGAATTTCCATGCACAAACGCGCGTTTTCGCACACAAACGCAAATTTTCTTACGCAAACGATATCGTATTCTCAAGCAAAATGTGTGTTTGCGGGCAAGAACGATATAATTTGCACATAAAAATTCATGCTTGTTGCACTGCAAATTCGCGATCGCGCGCAAACGCGAAAATGCACACGAAAATGTCTGTGATATGACTTATCACGCTTTAGTGAATCAAGCCCTTAATGGCAGAGGCCTCAAACCTGGTACAGTTGGTCATTGGGTGACTGGGGTTCAAATAAAGGGGGCAGAGTTACAAACAGTCAATCCAGTTTCTTTGCTTGATATCAGTGGGGCAATTTAAACTGCTTCCAATCTCCCATTAATGATGCCAAGGACCTCAAAGCTCATAAACTTGGTCATTGAGTGACTGTGTGTCAAGGTTAAAAAAAAGTGGCCAGGCTCATCAACAACCAAATACATACCTGAGCAATGCTGGGTATTCAGCTAGTACAATAAATAAAATCTTTCAATGATTCTACCAACCCTCAAAATATATGTTTTATTTCTGTCTGTGCCATCTTTTCCATATCTCTCTTTTACATTACAGATATTTACCGTGCTGTGACTGCTGATCTGTCTGACATATTGGGCCCAAACTAATTCAATTTTTCTCCAAGTTTTCTGCAAAGTGATATTTTCACATCTCATCAATAAAATGCCTTTTAATGCACCACCAGCAAGTAAGACAGTCCTTTTTCCCTACTTTTTGGTACTTTTTAAATTGCAGAGTGCTGAAATATGATATATATGATGGCTGAAAGTCTACTTTAAGTCTAATAGAAAAAAAAGAACTGGCTGCATGCATTCCCTGTCCTCCGGAATGGTCACCAATAGCTACTTGAGTAATTTAAAAAGCTCAGATCAAAATGGTTGCTGCAAAAATATCAAATGACAAAAATGACAAGATCACAGGACTTTGTGCATCATTTTTATTTCCTAAACCTGCCCACATGCTAACAAAGAGAAACTCACTGTGTAACTGGAATGTAGCTAGCAAAAACACTTTTCCTGATCTCTTAACATTGTCTAAGGATTTATGCCCAATTTTTTAAAAAAAAATGTTTTCTTTTCTTCTACCTCACCTGCAATTATTAACATACAGTGAGAGAGCCAGCCAAGAGAACATTTTTCTATCCTAGTGTAATGTTTGCAAAAGATGATGCCATGTTTTTAATTTTTTCTAATGACACTTGAAAATAGCTTTCATGCCTTCATGGCAATGATATCCCATCTATAATTGAATAACAATGGCCCTGTCTCTTCTAGATACTAAGAAATGAGCATGAATTCAAACTTTATACTTGGAAAAGTGAACATTGAAGAAAAATGTCACACAAATCAGATAAATAAAGCTAACAAGCTGAAAATTAAAGAACTCTACACACTTTTGTTTCAAAATATAGTTGCTGAAGAGTGGAAGTATGCTTAACACATACAGTACATACCTGTCAATCTGCCACTGTTAGATAGACCTACAGTACTTTAAAGAGGAACTCCAGTGAAAATAATGTAATAAAAAAGTACTTCATTTTTACAATAACTATGTATAAATGATTTAATCCGTGTTTGCCCATTGTAAAATCTTTTAAATCCCTGATTTACATTCAGACATTTATTACATGGTGACATTTTTACTGTGAACAGGTGATGTAGCTGCTGCTTGCTGTTTTGGCAGTTGGAAACAGCTGTAATCAGCTATTTTCCACAATGCAACAAGGTTCACAGACAGGAAACTGCCAGGAGTACCACGGTCCTCAGAGTTTCTTGTGGGAGGGGTTTCACCACAATATCAGTCATACAGCGCCCCTTGATGGTCTGTTTGTGAAAAGGAATAGATTTCTCATGTAAAGGAGGGGTATCAGCTACTGATTGGGATAAAGTTCAACTCTTGGTCGGCGTTTCTCTTTAAGACATGACATACTGTACTGGCCATTACACAAGTAATTGCCATCCTTGTGGTTTTGTCGCAACATTGTTGTCCTTTTAAAAAGTCAGTTGACTGACAACTGACTAAATGAAGTCAAAGGGTGCCACAAACAGAAAGTACATGGTAACTGTCCCCAATCATTTGGAGATAGTGTATTAAAGTAAGTGAATCCAACAATGACCCTCTGATAGCTGTATATGTTACACAGACCTGTCCTCACCTCCACTCCACCTTCACATAATGATTTCAGTAATAACAGTTCAAATGCTTACTCAAGATATTTGAGGTAGATTTAGCATTTACATTTTCAGTAATAGATCCACTATCACCAAGGCAAGGGACAGCATGAAGAGACAGGGTTTAGCAGGTTTAGAATGCATATCTATAAACTGTTTTCAACCATAACTATTTGTTTGCTGATTGGAAGGTGTATAGATTTGTAGGCTGTTCAAAACACAGGTTATTTCCATCAGGTCCAACCACTTATAACTTGCTGAACAAAGTAAGCTGTCTGCACAGTCATGGACAATCCTTATTTTTTTTCCCTACTTTGAGAAGATGCTTTTTAACCTTAAACATAATGGGCTTTACTCACAAAGCCGTGTTAACTCTTATCATGGTCGCGCTAACGTTTTGCATGCACTATAACGCGTGTAATGTTTTTCGCGCGCAAACATGAATTTGCGTGCAAAATTGTGGCCATTTTTGCGTTATAGCTAGTGCGACCGTGTGAAGAGTTATCACAGCTTTGTGAATCAAGCCCAATATTTCTGTAGACATTACCAAATTTAGGTCGTATGGTAGAAAATGTTCCTGAAACATGACACCAAGCAGGGACTGTGTTCTGAATGACCAAGAAGATTGGCCGTTCTTTGCCTTTGTTTATATTCCAGTGATTATGAAGCATGACTGCACTAGTCAGCACTATTTTCACTATGACAGCATTTTAGGAGAAGAACAACTGTTATTTCTCTTTATTGGGTATGCTTCAGTAATTTTGTCTCAGGGAGGTATTAAGTACATATTTGTTATTATATTAACTGCACAAAAGTTTGCATCCTTGCAGTTAGTGGCTAGCCCTTCTTAAAACTGTCTTGCATAAAATCAAAAAGCAATTCTTTATTTGTATCTAATAAACAAGTAATAAGGATGCTAACCAGGCAATCTAAAAGTTAAAAATCACTCTTACTTCTTTTATATCATTCCCCAGTTTCCCTGGCTCTTATTTGGTACATCTGCCGCACAAAGGAAGTTGTAGGGCATGCTGGGATTTCTATTTTTCTTCTTTACTTTCCCCTTGAACAAAACTAATGCAGCCTGATTGGCTGAAGCCTCTTTCCTCCCACACCTCTCTTCCTCTAGGGTTGGCCAATTTTTCTCATGCTGAGAAGCTGAGAAAAGTAAAATAAACCAGCTCTGCAGTCACACAATGAAAATGCACTTTCTATTGCAGAGCTGGGTGGGAGTGTCTGAAGAATGGGAGGAGGGCAGGCAAAGCATAGACCGACACAGTAAGGGAGGAAATGATTTCAGGATTAGCTTCAAGATAAAGTCAAAATAGAAAATACTAAGAAGGATTTTCTCTTTTTTTTACTGTAGAAAAATTACTAAAATTAAAATGTGGTCAGTGCAATACATATTTTATGTAATGTTATGTAAGTAGAGCAAGTATTTATCTACTTATATATGTGTTTTTTTCTGAGATACTATGGCTGACAGCTCCTCTTTAAAGCCCCGAAGAGCCTACTGGGACACAGATATTTGCACAGCTCCCAAGACTCATGACTATCCCACAAAGCAGTAAAATGAATGGATAACTTTCAGTTGTGTGTTCTTTCAACTTTTCGTTATGTTTCTTATTGCAATGCATCTATAGGAAAACTGCTGCTGAGTAAGGCAACATTGATGCAATAATCATGCTATGAACAAAAATACATTAGACTTGTAATATAAAACCAGTTATCATTTAACATGTCCCATGGTTTCTTTGAAAACAGATATTGATTGAAACTATGCCAAAAAAGTTCTGCCTACCACCCTGTAAGCTATGTTATTATTTTTATTTGAGAAAATTAAAATATTTCGTTTAACAGCCTCATGGAACGTGATC
This sequence comes from Hyperolius riggenbachi, assembly GCF_040937935.1. Classification (NCBI taxonomy): domain Eukaryota; kingdom Metazoa; phylum Chordata; class Amphibia; order Anura; family Hyperoliidae; genus Hyperolius; species Hyperolius riggenbachi. Next base: position 226,246,666 of record NC_090649.1, read on the forward strand.
TATACAGTACTGTTAATGGTAAAAACATATAGCATTCAAGTTGTTCCACTGTTTCCAGGTTTGTTATGGTAGTGCACGAAGCACATCAGCGTTCCCATTTATTTTTGGTAGAATCATAAAACTGATCTGCGGAGCCTTAAAATAGGCAGAGATAATTCAATGCTTTATTAAATCCGAATGAGAAACTGCACCAATTAAACACTTCTCACCTAGACCGGTTTCCTTCCTATGTACTAGAGCAGTAAAGTAGTTGCAAAAGTATTCGGCCCCCTTGAAGTTTTCCACATTTTGTCACATTACTGATACAAACATGAATCAATTTTATTGGAATTTCACGTGAAAGACCAATACAAAGTGGTGTACATGTGAGAAGTGGATCGAAAATCATACATCATTCCAAACATTTTTTACAAATAAATAACTGCAAAGTAGGGTGTGCGTAATTATTCGGCCCCTGAGTCAATACTTTGTAGAACCACCTTTTGCTGCAATTACAGCTGCCAGTCTTTTAGGGTATGTCTCTACCAGCTTTGCACATCTAGAGCCTGAAATCCTTGCCCATTCTTCTTTGCAAAACAGCTCCAGCTCAGTCAGATTAGATGGACAGCGTTTGTGAACAGCAGTTTTCAGATCTTGCCACAGATTCTCAATTGGATTTAGATCTGGACTTTGACTGGGCCATTCTAACACATAGATATGTTTTGTTTTAAACCATTCCATTGTTGCCCTGGCTTTATGCTTAGGGTCATTGTCCTGCTGGAAGGTGAACCACCACCCCAGTCTCAAGTCTTTTGCAGTCTCCAAGAGGTTTTCTTCCAAGTTTGCCCTGTATTTGGCTCCATCCATCTTCCCATCAACTCTGACCAGCTTCCCTGTCCCTGCTGAAGAGACGCACCCCTCTCCCCCAAACCCCCCCCCCCCCCCCCCCCCCCGAGCATGATGCTGCCACCACCATATTTGACAGTGGGGATGGTGTGTTCAGAGTGATGAGCAGTGTTAGTTTTCTGCCACACAGCGTTTTGCATTTTGGCCAAAAAGTTCCATTTTGGTCTCATCTGACCAGAGCACCTTCTTCCACATGGTTGCTGTGTTCCCCACATGGCTTGTGGCAAACTGCAAACGGGACTTCTTATGCTTTCTGTTAACAATGCCTTTCTTCTTGCCACTCTTCCATAAAGGCCAACTTTGTACAGTGCATGACTAATAGTTGTCCTATGGACAGAGTCTCCCACCTGAGCTATAGATCTCTGCAGCTCGTCCAGAGTTACCATGGGCCTCTTGACTGCATTTCTGATCAGCGCTCTCCTTGTTCGGCCTGTGAGTTTAGGTGGATGGCCTTGTCTTGGTAGGTTTACAGTTGTGCCATACTCCTTCCATTTCTGAATGATTGCTTGAACAGTGCTCCGTGGGATGTTCAAGGCTTTGGAAATCTTTTTGTAGCCTAAGCCTGCTTTAAATTTCTCAATAACTTTATCCCTGACCTGTCTGGTGTGTTCTTTGGACTTCATGGTGTTGTTGCTCCCAATATTCTCTTATATATACAGAGCAGCTGTATTTGTACTGATATTAGATTACACACAGGTGCACTCTGTTTAGTCATTAGCACTCATCAGGCAATGTCTATAGGCAACTGACTGCACTCAGATCAAAGGGGGCCGAATAATTATGCACACACTACTTTGCAGTTATTTATTTGTAAAAAATGTTTGGAATCATGTATGATTTTCGTTCCACTTCTCATGTGTACACCACTTTGTGTTGGTCTTTCATGTGGAATTCCAATAAAATTGATTCATGTTTGTGGCAGTAATATGACAAAATGTGGAAAACTTCAAGGGGGCCGAATACTTTTGCAAGCCACTGTATATATCTTTCCTATATAAAATTATCATCTGAGTTTCTTCTAGAGCCTGGTCAAGTGAGCAATCCACAATAACATTTCTATAGTGCTTTCTCCGTAGGACTCAAGCCTACGGCAAATTGAGGGAAACAGAAAACCACCTTGGACTACCTTGCATTGTTTGTTACTTAGGTTCCAGCACTGCTTGCATTCAGGAAAGAGTACCATACAGATATCAGTAACAGGAGAATCAAACTACTGTTCTCTAATAAAAAAAATTGGATAAGAAGCAACTGATAGCAACTGATACAATAAAGAAGAGCATCTTATATTCAATTCATGAAATAAAACAGTGTAATGAGCAGTGATGTATCTGATGATCAGGCTGAGCTGATGATCAGGCCCCAATTTCACTGAAGGTTGTCTCAAAGCGATATGGCGTGTGGAGACCCACACCATATCTCCTGGAGCAAAATTCCACTCCGCTTTATCAGCATGTCTCTTCTGTACCCCAAAGGCTTTCTCTAGATTGGTTTTTACCAGAGACCAAATTCTGCTACAGGAGTCCTGCCACCCTTCTATTGCAGGGAAGAGGGAACCAGCCACTGGCAATGGAGAAAACTTTGGTGACTTCCCGGTGACCACTTGAAATGAGGAAAACTGAGCAAGTATTCCTAAGATTGTTGTGGGCAAATTCCGCAAAAGAAAGGAATTTCACCCACTCATGCTGTGAATCAGCTACGTAGCAACGAAGGAACTGCTCCAGGGATTGATTCATCCTCTCAGTTTGGCCATTCGTTTGAGGATGGTATCCTGAGGAAAAGGACAGGGTCAAACCTAACTGTTGATAAAAAGCTCGCCAAAATTTAGAGACAAATTGCACTCCCCTATCAGAAACAATGTTCTCCAGTATTCCATGTAACCGAAAGATATGAGTGACAAACAGATCCACTAGCTGTTGGGCAGAAGGGAGTTTCTTCAGGGGCATGAAGTGAACCATTTCACTAAAACGGTCTACCACCACCCATATCACAGTTTTCCCCTCGGAAACAAGGAGTTCCCCCACAAAGTCCATGGAAATGTGCGTACATGGTTCTGTAGGTACAGGTAAAGGCTGCAATGTCCCCGCAGGAGCCTGCCTGGATGGTTTGCTCCGCGCACAAATTGTACAAGATAACACAAATTCTTTGCAATCATTTCTGAGTGACGGCCACCATACACAACGGGACAATAATTCTTCAGTTCTGGCTATGCCAGGATGTCCTACACTTTTATGGCTATGAAACATCTGCAAATCTTGAAAACGCAGATGCAAAGGGACAAACAGGACTCCATCTGGCTTCCCCTCTGGAGTATCCTGCTGATAGGGCTGCAGAGTGTTTGCCAGATCCTCCAGGGTATCAGTAGCAGCTACCACAATATGCTCAGGCAGAATATTTTCAGGAGATGAGGGCTGAACTGTCTCAGGCTCAAAACAGCGGGACAATGCGTCTGCCTTAATATTTTTATTACCAGGCTTGTACATAATTGTAAACCTGAATCTGGAGAAAAAGAGTACCCAACAAGCTTGTCTCGGGTTGAGTCTCTTTGCCCCCTCGATATACTCCAAGTTCTTATGGTCGGTGAATTTTCTGTAATAATTAGCAAATCCTAAAAATCTTTGGAGTGCCTTCAAACCAGAGGGTTGAGGCCATTTCAACAAAGCAGAGACCTTCTTGGGGTCCACAGACAGACCGTGAGTGGAAATGATGTATCCCAAGAATGGAACTTCTGAAACCTCGAACAAGCATTTTTCAAGCTTTGCATAAAGGCAATTCTGTCTGAGCTTATTTAACACAAACTTAACGTGCTCCCTGTGCTCCCTGAGATTTATAGAAAAAAATCAAAATGTCGTCCAAGTATACAACTACGAAACGCCCCAGTACCTCCCTGAAGATCTCATTGACGAACTCCTGAAATACAGCAGGGGCATTACACAACCCGAAGGGCATCACCAAGTATTCATAATGCCCATCGGGTGTATTGAAGGCCGTCTTCCACTCATCCCCCTGTCTAATACGAATCAAATTATATGCCCCTCTCAGGTCTAACTTGGAAAAAAGTTGAGCCCCAGATACTTGTGCGAACAAATTTTCGATTAACGGCAGGGGATAACGGTTTTGGATGGTTATTTTGTTCAAGGCTCTATAGTCGATGCATGGACGGAGCCCACCGTCTTTCTTTTGAACAAAAAAGAACCCTGCCGGTGATCTGGAGGGATGGATTAAACCTTTTTCAAGGTTCTCCTTGATATAGTCCTTCATGGCCAACTGTTCTGGACCTAAGAGGTTGTACAAATGTCCCCTTGGTGGCATGGTACCGGGCCTTAAATCAATGGGACAATCAAATTCCCTGTGAGGGGGGAGTTTGTCTGCAGCACGAGGGCAAAAAAACATCAGAGTATGAGACGTACTGAGGAGGAACACCCTCCACATGGACCTCAGTGGAGCACAGGGCAATTTTCTCCAGACAGTGCTCCTGACAAGCTGGGGACCAGGCCAGCAATTGCCCTGTGTTCCAATCAATCTGAGGAGAGTGTTGGCGTAACCAGGGGAGTCCTAAGACTATTGTGGAGGAAGACATTTTTAACACATATAATTGTAATTCCTCTCTATGCAGAACCCCAATGCGGCAAGTGAGGAGAGGGGTCTAAGAGAGAGGTTGCTTGTTCTGTAGAGGAGAGTCATCGATGGCGGTTACATAGATCTGCCTTTCCATGGAAAGAATAGGAATATTCCATTTAGAAGCTAGATCTAAATCAATAAAGTTTGCTGCGGAGCCTGAATCAACAAAGGTCTGCATACAGTAAACTTGATTCTCCCACGTAATAGAACAATGCAATAGCATCTTGGTATTATTTTGTTTTAGAGGTAAAACAGGTTCGCCTAGGTGTAGTTAGAGGTACTACCCTAGGCGAAAGACTTCTTACTGCAGTTTTGGATAAGATGACCCTTCTCTCCACAGTACAAGCAAAGGCCCTCTTTCCTTCTCCTGGATTTCTCAGAATCTGATAGTTTGGAACGGCCAATCTGCATTGGCTCATCCGAACTAGCTGTGAGTGAGGGGGTAGAAACAACAACTTTATAGGAGGCACGTGATCTGCCCTGCCTATGATATCGAATCCTTCGATCAATCTTAATAGCCAACGTAATGGCCTCATCTAAAGACTTTGGTTCAGGATGACTGATCATGAAATCTGATACCAAATCTGACAGACCTGTGCGAAAACAATCCAATAATGCAAAATGTTCCCACCTGGAAGAGACTGCCCACTTCCTAAACTCAGGAGCATAATCCTCCACAGTGCCATTACCCTGCTGAAGTCTTTTTAACTTTCTCTCTGCAGTGGCCGCAATGTTGGGGTCGTCATAAATGACCGCCATAGCCTTAAAATATGCCTGTACAGACGACAAAGCCTCGTGACCGTCAGGCAGATTGTAGGCCCAGGTTTGAGAATCCCCGTATAATAGTGTTTTAATTAGGGTTAATCTCTGTAATTCAGTGCATGACGATAGGTGTCTCATTTCAAAGTAAGACATACACCTGTTTTTAAAATTTCGAAAATCTGATCTAAGACCTGAAAATTTTCTGGGAGCGCCATTTTTTGCTCAACTACACGAGAGGGAGGCGATGATGATGCAGATCCCTGCAAGTTGCATACAGCATCAGACAGGAGATTTAACTGAGCCTGCTGAGCAGTAACAGTATTAGTTAACTGTTCGACAGTTGTAGTTAGAGCCTGAACCTGCTGACATAAGGCCTCCATAATATAAGGGTCTGTTGTTATGTAATGAGCAGTGATGTATCTGATGATCAGGCTGAGCTCAATAGATCAAACATCAGTATTTTATTCAAAAAGTGTGATCACACGTGTTTGGGTGCACTGTAAAGTTTCAGGAGCACTAGCGAGTGATAGCCCAAAGTGACAGAGGCTATCACTCACAGAGAGTGGTCGTACAGGCAAGGTCGGTAACAGATCGGTCAATCAAAGGTACAGAATCTTCAGGCAGAAATCAGAGTGGGTATACAAGCAGTGGTCAGCAACAGATCAGATTGGCAGAGGTACAGAATCAAGAGGCAAAATCAGAGTGACAGTTCAGGCAGTAGTCGGCAAGAGATCAGATTGGCGGATGTACGGAATCAGAAGGCAGAGAGTAATCAGCGGGCGCGACGCTTTTCGCCGAGGAGGTAACTGAGCTATCCCTAACAGACAGTTACAACTGCATGTTTTCTTTTTGCACTCTAGTAGATGTTTCTTAACTAACTTTTAGCAGTTGTTTCCCTGTAGCTTAAAGTGAAACTTAAGTGAAAATAAATTGGTGAAACAAACAATTGTATCTATCCTCCTACTCCTAAAAATTACTTTTAGATATTCCACAGTTTTATGTTATGATGAAAAACGTAAAAAAGGAAATTTATTGTTTAGTCTCAGCTTACTGAAATAGTCTGTCCCATGTTTCAGAGTTCTAAAATATATGAACTATTGACTTTTTTTTTTATCTATCCCCTGCTCTCAGAAGTCCAGATCTCTGACAGAAAAGTGTTGTATGGCTGTAATTCCTTAGGGACACTATAGCCTGACTGTATCCCGACTAGAAAAAAACTGTTAGTTGCATAGCTGAATATTAACTCTTGCAGACTGAGAAAGAAGAAAAGCAACACAGCATATTTATTTGTCTGCTTGACACTGTATATAAAAAGAGTCTATCTTATGTCACTTAAGCTTCCCTTTAACTGGATACCCTGCAACACCATTCTCCCAAGCCCTAGCCACAGACCCATATCCACTGCACACTTTGTTTATAATGTGCTGTTACACCTAGGTATCTAAATGCTTTACTCTGGTGTCTCTTTTCAAGAAACATATGATTAACTGAGAGCTAGGTTTAGTCTCCTTTTTGGGGAAAATTTCCCTAACCTGCATTAAACATTCTGCACATGCAGTACAACCAGGGCCGGCCTTTGCTATGAGCGACCTGTGCGGTCGCTCAGGGCGCCATGCTCTCACGAGCGCATGCGCCCTGTCGCCCCTTGCCGCCCCTCACCGCCCCGCTGTCTCCCTGTGTCCTCTCCGTCTATAGTTAGAGCAGGACTACAAGAAAATGGCCGCCGATGTCCACAAATGCAGACAAACGGCAGCCATTTTCTTGTAGCCTGCTCTAACTACAGATGGAGCGGAGGCAGGGAGAGAAGAATGACGTCGGCGCTGGAGCTGGATGTCAGGTGAGTCAGTCTCTGCCTGGCCCGCTGCCACATAATGGTGGGGGGGGGGGTTGCCTGGGGCAAACTACCTACACTGGTGGATAACTACCTACACTGGGAGCAAACTACCTACACTGGGTGCAAACTACCTACACTGGGAGCAAACTACCTACACTGGGGGAAAACTACCTACACTGGGGGAAAACTACCTACACTGGGGGCATACTACCTACACTGGGGGCAAACTACCTACACTGGTGGCAAACTACCTACACTGGGAGCTAACTACCTACACTGGGGGCATACTACCTACACTGGGGGAAAACTACCTACACTGGGGGCATACTGGGGGCAAACTACCTACACTGGGGGCATACAAAAAGTTCCGGCAGGCGCTAAGGGCTGGATCGGAGGCGGCAGACGTCAGGACGTCGGCTGACGTCCATGACGTCACTCCGCTCGTCGCTATGGCGACGATGTAAGCAAAACAAGGAAGGCCGCTCATTGCGGCCTTCCTTGTTTATTCTGGGCGCCGGAGGCGATCGGAAGAACGCCTCCGGAGCGCCCTCTAGTGGGCTTTCATGCAGCCAACTTTCAGTTGGCTGCATGAAATAGTTTTTTTTTTATTAAAGAAAACCCTCCCGCAGCCACCCTGGCGATTCAATCAGAACGCCAGGGTGGTTAAACATACTCAGAAGATTGCCTTGACACAGCAGTTTCATAATTTGTCCGTTTAGTGTTGATTGTATACTAAAAATGAAGACAAAAAGAGGCAGCCTTAAACATATGAAAAGAAATCAAAGTGATGGTCAGAGCACACTGCACTCATAAACCAGAGAAATGAGCATTATGCCCCAGGTCACTACTGTAAAGAAAACAGTTTATGCATGGAAGGGCCTGAGCTTAGCTTACAAGGAAATCAAAAGGCTGAACTAAATGGTGCTCTGTGTATTTCCATTTTTCTTTCTTGCACTGAAATGCATATTCTCGACATGTGAAAGTATTTGCATCTTGAGGAAACAGTACACTTTAACTGAAGGTCTACATCTACCACTATTAGCAATTTCTCATAGGTGATTTTTCCTTTCTTTGGAGGGGGCGCAGTGGGTACTGCATTGAGTGACTGTGTGTCCTGGTTACAAAAAGTGGGCGGAGCCAAAAAACAAATTTCACTGGTAATATATAAACTGCAGCCATTCTTACGCTTTTAATGGCAGGGTTCTCAAATTTTGTCCAGATGGTCACCGGGTGACTAACATTCAGGGAAGTAGGTGGAGCATATAATAGCCAATCAAAATTCACCTGTTGATTTTCAAGGGTAATATTTAAATTGCTGCCATTTTTAAGCTGTTAACAGCAGATGCCTCAGACCTGCTACAGTTGGTCATTGGGTGACTGAGGATCAAATGCTGGAGAGGGGCGGAGCCACAAACAGCCTATCTGATTTGTTTAATTTCTATGGGAATATACAAATTATTGATGCCCCAAACTCACAAACTTGGTCACTGAGTGTTTGTGTGTTAGGGTTAGAAAAAGAGGGTGGAGCCAACACCAGCCAAATATATACCCGGGCAATGCCGGGTCATCAGCTAGTATATACATATAAACAATACATCCAGTTAGGAATTTTTAGAAACTGACAGTAAACTGAAATTGCATTTGTGCAGCCTTAGAAAAAGTACTCTCTGTGTACCCTGTTAGGAGTACAATTAATTTTACCTTGTTCAAATATTGTGCATAAACATATATAATGTAACATTTGTATTAACTCAAAATTAATAGCATCTCATTGAACATCAATTAACTAATACTCCTATTTGCCAGTAGTGATGGTCATAGGAGAACCCATGGAGAAGCATGAGCTCAGTTTGGTCAGGTGATAGATATGTAAGTCTCTGATTTGCTAGTCATGATCATGTACTAAAGCAGGATGTGATCACAGCAAATCAGAGCTTAGCAAATCTATCAGCTGAACAAACAAATCAAATGCTTTTCCATGAGTTCTCCTAGACATGACCGTCACTAACTGCCACTTTCTGTTAGATACACTGGTGGATGTTTATGTTTTATATGTAAAAAAAACTAAGTAATCAAGCTGAAAAAAATCTTTGTCATTTACCCTTGTACTATATAGAGCCAACCTTAAAATATTGGAGTTTTTCATTTTGGAATTTCTATTTACATTCTGCATGCATCATGTGCAGATTCAAACAATGCCTCAAATTGTATATTCTGATTCCACTCTGGCTCCACTGGCTGAATGTTTGTTATAGGTACAATATGTGTCTGAGAAATGCCTGAAGTAAGAATATCAGGAAAACCAACCAACTGGCACTGCATTCTTTCAAAATCAGAAAGCAGTGGCACCATCCATAGTAATCTCACTTCAGACTTACTTCGGGGAGAAATACTGGCAAATATCAACTATTTATTGGTCTGTTTCAAGAAAGGTTCCAGGAGTCACCACCACTCTGTGCTGTTTTGTGAAGAGGTCAAAAAGGCAGTGCTGTAAGTTTAATCTATCCACAAATGATGGGATAGGCCCACTATCTAGATTAGAACATGTGCCATAGGGCTCCCATTCAAAACAAGTATTGTTGGCAATAAAGACATTATTTAATGTAGCCAATGTCTATTACCACAGTCCACTGGTTACATTAATTCTAATGCTGAGTGTAATGAGGCTTATTGGGTGAGTAAGAAACAGAATGAAATCCTTGGAAGGCTAAGAACAATCCTTGTGTCCACTGCACTGAAGTCACACATAGAAGGAATGCTGGACCACAACAGTTGCCAGCAGTTTTCATATAAAGAGTATGATAGCCGCCTGAAGCATAGAGCCAAACAGTCCAGGATAATCACTGGCTGTGAGAACGCAAGATGTAAAACTAGAAAGGGTGAAAAAAATAGCTACTCAAAAAGTCTGTCTAACACAAGCTGGAATATTCTGTAAGTTTTATGAGGCTTGCGGAATGTATGTTACAGATAGTATTTGACATTTTACACAGAATGTAACCTTTTCAAAACACTGACAAGTAAATGTTCTATTTAAAATACCATATCTTTAGCAGTTCCAGATGACTTCAATCCACCAAAGGATTTATTTATTTATTTTTTTTTAACTGGTTTATATAAAAGCCAAAAGTTAAGTATGCAAGTAATGTGTCTATAACACCCTCCTTTTCAGTGGATTATTGAATAGGTGTTAGATGTACGAATGTACAAATATACATCAAGTCTGGCTACTGCCTTGGCTTAACATAAAGTTGGACAACATGCTTGATAGAGCTAGCTCATGAGGACTCAGGACATAATGTTCAAGCATCTCAAGGTCAAAATAACGATATTTTTCCCAAGTCATTTCGACATATTTACTATTCGTAATAATTCCGTTCATGCATATTTCCTGTTTTAAATAGTGTATTATTTTATAGACATGACATTTTGTGAAACAGCCTAAATAAATTCCCAATAGTTTTTAGAGTGTGCTATTAAACTGTCATTGAACAACACTCTTTAGCCAAAAATCTTAATTAACCACCCTGGTGGTATTGACGAGCTCAGCTCGTCCAGGAAAAACTTGCTGAAAGCGGTATTGACGAGCTGAGCTCGTCAATACTGCCAGGGAGATTTATTGTTTCTCTGCCCCGCCGGCTGCACTTTTCCCTCATCAGAGGGATTCCCCAGGATGGCTGGATGCCTGTCAGCACGCTGTGGGTAGCGATCTGTGCTACCCACAGCGTGCAGAACTAGCATCCAGCCACCCTGGGGAATCCCTGTGCAGCCATCGGAGCAGAGAATGTGCTCAGCAGCATGCGGGATTCCCCTTCTGTGCTGCGGGTGGCTGGTGCGGGGATCCCCTCTGTGGGGGGGGGGGTGGTCCCCTGCTGTGCTGCGGGTGGCTGGTGCGGGGATCCCCTCTGTGCGGGGGGAGGGTGTCCCCTTCTGTGCTGGCTGGTAGTGGCCGGTACCGGCGGGGATCCTCTCTGTGGGGAGGGGGGGGGGGGGCATCCCCGTAATTTGCGTGCGGGTGACCCTGTAGTGTGTGTGGGGGGGGGCGGGTATCCCCCCTATGGGGCGAGTCTTGGCCGGTCGGGGACACCCCCTTCTGTGCGGGGGGGGAGGTGGGTGTCCCCTTCTATGAGAGCTGTGGGTGGCCTTTCCCTCCTCCCTCTCTGTCCCCCGTGCCCTCCTCACCCCCGATCCTGTGTCCCCCCCCCATCCCGTGTCTCCCCCCTGTCAGTCAAAAGCCCTGCTTTACTCACCTGAGGGCTTTCTCCTGCGCTGGCCGAGATGCACACCCTCCATCTCCATCGCCGAAGTCCCGGTCTCTGTAATTACAGTACGCGGCTTGGTGACGTCACCAAGCCGCGTACAGTAATTACAGAGAACACGAGACTTCGCGATGGAGGAGGAAGTGCGCCGCTTCCGCCGCAGGAGCAAGCCCTCAGGTGAGTAGATCAGGGCTTCTGACGGGGGAGACACGGGATTGGGGGGGGGGGGGGCACGGGGGATCGGAAGGGATGGGGGGAAGAGGAGGGAGAGGCCACCCACAGCCCTCATAGATGGGGACACCCACCTCCCCCCACAACAGAAGGGGGTGTCCCCGACAGACCATGACTAGCCCCCATAGAAGGGGATATCCCCCACACACACAGAAGGGCCACCCAGCCACCTGCACGCACAGTATGGGGATCCCCCCCCCCCCACAGAGGGGATCCCCACCGGCCACTACCAGCCAGCACAGAAGGGGAGCCCCCCCACAGAAGGGACACCCGGCCAGAGTCAGGGGGCAATGGGGGGGGTGGGGGGGCAGAGGCACCCGCAAACCTGGCTCCCTATACATATGACTCCCTACACCTGGCTGCACATCTGTCTCCTATACACCTGGCTGCACATCTGTCTCCTATACACCTGGCTGCACATCTGTCTCCTATACACCTGGCAAACATCTGTCTCCTATACACCTGGCAAACATCTTGCTCCCTATATACCTGGCAAAACATCTGGCTAAACTATTCCTGGCTAATACATCTGGCTAACTACACCTGGCTGCACATCTGGCTAACTATACATCTGGCTAACTATACCTGGCTATACATCTGGCTAACTATACCTGGCTATACATCTGGCTAACTATACCTGGCTATACATCTGGGTCTTATACTCACCATTGGCATGCTGATCCCTCGTCGCGTACCTCTGATAGCTTCCCCGGTGCCTTCTTCCATGTCCCTTGGCGGATTTTGCTTCTCCCTTGGAGATCACATGTCCCCCGTCGATCGGCGTTGATGGAACCAGTGTCACACAGCATCATCAAAATCTCGCAGCAAACACTTTTTTTTTTAAATTTAATTCAATACAATAACCTGTATTGAATTCAATACAAAAAAAAAAGATTGCAAAAAAAAAAATTGGTTGAAAATTATGGGAAATTAATTGAACCACTTTTTGCACGGAAATCCTGGGGAAATAGAACGCCAGGGTGGCTACACAGAACATTCAATGGCCAATTGGCCATATAATATCGATAACATTTCAAAAACACAGAGGCCCTTATACAATTAACTTTTCTCCCGAGTTTTCTCCTGGGAGATCATTTTTCAGCTTCTCTAATTTTTTACTTCTCAGCACTTTGCAATTGCAAAAGTACCAAAAAAGTTTTCAGAGGCATTTTTTGGGGAAATGTGTAAAAATATCACCTAGGAGAAAACTCAAGAGAAAAAGTTAATTGCATATGGCCCCATATATTTATAAAGTTAGATATTTTCCCAATGCCTTAAGATTTTTAATTTGCAATTACATACATTTCTTTTCATTGATCCTTGTCTCAATATGTCAATGCTGAGCAGGTTTAATCCAAAGATTAATCTTAACTCCTACAACACAATTTGGATTAATTCAATATAACCAAATGGAATTTGACACAACCTTAAATGATTTGCTAAATTTTATGGTAAGGAGCAAATGTTTACATAACTGTTTTTACATAATATATTATTATAATTATTATTATTATTGATTTATAAAGCGCCAACATATTCCGTGGCGCTGTACAAAGTAAGAAATAAACATGGGGTACATAATGGGGTACATAACAGACAATGGTGTACACTAATATACAAGATACATAATTAGTGACAAAATACAAAAAAGGATACAGCATACAGAATACAAAATACAGAAGTGGTAATAACAGTGATAAAAATAACATGATGAATAAAATGTATAATGATTTCCAAGACACAAAAGGGGGAGAGAGCCCTGCCCTTGCGAGTTTACAATCTAAAGGGAATGAGGGGAAACAAGAGGAGGGGTAGTATACGATAAATATATAAAGGCAGTGTGTTTTAGGATACCTAGTAGGAGTGCAATAAATATATAAAACAGTTACTCACCTTTCTAACTAAGGTTTTCCTTTACATAAAGTATTGCAGTCATTAACCTTTCCTTGTTCCCAAGTGCAGCCCCTAACCCCCTCAGTGTCCTTGGGTGCAGCCATTAGCCCCTCCTGGACCCCAACTGCAGCCAGTAACCCCCTGTAGTCCCCAAGTGCAGCACTCACCTTGGTAATCAGTGTAGCCAGTAGCTGTAACTCCCCTTTGCACTCAGTGTGGCCAGTATCTATGCCCTTACCCTCATCTTAGTAATCCTCCCCTCCCTTTGTAGGCGATCCAATGTCATGACATCAATTGGGAGCCGGACAAATGCTAATTCACACTCACCGGCTCATGTGAAGAAGAGATAAGAGGATCTGGTACCCCGCAAGGGAAGAGTTATGTTCACTCTGTCTCCGTTGCATATAAGAATGTAAGGAGGGGGGAGAGAAAAGTCAGTGCCCTGCCAGGGAAAAGAGGGGTTGTAAAGAGGTGCTACCCAGTACCCACTGATAATCACTAAGAGGAGGAGGAGGAAAGCAAGGAGGGAATACAAAGTTCTCTGCTGCAGCATACTCTGCTAAGTGACCCCCAGCTATAAGTTAGGGAATTTAGCTAGACTCAAAGCAAGGTCGATCCACTATACTTTTCTTTAGTAAGTCAGAACTAAATTTATGATTGAATAACTGAGAATATACTATATATTTCTCAACATTTAAAGGGAATCTGAAGTGAGAATAACATTGAGGCTACTGTAATAACTCACTTATAAACAATGCTAGTGGCCTGGCTTTTATGGCTGTCATGCTGGCATTGCAAAGTGAAAGCATCTTGTCTACATGTTCATTCTGGGCCAGGCAGTAACTTAAAGAAATAGGGGCAGAGCATTAGCAGAATAGTAAGACAACTGGCATTGCTTATTAGAGAATGAAGATGGCAGCATCCATGCTCCTCTCACTTCATGTTCTTTTTATTAGAATCCTGCAGGTGAAAATGGAAATCCATGTTCTTTCCAAAAGCAGTCTTCCTTACTCACTGGATAGTGATGCTTTGATCTAGATTTTTTTAATACGATTATGGCAACGCTCACATTGTGAAGGAGCATGAAACAGTAATGTGGTATAGAGCTGATCCTCAGTGGCTGTAGATTAACAATGAAATGCAATGGAAGATAACTGCTCTTATAATTTGGCAAGGAAGCCACAGTGGGTAACAGTAAGACCCTTAGATGTAGCACCTCCAACTTGATAAAACTCCAGAAGTTCCTCTGTAGGAGGGATGAAAAACGTCTAGCACAGCAAAATGTGCTAATGGCGCATGCTCCTTTGCTACAAAGTAGAACATAATTTGCCAGCATTATTACTTAAAGAGAACCTGAGGTGGTTCATGGGGGGGCGGGGGGGGGGGCAGGTGGGACACAGAGGCATGTTCTCTGTCTCATGACATTCCTCTGTGTCCCCCCACCGCCACGCTATAGCCCCCCAAGATTAGCAGCATTATTTGTCGTTATCTCGGAGATAAACATAGGGGAGAGGGATTCCCTGTTTAAAACGCCTGCCAGGGGCGTTCCTGCAGGGTTTCCAAAGCTGCCAATGGGCAGCTCTCTCTCCCTGGCCGCACCCCCTGCTGCTCCCCCGCCTCCCTGCATGAGAGAATTAATCTCTCCTCCCAGCGTCGTGACCCAGAGGTCACAAAAGTGGGCCAGTGTGGCCCACAGGAGCGGCGTTTTTTTGCGGCTACCTGATCCGCTCAGTACCCCGGATAAGGTAGCCTAAGTTTTTTTTAAATCTATGAGTCCATCTAAGGCTCTCTTTAGGCTGCAGTATAGTAAAATGACCACAAATCACTGTCATTGTCTGTAAAGTGTAGTGATGTTCTCTATGGTATTGTAATCTCCTGTATTCATTCTGTGTTCCTCTCTGCTCCTATGTAAGCTGCATTACCTGATGGGCGTGTATGATTTATCTCTGCATGTTTTCTTCAGTAAAGAGTTCTTCTTATACCATGTGCCTATCTGCATGCACCTACCACTCTGCTCCATCACCTTTGACATCAATTTTCAGCGTTTCATAGTTGCGTTGCATTTTGAAGCTTCTAGGGGGACACGGAATTGCTGAACATGGCCAATACTGGAAGCTACATGTTGTGCCATGATGAGACATTGGGATCTACATTTATGCGACTGATGATACAAGTCAGTATTGTTGTTTAAGGTGGATTCATTCAAATTATCCTTTTGTTGCACGCCAGAAACAATGCGTTCACCACCATGCAGAAGCCTGTGTTAACGAGCTCTAAAGATACCTTTTTTTATTTGGATACATCATGGCTGGTTTGTGAAAATTCTCCCTAACATGCTAAATAGCATGGCCAGAGAGGCAGAAGTTAGGACAAGGAATCAGTGAAGAATTAAAACAGCTGCTTTCAGATTCTTGAATATGTGACTTATTCATCTCAGCTTTTTCCTTCTGGGTAGGGGTTGATTAGCATTTTAGGAAAAAAAATCCACATCCTTATGTAATACCTGGTGTATTGGGCTGTCTTTAGTCCTGACAAAGAACACATCATGTAACACATGGCTGGAGAAGCAGAGTAATGAGAGATGGTAAGATATTTGTTTTATTCAATGACTGGTTTATACTTAGAAGTGTGAACAGTACAAATGACTAGTTACTTTATAAAATATGATTGTTATAGCCAATTTAAAAGAAACAGCCAGTTAAATAGATTGCCGTGTCTGGAACACACCCTGCACTCATGTATGCAAAATCTTTGGAAATCATTACAGCTTCAAGAGTTTCAGAATGGTATTGCATTATTAGTCACCTTACTTTGAGTATTCAGTACTCTGCTGGTTTCCATTCTTACTGTTTCTCTGTGATGCCAAAAGTGATTTCAGTTCTGCTCTTCTCATTTCTTTTTTTTTCCCCAGCTCAGTGTTAATTTACTGCTCATTTTACAAATTACTGTCCCACCCACTGCAAGCATCACCTAGATAACAGGCTTACATCACTGTCTGAACTCATCAAATAGAGAGGGGATTACATTATGTTCTGGTCATAGTGTCCTTATCTTATCTGAAAATGGAAGTTTGTGTCATTTGCATTTTTGGATAAGCTTGTTATTGCAGTGCCACAATCCTGTTGGCACTGCACAGTTTGGCACAGTTCAGCAAAGGCACACAGACCAGGTAAGAAAATAAAAAAAGAATTAGGGGACATATAGAGACCTATTCAAGATAATGGGGTTTACTTAATATTTGGGACACTGCTTTTGGATGTTACAACCCCTTTAAGAATAATTTAAAAAATGAATAGTTTTGTTTATAAAGTAGCAAAATACAAAAGACACAAAGATAAAAAAACAACTAATTAAGGATGCTGGAAACAGCCCAGTGAAAAATATTTTACACAATGGCAAGACTGAGCACACCCACAAGACATAGGATGGTCAGGATGGTCTTACTGCATCAATTTTATTAACAGAATTACCACAGGAGACAGGCATTTCTAGATGTGTTGTCTAAGCTTTTTTGCAGAAGTACAAATAAAAAGAGAAATGTTTTCTTGGTACAAGCATGCTTCTTTATACATTGATTTAGATTTTTTGATCGGGCCCACCAATGTAGGGGAAAACGATAAGCATTTCGGTTAGACGAATAGAATCAATCTAAAATTTGTATCAACGGAATGATCGATAGAAAGTTCATTCATGACTAATTGGCCTCACTAAAGGTACCCAAGCAAGTAGTATGGTCCATCGTTCTGGAGATTGTATCGTTAATGGGCACCTTAAAGGTTTGGGACCACTAATGGACAAAAATCTCCTAACCAATCTGATCAGATTAATGAAATCGATCTGAATTTGTGTTCTATCCCATCAATCTGATCGGACTAGATAGGAGCTTTTGGTCCATTAGTGGTTCCAAATGTCACGATCTGCTCTGCTGACCTTGTTTCCCTGGACATTTGGATAGTTTCTTATGCAGCTTACATAATGCAAGTCCGGGGGAAACAGGCCTTTTCTGTCAGCTTGCTGCTGTGGATGGATTTGCATCCACTTGTCATGCAAATTTCTTGCTGGCTTCCTTGGAGAGGTTTTTTTTTCAAATTCTTTATTTTAACTTTTTTTCTTGGAGAGTTTTGAGTATAAATGTCACTTCCTCCCAGAATTCCTTGCTCGTCATCAGGTTACTGTTTGCTAGTCTACCTTGAGCCTCAGTCTGTTTGGATCATATTCTCGACATTCTAGTGAAGTTAATATTGAGGATTGCATTCGGTATTCCTATTAGTGTGCTAGTATTGTACATTATTTGTATTGCCTATTCTGTCTTGTCTTGTCCTTGCGATTGCACTGTCACCAGCGGTTGGTGATAGTGAATCGTTCTGTCCTGAACATAGATCGCATTCGCCCTAGCGTTAGAGGCGGTGGATCTTTCTAGTTTAAATCCTGGAGTATAACCTCGGCTACGGTTGCTACTGGTTACTCCTTCTGTCTGTCTTGTTGTGCGGATCGCACTCGCTCTTGCAGAAGAGCAGTGGATCCTTTCAGTCCTGTTTCTGTGTACGGATCGCACTCGCTCTTGCGTAAGAGTAGTGGATCCTATCTGACCTGTTCCTGTTGTCTGTTTGTCTGTCGGTCTGGAGCAAACGCTTGCTGTTGCCTGAGGTAAGGCAAATGATTAGCAAGCGTTTCTGTTATTTGTTTGTTTGTGTTTTCTGTGTTCATTCGTTAGTCAGGGTTGGCGCGTTTTGTCTCTGTTGCGCTTATCGTGCGGAGACCGCGCCATTAACGTGTTTTGTCGCTGTTGAGCTTCTCGTGCGGCGACCGCGTTTAGCCAGTGTGTTTGTTATTTTCCTTGGTGTTCTGATTGTAATTATTTGCTGTGTCTTTCTTACTACACCTATGTTCTGTCTTTACTCAGTCTTGTGTCTCTGTTACAATCGCCTCTCCTGCGATTGGTGTTCTCACTCTGGCCTGTTCTGATGTGAAGTGTCTACCGTCGCTGGGTGGCGACCAGATTCGTAGACATTCACATAGTCTCTTTCTGTTCCAGTTCTCTTCTGTCTTGCTGTCTTGGTTCGGTTTGCTCTGTTCTGTCTCAAGTCATGCAATTCCAATCTGACATCTGTGGATGTGCAAAGACTTTGTTTCTCTGTGCTCCACAGCACCACCTGCTGGTTGGAATTCCTCTCCACATGTTTATACATCTATCTACCGGGTACTCTGCTTCCGTGATTGTGGAGATTCTCCTCTGCTCAGCGCACACGGCGTGCAATGACTCTGGAAATCTACCTCAGATCATTACACCAAACCATAATTTACGATCGTTCATACGAAGAATCATTCATAATCGATTGTTCAGCAAACTGTATTGTTAGTGGCCACCTTGAGACATCGCTAATACAAGCATCAAAATTTAGGATGGCACAAAAGATTCAGGAAATCTGCAGTGAATGAAAAAAAAATCTGCTACAAGATAATGAAGATTGCAATACACTCATTTGATGTACTGATACGGTGGAAGTTACTGAAATGGTGGTGAATTAACAGTTGTGTAACTTCAGCCTCATGTAAGAGCCCACAGTGAGAGTATTTTTTTCTATTTCACTTTTTTTCCTTTTACTTGTACCTATGCAGCACATTGCACAATAAGCGACATGTGTAACATGAATGTTGCTATGGTAACGTGTGTTTAACAAGTGGCGTAACGTGTTACCAGAGCAACTCTTACGTTACTCATGTACCAGGAGCTGCACTAATTACATAACGCACTACTCTGCTGGGTAAGTACCGGTAAAATTGTCACATACAGAGAAAGATTTTAATGATTCAACCTCAATGTTTAATAATAGAGAAATTGAGATCCCACTATAGTGTAGTATTTTTATCCAATATGGTAAAAAGAAAATAATATAAGATATACTCACCAAGGTAGGTTGCTGATAAGCAACCACTTTCAAGGCGTTAGGGGAACTTGACCCATCCCCTTGGGGTAGGTTAAGATGTCGCTCTCTGTAGGCAGGAAGAACGGGGGTAGACCCCTCCACCAAAGGTGGATGAGTGATACTTGTACCAGTAACACAGAGGCGCCAAAGGATAAAACAATGTTCGAATTAAAAATAGATAAACGATTCAAAAATATTCTTTAATAAGGTACTCTATTAATTGTGACACATTTTGTGGGACACAACCCACTTCCTCAGGCAGTGGAACAGGAGCAGCTGATCAATTATCTAAGTGAGCGTAGCGCCTCCATATCCCACGAAATGTGTTGCAATTATATTATTAAAATATTTTTGAAACGTTTATCTTCTAGAATCTTCTATGGGGAGTTGAGAAGCTCTTCCCCTATTTTTTTTAACAAATCAAGTTTATTTGAGAAAATAGAGTGGTACAATGGCATTATATTCATATTTGTAATATACATTGCTGGTATTGCATAGGAGTTACAGATATAGTATGTTTTATCCAACTTTTTAGCCAAGCCAAATAGGAACACCACTTGAAGTGTTTTCAGATAACAATCTAACAACTGTTTTAAAATAACATATATAACAAAACAAAACCCAAAACTAAAAGTCAAAGGTATGATTGTGCTGCCCACTGCACTAGGACAAGAAAAAAGGAAGAGGAAGAAATAATAGGAAAAGAATCAGAGATACTTCCAATCTCCGATGAGTAAGTAACATTAGGGACATAATATTATAGCCTCCAAGGTTGTTAAAGGTTCATACAAGGCCGCTGTAAGGTTTATGATTTGATATGATGAGAATCCAACCAGCTCTTCCAAATTCTATTAAATTTGTGTAATGCACCTCTTTTTCATAAATTGCTTTTTGCAAGGGAAGGACACCATTAACAGAGGCCACCCATTCTCTACAAGCAGGGACTTTAGTTTGTATCCAATATCTGGTAAGTAGCTTTCTGGCAATATATAACACTTCAATTATGAATTGGCGGGTATATTTATCTGTGAGAGAGGCCTGGTGCACACCAGAGGAGTTTTTCTGAGTGTTTTGAGTTTTTGAAAGATGCTGCTAATGTTATCCTATGTGTCTGTGCACACTGGAGCAATGAGGTTTTGTAAAAAACATTAAGCATTACATTGGGAAGAGCTTTTGAAACCTCTAGCATTTGGGGAGCTTTTCTGGTGTGTCTCAGCCCTGAGTCAGGGAAGATGTATAAAAGAGACATATTTTAGGATCACAGGTGATCCTATATAATCATTTAAGAATTTAATAATTTGGGTCCAGGTTAATATCAGGACAAGCCCAAATCATGTGGAAAAGGTTCCCCTGTCTGTAATGCATTTAGGGAAATTGGGTGTTACATTAGCTTTAAATTTAGAAAGTCTTACAGGTGTTGAAAAAGCTCTATGTACTATATACAAATAAATCAAGCGATTAGGGGCATGAGGGGATACTAAGAGCACCCTGTCAAGGGTGTCCTCCCAATCTTGTTCCTCTATCGGTCCCACATCCATCTCCCAAATAGCCTTGCCTCTTCCCCTATTTAATCTGAACATTGTTTTATCCCCTTGGTGCCTCTGTGCTTTTGACTTAATGTTTAATCATACATTCCAGTGATGCCTGGAGATCTTTGATGATGCAGTACTGTAAATTCAGCAAGTACTGAACTGCAATGCCAGAGTGGCAATGACTTTTGATTCTCCATATCTGCACTGTCAGGTGCAAAATAAACATTCATTTATTTAATAAATTAACAACAACTCTCCTTCAGTTCCTTATTTAAGAGATTTTAGTCTGATTTACTAAGAAAAATGGGTCACAATTTTTCTAAAGAAAAATCCCCTATGCACAAAGCATAGGCAAATATGGCCTGCAGTATTCCCAAACTATTTAGAGCCCACAGATTTGTACTAGCCAGCATGGTTCATATGTTTTTATAAAGTACACCACAATGTTGGAACAATGGTGCTTTGCAAAAGGAGGAAGGGAAGGGAGGTTTTTCCAACCCTTCTGCAGAATACACCCCAATTATCTTAACCTTGTGGGCTGGTATTGCACAGGAACCATTGCATCCAGGCAGCCCTGCTTAATAAGCCCAAACCCCAAGATTGAAGTGCATTTGGCAAAGGGGATTGGTCTTGTGGCAGGGTGCAGAGCAGAGTCATACTCTTCCTTCTTCCAATGAAGTGAGAGCTCCTTCTCACTCCTCTCTGCACTGCAGTTGCTGTACAGTCTATCCTCCTGCGACTTTCAATGTTAGGTGACATGCAAAGATGGGAGTCCAGGAGAATAGACTGTATAGCTGCTACAATGCGGAGAGGAGTGTGGAGGAGCTCTTACTTTGCTGGAAGAAGGTAAAGTATGAGATTGTTGCTGCTCTACACCAGGGTTAGGCCCACTTAACACCCCCTCCCCCCATTTAAAGTGGGGACCGGGGTGAGTGACACTGCTATTTATTTTATTCTTTT
The DNA here is from genome assembly GCF_040937935.1 of Hyperolius riggenbachi. Classification (NCBI taxonomy): domain Eukaryota; kingdom Metazoa; phylum Chordata; class Amphibia; order Anura; family Hyperoliidae; genus Hyperolius; species Hyperolius riggenbachi. Next base: position 226,268,564 of record NC_090649.1, read on the forward strand.
ATGAAAAAAAATTCTAAGTCATACTTTTCACACACGTGTAGTTCCTGTCAAAATTAGACAGCAGATTGCACAGCCACCACACAGTATTGTGCTGGCTGGCAATGAATAGAAAAATGTTCCCCTGTTCATTTCAGTGGGTGAGTGTAGCTGCATTAGCAGGTGGGCACAGCCCCTGATATACAGAGCAGCACCATAGTTTACTATTTCTGTACTGTACTGAAAAGCAGGAAGCATCGTTTCAGTAAACGCTGCCACACTAAAACGGGGAATCGCTACTTCCATCCCCTTGGCCCAGCAGATTGTCCTCCCAGTCCTGAACTTTTCGTACAGAAATAACATCCACAACATATAAAGCCCTGTGTAGCAATTATACAGCCAATTAGTACTTTTCTTAGGATCAGTAATGGGGAGGGCAATCGTTAAACTTACATTCTTTCCTTGTTTAGAACATAACATGGAAGTTCAGATAACTGTGTATTTAAAACTTTATATCATTCTTTTTGTCCCAAAGCATAGATAGTGAATTGTACTTCATATAAAATGAGGAAGCATAATCCCTCAGATTATCCCTAGGCTTTCTGTACTGCTACATTAGGCTGTGGCACATAACAGTTGGTCTCTTTCCACATAAAAAGCTTTATGCTTTGCCTAATTTAAAAAAATCTACTAAACGTCATAACTTTTTCCATGTACTACATCTGCTGCTTCTTCAAAGTCCTGAAAGTTGGTCTTCGTTTATGGATTTATTATTTTTATTTTTTTTGAGTGTGTAAAATAGTACATTTTATTGCAACTTCTAGATGAAAAGAGAGCTCCTGTAGGCTACCTGTTTCTGGCATATGTTACTAACCAATACCGTGTTTAGTAAATGCGGTACACAGAAAACTGATGCTTGACTTGCTACTATTCTCACAATCCCCACTCATACACGTCCACAACTAACAAATAACCTGAAACAGCTGTATGCAAGTTGGAATAATTAAGGCAATAGGTGTGCTTTAAATCAATGCTCCTGAGTACATACTTGGCCATAAAGGAAGAATTTTCATTGCTCTGCTGACTGTCTTGAAGTTATGTACTGTGATCCAAGATTTTGTACAGCTGAAAATGATGACCTGCAGTTACTTTCTTCTTTGTATATTACACAGCTTTTGCTTCTGTAGTGCCTGGGCTTCTAAGCCTCTTTTACCTCTGGGCACTCTGCAACTTGAGAAAAAAACTGTATTTCCAACTGCCCCCTGTTCATTTTACACTCTAATCATGGTAACCTGTAATAAATGCTTTTGCCTTCATTTCCAAACAGCATGACAGATTACCAGCTTGCCCCCAAACCAATTGGTAAATGAAGCTAGCAGACCATAAAAATGATAGGGAAAATTTAGTGACTGTGTCTTTAAAGCCATCTCAGTTAAATAAAAACAAACTAAAGGATTACGAATAAAATACGTATGAACAACCCTGCACATTATTTTGTGAGAGATTTTAGAGAACATCAATATTTTTATGCAACACTTTACAGAGAACACCAGGTAAGTTAAGGTGGCCATGTATCAGCCAACGTGCCACCAGATCAACCATTAAATAAATCCCTCTCTGATCGAACCTGATCAGAAAAGTGCTTTTTTGGCTGCCCACACACTGTACATCGATTTCCAATAGATTTCAGCATGAAATCTATTGGAAAGCATTCTGCAGATATTCTGCTGCTGTCCTGCTGCCGCCTCTCAAGTGTATATGTGCCCCTACCCCCCACCCGTACCTCTGTGTAGCATTGAAGGTGTGAATCATGGCCTGCTTCAGTTTTTTCGTTATCATTGTGTGTGCTTGTACTAGTGACAATGGCGCACGTAGTGATGATGCTGCATATGCCAATGTTACGTGGTACAGGCATTTGCAGCAAAAACTCTATTCACCTTTTTTCCCTTTCCTTGTTTATCTGTCCAATCATACGGGTACTCCCAACGTTATCACCCAACTCATTTAGTTTATCATTTATACTGAGTAGAGATGTGGCTTGCATAGATTTGCATCCACAGCCCTTCCCCTAGTGATGTCTTTTTTTGATTAATCAATACATAATTGTTGTTTATTTTTGAATTGTGCCTATATATGATTATTTCATACACAATGTGATGCTTGTCACTTGGGTATGCTAATGGGGACTCTTGTTTTTGAATAGAGGTGAACCTCCAACACTGCACATGGGTGGGACATATATACAGTGGTGTGAAAAACTATTTGCCCCCTTCCTGATTTCTTATTCTTTTGCATGTTTGTCACACTTAAAATGTTTCTGCTCATCAAAAACCGTTAACTATTAGTCAAAGATAACATAATTGAACACAAAATGCAGTTTTAAATGATGTTTTGTATTATTTAGTGAGAAAAAAACCTCAAAACCTACATGGCCCTGTGTGAAAAAGAAATTTATAGGTAAAAGGCTGCGCATCCCTGACCCAATACTGTACAATTGAATGGTTAATCGCTGTGGCGCACACCGCCCCCCCTGGACTAAAATGTACGCCCGCATCCAAACAATGCAATACTGGTCTATGGAGAAATTTTAGCTTCCATCATAGTTTTGCATGCAAAAATATAGATATACTGGACATCTGCACCAACGTGCTATCCTGTTTTGCATGGTAAGTATTTAGTTTAGTTTTGCATATGTTTTGCATCTGTCTGATTGCTGAGTGTGTATTTGAGCTATTTAAGCGGTGCATATGAGGTGGTGAGTCATTCAGATGCGGCCCATATTGGTGAGCGCTTGCTTTGTTTCCTGCTGAAAAAGAAATTGCCCCCTGAACCTAATAACTGGTTGGGCCACCCTTAGCAGCAATAACTGCAATCAAGCATTTGCGATAACTTGCAACGAGTCTTTTACAGCGCTCTGGAGGAATTTTGGCCCACTCATCTTTGCAGAATTGTTGTAATTCAGCTTTATTTGAGGGTTGTCTAGCATGAACCGCCTTTTTAAGGTCATGCCACAACATCTCAATAGAATTCAGTTCAGGACTTTGACTAGGCCTCTCCAAAGTCTTCATTTTGTTTTTCTTCAGCCATTCAGAGGTGAATTTGCTGGTGTGTTTTGGGTCATTGTCCTGCTGCAGCACCCAAGATCGCTTCAGCTTGAGTTGACGAACAGATGGCCGGACATTCTCCTTCAGGATTTTTTGGCAGACAGTAGAATTCATGGTTCCATCTATCACAGCGTGCCTTCAGGTCCTGAAGCAGCAAAACAACCCAAAACCATCACACTACCACCACCATATTTTACTGTTGGTATGATGTTCTTCTGCTGAAATGCTGTGTTACTTCTACGCCAGAAGTAACGGGACACGCACCTTCCAAAAAGTTCAACTTTTGTCTCGTCGGTCCACAAGGTATTTTCCCCAAAGTCTTGGCAATCATTGAGAATTTTTTTAGCAAAATTGAGACGAGCCTTAATGTTCTTTTTGCTTAAAAGTGGTTTGCTCCATGGATATCTTCCATGCAGACCGTTTTTGCCCAATCTCTTTCTTATGGTGGAGTCGTGAACACTGACCTTAATTGAGGCAAGTGAGGCCTGCAGTTCTTTAGATGTTGTCCTGGGGTCTTTTGTGGCCTCTCGGATGAGTTTTCTCTGCGCTCTTGGGGTAATTTTGGTCAGCCGGCCACTCCTGGGAAGGTTCATCACTGTTCCATGTGTTTGCCATTTGTGGATAATGGCTCTCACTGTGGTTTGCTGGCGTCCCAAAGCTTTAGAAATGGCTTTATAACCTTTACCAGACTGATAGATTTCAATAACAGTACTTTTGTTCTCATTTGTTCCTGAATTTCTTTGGATCTTGGCATGATGTATAGCTTGTGAGGTGCTTTTGGTCTACTTCTCTGTGTCAGATAGCTCCTATTTAAGTGATTTCTTGATTGAAACAGGTGTGGCAGTAATCAGGCCTGGGGGTGACTACAGAAATTGAACTCCTTTAAGTTATTTTTTAACAAGGGTGGGGGGGCAATCACTTTTTCACACAGGGCCATGTAGATTTGGAGTTTTTTTTCTCACTAAACTGCATTTTGTGTTCAATTAGGTTATCTTTGACTAATAGTTAACGGTTTTTGATGAGCAGAAACATTTAAGTGTGACAAACATGCAAAATAATAAGAAATCAGGAAGGGGGCAAATATTTTTTCACACCACTGTATATTGGTAGGGAAATTGGCCGTGAGTCAGTCGTTTATCATGAAATTGAACGCTGTTACCACTGCACACCTAGTCGAGCCCTTGCACCCAAAATATTCCATTGTTCCTGATCGATCTTTTCGACTGATTTCAGCTGGAAAAATTCATCAAAAGATTGATCACGTGACTATGTTGTGGTACCAATTCTCATTCAGCCAACACAATCAGTTGTTGTATGGGTACCCATACATGACACAATTCTATAGCAGCACAATTTCCTTTCAGTCTATTTATTTGGATAATGGTCAGTGTTACCAAATCCTTCTGGAAATATGTACCGTAGTCCATGATAATGTTTTTTAATTTTACTTTTTTTCCCCTTTAGCTGCCACCTCTCAATATGTTTTTCTAATATGCTAAAAAGTTGTTTTTGGTTTTAGTGTTATAATATAATGCATTTTTTTTATTTCTTTTTAACACAGCAAGGCATACAGCTTGTCCAGTGGAAAGAGGCTGGTCTTACCTAGAACTGCCTAATTTATAGGCAGAGAAAATTCTGGGCATAAAAAGCAAGGAAGGGATTAAATGGCCTCATTTTCTAAGAAGTACAATTCACAGGCTGTATAATTCAGGAAAATATTTCATAAACAATGGAAGAAACTGAATGGAGAAGAAGTGTACCAGAGGTGAGATTTATATGGAGGCAGACATATTTATTTCCTTTTAAACAATACCAGTTGCCTGGCTATCCAGCTGATCATCTGCCTCTAACCAAAGACTCTGAACAAGCTTGCAGCAGTTCAGGTGTTTTTGACAATATTGTCAGCAGATCTGACAAGATTAGCCACATGCTTGTTTCTGGTGTTATTCAGCTGCAGCCAAATAGACCAGCAGGGCTGCCAGGCAACTGGTATTGTTTAAAAGGAAACAAATATGGCAGCCTCTAGATCCCTCTTACCTTGGGTTCACTTTAAATGTACCTGCATATCAACATTTTGTTTTTAAATGAGCAGCAAATTTACTGTAACTTAAATTAAAAACTAGGTTCCAACATAAGAAATTCAAACAAATGTTGAAAATGACATAATGATCTCTTTGTAATGACATTCATGTATTTGTATTTTTGGCAGAGTGTGGATGTGTACAGCAGAGGAAGTGAATTACAACACAGTGTGAAGTCCTCAGCCTCTCATGCCATTAAAGTGATTCTGAAATTAAAGATGTCACCACCACTAAGAAAAATACCTTATCAGTATTATTATTATTATTATTATTATGTATTTAAATAGTGGTGACATCCTCTGCGGTACGTTAGAAAGTACATAGTCATGGCAGTAGTGAGCAGTTATTTTGCTGCAGCTTCCAGCTCTTAAAGGATAACTGTCAGGACTGTCAGGAAAAAAAATAACATTTTAAATACATGCATATAAAATGCAATTTTTTCCTGAGAAAATGCACTGTAAATTACCTTTTTCCTGGCACTTACAGTAAGTAGTGAAAATATCCTAACATTTCCTAACATTTGTATAGCACTTTTCTCCTGTTGGACTCTTGAGCTGCAGTCACTAAGGACGCGCTCAAAGGGCCACCACCCTGCAGTGTTAGGAAGTCTTGCCCAAGGACTCCCACGTCAAAAAGCACAGCCCTTAACCAGTACACTATCCAGCCATGACAGATGTCAGGTTTTGGACTAGTCCATCTCCTCATAAGGGAGATTCTCCGTTATTTTCATGTTTACAAAAGCACTTACTGAACTATGGTTGCCTTGTCGAACTGCTGAAATAGTGTGAAAACAAAGTAGGCAAGCTGGCTGACATATACGTATAGACCCTTCACAGGGAATTATTTTGTAAATGATAAAGGTAATACTAAGAATCAGAGAATCTCCTATGAGGGCTAGTCCACACTAGGTGCGGAAACGTATCCGTGGCTGCATTTTTCAGCCCTGATGAAAAACGGAGTCCCGGATACTAATGTTAAAAATAGCAGCCGTCCTCAGCCAAGAAAAGAACGGATCCGTCTGCGTTTGCAGGGACCCGTTTTCAAAACCTGAACGGAAGGTCCGGAATTGCTGCATTTTTACGGACCATGGATAGGTAGTAAAAAGCAATGGGAAAATGCAACTCCATCTCCACAGGCACTATAGCACCAAAAACAGATGAAAAAACAGATAGCCTGAACTGTATTATTGGCCCAAAAAATCCTCCCACTACCTTCCTAATGATAGAGACGTTTTCTGTACGTTTTTTGGGGTAAAAATCTGAACGGAAACTGATGCAAAACTGATGCACTTTATTTTTTTAAACGGATCAGTTTGCGGTCTGGTGGTACTTCCCCTGATCCCGGACTGCAGCGTCCGTCCTGCAACCATGCCTAGTGTGGACCTAGCCTGAGGGGAAGGATCAGTCCAAACTGTCAGATTTGTCAGGTTTTTACTACCTATTGTAAGTGACAGCAACATAGGACAAAAAGATATCACAACCTTAGGGCTCAGACACACTATAAGCACTTTTCTAAACGCTTTTTGGTCTCCAGAGCTCTCTGAGAGCCTTTTAAAAAATGGTCCCATTGACTTAAATTTAATTATTTGTTATTGAAGTTGGCAGCTGCCTATTAATCACATGGCACTTTAGGTATAGGGAATGAATGGTGGTGATGTATGTGTTGCTGATTGAGGGTTATGGTATGAGTGTTGTCATTTCCCTCTGACTTATACTAGGAGTTATTAGATATACAGGGTGAGCCCCCACCTCCCCATCTCACAAATTGATTACTAAGCATTAATAATAATAATAGTGGAAGGGGGAGTACTTCTTGTATGGGCACTTCAATATCACAATTCCAACTTCCTCAAACCCATTGATAACCATCAATGATAGTCCACAGTGGCTCCAAGAGTGCTTAAATATAAAATGTGCTTGGATCTCTAGCCCAGGGTACTAACACAACATCATACTATCCACATACGTGACATGAGCCTCTACTTATCTCAAATAGGGCTACTGTTAATCTGTGCCTCTGGTTATCTACTGCACCACCCAGTTCTAGCTATCTCTTAATTGTAGGTTCTGAATTGTAACACAAATGGTAACATGTCTCGGGCAGCATGAACAAAGCTGTCTCTGGTTTATTATTGCCATCCTGCCAAAACCTTTCCCCATGTTGGACGCCACATTAGAGCTGGCAGGGAGCTCACTGGAAAGCTCCATAAACATGAACTAGTAAATATATGGGGTATTTTAAACCATAATTCCTCTTTCTATTTCTGTATTTTTTCCGGATTGCACTTAATCCCATGCCAATACTAAAAATACTAATCTTTAATAAGACAGTAAACACCAAGAACAACATTTTACAGGTATCTTTAGAAGATGGACTGCAGACTGCCTGTAGTGTCTTAAAACAAATATGAAGTGAAAATTAACTTATGAGATAATGATTTGTATGTGTAGTATGCAGGGCCGGCCCACTCATGAGGCGGGGTGAAACGTTTGCCTCAGGCGTCAAACTTCTAGGGGCGGCACCCGCCCATCCGTGGGTGCGGGGGGGGGGGGGCGCCGAGCCGGAGGGGTAGCGGGCAGGACGGGGGTATTGGACCTAGCGGTGGGGAGGGGGGTCGGACCCTCCCTCCCTCGTCTGGGTCCCCCGATCTGCGCTCCATTCCAGCTGTAATAGGAAGCAGCCGATGCCCAATCATAAGAGGCACGGGCGGGGAGGACTCACCTTATCCGCGTTCTACTGTGCGCTTCACTGACGTCACTTCCTGCATCGCCGTCCACTTACAATACAGTGGGCGGCGATGCAGGAAGTGACGACCCCCCTCCCCACCGCTAGGCCCAATACCCCCGTCCTGCCCGCTACCCCTCCGGATCGGCGGCCCCCACGGGGGGGGGGGGGGGGCCTCGGCAACAATTTTATTTTATAAATTTGCCTCAGGCGGCAAAAAGTCTAGGGCCGGCCCTGGTAGTATGGATAATAAGTAGAACATTAGTAGCAAAGAAAAGAGTCTCATACTGTTTTCCAGTACAGTAAGAGTTAAATAAAACCCTTAAGTTATTATCTATGCAAGCTTCTCTGAGCTATTCGACTATTTTAGTCAAACTCAGTCCTGTTTTATGAAGTGCTTAGAGAGCCAAGAAACAGTGAGAGACAGCTTGAGATAAGGGTATACTGCAGGAAAGTTCAAATGATCAATAGCTCTGCTCTGTTTTACATCTTCTTCCACAGTTGAGTCAGCACCATCAGAGGCATACAGTTGAGTCAGCACCATCAGAGGTATACAGTTGAGTCAGCACCATCAGAGGCATACAGTTGAGTCAGCACCATCAGAGGCATACAGTTGAGTCAGCACCATCAGAGGCATACAGTTGAGTCAGCACCATCAGAGGTATACAGTTGAGTCAGCACCATCAGAGGCATACAGTTGAGTCAGCACCATCAGAGGTATACAGTTGAGTCAGCACCATCAGAGGTATACAGTTGAGTCAGCACCATCAGAGGCATACAGTTGAGTCAGCACCATCAGAGGTAAAGCTCTTTTATTGGTTTACAAGCAGCATGATCATCATCTGTCCAGCAGCGACAGATCCGCTGTTTCGGTCACCAGACCTTTTTCAAGCTGTGTAAGTTGATATCATCTGGACAGATGATGATCATGCTGCTTTTAAACCAATAAAAAATTGCTACTTATGTTCTATTTATTATGTGTACTACACATACAATTAATTATTTCATAAGTTAATTTTTGCTTCAGATTTGCTTTAAATGTCAGAGTGTGCCCGTACCTTTAGCAGTGTTAGGTGTCCAGGGCCTGGGTGTCATCTTCTCAGATTCCCCTTGAATTCCACAAGAGAAGTGCCAGAGCGCATTTATATCCTCAAATAGCCACACTATGAATTTATAGAAGGACCACTGCAGGGTAGTTGTGCTGGCTGCCACAAGGGACAAACTGTTGGTGTGAAAGGTCTGGGGTGGTTCTCCAACTTGAGCCTCCATGTGCCCTCAGTCTCGTTCTCCTCAGAACTCAGAACTCTACTCAAATATAAGTCCGCAAGTAGCAATTTATGAGAGGATAGTAATTGACCTCCCCAAAGTGGAATCAATAGATCTCCAATAAGATGCTCTCAGGAGGCAGGATTCAGCAGGCCAACACCTGTAGATTGCATTGGAAGGTTTGTTTACAGATCAGGTGGCCTTGTGTGACAAGCTAATCTCTGCAGAAAAAGTGGCTAGTCCTCATGGGGAGGTAATGATTGAGCGATAAGGGCTGTTGAGCACATGAGAATATGTATTTGCATGATTCAATTTATGAAATAGTGCCGGGCAACTATTAGCTTGCCCGGCTTTATATTTGCACTTGACTCAATTAGTAATCTTAGTATTTTTTTACCCTGGCATCTGTGAGTACCTAGTCAGACACAGACACAGACACAGAACATTTATATCGCGCTTTTCTCCTGGCGGACTCAAAGCGCCAGAGCTGCAGCCACTAGGACGCGCTCTATAGGCAGTAGCAGTGTTAAGGAGACCTGCCCAAGGTCTCCTACTGAATAGGTGCTGGCTTACTGAACAGACAGAGCCGAGATTAGAACCCATGTCTCCTGTGTCAGAGGCAAAGCCCTTAACCAGTACACTATCCAGCCACTAGTCATGCTCCTATTCAACGCACTACTCATAACTCGCACTCACTGACCTTAGTTTATCAGAATAAAGTACACATACTTCATCTAGATGATGTGGACACGAAAAATGAAAACCCACCTCCCCATTCCCACTCAGGCCCCTTAGAAATCGCTATGGCTGTAATTATCCACATGCTGTTGGCAATGTTCTCCACTGCTTTCTAACCATTTCCCTCTCCCCACAGGCATAAACACAGAGTCTTTTTGATCTTAGCATTTGAAGCTTATGCTCTATCCTGCTGAAAAGTCTTGAGGACAGTCAGCAATTATGAACGGTTGACACAACTTTTCCACGGGAGTACCTCTGTAAAGATTACAATTTTTTTATTGTTCAGCAGAGAATACTGTATAGCTAATTACTGAGGTGAAAAAATGAACAGAAACGCAGTGCAGCATTGTGCAACATAAATAACCCCACTATTCCTGTCAATTTTCATTTCCCTTTAATAGTTTTCCTGTTAATAGAACATTCTAGTAGCAGCGCCTGGACAAAAGCCATGGCCTTGCATCTATCAATATTAAAGCTGAGCTGTCACCAAGCAGAGCAGTGACAAATTCCAGAAGCCTGCACTAAACACATGGCTTCATGACACAGCACACTGTTTATGAATGGTAACATACCATAATAGACAACAGATATACAGCCATGCATGGTATTCCAAACATTTTGTGTGCATGTTTTCCTGTTTGTGGTCAGAAATGCCCTTAATATTTATACCGGACATTTTAGGCTCTATGCCTAATAACATAACAAGCAAAGAAAGTCAGACATAATTAAGTTCAATGCATGAGTTGCTGGAGAGAAGCAGGGACTAAGTGTGTAGACACAACTTCATTTTGGATGACTGTGATCACCTTGTACTTGGTATATCAAGCATGGCAGGAAAGAGGGCAGAGGCCACTGGCATTAATGGTGCATAAGCAACAGCTGCACAGCTTTGCCCTACATTGAGCAGTACAAAGATATAAAATACCTGCTGAAATCTAATAGCTAGTGGTGCACTGTAGTCAGTGCAGAAAAGTATTAAGTTGAAATGGGGCCCTAGGCAAGATAGCAGTTTTTGCCCACTGCTGATGACCACCTGTTTTTCTGTTGTTTTTATTTTTTGTAGGATTTGGTGGAACAGCTTCCACCAGGCCTCTAGACTCTACCAAGGCCCTAGGCAACTGCCTAGGTTTTCCTTGCAGATGATCTGACTCTGGGTCAGAGAGATATCAATTGTTTTCCTGGTCCATCATACATCAATGTGAGGCAGACTAATGCTCACTAATACCCTTTATTAACCACTTGCCGACCGCGCACTCATACCGCGCGTCGGCAAAGTGGCAGCTGCAGGACCAGCGACGCAGTACTGCGTCGCCAGCTGCAGCCTAATTAACGAGCGATCGCACGGCTGTAGCCGCACGATCGCTACGTCACACTGTTGGGCACCCTTGTGACTTCAGCCCGCCGGCCAATCAGCAGCGCCGGCGGGCTGTACTTTTTCAAATTGGCCAATACAATGAGTATAATACAGTTTGTTTACGTAACAAACTGTATTATACTGCCTGCCTCCCGCTGGTGGTCACACTTAGCGATCGACCACCAGCGAGGAGAGCAGGCACAGTAAGAGTGCACACACACACACCTTAGGAGCCCCACAGACCCCCCGATCACCCGCAGCACCCATCAGACACCCCCCTGTACCCCCCTGATCAGACCTAACCACCCCCATATCACCCATCAATAAATCCCTGTCACCACCTGTCACTTCTATCCATCAGAGCAGACCCCCAACTACCCCTTAGGGGTATCTGATCACCCCCCACACCTCCAGATCTCCCCCCTCCCCCCCTCCCCCCCCCTGTATACTGAACCTATCTATCTCCCCTGCATCTGTCTATCTCCCCAGCGATTAGCTGCCAATCACCTATCAGTCACCTGTCAATCATCCCTTGTCACCACCTGTCACTGGCCCCCATTAGATCAGACCCCCAACTGCCCCTTAGGGGCTTCTGATCACCCACCCACCCTTTCAGATCCCACCGAGACACCCCCCCTGATCACATCAGCAGTCCATTGTTTACATCTGTTTTTCCCTGTAAACACCCACTTATCACCCGTCAATAACCCATCTATCACCCCCTGTCACCACCTGTCACTCCTATCCATCAGATTAGACCCCCAACTACCCCTTAGGGGTATCTGATCACCCCCCACCCCTTCCGATCCTCCACACACCGTCCTAGTTCATTGATTGCGTATATTCTCCCCCCTGCCACTGTGTATCTTATCTCCTGTCTGTAAGGCTTGATTGTGCTTTGTTTGGCTACAATTGTCTCAATTGCACTGTGATTGGCATCGATTGTCGTTTGATTGGCTTCGATTGTCACGTAATTTGTTTTCGATTGTCGCGTGATTGGCTTCAATTGCCCGTAATTGGTTTTGATTTTGCCAATTACCCACTGATTGGCTATTTTGCCCTGTGATTAGCATCGATTGTCGTGTGATTGGCTTCAATTGTCACGTAATTGGTTTTTGATTGTCGCGTTATTGGATTCAATTGGTCCGTGATTGGCTTTGATTGCGCCGATTGCTGTAATTGTGTTGTAATTGTCTCGTGATTGTTTTTGATTATTTGTGATTGCTCTCTGATCCCCAACCCCCCCCCCCCCCCCCCCCCTCACCATCACTATCCTAGTGATCTAAAAACTTTTTTAGTATCACTAGTGGTAACAAACAGTTAGGCCAGTTAGCTAAGCAAAAGGGTTGTTAGTGTCAGTTAGTGCTCAGCCCACTGCACCACAGTCACTAATTAGCGTCATCACTGTCGCTAATCAGCATTGGTACTATATAGTATCTGTAAGTGATTATTAGTGATCACAGTCAGATCTATATTAGGGTCTCTAGGATCCACAAAAAAACGCAGTGTTTGCCCGATCAGACCTGATCGTTCGCCTGCACTGCGTTCAGCCCGCCCCACCGCAGTGACAGAAATTTCTTTTTTCTGATCACTGCAAAAAACACTGTACACAAGCTGTGGCACTGTAAACATCAGTTTTGATTTTTTTTATCTAAACTCAGTGACCACAGCTTTCTACCTCTCAAGTACTCCCTTTCGCTAGGTAGGTGCTCTTTTCCTGGGTAGTCTCAGAGGAATACCTCCTAAATTTAGCAGGCCACCATGGCAAAAAAGAGGTTTTCCAATGAAGACATCTACAGGTACATGGACCAGTTGGATGAGGATGATTGGGTCGACTTATTCGACGAATCTTCGGGTTCAGAGTACGATCCTGTAGACAGCAGTGGCTCTCTGACCGATAGTTCCGATGACGAGGTTGAGGTCCCGGCTAGAGCCAGGCGTACCACACCCCATGTCACTGGACTGCAGGTGGCGGAAGATCAGTCTCAAGGGCAGCAGAGTGGCGCTGATCTGATTTTTCTTGGTGAGGCATGCACCAGCAGCGCAGCATCTCCTGGACCTATCAACACCAGTACTTCCGCAGAAGACCCTGATGAAGTGGCGGACACCATCCTGGAAGTAGAAACTGGTTCGGTGGTACGTGAATTAAGATCCGATCCGCAGCCACCAAGTAGACGGGCCCGTACTCCCATTGGTTTTCCAGAGGTGCTGGCAAACCCTGATTGGCATTCCCCTGATCCCGCCACACCCATACTGCCCCCTTTCACCGCCCAGTCTGGAGTCCAGGTGGAGACAGTTGAACTAGGATCGACCCTAGACTTTTTTGAACTGTTCCTCACCCAGGATCTCCTTGACTTAATTGTGGCTGAGACCAACCTATATGCCACACAATTTATAACCGCCCATCCGAAAAGCTGCCACGCCCAGCCTTTTCGGTGGAAACCACTCCAAGTTTCCGAACTTAAAATTTTTTTGGGCCTTCTCCTCAACATGGGTATTACTAAAAAAAATGTATTGCGCTCTTATTGGTCTACACGCCAAATACATAACATGCCCGTGTTCTCTGCTGCCATGTCCAGGGCGCGATTTGAGATCATCCTGCGCTTCCTGCATTTCAATGACAACGACACCTGTCATGAAAGAGACCACCCAGCTTATGACCGGCTCCACAAAATTCGGCCCCTCATAGACCACCTGTCATCCACATTTGCAGATGCTTATACCCCTGAACAGAACATCTGTGTAGATGAGTCCCTCGTACATTTTACCGGGCGCCTTGGCATCAAAAAGTACATCCCAAGCAAGCGCGCCCGGTATGGGGTGAAACTGTATAAGCTCTGTGATAGAGCCACAGGCTATACATCTCGTTTTAGGGTCTATGAGGGAAAAGACTCAAAATTGGAGCCGGTCGGATGTCCTGACTACCTGGGGAGCAGTGGAAAGATTGTGTGGGACTTGGTGTCACCCTTGTTCCAGAAGGGGTACCATCTTTATGTGGACAACTTTTACACAAGTGTGGCCCTCTTTCAACACTTAAAGTTAGAAGGAATCCGATGCTGTGGCACCGTGCGGCCTAGTCGCCGGGGCTTCCCCCAACAGCTCGTTAACACCAGACTTCAACGGGGGGAGAGGACCGCCTTGTGTACCGATGACTTGCTCTCGGTGAAATGGAAGGACAAGAGGGACGTTTACCTTCTGTCTACCATTCACACAGACACGACAGTACAAATTACACGGGCAACAGAGGTCATTGAAAAGCCCCTCGCCGTCCACAGCTATAATGCCAACATGGGAGGGGTGGACTTCAATGACCAGCTGTTGGGGCCCTATTTAATTTCCCGGAAAACCAGACGCTGGTATAAGAAAGTGTCTGTGTATTTAATTCAATTGGCGATGTACAACAGCTTTGTTCTCTACAGTAAGGCTGGGAGAACTGGATCTTTCCTTCAATTCCAGGAAGACATTGTTTCGGCACTCCTCTATCCAGAAGGTGCCAGAGCCCAACCCCCAAATGCAACTAGCAGGCTGCATGGAAGGCATTACGCCTACCCGATTCCCAGTACCCAAACTCAACGCAACCCCAGAAAAAGATGTCGTGTCTGCAGCAAGGCTGGAATAAGGCGTGACACCCCCGTTTACTGTCCCCGCTGTCCTGACCAGCCTGGCCTATGCCTAGGGGAGTGTTATGAGAGGTACCACAAGAAGACACACTTTTAGAACCTAGGGAACTACAGACACAGCAGTAGGCACACAAGGGTCTCTCAGTGCTATTTCACACTGGCGTGATGCGTTAGGGCAAATTGCCTAGCGAAAGTCACACTTTGCGGTCCCCCCCTACGCCGGAAGTGCTTGACTTAACGCTAGTGCATGCCTATGTTACTGCGTGGCTTCTGCGGCAATTTGGGTCGGCCCGGAAGTCATGTTAGTCTACGGCGACGCAGTTAATTACTAGGCCGAATGCTACTCTTGTGGTATTCCCTGAAGATCTATTTTGGGCGAGACGGTGCGGCGGGCTCGACCGACCGGATAGGCCAGTATGCAGTGTGAACCCAAACATCAGGTTTTGAGAGATCCAAATACACTGGCCTGCCAGAAACCTCTCCTTTCACTTGGGACAGAATGCATAATGTACTTCGCCACATATCTGTGCGATTTGCACTTTGCACATTGACCCATGGGGGAGGAGAAGTTTATCCTCAGCTCGCAGGTAAAAAAAAAACAAAACAAAAAAAAAACAGGTAAGCAAAAAAGTTAATATTTGGTTACCAATGTTATTGTTTGGTTTGAACATATTTAATAAAGTTTAAAAAGTTAATGTTATTGAAGTGCTTTGCTGCTTGCTTGCTTTTTTTTTTTTTTTTTTTTTCTTCTTCTCTCTTTTTTTCCAACCGACCAATCAGCTGCAGCACTGATGATGCATCCTGACAGAAGCATTGCGCTTCTGTCAGGTTACACAAAATCGGTGCATGCAGCGCTGTAGGACGAGATTTCTCCTCCACAGTAAAAAAGATACGTTTGCCGAGGCATATGGGCCAAGATGTGGTGTTGGGGATTCATATGCTTTGGCAAGCACTTTGTATCAAAAAAGAACTCAAGCAATGATTTCTCCATTCACATCGATCAATGTGGATGAATAAATCAGGATTGCCTGGGCATACGAGTTGGTGGGTTTGGATATTTGGGGTGGCAGCTCCTATGTCCAGGTGGACGCCTTCCCCTCCTTTTTGTTTTGTTTTTTTCGTTTTTCTTCTCTCTTTTTTCTATCCAGACCGACCGACCGACCGATCAATCAGTTGCAGCACTGATGGTGCATCCTGACAGAAGCATTGCGCTTCTGTCAGGTTACACAAAATCGGTGCATGCAGCGCTGTAGGACGAGATTTCTCCTCCACAGTAAAAAAGATACGTTTGCCGAGGCATATGGGCCAAGGTGTGGTGTTGGGGATTCATATGCTTTGGCAAGCACTTTGTATCAAAAAAGAACTCAAGCAATGATTTCTCCATTCACATCGATCAATGTGGATGAATAAATCAGGATTGCCTGGGCATACGAGCTGGTGGGTTTGGATTTTTGGGGTGGCAGCTCCTATGTCCAGGCGGACGCCTTCCCCTCCTTTTTGTTTTGTTTTTTTCGTTTTTCTTCTCTCTTTTTTCTATCCAGACCGACCGACCGACCAATCAGCTGCAGCACTGATGGTGCATCCTGACAGAAGCATTGCGCTTCTGTCAGGTTACACAAAATCGGTGCATGCAGCGCTGTAGGACGAGATTTCTCCTCCACAGTAAAAAAGATACGTTTGCCGAGGCATATGGGCCAAGGTGTGGTGTTGGGGATTCATATGCTTTGGCAAGCACTTTGTATCAAAAAAGAACTCAAGCAATGATTTCTCCATTCACATCGATCAATGTGGATGAATAAATCAGGATTGCCTGGGCATACGAGCTGGTGGGTTTGGATTTTTGGGGTGGCAGCTCCTATGTCCAGGCGGACGCCTTCCCCTCCTTTTTGTTTTGTTTTTTTCGTTTTTCTTCTCTCTTTTTTCTATCCAGACCGACCGACCGACCAATCAGCTGCAGCACTGATGGTGCATCCTGACAGAAGCATTGCGCTTCTGTCAGGTTAGACAAAATCGGTGCATGCAGCGCTGTAGGACGAGATTTCTCCTCCACAGTAAAAAAGATACGTTTGCCGAGGCATATGGGCCAAGGTGTGGTGTTGGGGATTCATATGCTTTGGCAAGCACTTTGTATCAAAAAAGAACTCAAGCAATGATTTCTCCATTCACATCGATCAATGTGGATGAATAAATCAGGATTGCCTGGGCATACGAGCTGGTGGGTTTGGATTTTTGGGGTGGCAGCTCCTATGTCCAGGCGGACGCCTTCCCCTCCTTTTTGTTTTGTTTTTTTCGTTTTTCTTCTCTCTTTTTTCTATCCAGACCGACCGACCGACCGACCAATCAGCTGCAGCACTGATGGTGCATCCTGACAGAAGCATTGCGCTTCTGTCAGGATACACAAAATCGGTGCATGCAGCGCTGTAGGACGAGATTTCTCCTCCACAGTAAAAAAGATACGTTTGCCAAGGCATATGGGCCGAGGAGCGGTGTTGGGGTTCATATGCTTTGGCAAGCACTTTGTATCAAAAAAGAACTCAAGCAATGATTTCTCCATTCACATCGATCGATGTGGATGAATAAATCAGGTTTGCCTGGGCATACGAGCTGGTGGGTTTGGATTTTTGGGGCGGCAGCTCCTATGTCCCTCTTTCTTTTCTTTTTGTTTCACATTTTTTGGCAGATATTTGTTCATCCACATTGATCGATGCGAATGAAGTGATGTTTGCCGTTCATTTTTCCTTTCAGCCCAGAATGCACTACCTGTATGCCCAATATAAGGAGTATAGCAGAAATACTGGCCATACATGTAATGATTGCAGAGGCCCTAAAATGCCAGGACAGACCCCACAAATGACCCCATTTTGGAAAGAGGACACCCCAAAGTATTCCGTGAGGTGCATGGTGAGTTCATAGAAGATTTTGTTTTTTGTCACAAGTTAGCATAAATTGTTTTTTTTTGTTTTTTTTCACAAAGTATCCTTTTCTGCTAACTTGTGACAAAAAATAATTTTTTTTATAAACTCACCATGCCCCTCATGGAATACTTTGTGGTGTCTTATTTTTAAAATGGGGTCATTTGTGGGGTTTGTTAACTGTCCTGTCATGTGGGGGGGGGGGCTAAATTGTGAGCACCCCTGTAAAGCCCAAAGGTAGTCATTGCACGTTGGGCCCCTTAGCGCAGTTAGGCTGCAAAAAAGTGCCACACGTGCTATCGCCGTACCCGGGAGAAGTAGACCAATGTGTTTTAGGGTGTATTTTTACACATACCCATGATGGGTAGAAGAAATCACTCTGTAAATGACAATTTTTTTATTTTTTTTACACACATTTGTCCATTTACAGAGATATTTCTCCCACCCAATATGGGTATGTGTAAAAATACACCCCAAAACACATTGTACTACCTCTCCCGAGTACGGCAATACCACATGTGTGGCACTTTTTTGCACCCTAACTGCGCTAAGGGGCCCAGAGTCCAATGAGTACCGTTAGCATTTCACAGGTCATTTTGAGAAATTTGGTTTCAAGACTACTCCTCACGGTTTAGGGCCCCTAAAATGCCAGAGCAGTATAGGAACCCCACAAATGACACCATTTTAGAAAGAAGACACCCCAAGGTACTCAATTAGGAGTATGGTGAGTTCATAGAAGATTTTACTTTTTGTCACAAGTTAGCGGAAAATGATTTTTATTGGGGTTTTTTTTACCAAGTGTCATTTTCCGCTAACTTGTGACAAAAAAAAATCTTCTATGAACTCACCATACTCCTAACGGAATACCTTGGGATGTCCTCTTTGTAAAATGGGGTCATTTGTGGGGTTCCTATACTGCTCTGGCATTTTAGGGGCCCTAAACCGTGAGGAGTAGTCTTGAAACCAAATTTCTCAAAATGACCTGTGAAATGGTAACGGTACTCATTGGACTCTGGGCCCCTTAGCGCAGTTAGGGTGCAAAAAAGTGCCACATATGTGGTATCGCCGTACTCGGGAGAAGTAGTACAATGTGTTTTGGGGTGTATTTTTATACATACCCATATTGGGTGGGAGAAATATCTCTGTAAATGGACAATTGTGTGTAAAGAAATCAAAAAATTGTCATTTACAGAGATATTTCTCCCACCCAATATGGGTATGTGTAAAAATACACCCCAAAACACATTGTACTACTTCTCCCGAGTACGGCGATACCACATGTGTGGCCCTTTTTTGCACCCTAACTGCGCTAAGGGGCCCAGAGTCCAATGAGTACCTTTAGCATTTCACAGGTCATTTTGAAACATTTGGTTTCAAGACTACTCCTCACGGTTTAGGGCCCCTAAAATGCCAGAGCAGTATAGGAACCACACAAATGACCCCATTTTAGAAAGAAGACACCCCAAGGTACTCAATTAGGAGTATGGTGAGTTCATAGAAGATTTTGCTTTTTGTCACAAGTTAGCGGAAAATGATTTTTATTGGTTCTTTTTACCAAGTGTCATTTTCCACTAACTTGTGACAAAAAATGAAATCTTCTATGAACTCACCATACTCCTAACGGAATACCTTGGGATGTCCTCTTTGTAAAATGGGGTCATTTGTGGGGTTCCTATACTGTCCTGGCATTTTAGGGGCCCTAAACCGTGAGGAGTAGTCTTGAAACCAAATTTCTCAAAATGACCTGTGAAATGCTAACGGTACTCATTGGACTCTGGGCCCCTTAGCGCAGTTAGGGTGCAAAAAAAGTGCCACACATGTGGTACCGCCGTACTCAGGAGAAGTAGTATTATGTGTTTTGGGGTGTATTTTTACACATACCCATATTGGGTGGGAGAAATATCTCTGTAAATGGACAATTGTGTGTAAAGAAATCAAAAAATTGTCATTTACAGAGATATTTCTCCCACCCAATATGGGTATGTGTAAAAATACACCCCAAAACACATTGTACTACTTCTCCCGAGTACGGCGATACCACGTGTGTGGCCCTTTTTTGCACCCTAACTGCGCTAAGGGGCCCAGAGTCCAATGAGTACCTTTAGCATTTCACAGGTCATTTTGAAACATTTGGTTTCAAGACTACTCCTCACGGTTTAGGGCCCCTAAAATGCCAGAGCAGTATAGGAACCCCACAAATGACCCCATTTTAGAAAGAAGACACCCCAAGGTACTCAATTAGGAGTATGGTGAGTTCATAGAAGATTTAGCTTTTTGTCACAAGTTAGCGGAAAATGATTTTTATTGGTTTTTTTTTACCAAGTGTCATTTTCCACTAACTTGTGACAAAAAATAAAACTTCTATGAACTCACCATACTCCTAACGGAATACCTTGGGATGTCCTCTTTGTAAAATGAGGTCATTTGTGGGGTTCCTATACTGTCCTGGCATTTTAGGGGCCCTAAACCGTGAGGAGTAGTCTTGAAACAAATTTCTCAAAATGACCTGTGAAATGCTAACGATACTCATTGGACTCTGGGCCCCTTAGCGCAGTTAGGGTGCAAAAAAGTGCCACACATGTGGTACCGCCGTACTCAGGAGAAGTAGTATTATGTGTTTTGGGGTGTATTTTTACACATACCCATATTGGGTGGGAGAAATATCTCTGTAAATGGACAATTGTGTGTAAAGAAATCAAAAAATTGTCATTTACAGAGATATTTCTCCCACCCAATATGGGTATGTGTAAAAATACACCCCAAAACACATTGTACTACTTCTCCCGAGTACGGCGATACCACGTGTGTGGCCCTTTTTTGCACCCTAACTGCGCTAAGGGGCCCAGAGTCCAATGAGTACCTTTAGCATTTCACGGGTCATTTTGAAACATTTGGTTTCAAGACTACTCCTCACGGTTTAGGGCCCCTAAAATGCCAGAGCAGTATAGGAACCCCACAAATGACCCCATTTTAGAAAGAAGACACCCCAAGGTACTCAATTAGGAGTATGGTGAGTTCATAGAAGATTTAGCTTTTTGTCACAAGTTAGCGGAAAATGATTTTTATTGGTTTTTTTTTACCAAGTGTCATTTTCCACTAACTTGTGACAAAAAATAAAACTTCTATGAACTCACCATACTCCTAACGGAATACCTTGGGATGTCCTCTTTGTAAAATGAGGTCATTTGTGGGGTTCCTATACTGTCCTGGCATTTTAGGGGCCCTAAACCGTGAGGAGTAGTCTTGAAACAAATTTCTCAAAATGACCTGTGAAATGCTAACGATACTCATTGGACTCTGGGCCCCTTAGCGCAGTTAGGGTGCAAAAAAGTGCCACACATGTGGTACCGCCGTACTCAGGAGAAGTAGTATTATGTGTTTTGGGGTGTATTTTTACACATACCCATATTGGGTGGGAGAAATATCTCTGTAAATTGACAAATGTGTGTAAAGAAATCAAAAAATTGTCATTTACAGAGATATTTCTCCCACCCAATATGGGTATGTGTAAAAATACACCCCAAAACACATTGTACTACTTCTCCCGAGTACGGCGATACCACATGTGTGGCACTTTTTTGCACCCTAACTGCGCTAAGGGGCCCAGAGTCCAATGAGTACCTTTAGCATTTCACAGGTCATTTTGAAACATTTGGTTTCAAGACTACTCCTCACGGTTTAGGGCCCCTAAAATGCCAGAGCAGTATAGGAACCCCACAAATGACCCCATTTTACAAAGAGGACATCCCAAGGTATTCCGTTAGGAGTATGGTGAGTTCATAGAAGATTTTATTTTTTGTCACAAGTTAGCGAAAAATGACACTTGGTAAAAAAAACCAATAAAAATCATTTTCCGCTAACTTGTGACAAAAAGTAAAATCTTCTATGAACTCACCATACTCCTACTTGAGTACCTTGGGGTGTCTTCTTTGTAAAATGGGGTCATTTGTGGGGTTCCTATACTTCCCTGGCATTTTAGGGGCCCTAAACCGTGAGGAGTAGTCTTGAAACCAAATTTCTCAAAATGACCTGTGAAATCCTAAAGGTACTCATTGGACTTTGGGCCCCTTAGCGCAGTTAGGGTGCAAAAAAGTGCCACACATGTGGTATCGCCGTACTCAGGAGAAGTAGTACAATGTGTTTTGGGGTGTATTTTTATACATACCCATGCTGAGTGGGAGAAATAACTCTGTAAATGGACAATTGTGTGTAAAAAAAATCAAAAAATTGTCATTTACAGAGATATTTCTCCCACCCAGCATGGGTATGTGTAAAAATACACCCCAAAACACATTGTACTACTTCTCCCGAGTATGGCGATACCATATGTGTGACACTTTTTTGCAGCCTAACTGCGCTAAGGGGCCCACAGTGCAATGACTACTTTTAGGCTTTACAGGGGTGCTTACAATTCCGCACCCCCCAAAATGCCAGGACAGTAAACACACCCCATAAATGACCCCATTTTGAAAAATAGACACTTCAAGGTATTCATTGAGGGGCATGTTGAGTCCATGGCAGATTTAATTTTTTTTTGTTACAAGTTAGCAGAAATGGAAACCTTTTTTTTTTTTTTTTTTTGTGACAAACTGTCATTTTCCGCTAACTTGTGACAAAAAATAAAATCTTCTATGAACTCACTATGCCTCTCAGTGAATACTTTGGGATGTCTTCTTTCCAAAATGGGGTTATTTGTGGGGTATTTATACTATCCTGGAATTTTAGCACCTCATGAAACATGACAGGTAGTCAGGAAAGTCAGAGATGCTTAAAAATGGGAAAATTCACTTTTTGCACCATAGTTTGTAAACGCTATAACTTTTACCCAAACCAATAAATATAGGCTGAATGGGTTTTTTTTAATCAAAAACATGTTTGTCCACATTTTTCGCGCTGCATGTATACAGAAATTTTACTTTATTTGAAAAATGTCAGCACAGAAAGTTAAAAAAATCATTTTTTTGCCAAAATTCATGTCTTTTTTGATGAATATAATAAAAAGTAAAACTCGCAGCAGCAATCAAATAGCATCAAAAGAAAGCTGTATTAGTGAGAAGAAAAGGAGCCAAAATTCATTTAGGTGGTAGGTTGTATGACCGAGCAATAAACCGTTAAAGCTGCAGTGGTCTGAATGGAAAAAACAGCGCTGGTCCTTAAGGGGGGGTAAAGGCTGAGTCCTCAAGTGGTTAATATAACACCATTTGGGCCTGTACACACTGCTGCGCTTTTAAAATCGCATGCGATTTTTAAAAGCGCAAGCCTTCATGAGAATAGGAAAAGCGCATCGCAGCAGTGTGTATAGGTCTCCGCGATTTTCATTATTTTTCAAAAGACCTTGCGATTAAAAAGCGCATGCAATTTGAAAAGCGCAGCGCAAGCGCAGCAGTGTGTACAGGCCCTTTGTGTCTCTACAAGAGAAAAGCCAGCAGTGTTTTTCTCTAAAACATCTATGGTTTAGGCTTTTGTGTTGAACTTGATGAATAACCATATGTTTTTAACCAACAAAACTATTTATTGTTTGGACAATTGAAAAATTATAGCAATGGGGACAATTATTTGTGTAATTTCAGGCAATGGGATTCGTTCACAAAATGTATCTCACAGATTATCTTTCCTGGCTCCATATACAATTCTCTTTTTCTCCTGAGTTTTCTCTGAGTGATATTCTCACACCTCATCAATAAAATGCTTTTTAACCACTTGATGACCCACCCTTTACCCCCCCTTAAGGACCAGCGTGGTTATTAGTGATCTGTGCTGGGTGGGCTCTACAGCCCCCAGCACAGATCAGGGTGCAGGCAGAGAGATCAGATTGCCCCCCTTTTTTCCCCCCTATGGGGATGATGTGCAGGGGGGGTCTGATCTCTTCTGCCTGCGTGTGGCTGGCGGGGGGGGGCACCTCAAAGCCCCCCTCCGCGGCGAAATTCCCCCCTCCCTCTCCTACCTGTCCCCTCCCCGGTGATCCGGGCTGCACAGGACGCTATCCGCCCTGTGCAGCCAGTGACAGGATATCCCCTGTCACATGGCGGCGATCCCCGGCCGCTGATTGGCCGGGGATCGCCGATCTGCCTTACGGCGCTGCTGCGCAGCAGCGCCGTACAAATGTAAACAAAGCGGATTATTTCCGCTTGTGTTTACATTTAGCCTGCGAGCCGCCATCGGCGGCCCGCAGGCTATTCACGGAGCCCCCCGCCGTGATTTGAAAGGAAGCAGCCGCTCGCGCGAGCGGCTGCATCCTGATTAATCAGCCTGCAGCTGGCGACGCAGTACTGCGTCGCTGGTCCTGCAGCTGCCACTTTGCCGACGCACGGTATAAGCGTGCGGTCGGCAAGTGGTTAAGCCACCAACAAGCAAGAAAATACTCCAAATAATTTTAACAGTACTTCAGCTACTTTTCGGTACTTTTTCAATTGTAAAATGCTGAAAAGTTATTTTAAAGAGAATATGAAAATTATCTCCTTGGAGAAAACTCATTTTAAAAAAGTTAATGGCGTATGGGCCCTTATCTGTTTACCTCCTAAGTTTACCGGGCTTATGCAAATGATGTAACACTTCACTTTTTGTAATTTGAGCAACTCGCATTATTTATATGCAACATCTACATTGCTTGAGTAACAGGAAACGTACCGGTAGTTGATGCACATGTAATGCAGCTTACACAAATTACGTATTAAAGGGAAGGTTCAGGGACTAGCTAAAAAAAATAAAAATCCATTTCCACTTACCTGGGGCTTCCTCCAGCCCGTGGCAGGCAGGAGGTGCCCTCGGCGCCGCTCCGCAGGCTCCCGGTGGTCTCCGGTGGCCGACCCGACCTGGCCAGGCCGGCGGCCAGGTCGGGCCTCTTCTGCGCTCCATGGTGCGTTCCACGCCGGCGCGCTGACGTCATCGGACGTCCTCCGGATTGTACTGCGCAGGCTCAGAACTACTGAGCCTGCGCAGTACAGCCCAGAGGACGTCCGATGACGTCAGCGCGCCGGCGTGGAACGCACCATGGAGCGCAGAAGAGGCCCGACCTGGCCGCCGGCCTGGCCAGGTCGGCGTCGGCCACCGGAGACCACCGGGAGCCTGCGGAGCGGCGCCGAGGGCACCTCCTGCCTGCCACGGGCTGGAGGAAGCCCCAGGTAAGTGGAAATGGATTTTTATTTTTTTTAGCTAGTCCCTGAACCTTCCCTTTAAGTGATTTAATTTGTGTAAAGCCAGGTAAACTTAATGTGTCCTTGGGGTTGATTCACTAAACTTATTTCTGAATTATCTCACACTACCTATTAACTCATGATTCGTGTCTCCTGGAGGCATATTTAGCAAACACCAGAAAAAAACGACCAGCATTTACACAAATTACGTAGTGCGCATTGCCTAAATAGCGCAACCCATATTACCTAGATAACATGTTTATTGCATTACCAGCAATACACGTCTTACCTAGGTAACGCACGTTGCGCGAATTATGAAATGCGGTAACATACATTCAGGCAAAATTGCCAGGTGCATGGCAATTTTACTGGCATGTCCAGAATATGCCCCCTTATCTGACTTAAAGGGCGCCTAAAATAAGAGGAATGCATAGCCTGCCATCTTCATTCTTTTATAAATAATGATAGTTGTCATATTGAGGTTTTGGCTATAGATCTATTTAGACACACACCTGCAACAAGCAAGCAGCCAGTGGAGTCAGACCAGAGTCAAAGCATCTGATCTGCTTGCTCATTCTGGGCCAGTGACTTGGGCAGAGCATCAGCACAGGAGTCAGGGAACTGGCATTGTGTATTAGAGAATGAACATGGGAGCCTCTGTATTTCTCTCACTTCAGGTTCTTTTTAAAGGTGCCCATACACTCGTCAGATTGGCAGCAGATAGATAAGAAATGCATCTGATGATCTATCTGATGCGTTTTTAGAACATTTTTTACCAGGATAGAATTCCAATAGATTTCAGTTTGAAATCTATTGAAATTTGATCTGATGACATTTTTTTGCCATCAGATTTCCATTAAGGCCAATGCAAAATGATAAGCAATCTCATCAGATCGACCTAAATTTTCCACCCTGCCAGTTTGATGGAAATCCATCGAAATCGATCGAAATTGGCCATCTATCGATCGATTGGCCAACCGATTTGCAATCGATCGGTCGGCCAGAAAATCGGCTGAGTGTATGGGCTCCTTAACTCTCCTTGGGCCTGATACATGAAAGATCTATTAATGTGCCCTGTGCTGGTGGTCCTCCCCTTGTGTTAGTACTGACAAAATTGCTGTACACTGCTTCCACGCAGCACATTTACAAGTGTATCCGAGGCAATATGTGACATGAGATGAACGTGTATGTAGAGTACAAAACATATGAATTATCAAGCTGTTTTACTTGTTTTATTTTGCTGCCTGAAAGAGTTAACTTCTAGGCATGGTAGTGACAGCTTCTGTTTTGTCTGTACCTTGCCGGGAATATAGTAAACATCACTGTGATAAACAAATTACAGGCATAAAAAGTTTTCCTGGCAGAATACAACTTCTGAGGGTAGGGAGAGATAAAATACATGAACTATTGACCTTTTTTAAATTCTGCTACACTTAATAGGCTGCCACTGATTAGAGACCATAAAACATTCACTCTGCTTTGTAAACAACTAAGTACTAAAAAAAAAAAACCTGAGATACTTTAAAAAGTTATTTTCAGGAGTAGGAGGATACATGTAATTGTTTATCTCATCAGTTTATTTTCACCTCGGATTCACTGGGTGCTTTGGGCCACTTGGCTGTTATTCAAGTAATCTTTCTCCTTAACAACAAGTTTATTTCAGTACTTAACAATTTAAGAAGTACCAAAAAGTACATAACAAAGTAATATCAAACAATTCTGAGTATTTACTTGATTGCTGAGAAGTTAGAAAATATTTTATTGATAAGGTTTGAAAATAACGCCTGTCAGAAAACTCAGGAGAAAATGTATTTGAATAGGGGTGCTTATCAGTTAATCTCATGAATAAGGGTCGGTTCAAATGGATGGTTTAACAACGTTTAACGTTGGCTGCAACACCTGTCATTAAGTGCTGCTCATTCAAGTTGAATGGACAGTGCTGGTCCCGTCTAGAGTTGGGCCGAACCTCCGATTTTAGGTTCGCGAACCCTGTTCGCGAACTTCCGCGAAAGGTTCGGTTCACGAAAAAGTTCGCGAACCGCAATAGACTTCAATGGGGAGGCGAACTTTGAAAGTTTAAAAAAATTCTATCAACTGGAAAAATGATAGAAAACATGTTTCAAAAGCTCTAATACCTGGAGCCACACCTAATTGAGTGAAATACACATCACTGCTGGAGGACCCGCCCACCCTCCCTCCTCCAAGCAAGGTCCTTTATACCATTTGCCTGCCTACACTAATTAGTTATGGGACAGCTGCTACACACTCTGCTAGGGAGATTTTAATTGGCCTCCTCCCTCCCTCCCTCCTACCCTTCTACCTATTCCCTCCTCCCTCCTACCGGAGGGAGGAGAATCTCTTCTGCCAGGGAATTATACTATTTTAAAAACCAGTATGCATCATACCATAGCTGGGAATACATACATGAGTATACATCATACCATAGCTGGGGATACATACATGAGTATACATCATACCATAGCTGGGAATCAAACCCAGATCTCACTGTGTGGTGGGCACATCACCCTAAGCACTGTACCACTACAGAAGTAAGTGAAGCTAGCCTAAAATTTAACATTTATGCTCAATGCAATAGAACCATTAGGTTGCTTAAAGGAGAACTGTAGTGAGAGGTATATGGAGGCTGCCATATTGATTTCCTTTTAAGCTATACCAGTTGCCTGGCAGCCCTGCTGATCTATTTGGCTGCAGTAGTGTGAATCACACCAGAAACAAGCATGCAGCTAATCTTGTCAGATCTTACAAAAATGTCAAACACCAGATCATACCATAGCTGGGAATCAAACCCAGATCTCACTGTGTGGTGGGCACATCACCCTAAGCACTGTACCACTACAGAAGTAAGTGAAGCTAGCCTAAAATTTAACATTTATGCTCAATGCAATAGAACCATTAGGTTGCTTAAAGGAGAACTGTAGTGAGAGGTATATGGAGGCTGCCATATTGATTTCCTTTTAAGCTATACCAGTTGCCTGGCAGCCCTGCTGATCTATTTGGCTGCAGTAGTGTGAATCACACCAGAAACAAGCATGCAGCTAATCTTGTCAGATCTTACAAAAATGTCAAACACCAGATCATACCATAGCTGGGAATTGAGCCCAGATCTCACTGTGTGGTGGGCACGTCACCCTAAGCACTGTACCACTACAGAAGTAAGTGAAGCTAGCCTAAAATTTAACATTTATGCTCAATGCAATAGAACCATTAGGTTGCTTAAAGGAGAACTGTAGTGAAAGGTATATGGAGGCTACCATATTGATTTCCTTTTAAGCAATACCAGTTACCTGGCTATCCTGCAGATCCTCTGCCTCCAATACTTTTAGCCCTAGACCCTGAACAAGCATGCAGCAGATCTGGTGTTTGACATTTTTGTAAGATCTGACAAGATTAGCTGCATGCTTGTTTCTGGTGTGATTCACACTACAGTGGCTGGATAGTGTACTGGTTAAGGGCTCTGCCTTTGACATGGGAGACCAGGGTTTGAATCCTGGCTAGGTCAAGTACCTATTCAGTAAGGAGTTCAAGGCAAGACTCCCTAACACTGCAGGGTGGCCTCTTGAGCGCGTCCCTGTGGCTTGCAGCTCTTGAGCGCTTTGAGTCCGACAGGAGAAAAGCACTATACAAATGTTTGGATTATTATTATTACTGCAGCCAAATAGATCAGCAGGGCTGCCAGGCAACTGGTATAGCTTAAAAGGAAATCAATATGGCAGCCTCCATATACCTCTCACTACAGTTCTCCTTTAAGCAACCTAATGGTTCTATTGCATTGAGCATAAATGTTAAATTTTAGGCTAGCTTCACTTACTTCTGTAG
Source organism: Hyperolius riggenbachi (assembly GCF_040937935.1). Taxonomy (NCBI): domain Eukaryota; kingdom Metazoa; phylum Chordata; class Amphibia; order Anura; family Hyperoliidae; genus Hyperolius; species Hyperolius riggenbachi. The sequence continues at coordinate 226,297,309 of NC_090649.1, forward strand.
TGGTACAGTGCTTAGGGTGACATGCCCACCACACAGTGAGATCTGGGTTCGATTCCCAGCTATGGTATGATGTATACTCATGTATGTATCCCCAGCTATGGTATGATGTATACTCATGTATGTATTCCCAGCTATGGTATGATGTATACTGGTTTTTAAAATAGTATAATTCCCTGGCAGAAGAGACCCTCCTCCCTCCGGTAGGAGGGGAGGAGGGTGGCCAATTAAAATCTCCCTAGCAGAGTGTGTAGAAGCTGTCCCATAACTAATTAGTGTAGCCAGACAACTGAGTCAAATGGTATAAAGGACCTAGCTTGAAGGGAGGGTGGGTTCTCTAGCACTGAAAGCAGTGTGTTTGACAATAACATGTCTGCTGACAGTGAAATGGAGGCTAAAAATTTTGCTCAATACAGTATTATGGGGCGAATCAAACTTCCGCAAAAGTTCGCCTGATGCAGGCGAACGCGAACCCCCAAAGTTCACCTGGAACCGTTCGCCGGTGAACCGTTCGGCCCATCTCTAGTCCCGTCATTTCCTGCTGTTTACTTTGGTTTGTGTAAACACTGGGTTTTCTGATCTCGGGTTTCCCCATTGTTTGAGGCAACCCTCACCCCTGTGCCCCCCTGAGTGAGTGGAAAATGCTGATCTCCACTAAAAGCTGTCAAATGCTTTTAAGCATTTCAGTTATGATTGCCCATCACTGAACAAAACTCAATCGGCACATAGTATTCAAAATCTGTTGACCCTCAAAATACACGGAGGTGGTAAAAATTAGCCAATCATTGGCTAATCAAAACTTAAGGTGTGTACCAGGCTTAAATTTAAAAAGGTATTTTACCATCATGGCTCTAACCCAAAGCCGGTTCTAGCTACAATTGGGCCCCCAGGTCATTGCCAGGGCCCTGAGCCAGCTGCCAGGCCCGATCCAACATTACACCTTCCTCCCCCCACATCACACAATATCATTAGGTCTCCATCATACGTGCTCTAAAAAGAATTCTTTGGGTTCCCATTATTCACCTCCTTCTCTTCCTAAACAGAGTAAACACACCACATCCCCACTGTCATGGGTCACTATAGCTGGAGGGAGGGAGGAGCACTTTAGGAGGTCCCCACTGGCTCTGGGGCCCTAAGGAAATTGCCACTATGGAAGCAACCTTGGATATAAAAGGTAGCTCTAACCTGCTCTAACCTTGGATATAAGGTAGGAGCTAACTGTAACCATAGCATGAAACCTAACAGCACAAAGATTTTGGTAAAGTCTGCCTGCATTATGACTATTCTATGCAAAACATGAGTGAATAATTTTGAATAAAGTAGAAGCAAAAGGAAAAATAAACTGTGAAATACAGAGTATGTGAAATGCTGTTTTTGGCAAAAATCTGTAATTCAGCTCAGCCAGCCCTGTCATTCAGATAAGGTGGCCCAGACAGTGCATCCAGCAAACACTACTTGTCTTCACAGCACTTCAGCAAATCTCTGTAAAACTGGCAACACACACTTTTACATAACATCAAAATATGTGACAAGAGGTTGATTCACAAAACAGATCTTATTTTTTATTTCATTTTGCAAAAAGGGTGTGTGCATCAATCACCAAGTGAACCCTTATATACCAGGCTTAGCAGATGAGGCCTAATTAGCTTATTCATGAGGCATAGCTCAAGCAAATCTGCATTCGCTTTCGCATGCCAGGATATGCAGGGTGTTGCCAACTAATTCACTGCAAAATGTTTGCCCTGCGGGGGATTAGTTTGCGCAGCACTTAGCACTTATTCAGGATCGCCACGTGGAGGCCCCTCCAGGATCCCAGGAAAAGGGGGGCCAACAGAGCACTCCAAGCACCCTCCCTGCTCAGAGACCCTGTAGCCGCCCCCCTGGGGGGGAGGCTAAGAAGTGCGGGCGGCCCCCCAAGCGCTGCCACCGCCAGAGAGAGCCGCCCCCACCCACCTCCCAAGGATAGGACCTACCTTATTTCGTATTGCGTCCAAGTGCATTATTATGCCAGGCCAAATGTGCGCAACTTTGGAGCACTACGAAAGGGGGGGAAGTGGATCAATGTTAATTATAAAAGCACTGGCGGGCCAAGTTTTATGGTGCTGCGGGCCAAATGTGGCCCGCGGGCCAGAGTTTGACACGTCAATTAAAAGGAAATAAATATGGACGCATCCATATCCCTCTCTGTTCAGGTGTGCTTTAAATATTTTTTTTTCTTGAAGAGTGAAAAGGCTTTGTGATTTTTATTACTGTCAATACCTTCCTTTCCTCTAAGCACTATGCTAGGCTCCCATTAAAGACCTTGGTATGACCAAAATAAGACTTGAATGAAGTTGTTTCCATCAAGGAAAGCTTTGCAACCCTGACAGGGGTTCCAACCCTTCAGCACTCTATCCAAAACTAACAAAAAGACTTGCTGGAGTTGGTTAAAGGAAAGAAAATGAAAACGTTTAGCTAAGATCCAGATCTTTGTTATGGTTGTGCTCTCTATCTGTTTCTAATCCTTAATGTTTCATTGAGTCTATATAAATACTGTACAGCTCAATTTACTGTATAAAATGGTTTACCATAGATTCACAACCATTAATTTTTGCCTTCCCCTGAAATTAAAAAGGCCTAATGTCTTTTTTTGTGTCTCGCCAAGTGTTAAAATAACTCTGGCAACATCTGTAACTAGTTGGCCTGTTTATTTTACATCTGTGTGCAAATCACTATAAAAGAAAAAGCCAGATTCTATCTCTGTTAATTCAGCTAAAACTTAATTTCTACCAGCAATCACAAATGTTTGCCATTTATTAATATTGGCATATACTGTAAGCAAGGCTTGAGTAGGAGCTGTTGTGTTCATTTCCGATTTACAGTATGATAGCAAACTATTTGTTCAGCTAAAATCACTGTCAACCTCCATTCATGGCCGTTCACAATGGTAGTAAAAACATTCAGTTTATCGGAACTGAACAGAACAGATCTGTGCAGATCCTATGCAAAGCAATAGGATATGTTCATATTGGTCCGTTCACAGATCCATGCACTATCTATACAGAATTAATGCAGCTCACCCGGATGAAATGGGCCTTCCATTTGCAATGGAGACCAATGAAATCAATGCTAGCCTATGAGAACGGACAGTAAGCACGTTCTTTTTGCACATTTGAATCGCCTTCTATTGTCCATTCAGGTCCTCCGCAGCTGCTGCCACCGCTGCTTGGTCCATGCACGGAAGAAACGCCAAGTCCCATCAGAAGCATCATAAAGAACTCAAAGCACCATCAGAAGCATCAAACTCCCATTGGACTGCACTAAACCAACTTTTGCAAACCAATGGGAGCCTGATGCTGCAGATATTCTGGTAGAGCTCTGGAATCTGTATTCCGGCATTCCTAGCATGCAGAGGAACTGAACGGAAGTGGCAGCAGCGTTGGAGGAATGCAAAAGTGATGGCGGTAGGCACTGAGCAGATGGGACACTCAAGCTGTAGCAGCAAAAACAGATAAAACACTGATGACATTGTAACAAACTGATCCATTTAAATGGAAAACGGATCAGTTTTTACTGGATCCCTTTGTCATCCAGTACAGTGTGATTCCAGCCTTACACAATAAACCTTACAATGTATCTGAAAAAGCATTAAACACCATATGTCTACTTTTCTAAAGTGTACTTTACTTGCAGAACTGTGGAGAACACTCTAGAACAAAGTTAAAGTAAAGCTGATATTCTATGGCATTCATTTGGAAAAAACCTGGGTCATATCAATATAGTGGGATTTCTTCAAGGTTATTGTAGTATAGCAACTTAAATTTCATATTTATTAAATAAAAAATGATCAATCAAAACACATTTAGCATCAGTTTCACTAAATTTTCTGTGAAAAGAAACCTGACTGCTTTACTTTGTACTACAGACAGATTAATTTAAATCTCCGAAATAAAGAAGGCATATGTATAGGCACATCTATAGCAGGCGTCTGTTGATTTAGGCGCTAGGTGTTGATGATACTAGTTTCTACTGTTGGCACCTAACCCTACCCACCTAACTATACACCTACCACCAAACCCCCTAGAACTGTGTATCTGACATGGCTATAATTTTTTTGTTAGGACATTCCTAAGGGTTTCTGCCTTTACTCCAATGTTAAAACTGCCTAATTTGATTGAAGGACCCTTCAGGAGGCATTTTGTCTGTACTTTAAGGAGAGAACTGCTTAATCCTGTAAGAACATCACCTCTACCAGTACTCCCGTGGTGTGGACTGCTTAAAGGAAACCTGTAATGTCCCCCCAAAAAACATTTCACTTACCTGGGGCCTTTACCAGCAGCCTTCCTGTGCCTGCGCTGTCTCTGAACAATCTTCCAGTCCCCTGGTGTTTGCTTAGTTTCACTACCTCTAACTTACAAGTCGTCAGCCACTGCTCCTGCGTGGCCCTGGCTGCATGCATCCTCGTTCACGCTCCCATCGCCAGTAGCGTCCTGGCCAGGCGCAGTATGAGAAAACTTTGCACTGTGCCTGCACAGGATGCTCCCAGCAAGGGGAACGTGATTGAGGATGCGCGTGAGGCCGCCCAGGCGCAGTGGCCGGTGACTTCCGATAAGGAAACTGAGCCACAGCGAGGGACTGGAGGATCGTTTGGAGATGGCGTGGACACAGGGAGGCTGCAGGGGGCTGGCAGAAGCCCCAGGTATGTGAAATTCTTTTTTTGGGGGGGCCATTACAGGTTTCCTTTAATGTGGGCAATCAAATAAGCAAAACCAAAGGACTGACACTCTCCTTATTTTCGAGACAGCTATCTGTAATTTATAATGTCACACCATGCAAATGGCAATGTTACCACTATTTAGTGAATATAGACCATTGACTTTACTAATGAATCTTGAATTTCTAGGCTTAAGCAGATTCAAGCCCCTCCCCCTTGTCTGTTCAACAGATTTCAGAGTCAGGATAGTATATTGCAGCATCCTTCAAACGGTTCAGGATCTATAATTAAACTAATGATAATATAAGAAGGATTTTGAGAAAATCCACACATTGGTTGAAGAAGTCCATTTTGCAGTGAGACACAGAACAATTCTCAAAAGATGTTAATCAGTTCCAGACAAGCTCATATGTTCTTTGGTTATTCCATACCAATGAAATATGAAAGCTGAGTAGCAAACCATAACTATCCATTACAAATTTACCTCAGCTACAGTATATCTATGTCCTCTGTGGTGCCTTTGTGGTAGAAACCAGGATGAAGACAAACGTAAACTGCAATACCACAGTGCGCTACTGCCAGTACCTGCATGGGCTGGGGGAGGGGGGGACACTAGACTAAAAGGAAAGTGCGTAAGGAAAAGATAAAGGACCACTAGACCAGCAGACTAGAGAAGTGGAATTTGCGGGGCAATAGACCACCAGGCTGTGTTACCTCCTCCACAGCCCAGGTTCCAGCTCTGTAGCGCTCCCCTAGCTCTGTGAACACAGGGTAATTGCACAACATTTCTCTACAAGGAAAGAGGAAACATTGCGCGATTACACTGCAGCTACAGGGCTGTGGGCAGGCTACAAAGCTGGAGATATAGGGATATGTGCCTGCAGATTTTGTCACAGCGCGAGTGCTATGTTAGGGTCTCGGCGTCCTCGGTTGAGCGTTGCGGGGCGGCACTCTACGCCATTCTGGATGGGGCGCTGCACATGGGGTTAATTTCTAATGAGATTTATGATTTTCTGAAAGTAATACATCCTGTAACACCCACCTTTTATGCCCTTCCTAAGGTGCATAAGAGGTTAGTGAACCCACCGGGACGTCCAATAGTTTCAGGCTGTGGTTCCCTTACGGAACAGATTAGTGTATACATAGACAGACATTTACAACCCCATGTGCAGTCTCTCCCGTCTTATATAAAAGACACCTCTCATTTTCTGAGAACTGTAGATGGCGTGCAGGTTCCGCCCGGCACTTTGCTCGTGACCTTGGACGTCGAGGCCCTATACTCGTGCATACCGCATGAACTTGGCATTCGGGCGGTGGGTGCCTTCCTTGCAGAATTAGGCCTTGAGTCGGCTACACACAATAGATTCCTTTTGACATTGTTGGAATTTCTTCTGACCAACAATATTTTCGTTTTTGATGGTGACCACTTCCTCCAGGTGCAGGGGGCTGCGATGGGGACAACTTGTGCCCCGTCGTATGCTAACCTGTACCTGGGGGAGTGGGAGCGTGAACTATTCGCAGACGAGGCCCTCTCGATGTACCTGTGCCACATTTTGGTCTGGCACAGGTACATCGATGACATCTTCGTGCTGTGGACGGGCGGCCGGACGGCACTAAGTAGATTCATGGAACGTATAAATGTGAATTGTCGGAATCTGAAATTTACTATGAACTGCGATTATCATGAGATTCCTTTTTTGGATCTTCGTGTGAGTTGCGACGATTCGGGTTTGATCAGCACAGGTCTTTTTAGGAAGGAGACATCCACTAATGCCCTATTAAAAGCAGATAGTTGCCACCCCGGACATACGGTTAGAGGCATCCCTGTGGGCCAGTACCTAAGGGTTCGCCGGAATTGTACTAAAATTGAATCCTTTGTACAGGAGGCTGGTCAGTTACGTGAGCGCTTTCAGGCACGGGGTTATGACGATAAAATCTTGAGAAAGTCCTATAAAAGAGCCCTTGATAGTGACAGAAATAAACTTCTCAGCTCTAACCGAGTGGCGAGATCTGGTCAACAACAAACCAGGCTCTGCACTCGGTTTTGTATGCAGCATGAGGAAATTGTTCGGATTTTGGATAAATACTGGTATATATTATGCAATGATTCACGGTTGTCCCCTTTTGTCCCACCACGGCCAAATATTACATTTAAAAGAGCACCATCCCTGAGGGATATGCTAGTCAATAGCCATTTCGAAAATAATGCACGATCGCATTGTCGGACTTTGGGAACCTACACATGTGGGGGCTGCAGTTTTTGCAGGTTCATGCATGTGGGGTCGACCGTTATGCTCCCGGACGGGAAACAGTGGAAATTATCACACTATGTCAATTGCACCACTAAATTTGTGGTGTATTTACTATTATGCCCCTGTGGGGCCTTTTATATAGGAAAAACAACACGTGAACTCAGAGAACGTATCTCTGAGCACGTTAAGAGTATTAGAAGTGTTAATTCCACGGCCCCTGTCGGGGTGCATTTCAGACGATACCATGGGGGCGATCCCAGGGGATTAAGATTTGTTGGGATCGATCGAGTTCATGGTTCAATAAGAGGGGGCAATCTTGATAGATTGCTCTGTCAAAAAGAGTGCCGTTGGATTTTTAATCTAAAGGCTACCTCTCCCCCAGGATTGAATGAAATGGAGGGCTATGCCCCCTTTCTTCCGTTATAGACAGGTCTCTGTGATCAATATGAGGTTTCTATATACTGTCTATTGTGTGTGGGACTACACTTGCTTCCTCTTGGGTGCCCTGGTTCCTCGCTGTGGGTTGCCGTGCGGCTCCTGCTCCAAAGAGCCCCATTTGCCATTATTAATATTTTCTTTTGACAGAATTGGCAGATATACTGCCTTCATTGTGAACTGCCTTTTTTTGTGCAGTTCCTATTTTGCTAATTAATAAGGATGGGCATATTTGCAGATTGCATGAAATAAAGATATGAAATAGTTTTTAAAAATGGATATGTGTTCGTACTTGGTTTGGCATGATGACTCCGCTCCCCTTCCGCGCTGCTGTTTACCTTTAAGCCACCCGCTATGCCTATATCCACCCTGGCATTAGGTTGCCTTGGCGACGTGCGGGTGTGCTGTTGACGTCGGCTGGGCGAGTCCCCTTTGCCTCTTCCGCCCGCCGGAGTGCTGCGGGCGGATATGGGGCTTCTGTGGGGTGATCTGTCCCGGCCGGCGTGAAGCGTCTGGCCATGCGCGCTTCCTGGCGTCTCCCCCGCCGCTGCCATGCGGCGGTTTTGTGGAGCGTATGTGGAGGCGTTCCTGGCCAGCGCTAGGTACGCAGCGTGGAGGAGGTGGGCGGAGTTATGAATGTACAGTGTCTGATTGGGCACAAGTGGTGGTATAAGCAGTCATCAGCTGTTCTTGGTGAGCCACGCCCCCTGAGGAAACGAGTAGTGACTCGTGAAACATGTCGGGGCCGTGAAGTGGCCTCACCTTTGGCTTTTCTGTCCTCCCGACTACTTCTCCACATAGAGTCTGCTGCTGCCTACACACTACTTGGCTTCTTTGATACTGTCCTCATCCGGAGGAGGAACTGTACGGCAGGGATGACAACTAAACCATATGGATTGGTGAGCAGGACGCCATACTGCAATAACCTATTGTGGAACAGTCTGCGTTTAGCTTTTGTTTTGAGCTGCTTTGCTTGCCTATGCTCACGGATTATGCATGAAGAATCCGTCTACTGTGCTAACTGGACACAGACTTATGCATGACAAGATCCACTGCTTCCTTGTTTGTTGGCTTGATACACTAACAATGAACTAAAGGCTTTTTCCTGCTACACTAACGTATGGATGCCAATACTGTTTTCAAGTGCATGCCGCTGATTGCTTCTTTCATCATTGCTGTTTATATTCATCTGACTCAGCATTTGTGGCTTTAAACTCTTTTTGGGAGAGAAGGACTACCCAATGCTCTTTGAAATAAGGAATTGCCATTAGGAATAATCTGTAGCTATATGCACGCTTTCCTTGACTAATCAATTTTGCAATAATATCCTGCCTGTCTTGTGCTATGTATCCAGTTTGAGTGCATGTGTCAGTACGCTGAGTGTGTTGTTTGTGCGGTAGAGATGAGTGGATGAGACGTGTGGGGAAGGAGGTCAGATTTTTAGATGCATTATTTTTTGATATAATAAAGATTTATATATTTTTACTAAAATTATTGACAATATTGTCTTATTGGTATGTACCCCTCACCATCACCATTCCTTCCTGTTCTGTTGTTTTTACAAAGCTGGAGGCTGGGCTGTGGAGGAGAAAACCCAGCCTCCAGAAAAATCACCAGTTAGTGCATGACGGGGGTGGGGCCTTTGCCTTATATGGCATAGCATGGGCACAGGGGCTGAGTAAATAGAATTGTGGCTATCTTAATTAATTTATAACATTTAAGTTGTGTCCCTAACAATACGTTTGATTATAAACAAAAATGTATTATATCCATATCAAAAGGTATACAAGCAAAATAGAAAAAATACAACACATAAGCTGTAGATAAACAAATAAATGAAAACAGTACAACTACAAGTACATGTTGCTGATAATGAAGCCAATCTACAGCATACAATAGGAAACAAGCAGTATCCACAAATATATTACATATCAGAGGGTGTGCATGGCCTAGGGGAAAGAACCACTTTGAGCAAGAGCTAAAATCCCTGATACACTATCCATTCTTCCCAAAGAGCATTACATCGATCTAGATTCTCTACACTGGCATAGAAAACCTTGTCAGTAAGCATAATTAAATCTAATCTGTCCTTGACCAACTGGATACAGGAGAGCCTGAGAAGCATTCATTGAGATAGTGATAGTGAGATAGTGGGGTAGAATCTGTGCAACCTAACTGGTATGTAATGTCAGCTAAGTAGGAGTTTAAGAGGGGTAACTTTGAAGTTGTTAGATTAACTATGCTATTCATCGCTTTCCAGCAGGTCTTCCACTGTCCAAAGTGTTTTTGATTAACCCCCATATTATATAGAAAATAAATAATACTTTTTTTTGTGGGAGAAGCGGTAATACAGAGTTTTAACATTAGTCAAATCAGAGCTGGGCAGGAGGAGAGAAATTGATCTAGAGAGACAAATTGTCTATTTTGGTAATAGTGAAAAGCTTCTTTGAGGGGAATTTCTCTAGTAAACCTGAATTTATGGAAGGATATGAACCTGTCCCCTTGTCAGAACTTCTGATCCTGCCACCAAGCCAATCTTGGGGATGAGGAAGTGTTTTTTCTGCATACTTGCCAACACACCAGCGCACGCCCATGTGAACCGGCCCTTAAGCCTTTGTTGTCACGGTTGTGCTCCCTATTGCACTAAACCCCCCCACCAAACCCTGGTTACACCATAGACTGACTTGTGCTATCAGATATTCACCTGACTTCTGCCACTCATGTGAGCTCTGCAGACAGGAGGGCATCAGAACTTGTAAGGTAGCAATACTATGCATATGATTATGACTTTTCCATACTTTTAGTATGTTTTATCTATATTATAGGAAATGTTTTATATACTTCACTTGTATGTATAAACCTAACCCTAAAGATTATTGAGCAATATGGACTTTCAAAATGCAGTAGATTTATCTGCTAAATCTTTAGTATATTTAACTAGGAGTCTTAGTAAATGTACTTAAAGCCGGAAGAATCAGACATTCTTTCCAAAGATTAGTTACTCAGCCATTTACATTGCAGAGAAATTATTCCACACATGTTTTCATAATAACTGCTTCATAATTTTCTGAGGGTACCACCCTTTTTCTGTCTAGGCTGTTCAATTAACAAGGAAGACATTTTACAGATTCCTATAAGGCAATCTAAACAGTCGTACTCATTAGTGCAGGTATCAGCTTTTTTATTCCTCACATTTCCAGAGAACATTTTAATACACTAGAGTTATTGGAGTAGTCGTCCTCCCTCATTATAATGCTAAATAACAGTGAAATATGTTTCAGTAATGCATGCTCATACTGAAGTAAATTGTAATATGACGTCTTAATGTGGACAGAAGCCAAAATCGTGGCTTTTCCCTCCAGCATGCCACATCATATGTTATGGATATGTTGTTTTCATTGTGATGATCTGATCTGATGCACTCAGTAACAAGGAAACTATATACTCCTGAAACTGATCAGCTAAAGGAAAATAATCTGATCAGTGTGTATCTCAGATTGCCCCCAGTTTGTGGCCAGCACTGCCATTTCCACTGCTCTTAATCCTGGGAGGAAGTTACCTGGCTAATCCTGTGCAGTCTCACTCCACTTCCTTCTAACATTCCTGAATACAACACTGCTTCTACTGCAGTTCTTTCCATTTTAAATCTAAGGTCTTGTTTAGGCTCAGACATAAAAGATTGGCTAATATTATATATACCGTCAGTAAAAATGTCTTAGTGGTACAATACAGCTTGAAAAGAAACCAGAGGTGAGAGATCTTTGGAGGCTGCCATATTTATTCCCTTTGAACCTCCTGAGCGTTACGCCGCTCAGGAGGTTTTGCTAGTTTATGTTCCCATGAATAATTAATTTGATTAAATAGCTGCACAAGCTTTAGCTAGCACTAGGCTAGCTAGTACAGGTGTCCGGCACCCCCCTGACGTCATGACGTCATGCGCAAACCCGATCCTCCCCATAGAGAGGCTGGAGCTGTGCGGGGAGGCTGCGCGATCGCTGGAGCCAGGCTGGGTAATGTATAAACGGGGGGATCGGGGGGATCGCAGGCGATCAAGGGGTGCCTGAAACCTGTACTAGCTAGCCTAGTGCTAGCTAAAGCTTGTGCAGCCATTTGATCAAATTAATTATTTATGGGGGACTCCTGAGGCCAGAGAGCGGTATGCCCGACACAGTGTCAGGCATACCGCTAAGGAGGTTAAACGATACCAGTTGCCTGGCAGTCCTGCTGATCTTTCTGATCAGTAGGGTCTAAATCACACACGTATGCAGCTAATCTTGTCAGATGTGTCACAGACATCTGATCTGCATGCTTGTTTAGGGTCAATGGCTTAATGTACTAGAGGCAGAGGATCAGCAGGACAGCCAGGCAATCTGCATCATTTAAAAGAAAATAAACATGTCGCCCTCCATATCCCTCTCACCTCGGGTTCTCTTTAAGGGATACTATGACCCTGCAGTAGTACAACACCCAACTAATTTGTACACACACTTCTACCTACCACACTTCTAATTTACTCAGCACAGCATAGTGATGGTAGCGTCTCATGGAGATGCAGGTGATCAGTTTGATCAAGTGATAGATATGCAAGTCTCTGATTTGCTAGTCCTGATCGTGTGTTTAAGCAAAATGATTACAGCAAATCAGAACCTTGCAAATCTGTCAGCTGATCAAACAAATCACATGCTTCTCCATGAGTTCTCCTAGACATGAGCATCACTACACAGCAGCACTCAAGGAATACAATTGTTAGCGTACGGGAAATACGGGCCCGAAGGAAAATCGGTACATGGTACATTTACCAATATTCTTCTATTTAAAGTGTAAATTTTTGATAGTAAAATATCAGTAAATGTTACAGATATTTTACTATAGCGAAACCTGACCCTAACCCTACTCTCACACAGAACCCTTCCCCCTGACCTTTAACACCCAACACCCAACACCCCCCCAACACACACACAAACACACATACAAACACCCTTCCTGATGCCTAATCCTAACTGCACCCCCCCCCCCTCCCCCTTGGGACAAAAACCCTTCCTGATGCCTAAACCCGCAAGAAAGCAATAATTATCGGGCATGGAATTGTGCTCTGCCAGGTGGCCGAACTCTGCTAAAAAAAGTTTTGAAAAACCCAAGCATTAAACCCGAATTCCCCTGTGGTGCCAGTTTGCTGATATTTTCAGAGCCACATGCGCCCGATTTGTCGGATACCCAATCTATACGTTCTGCACAGCACACAATACATGCTATAAATCAGAGTTGTAAGTTGGTAAAGGAGACCTAACTACAGCTGTCTCTCCCTGAAGCACACACTTTTCTCCCTATCTCTGTCTCTTCTATCACACAGACAATGCAAGTTGGAGTGTTAAACACATCCCTGCCCCCTCTTTATATCTCTCTGTGGTGGGATCTGTTCTCATTGGCTGCTGGGGCTTGCTGTGCATCCTAGAAGTGGGAGCAAATGATTCGCTCAGATGACACCCATTCTGCATTTCCCACCAAAATTTGGGCGCAATACCGCCACTTTGTTTTGCCTGCCATCGTTCAGCAAAAATTTACCACATGGTGGATCACTGGTCCTTTTTCACTGTACACTTCGGTAAGCAAGAAAGGCGTAAATTTGCCGTGAGATTGAAATTATGATTGTTGTTCATTCATCCCTAATTTGGGCCCTTGTCTTATTCTCACTTTACTTCTGTAAAAGTTTTTCATAGCTTTACAATTAAATACATCCTCAAACTATTGCTCTAAATGTAATTTAAAGAACCAGGTGGTTTGGGGGAGGAACGGACATGACGGAGTGAGGGGGGCGTGAACCTCCGCCTCCTCGATCTGGCCGCTGTGTGTAGCGTTGTGTGAGCGGGGGAAAACCAGGGAGGCCCCTCAGGAGAACCAGCCTTGCCCAGCCAGCCCAGTCAGGCTCCAGTATCCGGAGCGGATGCCGGATCGATATCCAGATCAGTGAGAGACACGCCGGGAAGAGTGGCGGCCGGTAACCAAACCTCCGGATAGACGGGAGACAGGCGGAGCCTCCACACGTGTCAGCAGCACATGCGCAGGAGAGGTGGCAGTGGACGAAGCGGAGGAAAACGGGGACTTTCTGGAAGTACCAGTGTCGCCCAGCCAGCCCAGCCAGGCTCCGGTACCCGGCATAGAGAGAGGGAGAGGCACCCCAGGTAAAAAGCAGCTAAGGAGCGGTGGGGGCCGGCAATCAAAGTGGCAGTGAACGGAGCAAGGGGAGGAAGTGGTGAGACGGGCAGCCGAAGCTGGAGACGTGCTGCATCCGGGATTGCCTGTGCCCTGAGAGGCTGAAAAAACTACAAAGCAGGGAGCCGGAGAGAAAAGCTGTAGGGGTGGATAAACGAGGCTTGAGGAGGATATCTGGACCGACAGAGGCAAGACTGACAAACCAAGATGGTAAAAGATAAAGATAAAGAAAAGAAAGGAAAGAACCTGGTAAAGGAACAGGAGAGAGCCGGTCAGCGTGCGATGAATAAACTTTTTAATCCAGCAAACAAAACCCCTATAAAGGAACCAGGGCTGTCGGACAGCACCATGTTATCTTCAAATGCCAGCTCCCCGGGTCTGGAAACATCAGAAGAAGATGCTGCACAAAGAGGCAATTTAGAGGAAATTTGGAAATGCTTAAAGGGTCTTCCAACCAGACAGGATCTGGAGGCGCAAACAGATCGGATTGTGGCCTCAATGAAGCAGGAGATAGCAGAAGTTAAAGAAGAGCTAAATGATTTAAAGGAAAAGACGGGCACCATGGATGCGGTATTGATTAAGCTACAAGCAGAGATGGAGATATTAAAGAAGACAGGTGAGAAGCAAAAAGACTATAATATGGCCTTAAAGTATGAAATCGATGATATGCAAACTAGGGAGAGACGAAATAATCTAAGGATAAGGGGGATCCCAGAGACGATTCAGAGTGAGGAGATAGACGGTTGTTTGCAAGCTATATTTAACAAACTACTGGGTCGCCCAGAAGAAGCTAGCATCAAATTTGATAGAGCCCATAGGGCACTTAAGGCAAAGCCCAAAGGGAATGAACTCCCAAGAGACATAATCTGCAGGTTCCACAATTACCGAGATAAAGAGGCCATTTCAGAAAAGGCAAGACAAAAGGGAGATTTGGAATGGCAGGGTGCTAAGATTAGTATCTACCAGGATCTGTCTTTTATGACTTTGATGTTGCGTAAGGCAATGAAACCACTGCTGCAGGTGCTACAACAGAAGGGGATCCAATATAAGTGGGGGTTCCCTTTTGCATTAATTATTCGTAAGAACCAACATATATTGATGTTGAGGAAACCAGAGGACCTTCCTTATATATGTAAAGAACTGGAAATACCATTGATAAATCTACCAGACTGGGATATGGAAAATTTGGGCAAGAACAAATTGAGCAGTGGATAGGGGGTGGATGGGAGGGGGTGGGAATGGAGAGGGGGAGAGTGTGTGGGGTGTTTTTTTTTTTTTTTTTTTTTTTTCTTCTCAGAAGATATGCTTGTCCTATAAACTGGACTTGGATTGTATAAGTGAATATTGAATATAATGTTGTTGGTTATAAGGAGAAATGAAATTAAAGAGGGGGTTGGGTAATTTATATTCATAGAGGTTAAAGGGATTGGAATTAAAGTGGAGTAGGGTGGCGGGGAGGGGGGGAGGGGTTGCTTCAAGCAATAAATAAATAAATGGAATATAATATGGTGATAATATAGTGCACTATAAAAATATGTTTAAAGGGGATTGGAGTGTAATCACGGGTGAGCTTGAAGGAAATTAAAAGGGGAATATGCGGGGGGTAGATAGGAGTAGGGGTAAGTAGGCCAAGGGGATGGGGTGGAGTAATAAGGCTATAGGAGGGCCCCAGATTTTATAAATGTGGGTCGAGCCCGGGATGACACTCCATTCCCCTGTATATGAGAAACTTGTATTGGGGTATGAGGGGGTTGATAAAGGACACATTTTGGTTTTTCCTTCTCTTTTTTGCACCGAAAACAGAATATAGGTGAATTTGGATGGTATGATGAGAATTGGATTTGGATTGTACAACTGAATATAATGTTGCAGGTTATAAGGAGAAATGAAATTAAAGAGGGGGTTGGGTAATATATATTCATAGAGGTTAAAGGGATTGGAGCTAGAGTGGAGTAGAGGGGTGGGGAAGGGGGGAGGGGTTGCTTTGAGGAATCATTATAGATAAATGAACTGGTGATAATATAGTGCTTTATAAAAATATGTTTAGAGGGGAGTGGAATGCAATCACGGGTGAGCTCGAAGGAAATTTAAAAGGGGAATATGCGGGTGGTAGATAGAGAGTAGGGGTAATTAGGCTAAGGGGATATGGTGGAGTAATAAGGTTAAAAGAGGGCCCCAGTTTTTATAAGGGGGGGCTGGGCCCGGGATGACATTCCACTCCCCTGTATATGAGAAATCTGTACTGGGGTGTGAGGGGGTTGATAAAGGACACATTTTGGTTTTTTTCCTCTCTCTTTTTCATTGAAAACAGAAGATAAGTGTATTTGGATTGTAAGATGAACACGAATATCAGGGATAGAGATGTATGTATGTAAAGAGACATAAAACTGATATAGGGGAGGTTGTATTATGTAGTTGGGGGAAAATGATAATTGAATGATAAAAGGTATTATATCACAAAGGTGTGGGGAGGTGGGGGGGGGGGAGGGGGTGGGGCTGGCCCAATTGAGGACAGTATAAGGGAATAAAGAGAACTTAATAAGGTGATAATATCATGTACATGTTTTGGGGGGTGTGGAGTGTAACCACGGGTGAGTCTATAGGAAATTAAGAAGGAGAATAGGGAGGTTGGAGTTATGAGAGGGAATAAATGGGGTGGGGGGATGGGGAGGAGTGGGCGTGGTCGTCCGATTCGGCCGGCCGGCCCGCCCCCCCCCCCCCCTCCCCGCCACTAATGTGCGTCCTTTGGGGTGGGTTCTCTGCCTCCCCCCCCCTTTCTTTTTATTTATTTATTTATTTATATATTTTTATTTTTTTTTCCTCTCTCTCTCTCTTTCTACCTCACCTCCTCCCGCTCTTTACCCCCTCTCTATGTGCTGGAAAAAGGTGAGGAGGCCACCCTGGGCCTCGGGAGGGGGGCCGGATGCGGGGGGAGGGGGGGAGAAACCTCATTCCGGAACATGTCTTCTTTAATACCCTAGAAGGTGATGCAACACACCAAGAGAACCGTGGGGAGGTTCTCAATGGATATATTCCTTTTTATAAGGGAGGGAGAATGGGGTCCAGACCCAAGGGGTGGGGGAGGGGGACCCAGTTCTCCCAGGGGAAATGGTTGCAGAAGTGTGAATGAATGGGGGTGTGTATGGGGGATTGAGAGTCAACGGGTCACTACAAAGGTTACACAGGGGAGAATTAAAAATGGTGGAACTTAGAATATTGTCATTGAACGTCAGGGGGTTAAATATCCCCGAAAAGAGGTCAGCGATCTTGAGACTTTGCCATAGAGAAAAAGCTAATATAATTTTTCTACAAGAGACACATTTTAAAGGTCCTATAATACCTAGGATATATGATAGATATTATAAGTCTGTGTATGTTAGCACCCCACAAACAGCTAAGATTAAGGGTACAGCAATTTTGATAGCAAAAGAAGTACCATATGAACTCAAAGGAGAATTTGCCGACCCACAGGGCAGATTTAATATGATCAAAGGTCTAATAGGGGGTAGGATGGTTACGATCGGGTCATATTATGCCCCAAATAAGGGCCAGGTAAAAACTCTAGAGAGATTTTTGGGGAAACTAGAGGAATTTTCAGAAGGGAGTATAATAATTGGGACGGATTTAAATATGGCGTTAGAGCCAAAAATAGATACATCATTGGGGAAATCTACAGTAAGGGATAGCATATTAAGAAAATGTAAAAATATGCTACACAGATCCCAACTGGTGGACATTTGGCGGGTGGGAAATCCCTCTAGTCGCGACTGCACATACTACTCACAAGTTCATAAGTGCTATACGAGAATAGATTATATTTTTGTGTCTCATGACCTGCTCTCATATGTAAGATCCACTAAAATAGGTCCAACCACAATAACAGACCATGCACAAGTAATGGCCGAATTGGAATGGAGTGGAAAAAATAAAGGGCCCATGACCTGGCGGTTAAATGATGCCCTAATGAAAAATGAAGAAGTGGTGTGCAGGGTCAGAGAAGAATTAAGGAATTATTTTCTATGGAACTCCGGGGGTGAGGTGTCGGAACCGTTGGTGTGGGAGGCCCATAAGTGTTTTATAAGAGGGATATTAATACAGGAGGGAGCGAGGAGAAAAAGAGAAAGAGAAAAAGAGATAGAGCAGACCTTAGATAGGATAACGGGACTAGAACACCAACATAAAGAAAAACAAGAGGAAGAAATCCTGAGAGAGGTTATAAAGGAGAGAGAAAAGCTAAGGGAACTATTGTTCTTTAAGGTTAAAAACACAGCGCTGAGATGTAAGCGTTCTTTCTATGAATATGGAAATAGATGTGGGTCAATGTTAGCTAGAGCCCTTAAGAAACAGCAAAAAAGTAACTATATTCCTTGTATTAAGGATGGACATGCAAAGAAACATCATAAATTAGAAGAAATAACACAGGTATTCCGAGAATATTACGCTAAATTATATAATTTAAGGGAGGTGGAAGATAGGCAGAAAGAGGAGAAAAGAAAGAGGGAAATAATGGAATACCTGGAACAAAGTGGCATGCCCAGGTTGGCGGGAGAAGAGGCCTCGTCCCTGGAGTTCCCGATCACAAGGGAGGAGATTAAAAGGGCAATAGGGCAGTTACCCAAGGGAAAGGTGCCAGGACCGGATGGCCTAAATACAGAGTATTACAGGATATTTGAAGATCAATTAATGGGACCTTTACTGGAAACATTTAATGAGAGTGGGGGGACAGGGTTTACGCCCCGTATGTTGGAGT
Organism: Hyperolius riggenbachi; assembly: GCF_040937935.1. Lineage (NCBI taxonomy): Eukaryota > Metazoa > Chordata > Amphibia > Anura > Hyperoliidae > Hyperolius > Hyperolius riggenbachi. The sequence goes on from NC_090649.1 coordinate 226,315,646, forward strand.
CCCATATTTCGGTGTTGCATAAGGAGGGCAAGGACCCGTTAAGATGTCAGAGCTATAGGCCTATCGCACTATTAAATGTGGACATAAAAGTATACGCAAAAGTACTATATAACAGATTGTCCCCACTTATGTTACAGCTGATCCACGTAGACCAAACAGGATTTATAGGGGGTCGGGAGGCTAGAGATAACACGATTCGAACATTGGACTTGATCCAATGGGAGGGGGCCCACTCCAACCCTATAATATTACTATCGACGGATGCTGAGAAAGCATTTGACAGGGTGGAGTGGGCCTTCATCGAAGGAGTCCTGAGGTATGTGGGAATACAGGAGGAGATGATAAATAGGATTATGGCCCTATATTCCAGTCCAAATGGTAGAGTCAAGGCAAATGGGGCCCTGTCTGGTCCCTTTGATATTAGGAATGGGACCAGGCAGGGATGCCCTCTCTCGCCGTTGATTTTTGCTCTTTCATTGGAACCCTTCTTGTGTAGGGTGAGGGGGGACTCCAACATACGGGGTATAGAGGTGGGGAAGGGTATACATAAAGTGGCTGCGTATGCGGACGATATGTTATTTTTTTATTACAGAACCACATATAACTCTGCCAAATTTGTTTAACGAGTTTCGGACCTATGGCTCCCTGTCAAATATGAAGATCAATATGGATAAGAGTGAGGTGTTGGGGAAGGGATTGGGGGAAGAACAAATAAACCGACTAAAAGAAAACTTCCCATTTAAATGGCAAGAAAGGACTCTAAAGTATTTGGGGGTCAGAATAGCTTTTACAGTGGAAGAAATGGTGGAATATAACTATACACCCATGCTAAAACAAATAAAACAAGATTTGAAGAATTGGGATCGTCCACAATTCTCATGGTTTGGCAGAAATGCCATTATTAAGATGAATATATTACCTCGACTGTTGTATATATTCCAGACCCTTCCGATACCGGTTCCCTTTGGGTTTTTTAGAGAGCTTAGAGGGGCGGTGGGCAGGTTTCTGGGACAGGGAAAGAAAATGAGAGTAAATTTTAAAATACAATCAACTGAGAGGGCTAAGGGAGGTCTTGCAGTGCCTAATTTTAGGAAATATTATGAGGCAGCGATATTAGTGAGAATAGTGGACTGGCACAAACATAGGGATAGTAAGAAATGGGTAAAACTGGAAGAGGAAATGGTGGGGGGCTCAATTAAGAATATACTATGGTCCATGGAGAGGAGGAGAGATATAGGTCTAGGTATGGATAAATTATTGATTGTACATACATTAAGGGTCTTCTTTAGAAACAGGAGGAGGGTAACAATCTCCCCGTGGCCTACCCCCATGATGCCGGTTTTGGGTAATAAAAATTTCCCATTAGGAGTGGAATTGTGGAAATATTGGGGAAGGAAAAAAGAGGTGGAACTAAGTGCCCGAGGTTTAGTGGAAAATGGGGAGTGGGTTGAACTACAGAAAATAAGAGAACAGGAAGGGATGGAGAAGATGGACGACTGGAGTTATCTTCAGTGTAAATTTTTTCTAGCATGCTGTGGTACAAGAAGCGATATGAGTAGAGGATTAACACCATTTGAAAAGCTTTGTGAGGGGAGAGGGTCAGAGGAGGGAGTACTCTCTAGGATATACTCACTACTTAATGTAATGGAAGATCCAACAGCTCCTATTAGACTGAAATGGGAGAGGGACCTGGGTAGACATTTCACTGAAAGGCAGTGGCTAAGAGTGCTTGAAATGTCTAGCAAATCAACTAGTTCAGCAAGTGGACAAGAGGCAGGGTATAAAATCTTTGCGAGGTGGCATTATACACCAGTGAGATTGAATAGAATGTTCCCAGGGACATCGGAGATGTGTTGGAGGTGTGGAGAGGAGAGAGGAGATACTATGCATATCTTTTGGGGGTGTAAGTTGATAAAACCATATTGGTCCCAGATTAGAAATTGTATAACTGGCATCATTGGGACTGAGACACCGGAGGATCCTGCCTTCTTTCTGTTACACTGCAATGATTGGCCCCGGAAAAAATACGATAAATCACTAATGAGATTTTTGATAAACGCAGCCCGGATCTTGGTGGCGAGGCACTGGAAGACCACCCAACCCCCTTCTATTAAAGAATGGGTGGGAGAAGTGGATAGAGTGTGTAAAATGGAGGAACTAACTAATTATATACAGGAGAGGGGAGAGGACCATGATGAGAGGTGGAAAGAATGGAAAGAATTTAAACATACACAGACTTATGAAAATATATGAAAATTTAAGAAGAAAAAGGCAAGGGAGGACCTCACTGACGTTCGGTGGTAAAAGATGGAATGGAGGTAGAGTTGAAAGAAACTGAGGTGGGTGACCCGGGGACGGGGAGGGGGGGGGGGGGGGGGTGGGGGGAAGGGGAAGTATGTTGGGAATGAATGAGGGGGGGGGGGTGAATGGGGGGGGAAAATAAAGGAATATAGGGTAGGTAAAGCTGGTGTAGGGTAATATTAGTGAAAGTGAAGTAAAATAGGGGAACGGATAGGTGAAGGGGAAAAGGTCAGTAAAGTACCGTATGAGCCGTATATTATGTGAAGTAGAAAATTAAGATACATGGTGGGATTTCCTATAACTCATGCTCCCTCTACCCCCCCGGAAATGGATGTAATTATGAATGGTAAAAGTTGTATTTATATGGAATTGAAAATAAAGATAATTTAAATGTAATTTAAAAGTAAGCGTTGGAAATGATCTTTCTTACCTTATTTCTACTATTTTTATATGCTCTGTGCTGAAAACCTGTTCCATAAAATATTAGAAAAATAAGATAAGGGGTTATATATCATGGCAAGAAGTTGTGTGCATCTGAACTGTTGTTTTGTGATAAACAGACAAGCAGCCCACGTCATACAGAGATCAGAAATGTGGAGATCCAGAATCCTGTCAGTCTCTGACCTTTAGGCTGTTTCACAGTGGAACATTACAGGTGCACGTTAGAGAACACAGCCCACCGCACAGTAATGAAAAATCAATGGGCTGTTCACAGTGCCCACGTTACGTTACATTACATTGTAACTCTGGACGTTCTGGGAAAGTGCAGCATGCTGTGCGTTATACTGGGCTTTAGCTGCATTAGACTGCTTGCACATGCTCAGTGACTAGCCACATGGCTAATTAATATTCACTGCACTGTGGTGACGTAACCTGGACTCATAGTGTTGTCCGGATCATGAATGAATCGTTCATTTGATCCGAATCTTTTTTGTGAGTCGAATCATCCGGATCATCACGATGAACGATTCAGTTCACAGTGGATGTCTGTCTGGAGGAAACAGGAACATACAGAATGTACAGTGCAGGGAAAGTCCTGTCCTGCTAGTCATTTCACCTCCAGTCTGCTTCCCTAGTAAAATGATTCGGTTCAAAGATCCGGATCTTTTCAATGATCCGATTCGAATCATCCGAATCCTTGAAAAGATCCGGACTTCCCATCACTGTCCTGGAGCGGCTGTTCTATCAGTATAGATAGAATGAAAACAGCGCACCAAGAGCCACATAACGCGACTCAATCTGACGTCCAACTTCAACACCACCATGCGTTGCATTAGGGGCACGTTATGCCATTATGTCTTGGGGTGAAAGAGGCCTCAAGTAAAACTCCTCCACTATTGGAAGAAAAGGCCCTTTTTGTAGTTCAGCTTTATATTTTAGATAGAGAATCTTGACTAGAGGTTGTTATATGTGAGTGTCCAGAGTTGTGCAGGTGTGCAATGTGAGTTGCAATGTTCTACTCTGTGCAGCTAGTTACTGCTGAAGGAAGATGGGGATTCTCTAGGCTGTTGAACTTCAAAGGAAAGTACAGACTTCGAACATGCAACAAAGAGCAACCTCAGCTTCAGTTAGTTCTGAAAAAGACATAGCTGGCTGCATCAGAGATGTGGGGACAGGTTCACTTCCCCACTGTAACGATTGTGAAACTTTCTCCGTGATCAGCGCACAATGCGTGCGCTGATACGGCGGAAATCCTCCACAAGCGTATATTTGCAGGCACCCAGCAAAAGGTGCTACGCACCCGTAGAGGGAAATTCCTGTCGGCAGATGGCGCTGGGGAGTGCAGAGGAACCAATCCTCTGTACCTCCACAAATTCCAGACAGGAATTGTACGAAGCGCAGAACGCAATCGCAAGAGAAGCGATTGCGAATGAGAACGAGCAAAGGGACAGATTGTATGTGTGTGCGCCAATCTAGTCGCCACCCCGTGACCGCGCACACACAACAGCAGATACGAAACAGAAACGCAACCGCAAGAAAGGCGATTGCCAGAAGTGACACAAGGCAGATCAGAACAGAATACGAGGATAGCAAAGGCACAGCAAATCATACAATGAGGAGATGCGGAAAATAACAAACGCTAGCTAACCACGAACACCGCACTCATTCGCAACAGTGCACGCGGTTATGCGCGGTCTCCACGTGATAAGCACAATAGAGACAAGCGCGCCTAACTAACCATTGACAGACAAACATGAAACAGAGGACGCGAACGCCTGCTTAACGGTTACCTCACCGAGCCTCCAGCAAGTGGTCGTAGCAGACAAGACAGACACACGAAAACAGGGACAAGCGAGAGATAGGATCCACAGCACTAGCGAAAGTGGCTAGCGCGATCCAGGTACAGAGTAGCAGAACAGAAGGATCCACAGCACTAGCGAAAAGTGGCTAGCGCGATCCCAGGAGACAGAACAGAAGGATCCACAGCGCTAGCGAAAAGTGGCTAGCGCGATCCCAGGAGACAGAACAGAAGAGATAGCTGGTAGCAACCGCTGCACCAGCTATACTCCAAGAACAGAGATCAGAACTATTTCCTGTCGACCACCGCTGGGACAGGACAATAGCAACAGAACAAACAATCAGATAAGCAATCCTAACTGCACTAAGGAAACCTGCCTAGTGCAGTTTTCCAGGAATTACTCTAAGCTGATCTTCAAACAAAGAGCATGGCTGACACTCTCCAGAGTGTTTCACAGGAAGACTTCTTATGACCAGCGAAGCATTGTGGGAAAGACATATTACTTATAGTACACGCCTCCAATGAATGTGGCCAGGCAATTTGCATGACAACGTATGCAAATTCCTCTGCAAGCACAAGCTGCAAAACTGACAGAAGCTCTTCTTTCCAGAGTCCTGCAGCATGCAAACCCAAACAATGGTCAAAAAGCTGCCTGCCTGCACAGGCAGCTAAGCGGATTCTCACACCCACACTATGCACCTCACCAGGAAAGGAGCAAAGCATAGGCTGGGTAGGCACCAACCCTGGGTGCACAGCCCTGAGGGTGCCCCCCTCCCCCTTCCCGACTGCTCCCCACTCACCAAGTCATATGCAGAGTCACAAACAGAGTGTGCTTCACACACCAGTCGGCACTGCTGAGATCCTTTTTCAGCCCTGTCTGTTATGCACTCTTATTTCTATGGACTAAAGAGGGACCTTGGCAGTGCCCACTGGTGAGTGAAGAATGATCCGCTCACTCTTCTCTGCATATATTGGGGGCTGCCTAATATAGGGGGCGCTGGATAGCTATGCTGTGGAGGGGGACTACTAATACTGAAAGCACTGGCTATCTATGCTGGGGAGGGGGGCTACCTAATATTGGGGGCTCACCTGGCTAGCTATACTAGCCAGGGGGCTACTGGGAGCACATCTGCCTAGCTATACTAGGGAAGGGGGCTACCTAATACTGGGGGCACATCTGGCTACCAATTCTGGGGCAGGCACAACAGAGGGGATAGCCCTTTGGAATTTCTGCCTCTAGTGCTGGAAGACCTTGTCGCGGGTCCAGGTTCTCACCCAAACAAACAGCAGACTGAGGTAGGCTCGGATAAATATTCTTTTTACTTTTCCTAAGCACATGGTTCAGGCCACTTTCTGCACCACAGATTGGCTCTGTGCCTGTCACGGTGCTGCAAAAAATATTGGTATACAAAATACAGTAAAAGCTAGCCCTCATCACTTTTCAGTGACACATCACTTTTAACAATTTCCATGGTTTTCCTATTTCCTTAATACATTAAAAATAATAGAGCTTTAGCTGGACATGTTTTTGTGTTCTAAAATACATTTTATCACTCATCTTTTTTTCTCAACAAGAGAAATTTGATCAATTTTTCCACCTGATTGAATAATTTGAAGCATTAAACCAATGAAACAACCAGGTATGATCACTTTTTCTGAAACTTTTTCCAAAGAAATACATTAATTTTTGTGTGTTTTTATCTGATTTTACCAACACATCTGACTAGTGGAGTTTATCGTTATTTATCAGAATTGAGGCCTGCTATTCCAAGTCCAAATAATATTATTTTAAGCTCCAGGGAATGCTGCAGAGAGTATCTGTCTGTAGACTAACTTCACAGTTAAAATTCAAATTCTGCTTTGCTCTTCTTCTCTTCATAAACTTCAACTCTCTTCCCCCAGTGTCAGCCTATGAGAGAGACTCTTCATAGTGAATTTACTGGTAGGAATTTCTGCCACCATGCAAAAAACACACCAGTCCGTGCTCCGTGAAATTTTGAGCCCCATATAACCCTCTCTTCACATCCAATCTAATCCCCCATCAGCTGGAGGCTTACCTAAAATGAACTACCTTCTCACACTGGTGGAATTCTTGCTTGGAGCTCATTGCAATCAATCCTGGATCCCCTAACTTTCCTTAAAATTCACAACTTTTATTTCCTATACTGCAGGTGGCCTTCAAGTAGAACATTTACAATCATTTTAAGGTCAATTGACAGCTCATTTCTGCACCTGACACTCCGGATTCTCACACACAACTTTGCTGACATCTTCGGGTTACATAAACGTATGGATGGCGTTGCGGATCAATCCGTACCTGTGTCAGAGTCACCTTCCTTTTGCCAAATACCATAACAATACCCTAACAACGTTAATGGCTTCACAACTGAAGTATGAAGTGTCTGTCCACTATTAAATATTTGTTCTGTATACCTCCCTATGTATCTACCTGTCTGGTGAAAAAATGGAGAGGAAATATTGCAACAGTTAAAATGGAAGTGCAGCAAAAAAAATGAATAAAAATTGAGCGGTAATATGACCTCTGGTTGTGACTACAACAGGTGCTCCATTAGGAGATGTATACTAACAGTTTTATACCTTACTTTAATTTGTACTGTGGTGCTGATGTTTACAGGAAAAAAAGCAGATGTAAAGCATGTTACATGGGCAACGCTCGCATTGCTATAGCATTAGTGCTGGCATTAGTGATGGTAATATTGCTGTGCGCTGCCTGCACACTGCAATATTACTTGTGGTTCATGCATTGGGCCTTAAGACTGGAGAACATGAAGTAATACAAAATGTGGACAAATAGGACACAGACAGTAGAAACCCACTGAAATGTCTGGGAAGAATTGGAATGTCTATCAAGTTTTGTTGTCTGAATTCCCATTGGATTGATTCATTCACTTCCAATCCCCCAGCTGTCTTTTCTAATATGGATAAGCATACATTGCATACATCAATAGTACACTTAGCAACAAGTGTTTAAATGCAACAATGCCAATCCCTTAAGCTCAACACACACCATACAATCTTGGTTGTACAGATTTACCAAATCTATGTAGTATAAGGGCCAACAGATTGAAAATACCTTGAATGATTGATTGAATAAGCTCTTATACTACATGAAAGTGGTAAGATTGTACAACCTAGATTGTATGGTGTGTGTTGAGCCTTAGCCAGGAAAAGGCAAATACCACTGAAGGCATATAAGTAGTGTGTTCCCTCCCACATACTTATACAGTCAAGGACTACTAATCCATTCCAATCGACCATAAGGCTTGAACAGAGTTATTCACAAATCTATACCACTGAAATTGGATTCATTTATTTGGGTTCCAGGTTTGGCAGGCATCCAAAAAAAAACACCAATGCAAAATATCAGTGCTTGAGCACCGAGGGGGTGAGTTTGACACATGATGCACGATAGGTTACTATGTAGGATTTAGTTAGACTAGCCAATCGGCTATTAGTAGTCGATGGGCTAGTACTTACAACAGTTGATCAGTTACTCATAACTACTACATTAATTTCTGGTTCAGTCATTTGTACATCAGGGAATTAAGTTAGTGTTAAGCATTACCAAAGGAAGTTAGTGTTAGACATCAGGAGGGAAGGTTAGCGTTAGGCATTAGTAGGGGAGGTTAGTGTTAGGCATAAGGCATTAAAGGAAAGGTTCAGGGAGGGTGGGTAAAAAATAAAAATCAATTTCCACTTACCTGGGGCTTCCTCCAGCCCGTGGCAGGCAGGAGGTGCCCTCGCCGCCGCTCCGCAGGCTCCCGGTGGTCTTCGGTGGCCGACCCGACCTGGCCAGGCCGGCTGCCAGGTCGTGCTCTTCTGAGCTCCAAGGCCCGGAACTTCTGCGTCCCACGCCGGCGCGCTGACGTCATCGGACGTCCTCCGGGCTCTACTGCGCATGCGCAGTAGTTCTGCGCCTGCGCAGTAGAGCCCGGAGGACGTCCGATGACGTCAGAGCGCCGGCGTGGGACGCAGAAGTTCCGGGCCTTGGATAGTAGAAGAGCCCGACCTGGCAGCCGGCCTAGGCAGGTCGGGTCGGCCACCGGGAGCCTGCGGAGCGGCGGCGAGGGCATCTCCTGCCTGCCACGGGCTGGAGGAAGCCCCAGGTAAGTGGAAATTGATTTTTATTTTTTACCCACACTCCCTGAACCTTCCCTTTAAGAGGGAGGTTAGTGTTAGGCATAAGGAGAAAGGTTACTGTTAGGCATATGGAAAAAGCTTAGTGTTAGGCATTAGGCAGCTGGTTAGTGTTAAACATTTTGGTTTTCCATACAGCAGCCCACTCATAGCAAAGTGACCTAAGGCTGAGTGACCTGAACCTTACATAGCAATCTATGCAGCTTAGAGATAGGATGGACTATATAACTGAGATACCACATTCCAAAACCATTGCTGAACCTTAAAAATGATGGCTCTTCTTTTTTGTTTTTAGAAAACATAAATAACCATTCACAAAACGTATATGTAATAATTGTCTAGATGTTAAACTGTGTTAATCGTCCATTTACTTATTGTATTTATAAAGCGCCAACATATTACACAGCGCTGGACATAGTTAGGGTTACAGACAATATCTAGGGGTGATATACAGCAATCAGACAATATAGGAATACATGCAAACCAGATCACACAGCACAGTATGAGTACAAGGTAATGCTTAGTCAGTCACTGGATGGGAGCATGGAGATTAGGCAAGTCGAGTTCACTCAGATCCATAGGATGGGTGTACAGTAATGGAAGTGCATGAACAGGTAGGATACATAAGGAGGAGAACCCTGCCCAAAGGCTTAAAATCTAATTGTTAAACTGTATTTTTTTTCTACAGGGCCCTTTCACACTGGGGCGGTGCGGTAAGTTTACTGTACCCCACTGCAGGGCAATAAAAGTCTATGGCCACTTTCACACTGACGTGGTATGGGGGCGATGCAATGGAAGTGACATTTTCGCAGCATCCCCGACGCTCGGATAGACGTACGTTACTGCGCAGTTATGCATTGACTTGCAGCAAACCGGAAGTAATGTAAGTCTATGGTGACGCGAGTCAGTGTAAAAACCCGCCCCATGCGTTACGTGTCGAGCATGTGCGGATGCATGTTTTTTACAATACACTTTCGCTCAGGTGATTGCATCAGCCACAGGAAGTGATCTGTTTTTGTCCAGGGGCTGCACCGCACCACTGCCGCCAATCTGTAGTGTGAAGCCGGACTAAAGAGTACCTAAAGTCTGGCCAGTTTAACTTACCCGGGACTTTTTCCAGCTTCCAGAAGACCTCCTGTTCCCTGGCTGTCATTCCACGCTGCCTACGCTGCCCAAGACGCACACCTCCTCAATCATGCTACCATTGCCAGGAGCATTCTGCCCATGCGCAGTAGCAATTTTTATTTACTGTGCAAGCACAGAATGCTCCCAGCCATGGGAGCATTATGGAGGAGGTGTGTGCCACAGGGTACTGCATGCAGCTTTCAGAAGGGCTGAGCGGCTGAATGGGGCAGTGCGGAATGACAGTGAGGAACCAGAAGGACTACAGTGGGCTGGGAGAAGCACCTGGGAAGTTTAACTGGTCAGATTTAGTTAACTTTAGTTTCCCTTTAAGTTCAGGCTCTGTTAGTTGAGAAGACTTTGTTAAGGCTATTGTATTGGCTGACCCATATGTTGTTACACATTCTCTCTCCCTGCTGGTAACAGACACTGACTTTAGCTTAATATACAAATAGGCAACTTTTATATGGGATATTTTTGACTATTTCTTATTACTCACTATTCAGCATAGGCAGCTGATAAATCACCTCTTCACAGGTTGCTATGAAGTCTAGCAGTGTCATGACTCAGAAGTAAAAATGTAAATAAACACTCCACCTTTAACACTCTACCTTCTCCCATAAAATTAACAGGAAGCCAAAGGTGCCCCTCCTCCCCAGTATAGGTAGCCAAGGTGTCATCCCAGTATAAGTAGCCACTCCTAGTATAAGTAGTCAAGGTGTCCCCCCAGTATAGTTAACCACCCTCAGTATAGGTAGTCAAGGTGTCTCCCTAGTATGGATATGCACCCCCTGTATAGGCCATTGGTGTCAGTGGGTGAATGTAGCCTCCTGCTGCCTCCCCATCCCCAATGCACACATACTGTACATGCAGATCAGCAGTGATTTGAAGAGAGAACAACAGTGCACAGTAACCATGTGGCATACTTTAAATACAGGAAGTTAGCAATGACATCACTTTCACATTTAAAGTGTACTCAGTGGACACTTCACTGCTCTCCCCATTCACATTACCACTGATTTGATGTCTGTATGAGAGTGATAGGGAGGTAGCGGTGGATATAGAAGTCACAGACAGGGTGGCCCTGGCAGCATGGGAGGCCCCTGCTATGGGTGATTCCCCAAATGCCTGCTTGGTTCACCTGGGCCAAGCAGTGCCCCTGAGAGTGGGGATTCATTTCCTTACATATACCTGTTAATGACAGGTTCTCTTTAAATTGGTATGTTACCAACGACGATGGTGTATTGTCTTGGTTGCTGGTGTAAAAACAAAACCATTACAGTTGTACTGCCACCAGCCTCACATTCCAAACCTTCCTAATACAGGTTAGTGCAGGCATGGGCAAACTTGCCCCTCCAGCTGTTAAGGAACTACAAGTCCCACAATGCATTGCAGGAGTCTGACAGCCACAGTCATGACTCCTAAAGCAAAATGCATTGTGGGACTTGTAGTTCCGTAACAGCTGGAGGGCCGAGTTTGCCCATGCCTGGGTTAGTGTATACTTCCCCAGCAAGCTACTTGTGCTTGCGTGCAGATAAAGCTGAGAACAGTATTATTCCCAGGATCGATTATGTTTTGCAAATCTATGCATAGTCAGCAATGGAAACAGTATTGCTGTCAGATGGAAAACTGCTCCCAACCTGGTCCTGGACACGCCCCTTCTCAGCTGTAGCAGTGAGCAGAGTCAGCACTGTCCCACTTCTCTGCAGCCCACAGACCACCACATCATGGGAGGCAGTGCTAGCGGGTTTTCCCCAATTAAGGGTTGGCTGTAAATAGTGGCTGACGTCCAGCATAGTTTTTAATCTGTGATCTTGTATTTCAGTTTGAAAGCATATACATTTGACATTTAGCATTTATAATAATATAATAAAAAACAAAATGCTTACCTGAAAGTAATAGGGAACAGACATTAAAGAGAGGTACCACACCATGCCCAAATCTCTTGGCAATGAGTAACGTTCATTCTTCAATTCCGTTTTTACAATATTAAGAGCAGAAATAAAGCACTGTGGCAGCAATCATTGTGTAAAGCAACATAAAATGCATTATCTGTTTAAGAAAGACAGGTAACTGAAACCCCCTTAGACTTTCCTTGGGAAGTTCCAGTAAAATTAGTCCTTATAAAGTTCTATTACAACAATTTCATTCATTTCTAAATGCCCATATTCATCATAGGCAATGAATGGCAGTGCAGTCCTAGAAAGCTCATATAAAGCACCTGCCAAATACTAGTTCAGCTAATAGCTATGCATGGGCTGCAATGCACAGAAGCTTATTAAAGTTGAACAAATTATTTACCACATGTCACATTAAATGAGTTTCAGCCTTAACCATACTAATATGCACTGCTCTAGACAGGCATAAGACAATAAGAAATCCAGAAATCTATTCTGCATTAATTTATTAGATGGCTAGTTAACTTGTCCTCCATTAAAACGTTCATAGTAAATGATTTACTTACTTATAGACAGAATGGAAGCTGTTTGTGTTTCAGTCAGGGCTGCCAGCTGTACTTGTAGATGCTGAAGAAGCTGTATAACCCACAATTTTCATGAGCTTGTCTTCCAGTAGGTTTTCCTTAGCTTACTCTGCAGAGCTTTCTCTTCCTCAACTTCTTTTAAAGTGTCACAGCTGGGAGTCCATATTCATACAGCTACATGTGACTCATTTGCGCCATCTACTGGACATGCAAAGTAAGATACTAATGATTTTATGCAAGAATTGAATCTTTATTTTACAATACATTTTTTAAATTCACCTCACCACCAACTTTCTAGCTCCTAGTTATCACCCATAGATAACGATGAGTTCTAGTTATTAAGCTCTATAATGATGAAAATTAAAATGCAGTTCTCAATTTTTATTTTATTAGATATGCTGAAGTTGATAACTACACTCCGCGATACAGTGTTTTTATAATATATGTGTCTCTTTACTTTTATGATTCCATTTTTGACCCTATTATTCAATTTTTGACCTAGTTGTAGATTTCAGTGAAACAAATTCACAAAATGAAATAAAGCAGACCTTTTTTGCCTGGATATCTCATTATGATACATTTGGTCCCAGTCCTGGTTTCCCAGCACAGTATGATCTCTGCACATGGCATTTGGATTGTAAATTACCTACCCTGATCCTAACTTCACCTCACTAACTTTAACACTATACTAGCCCTTTCTTGTACAGTGATCCAATAACATTATTGTTATTTTATAGAGTGCTGACATTTTCCTCAGCACTATACGGAAGACACTGAACAATTATTGTCACTAACTGTTCCTTAGTACAGCTCACAATCTATCACCACCATTGGCATGTCCCTACAAAAGCCTAAGGCCATCTTTAGCAACTTACCATAATATCTCTACCACAGCCTATCCGTCATGCTCCAAGCCTGGAAATTTTCAAACGTACTCTCAAGACACACCTTTTCAAACAAGCTTATAATTTGCTATAGCTAGAATTTAAAGCTCGCTTTCTTATCTGGTAACTGCTTTGTCTACTCCCCTAGTGTTTCAACCCCAGAGCAGGATCATCCACCAGGCAACCTAGGCAGGTGCTTTGGGCCTAGTGGGTGTCAAGGAGCCCACCTGCCCCATTCTTTGTCCTCTCACCACCACCTTCAGCTTACCAAAAGGACCACAAGGGGGCCCCACATCTACTACCTTGCCTACCCCACTACCCTCTAGATCACAGATATCAAACACAAGGCCCCCGTGCCAAATGCAGCCCTCATTGACATTTTATGTGGTCCACTTCAAATGTGCATCATTAAAAGCAGTAGTAGAACAACAACAGCACACTGCCTTCCCAACCAGAGTAGCACACCGGTGGCAGTTTCTGGTTGAAACCCAGGATTTTCAAGGGGGGATTCCTGAATGATCTCCCTCTGCCATGCACAATATAATACTATAGTAGAACATCATGATGGATACACATAATGCAATTTCCTATGCAAATGAAAGGATCTGACAATTATTTCCTACATGTCCGATCTGCTCCCGATCGACAATGGAATTGATCAGGAGCAGTGTGGATACAGATAATAATGAGTACAGCCGACATTGGTAATGAAGGGGAAAGTGAAGCATTCACAAAGCAGGGCTGTGCTCATACCTGACTCTGTTAAGTTCCCCAGAGCTGCTCCATGCTCTTTACACACACTCCTGCTCCATGCTCTGTATACACACTGCTGCACCATGCTCTGTATACACGCTGCTGCTCCATGGTCTGTACACACACTGCTGCTCCATGTTCTGTACACACACTGCTGCTCCATGCTCTGTACACACACTGCTGCTCCATGCTCTGTATACACACTGCTGCTCCATGCTCTGTATACACACTGCTGCTCCATGCTCTGTATACACACTGCTGCTCCATTGTCTGTATACAAGCTGCTGCTCCATGGTCTGTACACACACTGCTGCTCCATGCTCTGTACACACGCTGCTGCTCCATGCTCTGTATACACACTGCTGCTCCATTCTCTGTACACACGCTGCTGCTCCATGCTCTGTACACACGCTGCTGCTCCATGCTCTGTACACACACTGCTGCTAAATGCTCTGTACACACACTGCTGCTCCATGCTCTGTATACACACTGCTGCTCCATGCTCTGTATACACACTGCTGCTCCATGCTCTGTACACACGCTGCTGCTCCATGCTCTGTATACACGCTGCTGCTCCATGCTCTGTATACACGCTGCTGCTCCATGCTCTGTATACACGCTGCTGCTCCATGCTCTGTATACAAACTGCTGCTCCATGCTCTGTATACACACTGCTGCCCCATGCTCTGTATACACACTGCTGCTCCATGCTCTGTATACACACTGCTGCTCCATGCTCTGTATACACACTGCTGCTCCATGCTCTGTACACACGCTGCTGCTCCATGCTCTGTATACACACTGCTGCTCCATGCTCTGTACACATGCTGCTGCTCCATACAAAGTCAACTGTAGCAGGAAAGAAAGGGGGCGGTGCTGTGAGCTGCAGGATACCTGCAGATATTCTGGTGTCTCAACTTGTGCCTGTCCCCAGACACTGCACTGGCTCTGGTCTGAGGGGGGATTGTGGGCAGCTGTAACCCCTCCCTGCATTTGCCTATGGAAACATTGTCAGTTTGAGGTGGGGTGCAGCAACAACCCATGGGACCCCTTAGCCAAATTAATATGGGGCCCCCTTTTGGCATCTAAGTTCCCTTGCCTTGGGCCACATTTCATCTTGAAGATTGTGTGCCAAAGCAGCACCGGGGCAGGCAAATATAAAACTTCTCCAATGCACTACTCTGCAGAAGGGGGAGGAGTTGGCCCCCCATGTTCACTATAGTTATGCCACTTAGTTTGAGACTGTTCAATAAATGTTAATTCTTAATAACAATCTGGCCCATGACTTAGACTAGGTTTTAGGATTTTGCTCTAGCCAATGGTAGCCCTTGTTTCTGCTAGAGCTCTGAGCCTGCCAGCATTTGTCCCGGAGCCCTGCACTGCCTGCAGCGGTGTCAGTGAGTGTGGATGACCCACATGGTGACCAAAGACAGGTGAGTAGTCTTGGGAAGACTCAAATGGCAGCAACAACGACAATGGCAGGGGAAACAGATACACAATGCTTTAGTGTGAATGCTCTCACTGGACGCTGTGACAGAGCTGTGACTCACCCTTGTGCATCTGTCCCAAGTGTGAACCTAGTCTTCCTGTGGTCTTCAGTGTTGCTTGTGAATTTTCGTCAAAGTCATTTTCGCATTGAAAATGCTATTTTCAACTTTGAGAAAATATTTGTGGTCAAAGAATAAGATTTTTTCTTTCCAATGTAAAAAATTGCAAAAGTTGTTTTATTAATGTGAAAAATCATAAACATTACAAAATGAGTAAAAGGAGAGAGACAGCGATAGGCACTACAGCTGCTAGTGTAGCTTTCACTTCCGATGAGTAGACTGCAACTGGGTATGTATGGGACAACACTGCATCAGGACTCCATAGAATCAACAGTCATGTAACATGTAGGGAGAGCAAATCAGTCTGGCACTGCATCAGTGTCAATATAAAAAACCTTTAATCCATACGGGTTTTCCGTTCCATACAACAATAGCGTGCAAAAGACAAGATTACATCATACCCAATCCTACGGTGAGGCTGTGGGGAGAAGTGGGAGCAGCGGCACACCTAACGTCCGTTTCACTCCAGTGGGCGTCCTAATGCTGGGAATACACGGGTCAAACCGGCGGCCGATTAGCCGCCGGATCGACCCCAGCCGCGTCCCTGCTCGTCCGCACGTGCGTGCGGATCGATTACCGCTCGTCCCCGCCGACGCTTGCTTATCAGCGCTCGATTCCCTGCCATTGTCCGCCGGCGGGGATCGAGCAGGCCAGTTGAATATTATCAGCTGGCCGGATCAGCTGGTCGATACACGGTACAGAAACGTACCGTGTATCCCCAGCATTAGAGGCTTCGTGTGCCATGGTGCACTGAGCCTCTACAGATGCTCATTGGAGCAATACGGGCGTTAGATGTGCCGCTGCTTCCACATCACCCGCATCCTCACCATAGGATTGGGTAAGATCTAGTCTTGTCTATTGCACACTGTTGGATATTGCTGCATGGCTTGGAAAAGCCATGTGGATTAAAGCTTTTTTATATTGACACTGATGCAGTGCCAGACTCAGTTGCTCTCCCTACATATTACAAAATGATTTTCAATGGTATTTTCGCTCGAAAGCCGAATTTTACACTATTTTCACGAAAATGAATGCAACAATAATATTGACATTTTCGCTTATCACTGCTGGTCTTCAAGCAGGCTTACATTGTAGTAATGTCATTGGCACTATCCCTCTAAGGCAGATTATTTTACCATGCCATTCCAGTGGCTTGATTCAGTGAAATAACATCTCTTTTACACTGTGAGACTGGACATTGATGGTCATGCTAAGAAGTGACAGGAGGACTACAGGCTCATTAAAACATGGTATTTACCATATGGCCTAATTAAATGGATACTATTCCCAGTGGGTGTTAGTACTTATGCTCAATCTTTTAGGTCCCAGCACGAATGGTCAAGTATTTATTAAACAAAAATCAAATTTACTTATACAGACTGTCCCCTACTTACAAATGACTCAATTAACAATGCTTCATAGATACAAATAACGTTGTCTCCATGCCCAAAATATACTATACTGCTTTTGTTATCACATATTTTTTGTTGAAACATTCTACAGTACTATATAAATTGTGCAAATTAAAAGCACATAAAATAACGGGGAAAAAAATGATACTATATGTCCAAATCCAGAGTTGTCCTAAAGTAAATCATCAATACACGGTTCACGATATATAACACATACAAACATCTTCCCAGAATGGAATCCATCCAGGGACCGCCTGTATACAAAAGTGATATATGCAACTGGTTCTGTCTCATATAATCCACTGTTGATCAATAATCAAGACTCAATACATCAGTACTGAGAGATGAAGGAGTAGCAAGGTACGGTGTGTCAGTATTACATTGGGAAATTACTTTGCGCAGGACAAACCACAGTGATGACTCCTCAGTATGCTGCTATTCTTAATAGTCCATCCAGGATGTCCTCACTTATCTGGATACCTAGAGCACAGTAAACAAAAAAGGTATGTCAAGGCAGGGAGGTGGCCTAGTGGTTGTGGGTTGCTGTTGGTTCTTAACCAACACATGGAAACCTGTTACGGCTCAGGTAGGTCTTGTTAGCAACCTTGGGATGGTTGGTGGATGACTGTGGTGGGCGTTTGGAAGCAGCCAAAACGTAGAAAGGGCACGGCTGGAGTTTCATACCAAGAAGTCCAGCCAACTAATTAAGTTCAGAAAACATTGTATTATTTTCTGTTATCAGGAATGTTTGGCTCTAGAATAGGCTCAGTATGAAGTTGTTCAGCTGAATTAAGCCTGGTCAGTTGCCAAAAACAACAATTCCTAATAAAAATATGAAAGTTGATTTCACTTTTTTAAATTTGTTTGTGAACTTCATACTGGAGAAGATTGGCTTTAGTAAGAGTAAAGGAAATGCATATATTCATAATAATAGCACTCACCCTGTGTGATCCTCCTCTACAATGCTCTGGCTGCAAGTCCAGGCGCACTAAGTTCAGAATCTATCTGAATGTTAAAAGGTTCCCACAGACAGGGGTGTACCTACAGAGGAGCAGCCCCTTCAACTGCTGATGGGCCCATAGCTGTACGAGAGCCACAACTACTACTTCACTTGCTCCAATGCAGTGGCCCATCCTTCATATCCGGGGTGTTTTTTGTCGAAGCAGGTTATTTTGGCACATGGCGCTGGGCGCCGTCATAGCAACAATGCTGTGCTGTGCGCTACGCGTAATGGTAATTTGGGGCTCTGTCGGTTGCCAGACCCGAATTGCATCACCCCTTGAGTTTCGACAATTTGGAGGGGAATAGTTTTTAACACCGCAGGGGAGTTTAGCGGCAGCAGGGAGAGCCGTCAGCTCGCCCTGCACCGAACTGTCTGACGCCCAAATAAAATGTACTCTTTTTTGTGCCTACACTTGTTATGGGTGTGGCGATTACTATGTTCACACTTGTTTTATGACCCTTGAAAGATGGACCCCAGTCTGTGTGGGCCACCAGGGGAGGCAAGGGAAAGGGTGTGAACATTGTGGGGGGCCAACAAATTTTGCCGGGGGGTCCATGACTTGTAAATAAGCCTCTGCCCATAGACATGTCAAGTAGTCCATAAACAATGCAGACATGAAGCAACTGGCTGGTCCCAGCAATGGATCACACTTGATTCATGGATGAAGACCATGCAGGTGAGCACTGTTGTCAGGATCTACTTTCCATCAAGCCTTCATGCATTTTAGATTTTTATTTTCTTCAAAATGCACATATTCTACACTACGCTACAGTTTACTTGTAGCGTAAGTTTTACTCAGTCATATCTACTACAGATATATTTGATATTTATTTTGCATTATACAATTTGCTTGTGGTTTGAATTAACTTCAGGCATATCTGCTCTAGCCAGCACTATTGTAAGACATGTGAGAACACTTAAATAGAGAATTCTGTTCCAAATCTTCACGTCAGTTGCACAAAGCTTATTATAAAATCAGCTCAAGATTGTGTTCCTCTCATTTAGTGAAGCCTCATGCCATCTACAGAGTAGCTCTTCACTTCAGAACCAAAACATATATTCATTCCAGGACATTGGCCACCCACATTTTATAGCACCTACTGTGTTTCACAGCTCATATTGTGCTAGTGAAGATAAATGTTAAACTATTACTAAAAATATAGTAAAATGGCATATGCTTGAGTCAGTAGACGCTGTAGTATAGTTATATACCAATCACTGACTAGAATTCCTAATGTGTTTGCCCTGGGTGGCCTCAATACTCCATGGCCACATTATGTAAAACTAGTTCCAAGACAGAGTAGAGGCAGGCAAAGGGCCTGAAGTACCTAATGCTCTAGAATGTGCCAGAAACAGAGCAACATATAAAAAAAATACCATACAGTTGAGCACATCAGATTTAGAGAAAGACTTGGGAATTCTGGTTGATAATAAATTAAAGGATACCCGAGGTGACATGTGACATAGACTTTTAACTGCCTTTAACTACCCTGCTGGTGTTATCTCGTTTTAGATAACTTGGGGCAGGGCTGCCACAGCCGACTACACTCAGGCTGCCTAATGCAGTCCAGTGCAAAGCAGTGCTGGGAGCACTTTATATTTACCTGATCTGAACATTGGATCGGCACCTCTTCCACCACAATTCGGCGCTGCAATGCCTACATTATCATCTGGCTCCCCATAACATAATATGACCCGGAGGAGGATGTCAGCATTACAGTGCCGCTCAGTGGTGAAAGAGGAGATCGGCTCTGTAATGAAGATGTCACATCATGTGATCGGGAGCCACAGGATGATGTTGGTATTACAGCGCCGTTCGGATGTCTAAAGCCCCGTCTACACGGGGAGATGTGGAAGCGACCCGGCGGCTCGATTAGCCGCTGGATCGCCTCTTCCGCATCTCCGCGCGTACCCGCCGCGTCCCCGCTGACCGCGCGTGCGTCGCCGCTTATCTTCCGCTCGATTCCCAGCCATTGTCCCCTCGTGGGGAACGAGCAGGGTATCGGCGGTGGCAAGATCCGACAGCGGCTCGATTGATAAGCCACATCGTCGCCTCATCTACTCGTGTAGATGAGGCTTAAAGCTGGCCACTAATGGTCCAATCTTTTTCATCCAATCTTACCATTTCTATGTAATGTAAGGTAACTGCCTAAATAATCCATTCATTATATTCACTTAATTTACCCGTATACTACATTGATTTGGTAAAATTGGATGAAAAAGATTGGATCATTAGTGGCCACCTTAAAGGGAACCTGAAGCGAGGAAAATTATTTAAAATAAACACATGACGTAGTTGCAAATGAATATTACATATTAACCTCACCGTCATTTCCTCTCAGAGGCTCACCATTTTCTTCTTACAGTGACCCCTTCCAGTTCTAACAATATTTTGTCAGAAGTGAAATATCAGCAGCTGGCAGTTACAACTGAATGTGCAAGGTAATGTCCATGTTTCCCTATGGCTCAAGTGGGCTATATAACAGTTTAACAGTGTGCTGACCTGGCAGCAGTTATGGGGTAATGGCCATTTTTAAAATGGAGGACAGAGACATCCATTGATCACAGTGGACAAATAAAATGCAAGAGAGGAGAAAGAGGTTGAGGAGTAGACTACACAGGAGAAAATTATGACCCGTGTATGGTTATTTTGACTTTTTATTTTCAGTTCAGGTTCTTTTTAAGAAGAGAGACGGCAATGCTAGTGGTGAAATAGGATAGCTGATCCTGCGTCTGGATCCGGTAAATATGAAGTGCTCCATGTGCTGCTCGGCATTGGGGAATATAGATGGCCCGAACGGTTCGCCGGCTAACGGTTCCAGGCGAACTTCAGTGGTTCGCATTCGCGAGCAAACGTGAACTTTTCTGGAAGTTCGATTCACCTCCATAGTGCATCATTAGGGTCAACTTTGACCCTCTACAACACAGTCAGCAGGCAAATTATAGCCAATCAGGCTACACTCCCTCCTGTAGCCACACACACCCTTATAAAAGGCAGGCAGCGTCAGGCTTTTCACTCACTCGTGTGCCTGCAGTAATTAGAGAAGGAAGAGCTACTGTTCAGAGACCTATAGGGAAAGCTTAGTTAGGCTTTTGTAGGCTTGTTAGCTTGCTCCTTGCTGATGCTTATTGCTAAAAAAAAAGCACCCCTCAACAGCTCTTTTGAGAGCTAATCTTGTTCTTGTGATCTATATTTTTTTTTGTGTAGCCCACTTGCATTATATACAGCCCTGTCAGTCAGTCACAGCTGGCTTTTGGGCCCTTAGTGGTATAATTACTATTGTGCCAGGTGGACATTGTAATACCCATCACTGCATAATTGCATCTACCTACCTGTTGCTCACAGTGCACCCACATACCTACGTGAGCGCACGCAGTGTCACTGTGCCTGTCCGGTACCTGTCTGTGTGTGTCAGGTGCACATTGTAATACCCATCACTGCATATACCTACCTGTTGTTCAATTCAGTGCACCCACCTACCTACGTGATCACACACAGTGTCACTGTGCCTGTCCGGTACCTGTCTGTGTGTGACAGGTGCACATTGTAATACCCATCAATACATATACCTACCTGTTGTTCACTTCAGTGCACCCGCCTACCTATGTGAGTGCGCTCAGTGTCACTGTGCCTGTCCAGGACCTGTATGTGTGTGACAGGTGCACATTATAATGCCCATCACTGCATATACCAACCTGTTGTTCCCAGTGCACCCACCTACGTACGCGAGTGCACGCAGTGTCACTGTGCCTGTCCGGTACCTGTCTCTGTGTGACAGGTGCACATTGTAATACCCATCACTGCATATACCTACTACCTGTTGTTCACTTCAGTGCACCCACCCAGCTACGTGAGCGCACGCCGTGTGATATTTAATACCAACAGTCACTGTACCTGTTCACGGTACGTGTGTGTGAGACAGGTGCACATTTGTAATACTCATCACTGCATATACCTAACTGTTATGTTCAGTGCACCCACCTACCTACGTGAGTGCAGGCAGTGTGATATACCACTCCGTGCATACTTAACTGCACCTGTGTGACTGCACATTGTATTAGTCAAGTCAGTGCATACCTTTCACTTCATCCCCCCGATATGGACAAAACGGGAAAAACAGGTAGAGGCAGAGGTAAAGGCAGACCCAGAGGAAGACCATCCGGCAGGTCAGTGCGAGGTCGTGCGGATGTGATTTCGTGCGGCCCTGGACCAAAATACAGTGCTCAGAAGAAGGCACGTCCCATCAACTCCTAAGATTGTCGGGACGTGGTTGACTATTTAACACAGAACACCTCATCTTCCGCAGCCACCAGCGCTACTACAAGCACCACATCCACTGCATTTGACACTTCGCAGGAGTTATTCGGTGGGGAAATCACTGATGCACAGCCATTATCGTTACAACTAGTGATGGGCCGAACCGTTCGCCTGGCGAACCCTTCTGGGCCTCTTACTACTTCCGGGTCGCAATGACCCGGAGTAGTACGCCTGCGCTGCCCAGCGGAGCGCGTCCTAGATCGCGCTTCTGTTGCCGGGCACTCTCTGCGCATGAGCGTGACATCGTTCATGACGTCACGCAGATGCGCAGAAAGGGCCCGGCAACAGGAGCGCGATCTAGGACGCGCTCCGCCGGGCAGCTCAGGTGTACTACTCCGGGTCATTGCGACCCGGAAGTAGTAAGAGGCCCAGGGAATAAGAGATGTTTGCCTCATCTCTAGTTACAACCAGATGAAGGCGCTAAGCAAGTTACACCACCTCATATGTCTGAGTTAGGCAACACTATGGACGTAACGTGTGAGGATGAGGATGATGAAGTACCTGCTGTTGGTGCAGTTTATGAGGTGTCTGAGGCAAGCAAAGCTGGGCAGGATGATTATGATGATAATGATGATATGAATGCCACGTGGGTTCCCAATAGAGGAGATAAACAGGGTGACAGTTCAGAGGGGAAGTCAGAGAAGAGTAGGAGGAGATGAGTTCCTGATAGAAGCAGGGGGAGCTCGTCATCAGAAACAGCTGGTGGCAGTGTCCGGCGCCATGTATCACCACCTATGGACAGCCAGCCAACATGCCCTTCAACGTCAGCTGCTGATGCCACTATAGTGCCATCACCCCAGGGGGGCTCAGCGGTTTGGAAATGTTTTAATGTGTCTGCCTCAGATCAGAGCAATGCCATCTGTTCTCTCTGCCTCCAAAAATCCGGAAAGGCCAACACCCACGTAGGGACAACTGCCTTACGAAGGCACATGGAGAAAAGGCACAAACTGCAATGGGAAGAGCGGTTCCTGCTCCTCTGCCCACAGCAGCCAGGTGTCTGTGAAGGAAATCTTTGAGCGGAAGAAGCCAATTTCTGCCAGTCACCCCCTTGCCCGGCATCTGACAGCTGGCTTGGCGGAACTGTTAGCTCGCCAGCTGTTACCATACCAGCTGGTGGACTCTGAGGCCTTCCGTAAATTTGTGGCCATTGGGACACCGCAGAGGAAGATTAGGTGATGATGAGATGAGGCCGCAATTATTTCTCTAAAAAAGGCGATACCCAAACTGTACCGTGAAGTTGAGAGGCAAGTGGTGTCATCTCTGGCACACAACGTTGGGTCAAGGGTCCACCTGACCACGGATGCCTGGTCTGCCAAGCACGGCCAGGGCAGGTACATAACTTACACAGCCCATTGGGTCAACCTGATGACCGATGGCAAGCAGGGAGTACATGGCTGTGCAGCGGACCAACTTGTGACACCTCCACAGCTTGCAGGCAGGCCTCCTGCCACCTCCTCTACTCCAGCTACATCCTCTTCGCTCTCCTCTTCCTCCTCCTCCTTGGCTGAGTGGCAGTTCAACTCTACTGGTGCTGCGATCTCCTCTCCAGCTACACAGTCCCATCTCCCTACGGCCTATGCTGCATTCCAAGTACGACGGTGTCATGCCATCTTAGACATGTCTTGCCTCAAAGCGGAGAGTCACACTGGACCAGCTCTCCTGGCTGCTCTTAACAAACAGGTCGAGCACTGGCTGACCCCGCACCAGGTGGAGATCGGCAACGTGGTGTGTGACAACGGCAGCAATCTCCTTTCCGCTTTGAATTTTGGAAAGCTGACACATGTACCCTCCATAGCACATGTGCTGAATCTAGTCATTCAAAGATTTGTGTCAAAGTACCCATGCTTAGAGGACGTCCTGAAGCAGGCCAGGAAGGTGTGTGGGCATTTCAGGCGGTTTTACACGGTCATGGCACACTTTGCCGATATTCAGCGGAGAAACAAGTTGCCGGTGAGACGCTTGGTTTGCAATAGCCCGACTCGCTGGAATTCGACCCTTCTTATGTTCTCATGCCTGCTAGAACAGGAGAAAGCCGTCACAAAGTACCTCTATAACTACAGTAGAAGGACACACTCTGGGGAGATGGGGATGTTCTGGCCCAACAACTGGACACTCATGCGAAATGCATGCAGGCTCATGCGGCCATTTGAGGAGGTGACCAACCTGGTGAGTCACAGTGAAGGCACCATTAGCGACTTGATCTTATACGCTTACTTCCTGGAGCGTGCCGTAGAGTGGTGGATCAAGCTGTGGAAGAGTGTGAACAGGAACAGTTACAGGAGGAAGCGTTGTGGGATCAATTCTCATTAGAACCAGATGTTTCCTCAACACCTGTGGCAGCACAGAGGGGGAAGAGGAGGAGGAGGAGGAAGAGTCGTGTGGGGTAGAGGAGTCAGACTCGGATGATGAGGAAGGTGTTTCTTTGGAGGAGGAGGAGGATGCGTCAGCAGAAGAACAACTGCAGTAGGCGTCGCAGGGGGCTTGTGCTGCTCAACGTTCCCGTGGTATTGTTCGTGGCTGGGGGGAGGAGCAGGACTTACCTTATGTCACTTAGGAAGAGCAAGAGGATATGGATAGTACATCTGAATCCAACTTTGTGCAGATGGCGTCTTTCATGCTTTCCAGCCTGTTGAGGAAGCCCTGTATAAAAAAACTCAAGGGGAATGAGCTGTACTGGGTGGCCATGCTACTAGACCCTCAGTATAGGCACAAAGGGGCGGAGATGTTTCCAAATCACCAGAAGGCAGAAAGGATGCAGCACTTGCAGAACAAGCTGGCAACTATGCTTCACAATGCGTTTAAGGGTGATGTCACAGCACAACGCAATAAAGGTATCACTGCCAGTAATCCTTCTCCCATGTCCATGCAGGCAAGAACAGGATGCTCCAGCGATCTCATGGTGATGTCAGACATGCGGACATTCTTTAGTCCAATGCCTCGCCTTAGCCCTTCTGGATCCACCCTCCACCCTCCGACTACCTGGCCTTAAGTGTGGAAGTAGACACTGTGAGCAGTGATGAACCCTTGGACTACTGGGTGCGCAGGCTTGACCTGTGGCCAGAGCTGTCACAATTTATCATCCAACTTTTGTCTTGCCCTGCCTCAAGCGTCCTGTCAGAAAGGACCTTCAGCGCAGCTGGAGGCATTGTCACTGAGAAGAGAAGTCGCCTAAGTCACAAAGGTGTTCAGTACCTCACCTTTATCAAAATGAATGAGGCATGGATCCCAGAGGGCTACTGCTCGCCCCAAGACTAAGTCAGTCCCCCCACACAGTATCTCTGCCCTCAGGCCGCTTGAGTGCCTTCCCCGCAACCACCAACAGGGTCCAGGACTCCAGGTGGATTCCTGAATTTTTAAGGCCGCTGCTAGCAGCGGCCGCTATACTACTGTTTGTGGTGTGTGTACATGCCTGCCTAATTTTTCTGGCTGCACTGCAGATGACACCAACAAAACAAAAGGCATGTACATGTGCCAATTCCCCTTCATGATCATTACCTGTGAAGGGGCTTGCGTATCACAATGAAGCAATGACCGACGGCTATAGGAGTGTCTCGGGGGGGAGGGGGACACCCAAGATAATAATGTTGTTGCTTCATTTAGATAATAAGGTTGTTGCTTCATTTTGGACAGACCAAATTTGATCAGCTGAACAGTCACTGTTGTTCTATCATTGAGCTACCACAGCCTGGCGACCATATGGGCTTGAAAACCATCACGGCCTGCACTCTCGCCATGGTGCGCACCAGTCCAGCACGGGCCGGCCGTCACTACACAAACAGCTGTTTGGTGTGTAAGTGTAAAGTATAAAGCAGTACTCTAATTACACTCCCTGAGTGATGTATACACATGCAAGATGTTTTAAAGCACTTTAGGCCTGCAATTTAGCATTCAATGTGATTTCTGCCCTTAACCACTTGATGACCCACCCTTTACCCCCCCTTAAGGACCAGCGTGGTTATTAGTGATCTGTGCTGGGTGGGCTCTACAGCCCCCAGCACAGATCAGGGTGCAGGCAGAGAGATCAGATTGCCCCCCTTTTTTTCCCCCTATGGGGATGATGTGCAGGGGGGGTCTGATCTCTGCTGCCTGCGTGTGGCTGGCGGGGGGGGCACCTCAAAGCCCCCCTCCGCGGCGAAATTCCCCCCTCCCTCTCCTACCTGCTCCCCCCCCCCCCCCCCCCGGTGATCCGGGTTGCACAGGACGCTATCCGTCCTGTGCAGCCAGTGACAGGACGCCCCCTGTCACATGGCGGCGATCCCCGGCCGCTGATTATTTCCGCTTGTGTTTACATTTAGCCTGCGAGCCGCCATCGGCGGCCCGCAGGCTATTCACGGAGCCCTCCGCCGTGATTTGACAGGAAGCAG
Source organism: Hyperolius riggenbachi (assembly GCF_040937935.1). Lineage (NCBI taxonomy): Eukaryota > Metazoa > Chordata > Amphibia > Anura > Hyperoliidae > Hyperolius > Hyperolius riggenbachi. Next base: position 226,342,289 of record NC_090649.1, read on the forward strand.
CCGCTCGCGCGAGCGGCTGCTTCCTGATTAATCAGCCTGCAGCTGGCGACGCAGTACTGCGTCGCTGGTCCTGCAGCTGCCACTTTGCCGACGCACGGTATAAGCGTGCGGTCGGCAAGTGGTTAAAACGCTGCTTTGCGTCAAATCCAGATTTTTCCCCGGAGCTTTTGGTGTGTATCCCACTCATCCATGCAAAAACTCAGATGTTAGACCCCTTAAAACATATTTTCCATCACTTTTGTGACCAGCATAAGTTTCTAGTTTTCAAAGTTCGCCTCCCCATTGAAGTCTATTGCGGTTCGCGAAAGTTCGTGCAAACCGAACTTTTGCGGAAGTTCGCAAACCGAAAATCGGAGGTTCGGGCCATCTCTATTGGGGAAGGCAAAATAAATAAGTGGCAGAAAACTTAGGATAAAAAGTAAAAATTGGATGAGGACAATGAAGTTAGTGTTTTTTTTTCTTCTTTCCTCAAATTTAATGAGGTTGAACTTAATAGACACATATTTTTTAATGCAACCTAGATAATTATGTGTGTATGCAAACTGCAATCATTGAAAGGTCTGGCTGGCATTTTGCCATATTTGTGCTTACAGTTTTCAAGTTGGGTCAAGATAACATAATAAAGTTTGTCTTTAGGCTCATAGAGAACACCTTTTGTAAGCCAACCAGGAAATCTCCATTACTCCAAGGAGGAAATGCATTTATCTAATGCTTCATACACACTTGAGATAAAAGTCTTTGGAAAATGAAAGATCACAGACCAATCTTACCCCCTTCCATGTAGTATGAGAGCCATACTCTACACAGTCTATTCTATGGAGCTGAACTCCCCAACAAATAAAATCTTTGCAAGATGCTGCACACACAGATGCCCGTACACACTCAAAAGATCATTATCTGCAAAAGATCTGTTCCTGCAAAAGATCCATTCCTGCAAAATGCATTCATAGTCTATGATATCTGCAGATCCTCATACACACTTGGTTTAACAGACAATCATCTGCAGATCATCTGCAGATCAGATCCACCAGGGTGGATTTTCAGATCTGCAGATGATTACCAGATATGCAGATGAAGTCTGTTAAACCAAGTGTGTATGAGGATCTGCAGATCTCATAGACTATGAATGCATTTTGCAGGAACAGATCTTTTGCAGATAATGATCTTTTGAGTGTGTACGGGCATCTTTGTGTGCAACATCTTGCAAAGGTTTTATCTGATGGGGAGTGCAGCTCCATAGAATAGACTGTGTAGGTATGGCTCTCATACTACATGGAAGGGGGTAAAATTGGTCTGTGATCTTGCCTTTTCCAAAGACTGTTATCTCAAGTGTGTATGAAGCATAAGTCTCTAGCTACTATTTTAACCTGCTGACCACTAATTGATTAGCAATTGGTGGCATTGATTGGCCAGATTAGCACACAACTTGTGTACCAGCTACATCCATATTTTTAAACTACTTTTGTCACATTAACATCTAACAATCTCTCTGTAAGGTGTTAGAAGTATTATGCAAATAGCAATAATTCCAGAACATTATAAAATACACAGCATTTCCAGATGATCCCTTTTGGAGACCTTTCTTATTTTATTCGCCCATGTGGATTTTAAAATGTTATGGTATTCCTGGTGTTTGTATAATACTTTTGGCACCTTATAAAGATTAATAGATTTTAATGTGATAAGTTGTCAGTGATGATTTGCCTGCATGGCAAGGCCAACATGTTTCGCCGTTTCTGGTATCATCAGGGCCACATGTGCAATGGTTCCAGTTTCCGTGTCCATCCCTTAAACTTCCTGCACCACCCAGCAGCCAATCAACCCCACGTTCTTCCATCGCCTTCCCCAGGTCCCTGCCAGCTGCCCCACCATGTTGTTACCAGGCACAGACACGCACAAAACACATATGCAAATAACATCCGGCAAAGGCGGGGAGCAGGGACCCAGGAGAAGAGAGGAGAAACAAAAGGGAAGGTAAAGGCAGACATCATACCATCTAATGCAAGGTTGTACACCATAGGGAAATTTACCACAGCATGGTGAGCCATTTTTAGACTTCACCCTGTACCCAAATTTCCTGGCACCCTTTTTACATGTATGCACTGCACACACTGTTAATCAGTTAATTAGTACGTGGAGGTGCTGTAAGCAGCACTTCCTTTGGATAAATTGAATGCATCAAAATACTTCACACACTAAAGCAATAACAGTAAAAACAAGGGACTTCAAATAACTGTAGTTGTACTTTGTAGCCCCACGAAGAACTGATTACAAACTATAAAGGAATTTTCCTTTCTTTATCTGGTGATTCCAGAAATAACCAGATGTACTTTCAGTCTGATTTTTTATCATTATTATTCCATTTTCATGTTTAGTGACATACTGCTATGCAAATGTTTTTAATTTATGTCATATAACACATGTATTTATAACTAACACAAACCAGCAGGTGTTTGTAAAGAGTCATTCAGATCACACTCTACTTCAAAGTGTTTCATCAGGGACCTTGGTAGGAAACAAGCCAATCCAGGGCACCTCTGGGCAACAATCGAGAGTATTGCGCAGCACACGGCCAACAATGTACGTGAATCTAGCATCTGAACAAGTATGGAGAAGTATGGAACAGCTCATTATCTAAAGCATACCACATCATCTGTAAAACACGGTGGAGGCTGTGTGATGGATTGGGCGTGCACGGCTACCAGTGGCGTGGGACACTAGTGTTTATTGATGATGTGACACAGGACAGAAGCAGCCAAATTAATTTGGAGCTGTTCAGAGACACACTGTCTTCTCAAATCCAGCTAAATGCAGTCAAATTAATTGAGCAGATTTTTATGGAGTTTATTAAAACAAAGAAGTGGAATTTTTTTTGAATGGCCATGTCAATTACCTAATCTTAACCCAGTTGAGCACGCATTTCACTTGTTGAAAACCAAACTTTGGACAGAAAGGTCCACAAACAAGCAGTAAAGGCCTGAGGCAGAGCATTAAAAAGGAGGAAACCCCGCATCGGGTGATGTCCATGAGTTCAAAGAGACATCAGGCTGTCATTGCCAAAAAAGGATATTCCACCAGGTATTAGAAATTACAATTAGAGATAGCCCGAACCTCCGATTTTCGGTTTGCGAACCACCCGTGAAAGTTCGGTTTGCGCGAACTTTCGCAAACCGCAATAGACTTCAATGGGGAGGTGAACTTTGAAAGGGCAGAAATCACATTGCATGCTAAATTGCAGGCCTAAAGTGCTTTAAAACATCTTGCATGTGTATACATCAATCAGGGAGTGTAATTAGAGTACTGCTTCACACTGACACACTGTCACTGTGTAATGCACCGCAAACAGCGGTTTGTGTAGTGACGGCCGTGCTGGACTGGTGCGCACCATAGCGAGATTGCTCTTCCTCACTCAGTGATGTCAGGTAATGTCTGACTGCCTTATCAACTTTCAATGGTTCTTTCTCTACCATTGTTAAAGCTTACATCTATTATTTTAAATACTTGTTCTGCTTGCTGTTCAGTACCTGCAATGAGAGTCTTTTATGAAGGGCAAGTCTGCCATTATGAGTTACCACTGGTAATGGTTGGGGAATCCTGGTTCGATTCCGGTCCGGAGTGGGAGCCTAAGAAACGGCCACCACCACCACACATCCAAGGAAGGCAGCAGGCACGCTGTGGGCAAAGGAGCAGGAACAGCTACCACACATCCAAGGAAGGCAGCAGGCATGGCATGCATGTCCCGAGGTAGTGACCAAAAGGAGGACTTTCGAGGCCCTGCTGTAGATGACTCTGATAGACTGTACTACCTGTAACGAGAATCTGTTATGGAGGGCAAGTCTGCCATCCATTCAAGTGAAGGTATGCACTGACTGCCAGGTATAATACAATGTGCAGTCCCACAGGTGCAGTTAACAGGTATGCACGGAGTGGTATATCACACTGCGTGCACTCACGTAGGTATGTGGGTGCACTGAACACAACAGGTAGGTATATGCAGTGATGAGGTGGGTGCACAGAACACAACAGGTAGGTGTATGCAGTGATGAGGTGGGTGTACTGAACACAACAGGTAGGTATATGCAGTGATGAGGTGGGTGCACTGAACACAACAGGTAGGTATATGCAGTGATGAGGTGGTTGCACTGAACACAACAGGTAGGTATATGCAGTGATGGGTATTACAATGTGCACCTGTCACACACGGACAGGTAGCAGACAGGCACGGTGACACTGCATGCGCTCAGCTCACGTAGGTAGGTGGGTGCACTGTGAACAACAGGTAGGTAGGTATATGTAGTAATGGGTATTACAATGTGCACCTGTAACACAAAGACAGGTAGCGGACAGGCACGGTGACACTGCGTGCGCTCACGTAGGTGGGTGGGTGCACAGTGAACAACAGGTAGGTATTTGCAGTGATGGGTAATGTGCACCTGTCACACACACAGGTAGTCACTGAATATGCTGGGCCTGGTAGTGGCACACACAGTATGAATTATCAAAGCTGTCTATGCAACACAAGTGTCAGTGGGACACACAGAAAAAAAAATAGATTACAAGAACAAGATTAGCTCTCAAAAGAGCTGTTGTGGGGTGCTATTTTAGCAATAAGAATCAGCAAGGAGCAAGCTAAGAAGCCTACAAGAGCCTAACTAATCTTTCCCTATGAGAGAGTCTGCAGCAGCTGTCCCTTCTCTATTTACTGCAGGCACACGAGTGAGTAAAATGGCCAGCGATGCCTGCCTTTTATAAGGGGAGGAGTAGCTCCAGGAGGGAGTGTAGCCTGATTGGCTACAATGTGCCTGCTAACTGTGATGTAGAGGGTCAAAGTTGACCCTAATGATACATTATGGGGTGAACCGAACTTCCGGAAAAGTTTGCGTTCCACCAGAAGTTCGCCGGCGAACCGTTCGGGCCTTCTCTAATTACCATTTTACTGTATTTCCAGTTATTTAATTTGTCCAATTACGTTTGAGCCCTTGACTTAAAAATTTTTTTGATTGCCTCGCAATTGTTTTGTTCACCCCAGTGAATTAACGCTGAAAGTCTACACTTCAACTGCATTTGAGTTGTTTTATTTAAAATTGTTGTGGTAATGTGCAGAACTAAAATTAGAAAAAAATTGTCTCCGCCTAAATAATTATGGACCTAACTCTAAATGGCAAATTCAATATTAAAACATTTAAAGTCATGTATTGTGGACATGCCAATGTTGTGGGACAACTTTATGGCAAGCTGAAGAGAGTGGAGATTCATTAACTGAGCACTGATAGCTGGTCTGTGCAGGGTCAGCCACGCTATCTGGTGAGCCTGCATTTATCTCATTGTGACAATGGTGTGGGAGCACTACTGAGGAGTGTTGCACAGTGTTGTTTGCAGTCGGTGGAAGCAAGCAGTGATTATCTGAACGGGATCACGCTATGTTTTTTCCATTTTGTTATTGAGCCTATTTAGGATGAAGTTCCAATGCTGAAGGGACATCGTTTTGAATACGCTTGATTGCTGATCTTTGATTGAATCAGCCACTTCTTATGGTGAGAGTGTTTTGTACTAACATTGATCTGTTTACCTACTATCGATTTGTCTAGCTGTCAACTGGACCCCTGTGGAATATTTAAAAGTGGACTTGATTGGACTTTCATTTATTTTTATTCTAATTATATTTATTTTTACATGTGAATTGATATACAGTGTGAGCGTTGTGCATACCTGTACCCCTTTATGACTGTGTTAGGGTGGTGATACCACCCATTCTGTGCAGCGATCCACTTGTCTATTGTGAACAGGGTACCCTTGGTACCTTTGGTTGTTGAGACAGTTATAGATTAGGAACACCCTTAGGAGGAGCGGACATACCACTACATTAATCAAATTGTTTGGTGTGTGCAGAGGAACAGGGGGAATCTGCTGGTGGTCTCCTTCCCCCCCCATGTCAGACTGCAACCCACGAGGTTAGGGTCTCATGGGCCTGTGGGCGATCTCATGTACATTTGCTCTTAGGCTTTTTATTCAATACTAGTAGACCCAAGCCCGTTTAAAAACAGGCTCTAGGTCTTTTTCCGGCGGCCACAGCCGCCAGTGCGCATGTGCGCGCACGCTGCACACACAACCGCCGCGCACCGAGCATGCGCCCGACGCAGGCGCACGCCCGCACCCGCCCACCTCGCTCGCCCGCACCCGCCCACCTCGCTCGTTCTCCCAGCTCCCTGGTCCCAGCTGTCCGTTTCTGCGCACATGCGCAGTAACAAAAAACCTGGGACACAGGAACAGCTGGTTGCTGGACGCAGCGACAGTTAGATTTTATTAGGTAGGATTAAACGTGTGTCCAATTGTGGGTACACTCATTGTATGTGTAGGATGCAGATGCATCCACTATTAGTGTAGGGACCCTTCTACGAGATTGGCCTTAATGCCAGCAGAGGGGCTTAACCCAGAGCTCCCCAACCCTGTCCTCAAGGCCCACTAACAGTACATGTTTTGCAGAAAACCACAAACATGCACAGGTGGGGTAATTAGAGTCTCAGCAGAGCTGATTAACTACCTGTGTTCATTTCCAAAAACATGTACTGTTGGCGGGCCTTGATGACAGGGTTGGGGAACACTGGCTTAACCCACGTGCCTGTTGGATATGTGCCGCCAACAATCTCATTCAGTGTGGGATGTTGTGTTAGCCGCTAGCTATCTGTGAGTTTTCAGCCCAGGTTCCTTTAGGCTACTTACACACCAAGACGTTGCGTTTTAGGGGACGTTATGGTCGCATAACGTGCTCCTAACGTAACGTATGGTGGTGTTGAAGCTGGACGTCAGATTGAGCTGCGTTATGCAGCTCTCAAAGCAGCCGCTCCAAGTTAGTGATAGGAAGTCCGGACTTTTTAAGGATTCGGATCATTTGAATCGGTTCATTGAAAAGATCCGGATCTTTGAACCGAATCATTTGAATCATTTTACTACGGAAGCAGACTGGGTGAAATGACTAGCAGGACAGGACTTTCCCTGCACTGTACATTCTGTATGTTCCTGTTTCTCCCAGACAGACATCCACTGTGAACCGAATCTTTCATTGTGATGATCCGAATGATTCGACTCACAAAAAAGATCCGGATCAAATGACGATTCGTTCATGATCCGGACAACACTACAGTCCTACCACAAGTCTCTGCAGTGCAGTGAATATTAATTAGCCATGTGGCTGGCTGCGGAGGAGGAGGGGAGACTTCCTCCTCCAACATTACTGAGCATGTGCAAGCAGTCTAACGCTGCTTGGCCCAGTATAACGTACAGCATGCAGCACTTTGTTTAAACGTGCTGCGTTACTATATAACGCAACGTGGGCACTGTGAACAGCACAGTTGATTTTACAGTACTGTGAATTAGGCTGCGTTACTGGCTGCTGTAACGTGGGACTTTAACGTCCCACTGTGAAACCAGCCTTAAAGTTTGCTGTGTATTTGCCCTGCCTTGTGACCTCTTCATATGATGGTTATAAGCCTGACTGAGTGACTACCAATTATTTGCTATGTAATTCTGCATGTCAACTCACTGCCCATAAAATTATATGGGCCTGTTCACAGTACTGTGTTGTAACAAATGCAGGCTTTGTATTAAAGATACTCTGTAACAAATTGTCAGCCTTATTTCTCCTATCCTACAAGTCTCTATACCTGTTCTAATGTGCTCTGGCTTACTGCAGCCTTTTCTAGTTGCACTGTCTCTGTAATATATCGAATCTTCTTTCCTTTGTCAAGCTTTGTCAACACAGGGATGAATGAGCTGCCTCTGCTGTAACAAGGACAAGTTATGCACATCCCTTGCACTCCCCCTCCATGCCCCCAACCCCACCCCCTTCCCCCAGGCTCACAACTGTGTGCTTTGTTTTTTACTCACTCACAGATAGCATCCCTGCTCTCAGTCTCAGCATGTCTGAGATGCTGTCTGTGAGGCTAAGGGAGGAGGGAGCTGCCTGTCACATGCTGACAAACTGTTACCCAGGCACAAGTGCAGAGCCCAGACTCCTGGCTCAGAAGAAACAGCTGTGTTTATAGTCAGATCCAAGGATTATTGTCACGCTTCAGCGGCACAGAGCGGTAGGAGTTAGAAGGTAAAACTTTTTCTAAACTTGCAAATACCATCTGAGGACTGAATTCACTGTGTAATAATATAAACTTGTCTCCACTGATGTACTTCCGGTATCGGCGGCCATCTTTACTGTTTACAAAACAGTTTTTAAAACATTTTTTTTATTGGCAGGATTGCGGCGGGAAGCAGTGAAAATGTAACAGAGGGGGCTAGGAGATGTCCCCGAACAGGATAATATGTTTATTTATATGGCATTTCTTCAATACAGATTCTCTTTAAAGTATACGTCCAGTCTCCATTGCAGTTCACCCTCATTATAACATGTGCGTTATACAACGGACCACTGTGAATTCAGTCACAAGAATTGTAATTGAGGTTACGGATTCCAAACCATAAACTTTAGTACCTTTATGTAAAGAAGGAGTTGTACTGTGTTGGCTTCAATGATACTTAAAGTTAAAACTTGGTGATTTTTAAACCTTTTCCTTCTGTCGCCCAGTGGACAACCATAGCATTTTTTTTGGAATACATCAAGAAACCATTTCTAAAATTACTGTATTTCATGGTCTAATTCTGCCATCAAGTGGAGTATCCTTGAAAGTGACTCTTTTCACAAAACTAGCGTCTCTACACAAAAAGCATGAACAATCACTGTGCTAACAAAGTTCTTTTTTTTAATGGAATTTCACACTACAATTGCAGCATAGCTGAGGTTAGTAACTTTTTTAGGTATAACACTTTAATTATAAAACATCAACAGGCTATATAATAAAATGCTGTACTTTAAAACTCTAGTCAAGGTTTGTGTATTTTTTTAAAACTTTAATTCTATTAAAAACAAGATACATTCCACGGGAAAAAAATGATATATTTATAACAACGTGGATTCATGTATTATCTAGTTAACGCCAGCCCACTGGTGGCAGAAATAAGCCACGCATGTGCGTTCACCCGCACAAACATGCGCGTTCACATGTACGTGCGCCCCTTCCCCCACGGCATCCCCGTGTGTACTCCGATCCTTCCTCCATACAAAACAATTGTTTTAAGACGTCAGTTTTGCACTGAAAAGTGCAAAATCAGGACATTTCAAAGAGTCCATTTTGCTTTAACTGAAATTCCATAGTTAACAATGGTCAATGGAGTTGGCAAAGTAAAATTGTTTGATATTTGCTTACAAATAGTATAAACTTGGGTTTCTATCTAGGTGGGGTCCATTATGAACCACAAGGATATAACTACAATTATGATTTTACTGTATGTGCATGATTATTATATATGAATTAATTTATTATACAGGCTGGAGAGCATATAATGCCTTTTTAAGTGTTTGTATTGATTGCATTATGTTATTGTTGAAATTATGATAAATATAATTACCTTTTGGATAAGACAGTGGTGCTATTGTGTTGAGCCTTATTTCTAGGAGCTGTTCTGTATGCACTAGAGGCTAACTGCACACTTTAGGTTATTGGTGCTGATCTCATACCTTTTTTTTCTTTGATAATTTTGTTGACAAAAGTGCTGAATGGGTTTATCGCTGCCGCCTCTAGATCCACCCATCTAACTGTGCCTGGGGGTAGGACTGCTATACTATTTGAGCTAATGTGGAGGCAAAAATTAGCGCAGCAACATAGGTGCTCCAAAACCCTTCATTTAAGATGAACTTAAAGGGACTCCGAGCAGTGCAGAAACTATGGAAAGATGCATATCATTTTAAAGCTCTCTTTCTCCTCTTTCCAATGATATATAAACCACCACCCTACGTCTTTTAGTTTTCGCTATTTTCGCAATTGAAATTGCCGCGGACGCGATTTCGATCGCGAAAATAGAGAAAACTAAAAGGTGTAGGGCAACGATTTAGGTGTCGTCAGAAAGAGGAGAAAGAAAGCTTTAAAATGATATCGATCAAGCCATAGTTATATTGTATTACACAGGACGACACTTTCCCCAGTGTCAGCAGCTCCATTCTGCTGAATGCAGCTGCTGACTTTGACAAAAAGTCGCCCTGTGTAATACAATATAACTAAGGCTTGATGGATATCATTTTAAAGCTCTCTTTCTCCTCTTTCTGACGACACCTAAATCGTTGCCCTACGCCTTTTAGTTTTCTCTATTTTCGCGATCGAAATCGCGGCCGTGGCGATTTCAATCGCGAAAATAGCGAAAACTAAAAGGCGTAGGGTGGCGGTTTATATATCATTGGAAAGAGGAGAAAGAGAGCTTTAAAATGATGTGCATCTTTCCATAGTTTCTGCACTGCTCGGAGTCCCTTTAAAGGACTACTATCGTGAAAAAAAGTAGGCAGTTAAAATCTGACAGAACCTTGCAAAGGGAGAAACAGAGGTGTGTGCTTCTGACCAGTTTCACCTGACTTGTATACTGGCTGCCTCAAGTCTATTGATTCATTCAAATTTGAATATTAACTGACTCTCGTCTAATTAAAATGGCAAAGCGTTGCAAACTGCAATCGCTTACCAGATTATGCAGGATCTAAGGCTAACTCCCTGACATTCCTGCAGGAGTTGGCCCACGCAAATACTTGCATCTCAACAGGGGCGCCGCGTGTGGGCCTCCTTGTACCCCCAGGAAATGAAGGGCAGCGCAAACGCCCCCACAAAGCATCCACTGCCCAGGAGCGCCGCAACTGCCCCCCACAGGGGGGGGGGGCACACAACACCCCCAAGAAAAAAGAACACACTGCATTGCAAAGGGAGAAACAGAGGTGTGTGCTTCTGACCAGTTTCACCTGACTTGTATACTGGCTGCCTCAAGTCTATTGACTCATTCAAATTTGAATATTAACTGACTCTCGTCTAATTAAAATGGCAAAGCGGTGCAAACTGCAATCGCCTACCAGATTATGCAGGATCTAAGGCTAACTCCCTGACATTCCTGCAGGAGTTGGCCCACGCAAATTTTGTTGCGGCGCTCCTGGGCAGTGGATGCTTTGTGGGGGCGTTTGCGCTGCCCTTCATTTCCTGGGGGTACAAGGAGGCCCACACGCGGCGCCCCTGTTGAGATGCAAGTATTTGCGTGGGCCAACTCCTGCAGGAATGTCAGGGAATTAGCCTCAGATCCTGCAACATCTGGTAGGCGATTGCAGTTTGCAACGCTTTGCCATTTTAATTAGACAAGAGTCAGTTAATATTCAAATTTGAATGAGTCATTAGACTTGAGGCAACCAGTATATAAGTCAGGTGAAACTGGTCAGAAGCACACACCTCTGTTTCTCCCTTTGCAATGTAATGTGTTCTTTTTTCTTGGGGGTGAAAAAAAGGGGGTGCGGTTGGGTCCCCCGGCAGTAGTGTTGCACCGGGGGGTGTGTCTGTGCTTCCCCCCCTCGCCCCATTTGGTGTGTTTGCTCCCAGGATGCGCATATGCGCCACAGGTAAGTAACAGCATTTCCTGAACAGCAATTGCAAAGAAAACCCTGAGAATCCCCCATGAACTGGCCCAAAACCTGTCGCTTTCTGTCATAACTACCTACTTTTTTCGCGATTGTGGTCCTTTAACCAAAAAATTATAGGGGGGGGGGATAAATCAATACATTTCAAAGTGAGAAGTTAAAAAATATAAGACAGATCAAGAAATGATTGATATTTGTCATGTAATTTGTTCATGTTGTTTGATCCACAATGAGCCTGCACATCATCATCCATACTATTGACAGAGTGAGGCAACAACACTTACTAACAATACGATAGGCTAAATGGTTGTTAATAAGAATGCATATGCACAGAAGGAGAAACTGGTTGCTTGGCAGTTGGAAACAGCAGTTATCTTCCACAGTGCAATAAGATTCACAGAAAGAAAACTGTTATGACCATGGTCATGTATGTCATCACACTGTGTCGTCATTGTGAGCCAATCCCATTGGCTTACATTGATGGACAGGGTCAGAACCCAATTAAGGTGGCTCCTGACTGGCTCACACAGCTCCGCTGTCATAGTGACGGCAGAGAGAAGGGCTTGCAGCAATGTGAGAGGGGGGCGTGACTGATGGGAGTGCCGGGTATGTGCAACGATTCATTGGGAGTCACTGTTCTTTGGTACCAGCAATCTTTGGTCCTTAAGGGGCCAAAGACTGCTGGTACGGAAGTGGCCAATAAATATTTTTCCAGTTGAACTGGTGTCTTTATCTTCTGGAGAGGTAAGTGATTACCTCTTATTTACAAGTTATGTTTTAAAGTTTTAACACCTAAGCAACGCGTTTCAGAGGGCTCAACCCTCTTTCATCAGGCTAAACAACCTGATGAAAGAGGGTTGAGCCCTCTGAAACACGTTGCTTAGCTACAATACAAGTTTTTACTTTTGATTCATATAGCAGCCGCCGTCTATTTCCTACTTGCATACACTTGCACTGGCAAATTGCTTAAACCCAAATTTCTTAACCCACCCACAACTGCCTGACAGTGCAGCCGCCTATATTGGCATCACAGCACTCAGGCTAGGTGGAAAAAATACCAGAGCAGTGGCCTGCTACTACAGATCTGAAGGAGGTTATCGTCTGCACACCTTGTGGAGGAGAACTTCTGCCAAGACTTGTTCCCCGGTCCAAGTGGGACAAAGCCTTTCTGCTGGCCACCCTGTATGGGACAGTCAGCCACAGATCCAGGTGAGAATATTCCATGGCTGGCTGGCCATTTTTATTGAATGACAACCTGAGTGTGCTCTCCCCCCACCCCTTGTTTTCCCCCCATCCCCCACATCCCACTGTCTACTGCAGATTATATACCACCTAGAGTGGCACCCAAGAGAGCAGCACCATCTGATGACAACTACACAGACTTGCACAGTATTGTCAAGATCGCTCCCTCTGTCCAACACAGGGGTTTAGGCTCCTTTCCTCTTCACCAATGTTAACCTGGCACACCCAGGAATAAAAAAGGCATTGAAATCATCCGTGACAATCAGCTTTCCCTACCTTTGAATGGCTATTTTATCCACTAGTGTTGACAAAAATGACTGCAACCAATGTCACTACAAACCCCTGAATATCATTTAGAACTATTAAAAAATCTCCCATTCCCATCTCTAATGGCCTCTTGAACAGTAAAAATAAAACTCTTATGTAGAATGGTAGCAACCCCCCTCCCCCATTTCTGTAGCTTGGAAGCATAGTAGGCAGTTGGGTAGGCACTGTGTCAAAGTTTAGGCTTCCTATTCTTCTTAAAATGTGCTTCCTGCAACATAATTATGTGAGCCTTTGCGTCTTTGTAATAGAGGATGGAAAGTCTTCTTTTGTAAGAGGAGTTAAGCTTTACATTATGGGTATTTATGTTAATAGAACATAAGGTCTGGGGTTAAAGAAACCTTCCCAACCAGTTACAGGGGGAGGAGTCCCCATCTAATCTATGTGCTGGAATGCTAATAATTCAGAGAATAAGAGCTGAATCGATACCACAGAGTTTACCAGAGAGGGTCTTTACGTATATTAAAAATTGCACCAACTGCCTCCTTTGCCTTGTGGTGTAGAGACTTCAGTAAGGGCGCAAATTCAAGTGTTCAAGAAATAGAGCCATTTGATTAACCCCCTTGGCGGTATGAAAAATACCGCCAGGGGGCAGCGCAGCAGTTTTTTTAAAAAAAAAAATTCTAAATCATGTAGCGAGCCCAGGGCTCGCTACATGATAGCCGCTGCTCAGCGGCATCCCCCCAGCCCCGCCGATCGCCTCCGGCGATGGGCGATCAGGAAATCCCGTTCAAAGAACGGGATTTCCTGGAGGGCTTCCCCCGTCGCCATGGCGATGGGGCGGGATGACGTCACCGACATCAGCGACGTCGGGACGTCATTGGGAGACCCGATCCACCCCTTGGCGCTGCCTGGCACTGATTGGCCAGGCAGCGCAGGGGTCTGGGGGGGGGGGCCGCGCGCCGCACCGGATAGCGGCGATTGGGCGCGCGGCGGCGGCGATCGGGGTGCTGGCGCAGCTAGCAAAGTGCTAGCTGCGTCCAGCAAAAAAAAAATTATTTAAATCGGCCCAGCAGGGCCTGAGCGGCACCCTCCGGCGGCTTACCCCGTGTCACACACGGGGTTACCGCTAAGGAGGTTAATGTCACTAACATCACAAATCAGACATAATGAGCTTGAGTCACTAAAGCGTGATAAATTCTATCACCGCAGTTATCGCAAAAGTTTACACGCGAACAGCATTAGTTCACGTGATAAACAAAGGTTATCGCGCGATCACATGCGCTTTTCATGTGAAACGTGCACGTGATGGTGCGCAAACGTTTGTTTACCGAGCTTGATTCACTAAACCATGATAAGACAAATATCACACCATATCAAAGTTATCACACGTTCTCAAAGTTAACAGGCCTTATCAGAGTAGCATAGCGCACGCTACGAACCCACAGGGGCTCAGGGCAGGACGAGTGCCATTGCCAATGAGCAGGCATAAGTTTGTAGTACACGCTATGCTACTCTGATAAGGCATGTTAACTTTGATAATGGGCTTGATTCACTAAACCTTGATCATGGCCGTTTCTACGGCCGTGCGGGGCGTGCCGCCGCCCGGGGCACTGCTGGGAGGGGGGCGCTGTGATGGAGGGGGGAGCCGCAGCCGCGGGGAGGGCAGCCCGACCTCTCCCTCCCTTCCTCCCCCCCGGGCCGCCCTCCGTGCGATCCCCCCTCGGACTGCAGAGTAATGCGCAGGGAAGCGCTATGCAAAACTACTCACCTCGCTGGCTCCAAGCGCTGCTCTCTCGCCGCCAGTCTCCTCTCTCCATACACGCTGATACACACACACGCTGCTAAACAGGAAGCAGCGTGTGTGTGTATCAGCGTGTAGGCAGAGAGGAGACTGGCGGCGAGAGAGCAGCGCTTGGAGCCAGCGAGGTGAGTAGTTATGCACAGCGCTTCCCTGCGCATTACTCTGCAGTCCGAGGGGGGATCGCACGGAGGGCGGCCCGGGAGAGGAAGGGAGGGAGAGGTCGGGCTGCCCTCCCCGCGGCTGCGGCTCCCCCCTCCATCATGGGGGGCACCTACCTAACCTATATTGGGGCAGCTACCTATCTAACCTGTCCTGGGGGGCACCTACCTAATCTAACCTATACTGGGGGGCACCTACCTAATCTAACCTATACTGGGGGGCACCTACCTAATCTAACCTATACTGGGTGGCAGCTACCTATCTAACCTATACTGGGGGGCACCTACCTATGTAACCTATACTGGGGGGGCACCTACCTATCTAACCTAAACTGGGTGGCAGCTACCTATCTAACCTATACTGGGGGCACCTACCTAATCTAACCTATACTGGGGGCACCTACCTACCTATCTAACCTATACTGGGTGGCAGCTACCTATCTAACCTATACTGGGGGCACCTACCTAATCTAACCTATACTGGGGGGCACCTACCTAATCTAGCCTATACTGGGGGGCACCTACCTAATCTAACCTATACTGGGGGGCACCTACCTAATCTATACTGGGGCAGCTACCTATCTAACCTATACTGGGGGGCACCTACCTATCTAACCTGGGGGGCAGCTACCTAGTCTAACCTATACTGAGGGGGCGGCTACCTAATCTAACCTATACTGGGGGGCAGCTACCTATCTAACCTATACTGGGGGGCACCTACCTATCTAACCTATACTGGGGGGCACCTACCTATCTAACCTATATTGGGGTCACCTACCTATCTAACCTATACTGGGGGGCACCTTCCTAACCTATACTGGGGGGCAGCTACCTATCTAACCTATAGTGGGAGCATTAATTTATCTAACCTGTATTGGGGGCACCTACCTACCTAGCTAGTCTATACAGGTGACAACTATACTGGCTACCTATATTGGAGGCACCTACCTAACTAACCTATACAGGGGGCATCTACCTATCTAACCTATGCTGGGGGCAACTATTTTGGCTACCTGTATTAGAGGCACCCACCTAGCTAACCTGTACTGGGGGCACCTAACTATCTACCTGGGACGCCTGCCTATCTAACCTATACTGTGGGCAACTATACTGGCTACCTATACTGGAGGCACCTACCTGGCTAACCTATACCAGAGGCAACTATATTGGCTCACCTATGCCTGGCTACCTATTCTGGGGGGACCTATAGCTGGCTACCTATACTGGGGTACCTATTCTGGGGGAATCTATACTGAGTGCAACTAGACCTGGCTAACCTACACTGCGGGCACCCATACCTTGCTTCGGGGGGGGCGCAATTTTTACACCCTCGCCCTGGGTGCATTTTAGCCTAGAAACTGCACTGACCGTGATAATTCATATCACGGCCGCACTAGCATTTTCACGCGCGTTTTTGCGCCATCGCGAATTTTCGCATGCAATTGCAAATTTTCTTGCACAATTGTGGGCAAAAATTTGCAATTGCACACAAAAATGTGTATAAGTTATCACGGTTTAGTGAATCAAGCCCAACGTGTGATAACTTTGGTAACATTTGATAACTTTGGATAACGTGTGAAAACTTTTGATAATGTGTGATATCTTTGATAAGGTGTGATATTTGTCCTATCACTGTTTAGTGAATCAAGCCCGATAAACGAATGTTTGCGATTGATCACGTGCGCGTTTCACGTGAAGAGCGCACATGATTGCTTGAAAACCTTCATTTATCACGTGAACTAATGCTGTTCGGGTGTAAACTTTTGCGACCGGCAGAGTGCATGATAACTGCTGTGATAGCAGTTATCACGCTTTAGTGAATCAAGCCCAATATGTGAAGCCCAACAAAAAAAATAATCACATAACAGAAACAAAACAAACAAAACAAAAAATCTCAGCCCTGGGCTGGGGGAGAGATAGAAGTGGACAAGAACAAGGTGCCAAAAAGAAGCAGCCTTGGGTGGGGCACGAAACACTACAAACTCATGTCAGACATGCGAAGAAAGAAAACCCCAATACAACACAATAACCAGAGCCAACTAGGCCTCAGTTGTCACCAAATCAGGGCTGAGAAGAAAGTGGATGGCTTGTGCAGTGGCAGGCAACAACTGATCCCGTTACCCAGGAACACAGAATCACAAAGCCAGGGGACAACAGTCACACCTAGGTCCATGCTGCATAATGTAGATCCTGGGGGGAAAAAAGGGGGAAAGTCAAAAAGACACGCTAGGCAAATATGTAAGCAGAAAAAAAAAAAACATACAAAGACACTCATCCTTCAGCTGGGTCTTCAGTCTCAGTCGATTTAGACCCATGACGAAAGCGCTGGCATCTTCTAAAAACCACCTTAGTCCAGATCAGAAGAGGTAGGGATAGTCTTGCACTGGCAACTGGAGAAGAGGGAGAGCGAGCAGTGTCCTGAGCCAGACCCACCTTGGATTTCCCTAGCAGCCGACAGAATCGCCTCCTTAGTAGTAACATGATGGAGATGAACTATGACATATCTTGAGCTTGAGAGTAAGCCCAGTGAGCCCTGTCCATCCAGAACTCTTCCTCCTGGCAGATTAGGTGCAAGCGAGGAGAACATGACGAGATAGGCCAAAAAAACCATTTCCGTCTTGAGAATTTTTCACTAGAACCCCAAATACTAAAATATGAAATTTTCTGTTCTGGAGAATTGGATTTTGGTTTGTGAAATATATCAAAATAAGTTAACTGCCATACGAATGAGTTTTGAATATTTATCTAGTTACTCAATATGGTTTAATTTGAATCCAGTTTTGATATGCAATGGTTTATGGTAGTGTTTTTACAAGCGGTAGGGTCATTGGTCTTTACACTAGAAGTTTCATCTTTCTCTTTGGGGTATAAAACATGACTGCGCATAACTAGTTAATGTTCATTACTTTTATGCGGTCATACATTAAGAATATGAGTAACACACAAATGGTGACTCAACTCATGTCTCAATTAGGTGTATTTGCAACTGTTACTCAGTTTACATATGCATTATGCATAATATTATCATTGCATGCATTAAACCGTATTACTATGTGTATACAGTATTACCATTTTGCATTATGCTCTACCTACTTTGGGAAGAAGTATGTTTTACTCATTATTGACCATAGTTACAAAATTATGTTCTTTCATAACTTGTATTTATAGGTATATTTATGTAAGGGATAATTTAGGTCCATGTTAATGGATATCAATATGAAGGTTTTTAGTGTATTAATACATTGTTTTGTATTAGTATGCTACATGTATGTTGTTCCTATAACTATATTGGTTCCTCTTCCACCAAAGTAATTAATACATTATCTGTATTATACTAGCATCAAACAAGCAATGCAACCCTCCTCTGGTAATAAGCTGGCCCTCTGAACTAGGCCTAAACTGGTGTTCAGTCGCTGCAAGGACACCATCCCCTGCAAATGACAAGATGGCACACAATTGGTTTTTATCAACTGCAGTATTAAGGGAAGTCGATGACACAACATATTTCAGATGGAGCCCTGTGTCCTTTACTGGACTTGCTCCAACACAGCCCTTGCTGAATCAATTGTGTGCCATCTCCTCGTTTGAATAGCGTATCCTAGCATCACAAGTTTTATTTCTTTGTTATGCATTCCAAAGTTGTATTTGCTTTAGCTGCTGCTTGGCATTGGATATGGTTACTTAAAGAGAAACTGTTGCGAAAATCTTAAAATTTAAAACACATACAAATAAGAAGTACATTTTTTCCAGAGTAAAATGAGCCATACATTACTTTTCTCCTATGTTGCTGTCACAGTAGATAGTAGAAATCTGATTTTACCGACAGATTTTGGACTAGTGTAACGATTGTGGAATTCTCTCTGTGATCAGCGCACAAGACGTGCGCTGACACTGCAGAAATCCTCCACAAGCGTGTAATTTGAGGGAACCCAGCAAAAGGTGCAATGCACCTGTAGAGGGAAATTCCCATCGACAGGTGGAGCTGTGGAGTGCAGAGGAACAGCTCCTCTGCCCTGCCACACACGCCAGACAGGAATTGTACGAAGGGAAGAAACGCAGGGCAAGATAGCCCTGAAAGAGAGAGATCAAAGCGACAGAGGGTATGTGTGTCCACCAAACTAGTCGCCACCCTGCGACGATGAACACACAACCAGGAAGACAAAGTGAGAAGGCAATCGCCAGAGATGGGGATTGCTAACAGCGACACAAGACCGAATAAGCACAAATGAGGAATGTATGTATGTCCACCAATCTAGCCGCCAACCTGCGATGGTGGACACACAACAGAAGAAACCAAGTGAGAACACAATCGCAAGAGAAGCGATTGCGGAAGAGAATGAGCACAGGGACAGATTGTATGTGTGTGCACCAAACTAGTCGCCAACCCACGGCGGTGCATACACAACACCAGATATGAAGTAGGAACGCAATCGCGAGAGAGGCGATTGCCAGAGGTGACACAAGACTACAGCAAGGCAGAGCATGAGAGTAGCAAAGGCACAGCAAATCATACAATAAGAAGATAAGGAAAATAACAAACGCTAGCTAAACGCGAACACCGCACTCATTCGCAACAGTGCACGCGTTTAGGCGCGGTCTCCGCGTGATAAGCACAACACAGACAAGCCGCCTAACTAACCACGGACAGACAAACATGTAACAGAGGACGCGAGCGCTTGCTTAACGGTTAACTCACCGAGCCTCCAGCAAGCGTTCGTAGCAAACAAGACAGATACACGAAAACAGGAATAAGCGAGAGATAGGATCCACAGCACTAGCGCAAGAGGCTAGTGCGATCCAGGAAGACAGAACAGAAGGATCCACAGCACTAGCGCAAGAGGCTAGTGCGATCCAAGTATTGAAAGAGAGATGGAGATCAGACGGATCCACAGCACTACCGCAAGGCGAGTGCGATCCTGGCAAAAGAGATCAGATGAGATAGCTGGTAGCAACCGCTGCTCCAGCTATACTCCAAGAACAAACATCAGAACGACTTCCTGTCGACCACCGCTGGGACAGGACAATCGCAACAGACAAACAAAACAGATATGCAATCCTAACTGCACTAGGGAATCTGCCTAGTGCAGTTCCAGGAATTACTCTGAACTAATCTTCAAACAATGAGCAAGGCTGACACTCCAAGAGTGTTCCACAGGATTAACCCTTATGACCAGCCAAGGACTCTGGGAAACATAGCTCTTTATACTGCCAGTCATCAAAGGAGGCAGGTAGGGAATTTGCATAACGAGTATATGCAAATTCCTCAGCAGCAGAAAAGACCAGAAACTTGTAATGGAAAGACAGGTCTCTCTTGCAGAGACCTGTAGCCCACAGACTAGAGGAATGGTCAAACAGCTGTCTGCCAGTGCATCCAGCTGAGCGGATCATTACAACTAGCCTATCTTCTTATAGGGGGGTTCTCAGGGTTTTCTTTATTTTTAAAAGCACTTAGGGCCTGTTCCCACTACACGCAGATTCTGCATGCAGAAAACTGACTCCAATGAATGTCTATGGGTCTGTTTCCACTGAACGCGATTTTTCTGATGCAGATTTCCCATAGGCATACATTGGAGTCAGTTTTCTGCATGCAGAATCTGCGTGTAGTGGAAACAGGCCCTTAGTGAACGGCAGTTGCTTTGTCCAACTGCCAAAATATTGTGCAGCAAGCAGGGAGGCTGGTCAGCATCTTTTTATTAATCATTTTCGGAGAATGTCTATAAAGAATAAAGGCTACGCTGAGAATCCCCCATGAAGAGATGGACTAGCCCAAATCCTGTAATGTCAGATTTCTACTACCTACTGTAAGTGACAGCAACATAGGAGAAAAGTAATTTATGGCTTATTTTACTCTGGGAGAAATGTACTTATTTGTATGTGTTTTAAATTTTAGGATTTTGTGGCAGTTCCTCTTTAATTTATTATTAACCAGTACTCTCAAATCCTTTTCTGAGTCCAGTGTTCTTAACTGTATCCCACTTTGTTTATTATTTGAAAGCACATTGATTCTTTAAACTTGATTTTGCTTCAAAGGGCCACAACACTAACAAAATAAGAAGAAAGTGCCTTCAACTATGTTAAACTGTTGTATTTTATTAAAGTTCTCCAACACAAACTCCATCTTCAATTTAAAATACTGATCATTGGAAACAAAAAATAGATTTAGGATTTCTTCTAATGGTTCTTTTGTTGTAATTTGACTGTATTTGGTCTCTATAAGCTCATACGCTTTTGTAATGGAAAATAGACTACATTATTCTTTAATAAATTACTTCAAGTGATAAATCACAGGAGATGTTCTAGGCACAACAGATGACAACCTGGCATTGCATTACAACTATGCATCCTTTTAAAACAAGTAAGAACACTTTATTTACAACGTTTATTTTCACACATGATGTTGCCTTTTTTATGTTGTCAAAAACGGCCTTTTATGTATGTAGCCCTGTTGTGTGAGTCAGTAAAAGTCCATCCTATGATTACTGCACTCTATGAATCTGTGTCTTCTGTGGACTCCCTTGTAGACTCATTAGCTCCACAACCAGCTGTTATACATGGCCCTGGTGGTCCTCTTACTCCTGTATAACCTCTGAGCCCAAGTTGTCCTCTGTGCCCACGAGGACCCATTAGACCAGGATCTCCGTCAAATCCAAGTCCTTGTTTTCCTCTTTCACCTAAAATATATTTTATATATAAGTATTAGCAGGAGAGTATTTTACAGGGGTTTTATCTATTTGTTTCAAATACCACACAACACTTTGGGGTTAGTAAACATCCATGCAAGAACTCTTTTGATGTCCTGTTCTATTTAATGCATCTTAATGACATTTATTTATATTTGCAAAATAAAATCTGTGTCCCTTCTTCTGATAATGTCCAAGTGTCTATACAGTAAGCTGTGTGTTTTAACATTTAGTCGGTCTACAGGAATAGATTCTGAAGAAGGCATGTTGGGAAACCTATTTCAGGTTTGATACTTTCCTAGAAGAGGGAAGGCTCTGGATAGTATAGAGCCACCCCATTCCTCCGTCTGGATCACCATTGAAGTGCCCTCGCCAGTTGTAGCAATTCTACTGAAAAGATGTTTGGAACTCCTTGGGCAATCTTTGTAACTACATGCATCCCCAGGTAGTTCTGAAAACAAGCACATTTGTGCTGCACATGCATGAGTTCAGACTGTGCTTTTCCTAGGAACTACTTGGGAATGCAAGTAGTTCTGGAGGTTGCCAGAGAAGTTCCAAACAGCTATTCAGCTAAATATATCAAATAGCTACAACCAGGAACTGCTGCAACGACAAACTGGATGGAGGAACGGGAAGGCTCTGCACTATCTAGCGCCTTCCCTCTACTTAGGTAAGTATCTCACCTGAAGTATCAAACCTGAAGTGAGCTTCCTTACTTAAGGTTTACTTTAAAGCACACCAGACTTCAGATGGATATTGAAGCAGACATGTATTTCAATAAGCAGGAACATAATCAGCAGAGTGAATTTTCTCCCTTTAAAAATATGAACTGGTAAAGTACTGTGCTAGATGCCTTAGAAGTACACAACTACACAATCTTATCTGCTCAGGAGAGTAAGACATACCCCAATAGCCTAACTTTAGAGTAACCTTCAAAGCACCCAGGCAACTAACTACAAGTCAAATTAGCCATTTAAAGTATCAGGTGAAAGAATTTTCACCTTGTCATTGCTGAAGTAGTAAACTCATGTAATGAATGCTTGAAGCCTGGAATTTACATGACCATCCCTTTTCATGAGTAATAATGGGGCTTGTCATATAGGAAATCCTCAGGCTCTTATTACAAGAAAAGCAATGTAAGGGGTACCCAGCTCCTCAGGATCTCGAGCTTCTGTACTTAGCAGTGGAGAGAAAATCAAGCATAAAGGGTAATCCTGCACACTGAGCAGATTGCCTATCATGCCTTGAAGACTATTTATCTAGTATTCTTATATATGAGTGTTGAATATCAGCCCAATTCTAGGTGAACCTCAACTTTGGCCCACTTTGCTGCTCAATATCTGTATACTATTATGCTAGTATACTATTATACACATTTTGCATGATTTATCGAAAAATACATTTACGGATGCTAACTGAAGTGGCTTGGGCATCTTTTATTAATGTTTACCACAGAAACAACATAAGTGAAGTCGATCACAGAGGAGCTCCTTCATTTGAATGAAAAATGTGGCAAGTAAATCAAAATCTCGCCTGATCTTCACATTTTACTACTGCATGACTCAACTAAATTCACATAATCAGAGAGTGTTAAGCATTTTAGCATTTACCTCTTGGCCCTGGGTCACCTTCAAATCCAACAAGTCCATATCCCTTTGGACCTTTGTCTCCTTTCTCACCAAGCTGACCTACACAATAGAGAACAGAAAAAAGTATTGGACATTGTGATGCAAAGATTGTTTACTATATTTCTACCAAGTGGACCCGAACTCTTGCACCCTGTATGTATTTAGAGAGTTTAGCCTAGTTAACTTCCCCTCATTTGTGTCTAATCACAAGTTGTAATCTGATCTCTCCCTGTGTCATATGACTGCCTATGGCTGAGATGGCAGATAAGCCATTTGAATGCACAGGAGGTTAACAATATGTCTGCTTCCATGAATCAGAAAGTAGAAACAATGTAGATTTATTTTAGGATTTGTATCAGGTGTTACAAAGAGATGTTTTTTGTTTAAAGGTTATTATGCTGTTGCGTATCTTTTAGAGCAGAGAGGACATTGTGAGTTCAAGTTCCGATTTAAATCTGAAACATTAACCAGTTTCAAGATAGCTACTACTAGCACATGGCAGCTCTTTGTTTGAAAACCAGTTTAAACTTGTCTAGGGACAGCTCATCATAGTGGAGTTTCCATGTGACCAGTCTACACAGGAAGTACAGCTCATACCTCCCTCTAGCCAATCATAAAACAGGGAAGGGGTGGGACTTTAGAATATTTATAATGTTCCAAGCCAATGTTCTCTTTCCCTATCTTCTGCTGATTGCCATGTTGTGAACGCATCAAGAAAGGCCTGTGCTGTGGGAGACATGGAGACCCACTGTTCAACCAAACAATGCTGAATACAGAGGACAATAGAAGATAGAAACTGAGCTAATCTGAATCAAAACAAGTGTACTTTAAAGTTATATACATAGCATAGTGCATATGATAGAACTTAACTATATATTTCTGTAGTTTAATTTACTGCATTTTCCTGTATGTATGTATTGGTAGTTGTGTGCTTTATCCTTGTAAAAATATTTTGTTCCTGATCTTTGTTAGCTAAATACATTAACTTTTTCTATTTCCAAAACTGCCGGTCTCATCAAATTCACTCCTAGCTTAAGAAAAAGTTTAATATTGAGGGATAGCAATACAGACATCCTTCACGTTATACATAAAAAAAAAGACATAACATGCATAAGAAGTTAGCACCCTTGCTTTGCAGTATGAGGTTTCCAATTCAAATATCAGCCAATACACTATGGGCTTCATTCACTAAAGGGTGCTAACACAGTTAGCACGCCTAAAAGCTTTGCACGTGCAAACTAGGGTGCTAAGTAGTTTGCACGGCAAAGCTGTTACTGTTCGAGTGTATTTTAGCGCGCGTAAAAGTTTACGTGCACTACTTCGTGTGCAAAATCAGCTGCTTCGCATGCAAAGTATGCTTTTCACACTACTTAGCACGCGAAGCGGTTTATTTTGCACGTAAAGTAGTGCGCGTAAACTTTATCTACCTGTGTGTTGTTATTATCTCCTTATATTTGCTTGGGTTTCCCCAAAGCTCTCCAGTTTAATCTCACAACCTGAAAACTTAATCAGGGGCCCTCAAAAAATGATATTAGACTATGTAGGGATAACGGACTATAGCTATGGTAAAGATTAGATATCTCTGATGGACTGGATTTATTTAGATTCAATGGGCTTGATTCACAAAAGAGTGCTAACTGATAGCACGGTCATTTTCGCGTCAATTTTCGTGTTTCGTGTGATCGCGAATTTTGACGCGCAACGATATCGGTTCCGCGCGCAAAAAAAAGAAAACGTTATAATTGCGCACGGAAATTCTCTATCGCGCGAAACATGAAAATTTGTGCAAAAACGCCCGTGCTATCAGTTAGCACTCTTTTGTGACGCAAGCCCAATCTATTCTATAAAGCACTTCAGAAAATGTGGATTAATCAAAACATTAAAAATGCTTGCTTCCTATTGTGTAGGTCCTGCTTGTGCAGCAGCAGATTGTAAGATTACAGGTAGAACCTGCATTGTCTTGTTTTTCTAAATTATCCCAGAAATGCTTAAACTGAGATCTCAGGAACTGATACCAAAGAAAATGTCATTTATCAGACCAGACCACCTACTTCTATTTCTCCAACTTAGGTCTATTTTTAAAGCTTATAGGCCAATTTGATGCAACTATGGCACTAAATAGATGTCAGCATTGGCGCTATAATTGATATGTGGCTATGCAGCCCTATGCACAGCAAGCTGTAATGCACTTTGTGCTGTAGCACCTTTAGGTTTTTCAGAAATGTGTGCTACAGTAAACATGCATGAATATATCTGTAAGTATTGATCTGATTTAAAGTACATTTTTGTAAGAAACCAAGTACGCTTATGGAGAAATATTATAATGCCCTGCCACATTGTGTAATTATTAAAGGGAACCTAAACTGAGAAGGATATGGATTATTCCTTCTAAAATAATACCAGTTGCCTGACTCTCCTGCTGATCCTGTGTTTCTAATACTTTTAACCAAAGCCCCTGAACAAGCATGCAGATCAGGTGCTCTGACTGAAGTCAGACTGGATTAGCTACATGCTTGTTTCAGGTGAGTGATTCAGCCACTACTAAAGCCAAAGAGATCAACAGGACTACCAAGCAACTGGTATTGTTTAAAAGGAAACATCCATATGCCTCTCAGTTAAGATTCCCTTTAAAGCGGTATTGTCACCATACAAATCAAATTTCAACAGCAACTGGTCTGAGTGTATTAAGTGATAAAGATGCTAATCCTGCATTCAAAACTTGCAAAACTTCTTCTGCTGTTATGGTTTGTAGTTATCACATACTTTAGGAGCACTGGCCCTAGTGCCAAACAGTGCCAAAGAGTTGAATGCTGGGAGTTCTTTTTATCTATAATATATTCCTCCTCTTCCATTTATTTCCCTGCCTAGCTGCTTATCAGAAACACCTTCTGATTACTTGTGTTTACAAGCAAGACTTAGGTGACTCAGTGATTGGATGTGTAAATAAAAAAAAGACAGTGCAGTTGTTAGTATACACCTAAGTGGGAGTGTCTGAAGACTCTGATGCTGGATACACACCATGCGTTTCCGCGTTCGATGCGGCCGTCGATACGCGTCGATTCGATTATTTCCGACATGTCCGATTCAAGCTTTGATGGATCGTTAGGTCGATTTGCCATACTTTACATGGCAATCTACCTAAAAATCATCGAAATTCATTCGGAAATGCTCGGAAATAATCGAATCGACGCGTATCGACGGACGCATTCGACGCGGAAACTCATGGTGTGTATCCAGCATGAGAGGAGGACAGCTAATGAATACACAATGAGCAGGAGTAGGAGGGGGGGAAACAAGAGTCAGGGAGGATATGATGTTATCATTAGCTTTGCAAGATGGCCACTGCCTAGAATAGGATTGTCTGCTTTTCCTTTATAAAATTCACAGGAATCATTATGTGGGTAGCACAATACATCTATTATGTAAGTAGAAGTAGTATTTATCTACTTATATATGTGTTTTTTATTTCTAGGTTAGCATGGGTGTCGCTTATTCTTAAGACTTACCACAGTCCTGTTTGAGCTGGATTCCATTGCATAACTCTGCCCCCTTTCAAAAACAGGCCTCTGCCTTTTCTTTGTCAGATATAGAAAAGGCTCAGGCCATTTTCTGTGAGAAGGTGGAGCTACATGCCAGAACCTAGCTCAAACAATAGGACTGTGGGAAGTCTTATTAGTTACAAATGAAACCAGGGCATTATAATATCTCTTAAAGTGAACCTGAGGTAAAAATAAATTGATGAGATAAACAATTGTATTTATCCTCGTACTCCTAAAAATGCACTTTTTTTTTAATATCCTATGGTTTTGTTTTATACTTAAAGGAATACTATCGATTCACATATTTTTTTCAATTGACACAGGAATTGTTTGGGAAATGCTGCTAAGTACTGGTGTATACATTTTAGTAGCAACCTCTTTGTTTACTGTTATCAAAATACTTTCAAACTTTACTGACGCCAAAACTGACTGCAGACTGAGCCATGAGGAGAGGGGAAATTCCCCTCACACTTGATCAGTTAACTCTATGTGTAACTATGTGTGTGACAGAGAGAAAGCTCCCAACAGCAGCAGCTTCTGTGTCCTGTGTTTCCGACTGAAGTGTCTGAATAGAGCAGAGGAAATTTAACTAATTGTCACAGCTTTTCATACTGTTTTTGCTTTCAGAGTTTGATATGTTTGATATTTGCTTTATGTAGTCTGATACGCAACTCTGGCTGTGCATTGAAGCAGACACCCCTTCTGCAATTGATTTGTCCCAATATAGCTAAATCCTACCATCAATAAATTACAGCTTTTGCCTTTGATTTTTAACATGAAAAGTAGGAAAATGTTTACACAGCTACTTAGACATTATTTGTACATTGTCATTTTAGAACACTTGGGTATTGATAGTATTCATTTAAGCATTTACAAGGTATATGGGATATTTTATTGTCTTGGCTCAATGGCAGTCTTCTAAATGTTAAAATACATGAACTATTGATTCTTTTCTATTTCTCCACTGCCCTCAGAAGTTGTGTTCTGCCAGACAAAATGTATTGCTGTAATTTGCTTATTAGTGATGTTTACTATATTCCCCACAAGGTACTGACAAGACAGAAGCTGTTCCTTGCAAATTGGGAAATTAACTCTTTCAGACAGAAAAATAAAAAAATT
Source organism: Hyperolius riggenbachi (assembly GCF_040937935.1). NCBI lineage: Eukaryota > Metazoa > Chordata > Amphibia > Anura > Hyperoliidae > Hyperolius > Hyperolius riggenbachi. The sequence goes on from NC_090649.1 coordinate 226,370,208, forward strand.
TAAAATAGCCTGGTTATGTATATGTTTTGCACTGTACATACACATGTTTATCACATGTCGCATGGGATACGCTTTAATTAGTCTACCTAATAGTTTTTTTTATATATCTTGCTACAGGTGCGTTTTACTTTAATTTGAAAAATACCTGTTTGCCCTTGTGCTCCTGGATCTCCAGGTTCACCATAAAATCCTTCTGGGCCATCTTCTCCATCTAGACCTTTAATTCCGGTTTTACCCTACATTGTTTATTGGGAAACAGATTTGGAACTTTAATAAGCAATCTTCACCAATAGATTTGCATGTTGTAGTTAGAGTACCATTTCAGAAAATAACAGATTATCCTTTAGGCCATACTTACTGGTGGTCCTGGTGGTCCTGGCAGCCCCACAGGTCCTGGGGCCCCCATGGGTACCTCACCATACAAGGGACAAAGACTTGCACACTGTCGCCGTACAGACTGCGCATATGAAGACATTTGCTCGAGAACTATTTTTTGACAAACCTCAATTACACGGGATGCAGGAAATGTTGGTCCCTGTTGTCAAAAAATTCCAAGTTTACTTGCATATTCATTATGTTAATATCAATATTTATTAACATGTGAAATCAGTCAAGATACTGCAGCACTTTTAGTAATGTACATGCCATACTCCTACTGAAATCTTCACAAATTGACATGCGTACTCACTGCTCCAAATAACAAGGCATCCATTTGGTCACTGCTCTTCTAAAATAGCCTGTCATTTCACCTTTGATATATCTTTTAAGCCAGGAATTAAATGTAAAAGTAAGTAGTTATTGTGTAAAAAAAATGGTAGGTTGTACTAGAATAAGCAGAAGAATGCTTCGGCTCTTTGGATAGTATTAACTTTTCACTTTTCCTGGATTTGTGATCAGGAGTCAGAAGTGGGGCTGCGCATAGCTAGTAGAGCAGTCAAACTAACCACTTGAGGACCGTGGGCTTTACCCCCCTTAAGGACCAGGCACTTTTTTTCCATTCAGACCACTGCAGCTTTCACGGTTTATTGCTCGCTCATACAACCTACCACCTAAATGAATTTTGGCTCCTTTTCTTGTCACTAATACAGCTTTCTTTTGGTGCTATTTGATTGGTGCTGCGATTTAAAAGACATGAATTTTGGCAAAAAAATGTTTTTTTTAACTTTCTGTGCTGACATTTTTCAAATAAAGTAAAATTTCTGTACACATGCAGCACGAAAAATGTGGACAAACATGTTTTTGATTAAAAAAAACCCATTCAGCCTATATTTATTGGTTTGGGTAAAAGTTATAGCATTTACAAACTATGGTGCAAAAAGTGAATTTTCCCATTTTCAAGCATCTCTGACTATTCTGACCACCTGTCATGTTTCATGAGGGGCTAGAATTCCAGGATAGTATAAATACCCCCCAAATGGCCCCATTTTGGAAAGAAGACATCCCAAAGTATTCACTGAGAGGCATAGTGAATTCATAGAAGATATTATTTTTTTGTCACAAGTTAGCGAAAAATGACACTTTGTGACAAAAAAAAAAAGTTTCCATTTCTTCTAACTTGCGACAAAAAAAAATGAAATCTGCCACGGACTCACCATGCCCCTCTCTGAATACCTTGAAGGGTCTACTTTCCAAAATGGGGTCATTTGTGGGGTGTGTTTACTGTCCTGACATTTTGGGGGGTACTAAATTGTAAGCACCCCTGTAAAGCCTAAAGGTGCTCATTGGACTTTGGACCCCTTAGCGCAGTTAGGCTGCAAAAAAGTGCCACACATGTGGTATTGCCGTACTCAGTAGAAGTAGTATAATGTGTTTTGGGGTGTATTTTTACACATACCGATGCTGGGTGGGAGAAATATCTCTGTAAATGACAATTTTTTTATTTTGTTTACACACAATTGTCCATTTACAGAGATCTTTCTCCCACTCAGCATGGATATGTGTAAAAATACACCCCAAAACACATTATACTACTTCTCCTGAGTACGGCGATACCACATGTGTGGCACTTTTTTGCACCCTAACTGCGCTAGGGGGCCCAAAGTCCAATGAGTACCTTTAGGATTTCACAGGTCATTTTGCGACATTTGGTTTCAAGACTACTCCTCACGGTTTAGGGCCCCTAAAATGCCAGGGCAGTATAGGAACCCCACAAATGACCCCATTTTAGAAAGAAGACACCCCAAGGTATTCTGTTAGGAGTATGGTGAGTTCATAGAAGATTTTTTTTTTTTGTCACAAGTTAGCGGAAATTGATTTGTATTTTTTTTTTTCCACAAAGTGTCACTTTCCGCTAACTTCCGCTAACTGGATACAGGAGGTCCAGAATGATCTGTTCCTGAAATTGAAGGAAAGATCTAGTTCTCCCAGCCTTACTGTAGAGAACAATGCTGTTGTAAACTGCCAATTGAATCAGATAAAAAGACACTTTCTTATACCAGCGTCTTGTTTTCCGGGAAACTAAATAGGGCGCTAACCTCTGGTCATTGAAGTCCACCCCTCCCATGTTGACATTATATTCGTGGACGACAAGGGGCTTTTCAATGACCTCAGTTGCCTGTTGAATTTGGACTGTCGTGTCTATGTGAATGGTGGACAGAAAATAAACGTCCCTCTTGTCCCTCCATTTCACCGTGAGCAGGTCGTCAGTACGCAAGGCGGCCCTCTGCCCCCGTTCAAGTCTGGTGGTAACGAGCCATTGGGGGAAGCCCTGGCGACTAGGCCGCGCAGTGCCACAGCATCAGATTCCTTCTAACTTTAAGTGCTGATAGAGGGCCACACTTGTGTAATAGTTGTCCTCATAAAGATGGTACCCCTTCTGGAACAAGGGTGACACCAAGTCCCACACAACCTTTCCACTGCTCCCCAGGTAGTCAGGGCATCCGACCAGCTCCAATTTTGAGTCTTTTCCCTCATAGACCCTAAAACGACAAGTATAGCCTGTGGCCCTTTCACAGAGCTTATACAGTTTCACCCCATACCGGGCGCACTTGCTTGGGATGTACTGTTTGATGCCAAGGTGCCCGGTAAAGCGTAAGAGGGACTCGTCTACGCAGATGTTCTGTTCAGGGGTATAAGCATCTGCAAATGTTGATGACAGGTGGTCTATGAGGGGCTGAATTTTGTGGAGCCGGTCATAAGCAGGGTGGCCCTTTTCATGACAGGTTTTGTCGTCGTTGAAGTGCAGGAAGCGCAGGATGGACTTAAATCGTGTCCTGGACATGGCAGCAGGGTACAAGGGAACATGATGTACTGGGTTCGTAGACCAATATGACCACAATACATTCTGTTTCATTAGTCCCAAGTGAAGGATAAGGGCCAAAAAGATTTTAATGTCGGAAACTTGGACTGGTTTCCACCGGAAAGGCTGGGCATAGCTGCTCTCCGGGTGCTCGGTGATGAATTGTGTGGCTTTACGGTTGGTCTCAACCACAATTAAGTCCAAGAGAACCTGGGTGATGAACAGCTGCAAAAAGTCTAGGGCCGTTCCTAGATGAGCTGTCGCCACCTGGACTCCAGACTGGGCGGTGAAAGGGGGCACTATGGGTGCGGCGGAATCCGGGGATTGCCAATCTGGATGTGCCAGCACCTCTGGGAGTCTATGGGTACTACGGGCCCGTCTTCTTCTTGGTGGCTGCGACGGGGGTACTACTGCACGTGCCACCGTACCAGTTTCAACTTCCATGCTGGCGCTCACCACTTCACCAGGGTCTACGGAAGTACTGGTACTAAGTCCAGGAGATGCTGCGCTGCTGGTGCCTGCCTCACCAAGAAAACTCTCATCAGCGCTAGCACCACCCTGCTGCCCTTGAGGCGGATCCTGCGCCACCTGCGGTCTAACAACATGGGGTCTGGTACGCCTGGCTCTAGCCGGGACCAAAACCTCGTCATCACTTTCAGTCAGAGAACCACTGCTTTCCACAGGTTCAAATTTGGACCCGGATGATTCGTCAGATGAGTCTACCCAAAAGCTCTCATCCGACTGGTCCATGTACCTGTATACCTCCTCATCGGAAAGCCCCCTTCTTGCCATTGTGGACTGCTAAATTTATGGGGTTTTCCTCCGAGACTACCCAGAAAAAAAGAGCACCTACCTAGCAAAAGGGAGTATTTGAGAGGTATTGGGGGTGGGGGCGAGTGGGGTCTCAGAGGCAATCAAACAATCACGGGACAATCAAAGCCGATCACGGGACAATCAAATACAATTACAGCACAATCGAATCCAATCACAGCACAATCAAATCTGATGCACTCGGAAGGTGATGGGGGGTTGGTGGGAAGTGGGGTCTCAGAGGCAATCAAACAATCACGGGACAATCAAAGCCGATCACGGGACAATCAAATACAATTACAGCACAATTACAGCACAATCGAATCCAATCACAGCACAATCAAATCTGATGCACTCGGAAGGTGATGGGGGGTTGGCGGGAAGTGGGGTCTCAGAGGCAATCAAACAATCACGGGACAATCGAAGCCGATCACGGGACAATCAAATACAATTACAGCACAATCGAATCCAATCACAGCACAAGCAAATCTGATGCACTCGGAAGGTGGTGGTTGGAGGTGATGGGGGGGAGGGTGGGGTTGGGTGTGGCGGGAAGTGGGGTCTCAGAGGCAATCAAACAATCACGGGACAGTCAAAGCCGATCACGGGACAATCAAATACAATTACAGCACAATCGAATCCAATCACAGCACAAGCAAATCTGAAGCACTCGGAAGGTGGTGGTTGGAGGTGGTGGGGGGGAGGGTGGGGTTGGGTGTGGTGGGAAGTGGGGTCTCAGAGGCAATCAAACAATCACGGGACAATCGAAGCAGATCACGGGACAATCAAATACAATCGCAGCACAATCGAATACAATCGCAGCACAATTGAATACAATCACAGCACAGTCAAATACAATACACTCAGACGGTGATTGGGGGGGGGGGGTCTGAGGGCGATTTGAGGGGGTGGGGGGTTGATCAGGAGCCCGCACGGGGCAGACTGAGTCCTGATCTGATGAGAGGCAGACACGGGGTTAGTGATTGCTGGGGAGGACAGATGTAAACAATGCGCAGGGGATGTAATCAGGAGGGGGGTATGAGGGCAATCGAGGGTCTGGGCAGGTGACCGGTTGCCCCCGTGGAGCAGTTAGGGTCTGCTCTGATGGGTGGGGGTGCTGAGGGGTGATGGACAGGTGATAGACAGGTGATCAGAGGGGGATCAGGGGGTAGGGTAGCTGTATACAGATGTATACAGTATACAGGGGGGTAGTCTGGGATGGGGTCTGGGGGTGATCTAAAGGTAGGGGGGGGATCAGGGGTGATTAGGAGGCAGTTAGGGACCTAATCTAAGGGATAGCGTCGATAGTTAGTGGCAGGTGAGGGGGTGGGGGTTTTAGAGGGGTGCAAGGGTGCTGGGCAGGGGTCTGCTGGGGTGATCAGGGGGGGTCTGAAGGCTGGGGTGGGAGATCAGGGGGGCTGTGGGCAAAAAAAAAGCAGTGTGCAGTGTAACTTACAATGGCTTCCTCCTCGCTGGTGGTCTCTGGAACAATGAGACCACGAGGCGAGGAGGAAGCATGTATAAGGCACTTTGTTTACCTAACAAAGTGCCTTATACGCATTGATTGGTCGGATTTTTATATTCCTCCGCTCGCCTGCGCTACTAAGTGGCCGGCGAGCTGGAGGCTTAATGCCGGGCTACCGATCCCCGGCGGAGGATCGCGTCACGGATGACGCGATCGCTCCGCCCATGCCCTTACAAGGACCGCCGCCTCTGTGCATGCGGCGGTCCTTGCGGGATCCACTTGCCGGCCGCCTCTGTGCAGTGGGCGATCGGCAAGTGGTTAAAAGTGCTCCAGAATCATATTACAATATGATACAATACAATAACATTTGTAAAGTGCTTTTCTCCCATAGGACTCAAAGCACATAGATATGTCTCAGATCAATACAGGGTTAGAGGCTGGACTGTGTTACAGAGGAAATAGGCCAGGTGCTCATAAATGCCAGGTTAAACAGCTGGCTTTTCAGTTTGTACTTAAATGCTCTCAGAGATGGAGATGTCCTGATTGGGTGTGGCAGGGAGTTCCAAAGTGTAGGGGCAGCACCAAAACCTGCCAAGGACAACCACAGTGTCTGAGTGCAAGAAGAGGATGGGGAACAGCTTGTTAATGATTACTACTATTCAAAGCCTCTATAGAAGTGATTATTACAAGCACAGGACCAAGAAAGAATTAAAACTGCAGTTGTGGGAGGGCCCTATGGGGCCCCTCTGGCCCAAGGGCAATAAATGCTTCAGGTATCCAGGGCCCAGATTGTACAAGGATTTAAATGTCAATAAGCCAATCTTAAACAGATTTCATTCCAGATCCATTTTATTTTAGCTCATTTCAGAAGCAGAATTAATACTGCAGTATAATGTATAAGGAGAATTGTGAACACATTTTCAGAATGTCTTTTATCATTGCAGTTACGCTTTAAGAGCATGTATTTCTGCAGCTTACAATTTAATCTAAGAAATAATAAGTGCATATACACTGATAACATGCAACTTTACTCCATACTTTTATACTGACCGAAGGTCTCTTTTTATTATGTTGGTAGAATTCACAAGCCTCTTACCTTTGAACCCATTGGTCCAATATCTCCAGCGAATCCAGGATCACCAGTAAGACCTTGTTCTCCATCTGGACCTCGAGCACCGACCTCTCCTGGCTGCCCTCTTCTTCCAGCAAGTCCTTCGGGGCCTGTTGGGCCAGTTTCCCCAACCTACATCCAATAATTAACCGTTTATTGGCAGTCATTTCTCACACAGTGCTACAGATTATAACCAGCCCATGCATGTTTACCTTGCCTTTGGGTCCCTTCATTCCCTTTTCACTCTAAAAGCAAAATATAATTATGACATTTAAAATAAAGTTTAAAAACAAAGTACTGTACTATTAAAACTATGTTTCTGAAGAGAAAGAGCGTTACCTTACGATTAGGCCTTCCACTGATGGTCCAATCTGCCTAATGAAATGCATCTGGGTGTCCAGGCCTATCCCCCTGGGACTTACACTTTGGACCATCACCATACTACTAACCCTTTATCACATGGACCCCTACATGGGCTCCATGTGGCACCTCTATGGAGGAGGGTTCCATGCATAAAGTCTGGTCATCCATCCATCAGCTGGACATCTGCAAGTATATATCACTGATTCACCTGCATCCTGGGCATATTGGATAGCTAAATGCATAGTGCCTCTGATACATATGCTTCCAATTGTTTGGCTTAGCTTGCTGCCCTTGTTTGTCTTGTGAAGTATATTGCCCTGCTTCCTGCTGAGCATTCGTGTTCTTATATGTGCCAGCTTAGAGAGACTACACATGCTACTATTTGTCCTGTAGCAGCTTGCTTTATTGATATCTTTGCTATATCTGGATGTCACAGGACTGTTGCAAACCCAGGTCACACGGAGCTGGAGTCTGCCCTGCCTTACCACCCTTTTGCTTTTGCCTGAATGTTTCATGTTGAAAAAACCATTTTGCATTTTGCTCAATATATTAAGCTACGCTATTCCATCTTGATGGTTCCTTCCATGTATTGCTTTTAATTATGATATTGTAACATCTGTAGGAATGGCGGCTGGGGACACGCAGGGTGAATCCGCAGCCGCCTTTGCTTCCTCTTCTCAGACCTCATCCGTTCCGTCGGCGTCTAACACGCCGGGAACGGTATTGTCATCTGCTCATAGGGACGCTGTCTCGCGCGGGCGCGCGCGGAGACAGGACCTTTATGCTGGGAGAAGGCGCATCAGCTGACCTGCCGGTCGACTGACGTCAGAGGTGACTCTCGCCGCTCGGATTGGCTGTTCCGAGATGGGGGTGGCTGAGAGTCTTCCTCTACTTCATAAAGCCTTCGTTCACCATTCGCAAACTGTCTGCTGTCGTGAATACTTTGGGCCTGATCCACAAAGCGGTGATAACTCAGTTATCACACCTAAAAGACTTTAGGCGTGATAACCTTTGCACTAGCAAAGTTATCACCGCTTTGTGCTCTAACTCGCGCGAAGCTACCGCGCGTACGCGCGTACAGTCCCATAGGGCTTAATGGGCGCTTCGTGCGAAGCGCGGTGCGCTGCGCAAAACTTTGCGCGCGGGAGTTTGCGCGAATTCCTTCAGATCACCATAAAGGGCTTTTCACAGGCGTGCAAAGTGTTTGCACCGCTTTGTGAATCAGGCCCTTTGTGTTAGCGCTCAGACCTTAGACTAGTTCCCAGGTGTTGAAACCAAGGACTTCACACCAGACTAGGAATTGTGATATTGTTATTGATTACTTGTGTATGATTCTGGCTATACTCTGACCTCGCATTTGCTTACTGATTCTGTACTTCTGCCTATCTGATCCTTGTTGCTGAACTTCTGCCTGATTACCTACTATTCTCTTGCCTATCGCTCTGTACTGATATTACCTCTCTGTTGCCGAACCTTGCCTGTCTAACCACTCCTCTCACCAGTGGGCCCTTGCCACTGGTGAGGTGTTTATATATGCCCACCAGCTCCTCTGGTGAGGTGACACTTGTTTCTGATAGTACCTTGCCAGCTCCTCTGGTAAGGTTTTGTTAAACTATACAGTTACCGTGTCTGATACTACTTTACCAGCTCCTCTTGTAAAGTCTTGTTAATTAATACAGTCTTATCACTGATAGTACCTTACCAGCTCCACTGTTAAGGTGTTGGCAAACTATCTCGTTCTGTTGTAGCTAGTGCCCGTATTCACAAACACCTGATTACTTGAACTAACAACACAATTGTTGCCTCTTTGGTAGGATATAAAACGTAACTTATAATAAATAAAGATATAAAATACACCCAGAGCTGGCTGTCTTAATTACAAACTCATAACTTATGAATTAGGGGTCTATAATAAGCAACGCTGGAAAGATTACTTCCCCCCCTTACAGTTCATATCGTCAATAATAAATTACACAAAACCCCCACCAAAATAACCCAACATGTTTCACTTCCTAGCGGAAGCTTTTTCAAGGGAACAAAGTGAAGTGCAAAAGTGCATTGGTGCTAAGGTGCAATATTATTAAAACAAAGAAAATAACATGAGTCAAACAGCGTGTCCGCTCAAGACATCAGCCTGAAACATGTTGGGTTATTTTGGTGGGGGTTTTGTGTAATTTATTATTGACGATATGAACTGTAAGGGGGGGAAGTAATCTTTCCAGCGTTGCTTATTATAGACCCCTAATTCATAAGTTATGAGTTTGTAATTAAGACAGCCAGCTCTGGGTGTATTTTATATCTTTATTTATTATAAGTTACGTTTTATATCCTACCAAAGAGGCAACAATTGTGTTGTTAGTAGCTAGTGCCCACCAGCTCCTCTGGTGAGGGCTAGCGTTGATCCCATTTAGTGCCCACCAGTTCCTCTGGTGAGGTTCAGAGTTAGTATATAGCTCCAGTGACTGATAGTACCTTGCCAGCTCCTCTGGTAAGGGCTAGCTAAACTATTCAGTCACTTGTGCTGTTAGTACCTTACCAACTCCTCTGGTAAGGTTTAGCCAAACTGCTTTGATTCTCTCTTTCTTTATACTTTACCAGCTCCTCTGGTAAAGGTCTATTGTTTATATTTGTAAAAGTTTGCTTTCCTAAAACAGAAAGAATTTGCGATAATTCGTGTTGTTAGACCCTCCAGCTCCACTGGAGAAGTCTTTACTGTTGCACCAAACACCACACCTTACTCTCTGCTAGCTATACTTGTATTATTGGTGATACTGCAGATCACCACATAATCAAGTATAGCGTCTGTATTATTTGTGGTTCTGTAGAGCACAAATAATCAGACGTCTGAGTTGCAGCACCCAATCGCTACAGATATAACATATTGATTGAACTCATTATTGCACGTTATATTTGGAAAACGTATAGTGGTCTCACTTTTGTCCTTTCCATCACATCATACTTTTAGAGTTACCTTACGTCCTTCTGAACCTTTGTTCCCCTGAACGCCAACACTGCCCTGTAAATAAAACAAGACACCATAAAAGACAAAATAAGTGTATATTAAACAAATAAGTGAGCTATTAAAAAGATATTGTGCTGTAAACTTAACTAAGTATTAGAGCACACAATATACCTTCAGGTTATAGTTTGTACTTAACACTGAGAGCTTCCACTGATGCCACTACTTTCAGTCCCTTTTCCAACTAGACCCTCACAGAGACTATTAGGGGCAAGGTCACAAAACAGATTTTCATGCAGTGCTATTTTTCTCTGTAACTCACCTTGCACAGCTGTATAATTTTAGTGGGAAAAGAAAATGTTCTGCTCTTGTCATATACTTTCTAGCACTGTACCTGGGTTCAAACTGATCCTGTAAAAACTGGTCCATTTTCTGTTTAAACAAATCAGTTTGTTACGTTGGGCATCATTTTTTCCATTCCATGTTTGAGTTGCCACCCACTCTGTATTTGTTGCTGCCACATTCGTGTACCACCACTGCTACTCAGGTCCAAGAAATGCTCATATATACATCCGAAAGCTCCGTCAGCAGCAACAGGATTCCAAATGTTTGCAAAAGACCAATGGGAATCCTCCCTGAGTACCAGGGAGGATTTTCATTTGTTTACCACAAAATGAACCAACGAGAATCATCCCTGTGGAGGCAGGATTTCCATTGGGTTATTGCAAACCAATTGTAGCCTGATGCTTCTGATGGGTCTCTCACAACTGTATACTGGTGCTTCTTCTGTGCAATGGACTGAGCAGCAGTGGAGGACCCAATTGGGAGATGTTCTAACATAGAAGAACTACATCTCCCAACATGCATAGCGGTGGTTGGAGGCATGCAACACTGCCAGGAGCTTCAAAATGCTGCAGCTGAAGAAGATGGCAAATTCCATATGAATGGTGGGGGTGGGCAGAGGAGCAGCCCCCCATGGGAAAGAATGCTGTATAAGACCGCAATTCATTGGTTTACCTAGTTTAAAGAACTGCTTTTTAAACCCGTGCAATGAAAAAAGTATCCATAGTTATCTCCACAGTCAGCTCAAGTATGCTTTAACCACTTGAGGACCGTGGGCTTTACACCCCTTAAGGACCAGGCACTTTTTTTCCATTCAGACCACTGCAGCTTTCACGGTTTATTGCTCGCTCATACAACCTACCACCTAAATGAATTTTGGCTCCTTTTCTTGTCACTAATACAGCTTTCTTTTGGTGCTATTTGATTGCTGCTGCGATTTTTACTTTTTATTATATTCATCAAAAAAGACATGAATTTTGGCAAAAAAATGATTTTTTTAACTTTCTGTGCTGACATTTTTCAAATAAAGTAAAATTTCTGTACACATGCAGCGCGAAAAATGTGGACAAACATGTTTTTGATGAAAAAAAACCCATTCAGCCTATATTTATTGGTTTGGGTAAAAGTTATAGCATTTACAAACTATGGTGCAAAAAGTGAATTTTCCCATTTTCAAGCATCTATGACTTTTCTGACCCCCTGTCATGTTTCATGAGGGGCTAGAATTCCAGGATAGTATAAATACCCCCCAAATGACCCCATTTTGGAAAGAAGACATCCCAAAGTATTCACTGAGAGGCATAGTGAGTTCATAGAAGATATTTTTTGTCACAAGTAAGCGGAAAATGACACTTTGTGACAAAAACAAAAAAGTTTCCATTTCTTCTAACTTGCGACAAAATAAAATGAAATCTGCCACAGACTCACCATGCCCCTCTCTGAATACCTTGAAGTGTCTACTTTCCAAAATGGGGTCATTTGTGGGGTGTGTTTACTGTCCTGGCATTTTGGGGGGTGCCTAATTGTAAGCACCCCTGTAAAGCCTAAAGGTGCTCATTGGACTTTGGACCCCTTAGCGCAGTTAGGCTGCAAAAAAGTGCCACACATGTGGTATTGCCGTACTCAGGAGAAGTAGTACAATGTGTTTTGAGGTGTATTTTTACACATACCCATGCTGGGTGGGAGAAATATCTCTGTAAATGACAATTTTTTGATTTTTTTTACACACAATTGTCCGTTTACAGAGAGATTTCTCCCAACCAGCATGGGTATGTGTAAAAATACACCCCAAAACACATTGTACTACTTCTCCCGAGTACGGCGATACCACATGTGTGGCACTTTTTTGCACCCTAACTGTGCTAAGGGGCCCAAAGTCCAATGAGTACCTTTAGGATTTCACAGGTCATCTTGCGGAATTTGATTTCCAGACTACTCCTCACGGTTTAGGGCCCATAAAATGCCAGGGCAGTATAGGAACCCTGCAAATGACCCCATTTTAGAAAAAAGACACCCCAAGGTATTCCGTTAGGAGTATGGTGAGTTCATAGAAGATTTTATTTTTTGTCACAAGTTAGCGAGAATTGATTTGTATAGTTTTTTTTTCACAAAGTGTCACTTTCCGCTAACTTGTGACAAAAAATAAAATCTTCTATGAACTCACCATAGTCCTAACAGAATACCTTGGGGTGTCTTCTTTCTAAAATGGGGTCATTTGTGGGGTTCCTATACTGCCCTGGCATTTTAGGGGCCCTAAACCATGAGGAGTAGTCTGGAAATCAAATGCCGCAAAATGACCTGTGAAATCCTAAAGGTACTCATTGGACTTTGGGCCCCTTAGCACAGTTAGGGTGCAAAAACGTGCCACACATGTGGTATTGCCGTACTCGGGAGAAGTATTATAATGTGTTTTGGGGTGTATTTTTACACATACCCATGCTGGGTGGGAGAAATATCTCTGTAAATGACAATCTTTTGATTTTTTTTTACACACAATTGTCCATTTACAGAGATATTTCTCCCACCCAGCATGGGTATGTGTAAAAATACACCCCAAAACACATTGTACTACTTCTCCCGAGTACGGCGATACCACATGTGTGGCACTTTTTTGCACCCTAACTGCGCTAAGGGGCCCAAAGTCCAATGAGTACCTTTAGGATTTCACAGGTCATTTTTGTTTCAAGACTACTCCTCACGGTTTAGGGCCCCTAAAATGCCAGGGCAGTATAGGAACCCTACTAATGACCCCATTTTAGAAAGAAGACACCCCAAGGTATTCCGTTAGGAGTATGGTGAGTTCATAGAAGATTTTATTTTTGTCACAAGTTAGCGGAAATTGATTTTAATTGGCTTTTTTTCACAAAGTGTCATTTTCCGCTAACTTGTGACAAAAAATAAAATCTTCTATGAATTCACCATACTCCTAACGGAATACCTTTGGGTGTCTTCTTTCTAGAATGGGGTCATTTGTGGGGTTCCTATACTGCCCTGGCATTTTAGGGGCCCTAAACCGTGAGGAGTAGTCTTGAAACCAACAATGTCGCAAAATGACCTGTGAAATCCTAAAGGTACTCATTGGACTTTGGGCCCCTTAGCGCACTTAAGCCCCGTCTACACCATAAGAGATTGCAGCGATCCGGCGGCTCGATTAGCCGCCGGATCGCTTCTTCCGCGTGTCCGCCACGTCCCCGCTCGCCGCACGTGCGCCGCATTCGATTCCCCGCTCGTCCCCGCCGGCGCCGCTTATCTTCCGCTCGATTCCCTGCCATTGTCCCCTCGTGGGGAGCGAGCAGGGAATCGGCGGTGCGGAGATCCGTCCTGTCGGATCAGCGGCTCGATTGATAAGGAGCATCGCGGCCGCATCTACTCGTGTAGATGCGGCTTTAGGGTGTAAAAAAGTGCCACACATGTGGTATTGCCGTACTCAGGAGAAGTAGTATAATGTGTTTTGTGGTGTATTTTTACACATACCCATGCTGGGTGGGAGAAATATCTCTGTAAATGACAATCTTTTGATTTTTTTTACACACAATTGTCCATTTACAGAGAGATTTCTCCCACCCAGCATGGGTATGTGTAAAAATACACCCCAAAACACATTATACTACTTCTCCTGAGTACGGCGATACCACATGTGTGACACTTTTTTGCAGCCTAGGTGCGCTAAGGGGCCCAACGTCCTATTCACAGGTCATTTTGAGGCATTTGTTTTGTAGACTACTCCTCACGGTTAGTGTTGGGCGAACAGTGTTCGCCACTGTTCGGGTTCTGCAGAACATCACCCTGTTCGGGTGATGTTCGAGTTCGGCCGAACACCTGACGGTGCTCGGCCAAACCGTTCGGCCACATGGCCGAACTAAGAGCGCATGGCCGAACGTTCCCCGAACGTTCGGCTAGCGCTGTGATTGGCCGAACGGGTCACGTGGTTCGGGCCCGAACGCGCTCTGATTGGCCGAACGGTCACGTGGTTCGGGTAAATAAATACCCGAACCACGTCATATCTCCGCCATTTGTCTGTGGGTTTAGCTTTGGGTAGGCAGGCAGGGTAGTTCGCTCTCCAGCCACGCTAGCCAGGGTCCCCCCCAGTCATTGTGTGTCGCTGCTGGGAACAGTAGTACACCGCTCGCTCAGCCACACTATATATAGCATTGTTTACTGCCACTGTGTACCTCGCTCAGCCACGCTATATATATAGCATTGTGTTTTCTGACACTCTGTGTACACGGCTTAGCCTGACTAATATAGCATTGTGTGTACTGCCACTGTGCACCTCGCTCAGCCACGCTATATATAGCATTGTGTGTACTGCCACTGTGCACCTCGCTCAGCCACGCTATATATAGCATTGTGTGTACTGCCACTGTGCACCTCGCTTAGCCACGCTATATATATAGCATTGTGTTTTCTGACACTCTGTGTACACGGCTTAGCCTGACTAATATAGCATTGTGTGTACTGCCACTGTGCACCTCGCTCAGCCACGCTATATACAGCATTGTGTGTACTGCCACGGTGCACCTCGCTCAGCCACGCTATATATAGCATTGTGTGTACTGCCACTGTGCACCTCGCTCAGCCACGCTATATATAGCATTGTGTTTACTGCCACTCTGTGTACACCGCTCAGCCAGACTATATACCGTTGTTTACTGACACTCTGTGTACACCGCTCAGCCAGACTATATACCATTGTTTACTGACACTCTGTGTACACGGCTCAGCCTGACTATAAAGCATTGTGTGTACTGCCACTGTGCACCTCGCTCAGCCACGCTATATATAGCATTGTGTTTTCTGACACTCTGTGTACACGGCTTAGCCTGACTATATAGCATTGTGTGTACTGCCACTGTGCACCTCGCTCAGCCACGCTATATATAGCATTGTGTTTACTGCCACTCTGTGTACACCGCTCAGCCAGACTATATACCGTTGTTTACTGACACTCTGTGTACACCGCTCAGCCAGACTATATACCATTGTTTACTGACACTCTGTGTACACGGCTCAGCCTGACTATAAAGCATTGTGTGTACTGCCACTGTGCACCTCGCTCAGCCACGCTATATATAGCATTGTGTTTTCTGACACTCTGTGTACACGGCTTAGCCTGACTATATAGCATTGTGTGTACTGCCACTGTGCACCTCGCTCAGCCACGCTATATATAGCATTGTGCTTTCTGACACTCTGTGTACATGGCTTAGCCTGACTAATATAGCATTGTGTGTACTGCCACTGTGCACCTCGCTCAGCCACGCTATATATAGCATTGTGTTTTCTGACACTCTGTGTACACGGCTTAGCCAGACTATATAGCATTGTGTGTACTGCCACTCTGTGTACACCGCTCAGCCAGACTATATAGCATTGTGTTTACTTCCACTCTGTGTCTGCTGGGCCTGGGAACAGTAGTACACCGCTCACCCGCCACTGTATAGCATTGTGCTCTGTGTTGCTGCTGGGAATAGTGGTACTGTATAGCATTTCTGTACTGCCACTGTACTGCTGCCAGTCAGCGTGTACTGTAAGGATAAGTGAAATGAGGAAGAAATCCGGTGAAAGAGGAAGGGGCAAGGGAAGAGGTGTTTCCCCTGACGGTTCACGTACAGGCCACAGGGGAGCACCCAAGAAAACCCACTCAATACCGCCCATGTTGTCCAGGACAACAACCCTCACAAATCCAAAAGAACAGGACCAGATAATTACTTGGATGACCTCTCAAGCGTCCAGCAGTGGGTTAAGCAGCACCAGCACATCACGCACGAGGTCCGAGTCCTCAGCCAGTTACAAGGAGCCAGTGGGCACAAAGCTGACACAACCGGCAGCGACACCACGCACACAACTGCCAGATAACCAGTCCTATGAATTACCTCAGGACACAATGGGGTATTCGCAGGAGCTATTCCCAGCCCAACAAACTTCCACCTATGAAAGGTCAATGGAGGAACAGCCAGAAATGTTGTGCCCGGATTCACAACCATTAACTGTGGGAAATGCACCGCGCACTGAAATACAAGGCGAGTCCGAGTAGGACTCGGAAACCCAAATCCCAGAGCAAGTTGGGCAGGAGGGGTTGCAATTGCAGGAGGTCGGCCGACAAGATCTGGAAGACGACGTTGGAGTGAGCTGCGCAGAGGTTGTTCTGGGGAGCTCTACTCCACGGCGGCGGCCCCCCACAATGACATATGACGAGTTTGAGGAGATGGAAGAGGAGGGTATGGACAATGTGGACAGAGACCCAGATTTTATTTGTGAACGAGAACATCGCCGTCGTAGCAGCAGCACAGATGTGTCTGTTGAAGAACCCACTGCTGCACGAGTTCGCCTTGTGCCACAAGGTAGGCGGCGCGCAATTTCAGGCACCACAAGCGTGGAAGTTAGAGTGAGAGGCAAAAGAGGAGGAAACAGAAATCGCCAGCAAGGAGGCAGGTGCTCCAAAGTCTGGGCTTTCTTTGAAGACTGCACTGAGGATGTTACCATGGCGATTTGCAAGGTGTGCAAGACTCGCCTGAGCAGGGGGAAAAGTATTAACAACCTCTCCACCACCAGCATGAGCCGCCACATGCTATCCAAACATCCCACTCTGTGGGCAAACGTGGCAGGTCAGGGTACCAGCAACACTGCCTCCCTTGGGTTCACCAGACTCACCACCAGACCCGCCTCAGCAGCAGCAGTAGCCCAGCCATTGCGTGGTTCACAACATTCACAAACATCAGACGACGCTAACACTGTCACTTTCCGGAGTAGTGCTCTTGAGGTCTCCCAGTGTTCATCAAACACAACAACCAACAGCCCTTCCGTGTGCAGCGCTACGGTTCAGTTGTCTGTGTCGGAGATGTTTGAGCGCAAGAGGAAATTGCCAGCAAATGACCCCCGGGCCGTGGCAGTAACAGCCAGCATAGCCAAGCTTCTGGCCTGCGAAATGCTGCCATATCGAGTGGTGGAGACAAACAGCTTCAAGGGCATGATGTCAGTGGCCATCCCACGTTACGTGGTTCCCAGCCGCTACCACTTTGCGCGCTCTGCAGTGCCTGAGTTGCATGAGCACGTGGTCAGCAAAATAACCCGAAGCTTGAAGAATGCCGTTGCCTGCAAGGTTCACCTCACCACTGACACCTGGACGAGTGCGTTCGGCCAGGGTCGATACATCTCCCTTACCGCGCACTGGGTGAACCTTGTGGAGCCTGGCAGCGATTCCTCACCTGCTACGGCGCGGGTGTTGCCCACGCCGCAAACAGCTGCACCGCCGTCCCTCCCACTGGATAACAACAGCAGCACCTACCTCTCTGACTCCTTCTCCTCCAATGCATCTCAAAGCTGTACCTCATCCGGAAACGCTAACCCAGCAGCAGTAGGATCGTGGAAGCAGTGCAGCACAGCTGTTGGCATGCGTCAGCAAGCGTTGCTGAAGCTGATCTGCCTTGGGGATAAGCAGCACACAGGGGAGGAAATTTGGAGGGGAATAAAGGAACAGACGGATTTGTGGCTGGCAC
This sequence comes from Hyperolius riggenbachi, assembly GCF_040937935.1. Lineage (NCBI taxonomy): Eukaryota > Metazoa > Chordata > Amphibia > Anura > Hyperoliidae > Hyperolius > Hyperolius riggenbachi. Next base: position 226,387,995 of record NC_090649.1, read on the forward strand.
CGCTGGACCTGAAACCGGGCATGGTTGTGTGTGATAATGGGAGTAATCTCATTCGCGCTTTAAGGTTGGCTAAGCTGACACACATCCCTTGCCTGGCGCACGTGATGAACCTAGTAGTTCAGCGGTTCCTGAGGACATACCCAGGCGTGGCCGATCTTCTGTTGAAGGTGCGTCGAGTGGCCAAACATTGTAGAAATTCCAGTACTGCTTCGGGGGCACTCGCCAAGATGCAGGAGCGCTTCAATCTCCCCCACCATCGCTTGCTGTGTGATGTCCCTACGCGCTGGAATTCTACGCTGCACATGCTAGCACGCTTTTGTGAGCAGAAGAGTGCAGTGGTCCAGTACATGACGGCGTAGTACCGAGGCGCATCCGGACAGCTGCCAAGCTTCTGTGGATCCGATTGGGCCAACATGTTGGACCTCTGCCAAGTCCTCCAAAATTTTGAGCAATCCACGTTGCTTGTGAGCAGTGACAACTCTTCAGTCAGCATTACCATACCACTGCTGTGTTTACTGAAGAGGTCGATGTTAAAAATCAAGGAAACAGCTGTCATGATGCAACTGGGGGAATCTGAAGGAGAAAACGATCAGCGTGATGGTACCAACATCAGGCCATCCGCCTCAGGGAACGCTGGCCCCAGCAGCTATGACGAAGAAGAGGAGGAGGAACAGCTGGAGTTGGAGCAGGAATTTCATGCCACCACTGACGAGGGCCAGAGCGGTGCACGTTGGACTTCCACAATTCAACGCGAATGGTCAGCAGAAGCAGACCAGGAGGAAGGTGACGACTATGATGCATCACAACAACTATCACAACGCTCACAAGAGGATGATGAGGATTCTGGTAGGACTCTGGCACACATGGCTCAATTCATGCTAGACTGCATTGAACGTGACCCACGCATTGTGCGCATTCTGGACAACACCAATTACTGGGTTTATACCCTTCTGGATCCACGGTACAAACACAATGTTCCAAAACTGCTTGAAGAAAGAGTCAGACAGGTCAAAATGGAAGAATACCAGCAGGCCCTTGTGGAGACTTTAGAGAGGAGATTGACATCCTCCCCCTCCTCTAGCCAGTTGTACGCAGACAGACTGACTTCCGCAAACCCAGGACGACCAGGAGGGCAGCAAACAACGCAAGCCGCAGCTAGTACCCAAAAGGGAACGGTATCGGCAGTGTCCTTGGAGTGGGAAAATTTTCTGACACCCATGCAGCAGCAGCCCACTGAACAGCAAGCGTGCAGATCCACCTCCAACACCGATCGCCTGGAGAAGATGGTCAAGGACTACATGTCAGATGACGTAGCTGTGTCGAACAATCCATCTGCACCCTTCAACTATTGGGTATCGAAGCTAGACACCTGGCACGAACTGGCAATGTACGCAATAGAGGTGCTGGCTTGCCCGGCAGCCAGCGTTATGTCGGAACGCTGTTTCAGTGCTGCCGGAGGCATCGTCACAGATCGGCGTATCCGCCTCTCTACAGAAAATGCAGACCGTCTGACTCAAATTAAAATGAATCAATCCTGGATTGGAAATGACTACGCAACACTCCAGGACCCCAACCAAGTAAGATGACCAATGAACATCTGGGATGGTGTAGCGTTTCCGGTCCCTGTTTATTGAACTTCTCATCTGTATTACATTTATGACTGCATGGCGGCAAAAAGCATTGCTGCTATATCCGCACGCTTTTTGTCCTCATGCAAGGCCTGGGTTGTTGTGTCTCACAAAGCGTGGCCTTCTCCTCCTGCGCCTGCTCCTGTTCCATCACGTCTGCTGCTGCTGGGTTAGCGTTGCCGCGTGGTCCCTGTTTATTGAACCACTTATCTTTATTACATTTATGACTGCATGGCGGTACAAAGCATGCTATCCGCACGCTTCTTGCCCTCATGCAAGGCCTGGGTTGTTGTGTCTCACAAAGCGTGGCCTTCTCCTCCTGCGCCTCCTCCTGTTCCATCACGTGTGCTGCTGCTGGGTTAGCGTTGCCGCGTGGTCCCTGTTTATTGAACCACTTATCTTTATTACATTTATGACTGCATGGCGGTACAAAGCATGCTATCCGCACGCTTCTTGCCCTCATGCAAGGCCTGGGTTGTTGTGTCTCACAAAGCGTGGCCTTCTCCTCCTGCGCCTCCTCCTGTTCCATCACGTGTGCTGCTGCTGGGTTAGCGTTGCCGCGTGGTCCCTGTTTATTGAACCACTTATCTTTATTACATTTATGACTGCATGGCGGTACAAAGCATGCTATCCGCACGCTTCTTGCCCTCATGCAAGGCCTGGGTTGTTGTGTCTCAAAAACCGTGGCCTTCTCCTCCTGCGCCTCCTCCTGTTCCATCACGTGTGCTGCTGCTGGGTTAGCGTTGCCGCGTGGTCCCTGTTTATTGAACCACTTATCTTTATTACATTTATGACTGCATGGCGGTACAAAGCATGCTATCCGCACGCTTCTTGCCCTCATGCAAGGCCTGGGTTGTTGTGTCTCACAAAGCGTGGCCTTCTCCTCCTGCGCCTCCTCCTGTTCCATCACGTGTGCTGCTGCTGGGTTAGTCTTGCCGCGTGGTCCCTGTTTATTGAACCACTTATCTTTATTACATTTATGACTGCATGGCGGTACAAAGCATGCTATCCGCACGCTTCTTGCCCTCATGCAAGGCCTGGGTTGTTGTGTCTCACAAAGCGTGGCCTTCTCCTCCTGCGCCTCCTCCTGTTCCATCACGTGTGCTGCTGCTGGGTTAGCGTTACCGGTCCCTTTTCCTGGAACCTCTTATATGTATTACATTTATGACTGCATGCCGACAAAAAACATGTTACCTGTGCAAAGAAAACAGACATTTCCCGCATTTAAAAGACAGTTTTCCCTTTGAAACTTTAAAATCGATTTTCTCAAAAACTATAAGCTCTTTTTGCTAAATTTTTTTCCCTCTTGTACCCACTCCCAAGGTGCACATACCCTGTAAATTTGGGGTATGTAGCATGTAAGGAGGCTTTACAAACCACAAAAGTTCGGGTCCCCATTGACTTCCATTATGTTCGGAGTTCGGGTCGAACACCCGAACATCGCGGCCATGTTCGGCCTGTTCGGCCCGAACCCGAACATCTAGATGTTCGCCCAACACTACTCACGGTTTAGGGCCCCTAAAATGCCAGGGCAGTATAGGAACCCCACAAGTGACCCCATTTTAGAAAGAAGACACCCCAAGGTATTCCGTTAGGAGTATGGTGAGTTCATAGAAGATTTTATTTTTTGTCACAAGTTAGTGAAAAATGACACTTTGTGAAAAAGAACAATAAAAATCAATTTCCGCTAACTTTTGACAAAAAATAATATCTTCTATGAACTCGTCATACACCTAACAGAATACCTTGGGGTGTCTTTTTTTCTAAAATGGGGTCACTTGTGGGGTTCCTATACCGCCCTGGCATTTTACGGGCCCAAAACCGTGAGTAGTCTGGAAACCAAATTTCTCAAAATGACTGTTCAGGGGTATAAGCATCTGAAAATTTTGATGACAGGTGGTCTATGAGGGGGCGAATTTTGTGGAATCGGTCATAAGCAGGGTGGCCTTTTAGATGACAGGTTGTATTGGGCCTGATCTGATGGATATGAGTGCTAGGGGGTGACAGGAGGTGATTGATGGGTGTCTCAGGGGGTGGTTAGAGGGAAAAATAGATGCAATCAATGCACTGGGGAGGTGATCGGAAGGGGGTCTGAGGGGGATCTGAGGGTTTGGCCGAGTGATCAGGAGCCCACACGGGGCAAATTAGGGCCTGATCTGATGGGTAGGTGTGCTAGGGTGTGACAGGAGGTGATTGATGGGTGTCGCAAGGTGTGATTAGAGGGGGGAATAGATGCAAGCAATGCACTGGCGAGGTGATCAGGGCTGGGGTCTGAGGGCGTTCTGAGGGTATGGGCGGGTGATTGAGTGCCCTAGGGGCAGATAGGGGTCTAATCTGATGGGTAGCAGTGACAGGGGGTGATTGATGGGTAATTAGTGGGTGTTTGGAGGAGAGAACAGATGTAAACACTGCACTTGGGAGGTGATCTGATGTCGGATCTGCGGGCGATCTATTGGTGTGGGTGGGTGATCAGATTGCCCGCAAGGGGCAGGTTAGGGGCTAATTGATGGGTGGCAGTGACAGGGGGTGATTGATGGGTGATTGACAGGTGATTGACAGGTGATCAGTGGGTTATTACAGGGAAGGACAGATGTAAATAATGCCCTGGCGAATTGATAAGGGGGGGTCTGAGGGCAATCTGAGCGTGTAGGCGGGTAATTGGGTGCCCGCAAGGGGCAGATTAGGGTCTGATCTGATGGGTAACAGTGACAGGTGGTGATAGGGGGTGATTGATGGGTGATTGGTGGGTAATTAGTGGGTGTTTAGAGGAGAGAATAGATGTAAACACTGCGCTTGGGTGGTGATCTGATGTCGGATCTGCGGGCGATCTATTGGTGTGGGTGGGTGATCAGATTGCCCGCAAGGGGCAGGTTAGGGGCTGATTGACGGGTGGCAGTGACAGGGGGTGATTGATGGGTGGCAGTGACAGGGGGTGATTAATGGGTGATTGACAGGTGATCAGTGGGTTATTACAGGGAAGGACAGATGTAAACAATGTCCTGGCGAATTGATAAGGGGGGGTCTGAGGGCAATCTGAGCGTGTAGGCGGGTGATTGGGTGCCCGCAAGGAGCAGATTAGGGTCTGATCTGATGGGTAACAGTGACAGGTGGTGATAGGGCGTGATTGATGGGTGATTGATGGGTAATTAGTGGGTGTTTAGAGGAGAGAATAGAAGTAAACACTGCGTTTGGGTGGTGATCTGATGTTGGATCTGCGGGCGATCTATTGGTGTGGGTGGGTGATCAGATTGCCCGCAAGGGGCAGGTTAGGGGCTGATTGATGGGTGGCAGTGACAGGGGGTGATTGATGGGTGATTGACAGGTGATTGACAGGTGATCAGGGGGGATAGATGCATACAGTACACAGGGGGGGGGGGTCTGGGGAGAATCTGAGGGGTGGAGGGTGATCAGGAGGGGGCAGGGGGGGGGATAAAAAAAATAGTGTTGACAGATAGTGACAGGGAGTGATTGATGGGTGATTAGGGGGGTGATTGGGTGCAAACAGGGGTCTGGGGGGTGGGCAGGGGGGGTCTGAGGGGTGCTGTGGGCGATCTGGAGCAGGGGGGGGGAGAAATCAGTGTGCTTGGGTGCGACATAGGGTGGCTGCAGCCTGCAGCCTGCCCTGGTGGTCCCTCGGACACTGGGACCACCAGGGCAGGAGGCAGCCTGTATAATACACTTTGTAAACATTACAAAGTGTATTATACACTTTGTATGCGGCGATCGTCGGGTTAACATCCCGCCGGCGCTTCCGTATGGCCGGCGGGATGTTGCGGCGGATGAGCGGAGACAGGCGCCGGCGGAGGATCGCGTCACGGATGACGCGATCGCTCCGCCCATGCCCCTACAAGGACCGCTGCCTTTGGGCATGAGCTGGTCCTTGCGGGGTCCGCTTCCCGGCCGCCTCTGTGCGTTAGGCGGTCGAGAAGTAGTTAAATGTGTGTAATATAAACATAAATCTGTGTTTTATGAATACTAATGTTAGCAATAATAAATAATCATAATGTACCTTTGGTCCTGGAGCACCAGTAAGTCCAACATGACCCTATAAGTAAGAATAAAAAAAAAAATACCGTTACCCTTTAATCGTATTTTTAGCTTTTTCAGTAAACTATTATTTTATGGAGGGTGTCAACAGTTTCCTTTAGCAGTTTTGGGTGAACTCCGCTAAACTGAATTAATACATTTTCATTAGAAAAACCAGTACTCAAACATTCTATAGTATTTTTTTTTCACTGTACTAGAAGGGTATTAAAGCATAGCTTGTTGTAATAAACAAAGCTACCCATGTTACCCTTATCTCCCACTCATACCAGAATTAAAACTGACATTTATAAAAATGCCCATTCCTTACTTTTTGAAGCTTTGAATTTATGATCATTGTCATCATGACTTGTGGCCATGCTTATCCCTTAGCTACAGAGTCACACTCTAACATGACCAATACTATGCTCTGCAGATCTTTCCACTGACCTTCCCAGCTTCCCTAATAAGAGATCAGCATGTTTTAATACAATTTTGAAAAAAGGGTTTTACTTTTAAAACGTTTTATTATTATTTTCAATGAAAAACAAGGAAAGACGTGGTACAGGGGATTTTCATCATATCCAAATACATATCAGTACATATATTCATGCTATTTAAAACATAATAAGCCAAATCTCCTGGGGGTAGCATAGGGGAGGATACAGCCTGGAAGTTATAGTTGTCGCCAAGGCGACTGAGTCACACATAGACACCAATTGGATGCTGGCAGCAACGAGGCAACAGGTACCAGCATCCTACCTTGTCCAATCTTTTTGCCAAGAAACACATTTCTACTTTAAAAAAGGGTTTTAATATGTTACTATGGAATCCAAAGTCCAGTTAAGGGCTATTCACACCTATTTGAATTTGCATGCATTTTGCATTTTTGCAAATTCGCATTTGTCGCACATTTCAATGGCAATGCATTTTCCCATGTTTTTCTGCTTTTTCCTGTGTTTTAAAATCTCACAGCAGGTCTGTCTTTTTTCATGTGCAATGCGCAATTTGCAATTAATGAAAGTCAACAGCAATGCAGAAAATTTATTTTTTGTGCAAAAAAATGCATGCAATTTTGATGTTAATTAGATATGTTTTCATGTAAATTAATGTTATTGGTATGCAATGAAAAAAAATCACAATCCAAAAATTTGCATACAAAGGTTCACACATAAATGCAACAACGCACACGAAAGTTAATAAATACTAGCAAAATCACTAACGCAGATTCATGCATGTGGGAAATTACACGCAGAATTCTCAAAGATAAGTGTGATTAGCCTCTGAGTGATATGCTACAGTATATGGGACTATGCCAATCAGGCTGCATTAGTTATGTCTGAGGGGAAAGTAAAGAAGAAAAAAAGAAAATCCAGAATGCATTGCAACTTCCTTTGTGCGGCAGATGTAACAAATAAGAGCCAGAGAAACTTGAAAATGAGCTTTTATGGAGAAAGTTATACTTTAAAGAAACTTATAAAAAAAAAGCTTTCGAGCATCAAGGATCCTAGTATCTAGGATTCTAGCATCAGTATCCTAGAATTTTAAGGTCAGCTAGCCCCAGAGCTTTTGGTGGTGTGTGTGTGTGTGCAGGGGGGATAGTTACCACAAAATCTACATCTTAAAGAAACTCACAGCAGCTCCAGGTGGACCAATAAATCCAGGTCTGCCAGGCATTCCAGCTTCTCCTTTTGTGCCGGGTATCCCCTGTTTTATAAGAAAATAATATAAAAAAATAGTGAATAATAAATGCAAAACATTCATATAAAGAATTCAGAATGACAAGAAATATGGAAATTAGAATACAAAATATTACTAGGGTATTCCGTATTTACTGCAATGACTTGTATGATCAAAATATCTTGGCTGATGGGCATATGGAAAACTTTATTGAAAGGGTAACCTGTCTTGTATTGTTGCCATAATGGGGCATATTCATAATCTGATTTTTTTTTTTGTGGATTTACTGAATTAGGCCCATGGTTTTTATTGTCCATTAGTAGAGTTGGGCCGAACGGTTCGCCTGCGAACAGTTCCATGCGAACATCAGTGGTTTGCGTTCGCGTCCCGCAGGCGAACCTTTGCGGAAGTTCGGTTCGCCCCATAATGCACATGGAGGGTCAACTTTGACCCTCTACATCACAGTCAGCAGGCCCAGTGTAGCCAATTAGGCTACACTAGCCCCTGGAGCCCCACCCCCCCTTATATAAGGCAGGCAGCGGCGGCCATTACGGTCACTCGTGTGCTGCCTGCGTTAGTGAGAGTAGGGCGAGCTGCTGCAGACTGTCTCTCAGGGAAAGATTAGTTAGGCTTAACTTGTTCCTGTCTGGCTGCATACCTGTTCTGTGAACCCACCACTGCATACCTGTGCTGTGAACCCACCACTGCATACCTGTGCTGTGAACCCACCACTGCATACCTGTGCTGTGAACCCACCACTGCATACCTGTGCTGTGAACCCACCACTGCATACCTGTGCTGTGAACCCACCACTGCATACCTGTTCAGTGAACCTGCCACTGCATACCTGTTCTGTTCAGTGGACCCGCCACTGTATACCTGTTCATTGAACCCACCACTGCATACCTGTGCTGTGAACCCACCACTGCATACCTGTTCTGTGAACCCACCTCTGCATACCTGTTTAGTGAACCCGCCACTGCACACCTGTTCTGTTCAGTGGACCCGCCACTGTATACCTGTTCAGTGAACCCGCCACTGCATACCTGTTCTGTTCAGTGGACCCGCCACTGTATACCTGTTCAGTGAACCCGCCACTGCATACCTGTTGTGTTCAGTGAACCTGCCACTGCATACCTGTTCTGTGAACCCGCCACTGTATACCTGTTCTGTTTAGTGAACCCGCCACTGTATACCTGTTCTGTTTAGTGAACCCGCCACTGCATACCTGTTCTGTTCAGTGGACCCGCCACTGTATACCTGTTCAGTGAACCCGCCACTGTATACCTGTTCTGTTTAGTGAACCCGCCACTGCATACCTGTTCTGTTCAGTGGACCCGCCACTGTATACCTGTTCAGTGAACCCGACACTGTATACCTGTTCTGTTTAGTGAACCCGCCACTGTATACCTGTTCTGTTTAGTGAACCCGCCACTGCATACCTGTTCTGTTCAGTGGACCCGCCACTGTATACCTGTTCAGTGAACCCGCCACTGCATACCTGTTGTGTTCAGTGAACCTGCCACTGCATACCTGTTCTGTGAACCCGCCACTGTATACCTGCCATTTATTTAGGAAAGGGTTCTTTACAGTAAGAGTGATTAAGATGTGGAATGCATTGCCACAGGAAGTCGTTATGGCAAACTCTATACCTGCATTTAAAGGGGGCTTAGATGCTTTCCTTGCGTTGAATGACATCCATGGCTACAATTACTAGGTAATGCCAATGATGTTGATCCAGGGATTTTATCTGATTGCCATCTGGAGTCGGGAAGGAATTTTTACCTTGTAAGGGTTTTTTCGCCTTCCTCTGGATCAACAGGGATATGTGAGGGAGCAGGCTGGAGTTGTACTTTGTACTGGTTGAACTCGATGGACGTATGTCTTTTTTCAACCAAAGTAACTATGTAACTATGTAACTATGTAACTGTTCTGTTTAGTGAACCCGCCACTGTATACCTGTTCTGTTTAGTGAACCCGCCACTGTATACCTGTTCTGTTTAGTGAACCCGCCACTGCATACCTGTTCTGTTCAGTGGACCCGCCACTGTATACCTGTTCAGTGAACCTGCCACTGCATACCTGTTGTGTTCAGTGAACCTGCCACTGCATACCTGTTCTGTGAACCCGCCACTGTATACCTGTTCTGTTTAGTGAACCCGCCACTGTATACCTGTTCTGTTTAGTTAACCCGCCACTGCATACCTGTTCTGTTCAGTGGACCTGCCACTGTATACCTGTTCAGTGAACCCGCCACTGCATACCTGTTGTGTTCAGTGAACCTGCCACTGCATACCTGTTCTGTGAACCCGCCACTGTATACCTGTTCTGTTTAGTGAACCCGCCACTGTATACCTGTTCTGTTTAGTGAACCCGCCACTGCATACCTGTTCTGTTCAGTGGACCCGCCACTGTATACCTGTTCAGTGAACCCGCCACTGTATACCTGTTCTGTTTAGTGAACCCGCCACTGTATACCTGTTCTGTTTAATGAACCCGCCACTGCATACCTGTTCTGTTCAGTGGACCCGCCACTGTATACCTGTTCAGTGAACCCGCCACTGCATACCTGTTGTGTTCAGTGAACCTGCCACTGCATACCTGTTCTGTGAACCCGCCACTGTATACCTGTTCTGTTTAGTGAACCCGCCACTGTATACCTGTTCTGTTTAGTGAACCCGCCACTGTATACCTGTTCTGTTTAGTGAACCCGCCACTGCATACCTGTTCTGTTCAGTGGACCCGCCACTGTATACCTGTTCAGTGAACCCGCCACTGCATACCTGTTGTGTTCAGTGAACCTGCCACTGCATACCTATTCTGTGAACCCGCCACTGTATACCTGTTCTGTTTAGTGAACCCGCCACTGTATACCTGTTCTGTTTAGTGAACCCGCCACTGCATACCTGTTCTGTTCAGTGGCCCCGCCACTGTATACCTGTTCAGTGAACCCGCCACTGCATACCTGTTGTGTTCAGTGAACCTGCCACTGCATACCTGTTCTGTGAACCCGCCACTGTATACCTGTTCTGTTTAGTGAACCCGCCACTGTATACCTGTTCTGTTTAGTGAACCCGCCACTGCATACCTGTTCTGTTCAGTGGACCCGCCACTGTATACCTGTTCAGTGAACCCGCCACTGCATACCTGTTGTGTTCAGTGAACCTGCCACTGCATACCTGTTCTGTGAACCCGCCACTGTATACCTGTTCTGTTTAGTGAACCCACCGCATCAGTGCGCATACCTGTGCAGTTAAGTGAACCCACCTACCTACGTGAGTGCACGCAGTGTGATATACCACTCCGTGCATACCCGATATGGACAAAACAGGTAGAGGAAGAGGTAGTGCCAGAGCCAGAGGAAGGCCACCCGGCAGGTCTGCGCGAGGTCGTGTAAATGTAATTTCGTGTGGACCTGGCCCACAGTACAGTGCTCGGAAGAAGGCACGTCCCATCACCTCCCAAGATTGTCAGGACGTGGTTGAGTATTTAGCGACACAGAACACCTCATCTTGCTCAGCCACCAGCGCTACTACTAGCACCACTTCCGCTGCATTTGACACTTCGCAAGAATTATTTAGTGTTGAAATCACTGATGCACAGCCATTGTTGTTACAGCCAGATGAATTTTCACCAGCTAATATGTCTGAGTTACGCGGCAACACTATGGATGTAACGTGTCAGGAGGATGAAGGACCTACTGATGGTGCAAGTTTGGATTTGTCTGAGGCAAGCGAAGCTGGGCAGGATGACTACGATGATGACGGTAATAGGGATCCTCTGTATGTTCCCAATAGAGGAGATGAAGAGGGGGACAGTTCAGAGGGGGAGTCAGAGAGTAGTAGGAGGAGAGAAGTTGCTGAAAGAAGCTGGGGCAGCTCTTCGTCAGAAACAGCTGGTGGCAGAGTCCGGCACCATGTATCGCCACCTATGTACAGCCAGCCAACTTGCCCTTCAGCATCAGCTGCTGAGGTCCCCATAGTGCCCACATCCCAGGGTGGCTCAGCGGTGTGGAAATTTTTTAATGTGTGTGCCTCAGATCGGACCAAAGCCATCTGTTCGCTCTGCCAACAAAAATTGAGCCGTGGAAAGGCCAACACTCACGTAGGGACAAGTGCCTTACGAAGGCACCTGGAGAAAAGGCACAAACAGCAATGGGATGGCCACCTGAGCAAAAGCAGCAGCAGCACACAAAAGCAAAGCCACCCTCCTTCTCCTCTTCCTCCTCCATCAGGTGCATTATCTGCTTCTGCCGCTTTCTCCCTTCCACCTTCACAGGCACCCTCCTCCACTCCGCCTCTGCCCTTGAGCAGTTCCTGCTCCTCGTCCCACAGCAGCAGTCAGGTGTCCGTGAAGGAAATGTTTGAGCGGAAGAAGCCAATTTCGGCCAGTCACCCCCTTGCCCGGCGTCTGACAGCTGGCGTGGCGGAACTGTTAGCTCGGCAGCTGTTACCATACCGGCTGGTGGACTCTGAGGCCTTCCGTAAATTTGTGGCCATCGGAACACCGCAGTGGAAGATGCCAGGCCGCACTTATTTTTCGAGAAAGGCCATACCCCAACTGCACCGTGAAGTTGAGAGGCAAGTGGTGTCATCTCTTGCGAAGAGCGTTGGGTCAAGGGTACACCTGACCACGGATGCCTGGTCTGCCAAGCACGGGCAGGGCCGCTACATTACCTACACAGCCCATTGGGTGAACCTGGTGGTGAACGATGGCAAGCAGGGCGCAGCGGACCAAATTGTGACACCTCCACGGCTTGCAGGCAGGCCTCCTGCCACCTCCTCTCCTCCTGCTACATGCTCTTCGCTGTCCTCCTCCTCCTTGGCTGAGTGGCAGTTCTCCTCTCCAGCTACACAGCCCCAGCTCCGCAGGGCCTATGCTGCATGCCAGGTACGACACTGTCACGCCATCTTAGACATGTCTTGTCTCAAAGCGGAGAGTCACACTGGAGCAGCTCTCCTGGCTGCTCTTAAGAAACAGGTGGATGAGTGGCTGACCCCGCACCACCTGGAGATAGGCAACGTGGTGTGCAACAACGGCAGCAATCTGCTTGCCGCTTTGCATATGGGGAAGCTGACACACATACCCTGCATGGCACATGTCATGAATCTAGTGGTTCAAAGATTTGTGGCAAAGTACCCTGGCTTAGCGAATGTCCTGAAGCAGGCCAGGAAGTTCTGTGGGCATTTGAGGCGGTCTTACACAGCCATGGCACGCTTTGCGGAAATTCAGCGCAAAAACAACATGCCGGTGAGACGCCTCATTTGCGATAGCCCGACTCGCTGGAACTCGACCCTGCTCATGTTCTCCCACCTGCTAGAACAGAAGAAAGCCGTGACCCACTACCTCTACAACTACAGTAGAATGAAACAGTCTGGGAAGATGGGGATGTTCTGGCCCGACAACTGGACACTGATGGAAAATGCATGCAGGCTCATGCGGCCGTTTGAGGAGGTGACCAACCTGGTGAGCCGCAGTGAGGGCACCATCAGCGACTTAATTCCCTACGCTTACTTCTTGGAGCGTGCTGTGCGTAGAGTGGCGGATGAAGCTGTGAATGAGCGTGACCAGGAACCGTTACGGCAGGAACAGGCATGGGACCAATTTTCATCAGACCCAGCTGTTTCCTCAACACCTGCGGCAGCACAGAGGGGGGAGGAGGAGGAAGAAGAGAAGTCGTGTGCAGAAGACGAGTCAGACTCAGAGGATGATGAGCAAGGTGTTCCTTTGGGGGAGGAGGAGGAGGAGGGGACAGCGGCAGGAGAACAACCTCAGCAGGCATCGCAAGGGGCTTGTGCTGCTCAACCTTCCCGTGGTATTGTTCGCGGCTGGGGGGAGGAGGTTGACTTACCTGACGTCACTGAGGAAGAGCAAGAGGAGATGGAGGGTACTGGATCCGACTTTGTGCAGATGTCGTCTTTTATGCTGTCCTGCCTGTTGAGGGACCCCCGTATAAAAAACCTCAAGGGGAATGAGCTGTACTGGGTGGCCACACTACTAGACCCTCGGTACAGGCACAAAGTGGCGGACCTGTTACCAACTCACCGGAAAGTGGAAAGGATGCAGCACATGCAGAACCAGCTGTCAACTATGCTTTACAATGCCTTTAAGGGTGATGTGACGGCACAACGCCAGCAAGGTACCACTGCCACTAATCCTCCTCCCATGTCCACGCAGTCAAAGACAGGACGCTCCAGCGATCTCATGATGATGTCGGACATGCGGACGTTCTTTAGTCCAACGCCTCGCCGTAGCCCTTCCGGATCCACCCTCCACCAACGCCTGGAACGGCAGGTAGCCGACTACCTGGCCTTAAGTGTGGATGTAGACACTGCTGTGAACAGCGATGAGGAACCCTTGAACTACTGGGTGCGCAGGCTTGACCTGTGGCCAGAGCTGTCCCAATTTGCCATCCAACTTCTCTCCTGCCCTGCCGCAAGCGTCCTGTCAGAAAGGACCTTCAGCGCAGCTGGAGGCATTGTCACAGAGAAGAGAAGTCGCCTAAGTCACAAAAGTGTTAAGTACCTCACCTTTATCAAAATGAATGAGGCATGGATCCCGGAGGGCTGCTGCCCGCCCCAAGACTAAGTCAGTCCCCGCACACACAGCATCTCTGCCTGCACGCCGTGTGACTGGCTGCCTGGCCTGCCCCAAGAAGACTAAGTCGCTCCCAGTCCCTCCACACAGCATGTCTGCCTGCAGGCCGCTTGACTACCTTCTCCGCCACCACCAACAGGGTCCGGGACTCCAGGCGGATTGCTGAATTTTTTAGGCCGCTGCTAGCAGCGGCCGCTGTAATAATTTTTCTGGTGCGTGTACATGACTGCCTAATTTTTCTGGCTGCACTGCGGGCAGCTGCAACAACAAAAGAAAAGGCATGTACATGCGCCCATTCCCCTTCGTGATCATTACCTTGCCGTGGTGAAGGGGCTTGCGTATCACAATGAAGCAATGACCGGCGCCTAGATGAGTGTCTCGGGGGGCACACCCACGATAATAAGGTCGTTGCCTCATTGTGGTCAGACCAAATTTGATCAGCTGGACAGTCACTGTTCTGTCATTCAGCTACATCAGCCAGGCGACCATATGGGCTGTAAAGCCACCAAAACCTGCACTCTCGCCATGGTGCGCACCTGTCCAGCACGGCCGTCACTACACAAACAGCTGTTTGCGCTGCGTTACACGGTGAGTTTGGTGTGTCAGTGTGAAGCAGTACTTTAATTACACTACCTGATTGATGTATACACATGCAAGATGTTTGAAAGCACTTTAGGCCTGTCATTTAGCATTCAATGTGATTTCTGCCCTTAAAACGCTGCTTTGCGTCAAATCCAGATTTTTCCCGGGGACTTTTGGCATGTATCCCACTCCGCCATGCCCCCCTCCAGGTGTTAAACCCCTTGAAACATCTTTTCCATCACTTTTGTGGCCAGCATAATTATTTTTTTTTTCAAAGTTCGCATCCCCATTGAAGTCTATTGCGGTTTGCGAACTTTAACGCGAACCGAACCTTCCGCAGAAGTTCGCGAACCAGGTTCGCGAACCTAAAATCGGAGGTTCGGCCCAACTCTATCCATTAGTTTGTTTTGTATTTAAGACACCACCTTCCCAAAATCCCTATCCCTTCTTGTAAGCTTTTGATGAGGTAATGCAATCTGACCGCTATGATTAAAAATAATTACAAAAGATGATATTAAGGCTAGGTTCACAGTGGTAAGTTGCATTGCAGAATAATTCTGCATGTCAACTAGAGTTGTCGCAAACCTCCGATTTTGGTTCGCGAACCTCGAACTCGAACACGTGAAAAAAGGGCGCGAACATGCAAACTTTCGAACTGCCATAGACTTCAATGGGCAGGCGAACCTTCAAAACTACAAACATTAATTGTGGCCACTAAAGTGATGGAAAAGATGTTTCAAGGGGTCTAACACCTATAGGGGGGCATGGCGGAGTGGGATACATGCCAAAAGTCCCAGGGAAAATCCGTATTTTACGCACAGCAGGGTTTAAGGGCAGAAATCACATTTTATTGCTAAATTGGAGGCCTAAAGTACTTTAAAACATCTTGCATGTGTATACATCAATCAGATAGTGTAATTAGTGTACTGCTTCACACTGACAGACTAAACTCACTGTTTAACGCACCGCAAACAGCTGTTTGTGTAGTGATGGCCATGCTGGACTGGTGCGCACCATGGCGAGAGTGCAGGCAATGGCGGTTTTCAAGCCCATATGGTCGGCTGAGGTAGCTGAATGACAGAACAAAAGTGACTGAGTGTCCAGCTGATCAAATTTGGTCTGTCCACAATGGAGCAACAACCTTATTATCTATCTTCTTGGGTCAGGTGTGCCCCCCAACCCTAACACACTCATTTAGCCGGTCATTACTTCATTGTGATACGCAAGCCCCTTCACCGCAGCAAGGTAAAGATCACGAAGGGGAATTGACACATGTACATGCCTTTTGTTTTGTTGTTGCAGCTGCAGTGAAGCCAGAAAAATTAGGCAGGCATGTACACGCACCAGAAAAATTATTATAGTGGCTGCTGCTAGCAGGAATCCACCTGGAGTCCTGGACCCTGTTGGTGGTGGCGGAGAAGGCAGTCGTACGGCGTACAGGCAGAGATGCTGTGTGTGGGGACTGACTTAGTCTTCGGGCAGGCAGTAGCCCTCCGGGATCCATGCCTCATTCATTTTGATAAAGGTGAGGTACTGAACACTTTTGTGACCTAGGCTACTTCTCTTCTCACTGACAATGCCTCCAGCTGCGCTGAAGGTCCTTTCTGACATGACGCTTGAGGCAGGGCAAGACAGAAGTTGCATGGAAAATTGTGACAGCTCTGGCCACAGGTCAAGACTGCGCACCCAGTAGTCCAGGGGTTCATCACTGCTCAGAGTGTCTACATCCGCACTTAAGGCCAGGTAGTCGGCTACCTGCCAGTCGAGGCGTTGGTGGATCCGGAATGGCTAAGGCGAGGCATTGGACTAAAGAATGTCTACATGTCTGACATCACCTTGAGATCGCTAAAGCGTCCTGTTCTTGCCTGTGTGGACATGGGAGGAGGAGGAAGATTACTGGCAGTGGCACCTTTATTCCATCACTCACCACGTTGCCAATCGCCAGTTGGTGCGGGGTCAGCCACTGATCCACCTGTTTGTTCAGAACAGCCAGGAGAGCTGCTCCAGTGTGACTCTGGGCTTTGAGGCAAGACATGTCCAAGATGGCGTGACACCGTCATACCTGGAATGCAGCATAGGTCCTGGGGAGCTGGGGGTGTCTAGTTGGGGAGGATGTAGCAGGAGGAGTAGGAGGAGAAGGAGAGGAGGTGGCAGCAGGCCTGCCTGCAAGCCGCGGAGGTGTCACAACTAGGTTTGCTACACAGCCATGAACTCCCTGCTTGCCAGCGGTCACCGGGCTGACCCAATGTGTCGTATAAATAATGTACCTGCCCTGACCATGCTTGGCAGACCAGGCATCCGTGGTCAGATGGACCCTTGACCCAACGCTGTGTGCCAGAGATGACACCACTAGCCTTTCTACATCATGGTACAATTTGGGTATCGCCTTTTGAGAAAAGTAATTGCGGCCTGGTATCTTCCACTGCGGTGTCCCAATCGCCATAAATTTTTGGAAGGCCTCAGAGTCCACCAAACGGTATGGTAACAGCTGGCAAGATAACAGTTCCACCAAGCCAGCTGTCAGACGCCGGGCAAGGGGGTGACTGGCAGAAATTGGCTTCTTCCACTCAAAGATTTCCCTCATGGACACCTGGCTGCTGTTGTGAGCAGAGGAACAGGAAGCGCTAAAGGTGAGAGGCAGAGTGGAAGAAGGTGGCTGTGATTGTGAAGGTGCAAGGGAGAAAGCGGCTGAAGATGATGCACCTGATGGAGGAAGCAGAGAAGGAGGGTGGCTTTGCCTTTGTTTGCTGCCTTTCCTCAGGTGGTCTTCCCATTGCCATTTGTGGTTTTTCACCATGTGCTTTCGTAAGCCAGTTGTCCCTACTCAGGTCTTGGTCTTTCCATGACTCAATCTTTGATCGCAGATAGTACAGAAGGCATTGCTCTCATCTGAGGCAGACACACAAAAAAAACTCCACACCGCTGAGCCCTGGAATGGCACTTTGGTGGTGGTGTCAGCAGCTGACCTTGAAGAGCATATTGGCTGGCTGTCCATAGGTGGCGATATATGGTGCCGGACACTGCCATGAGCTGTTTCTGATGACGCACTTCCCCTGCTTCTTTCAGCAACTCGTATCCTCCTACTCCTCTCTGAACCCCCTCTGAACTGTCCCCCTGGTCATCTTGTCTATTAGGATCCCATGTGGCATCCATGGCAGTATCATCATCATCATCATAATCATCCTCCAAAGCTTCGCTTGTATCAGACACCTCCAAAACTGCACCAACAACTGGTACTTCATCATCCTCACACCTTAGGTCCATACTGGCGCCTAACTCAGACATATGAGGTGGTGGTGTAACATGCTTAGCGCCGTCATCTTGTAACAAGAATGGCTGTGAATCAGTTAATTCCTCACCAAATAACACCTGCTAAGTGTCAAATGGGCCAGATGTGGTGCTAGTAGTAGCAGTGGTGGCTGCGGAGGAAGATATGCTGCTGGTACAACAATGTGCGGTTACACAGGTGCAGTGAACAGGTTGCAATGACTGCTGGTACAACAATGTGCTGCTACACAGGTGCAGTGAACAGATTGCAGTGACTGCTGGTACAACAATGTGCAGTTACACAGGTGCAGTGAAAAGGTTGCAGTGACTGCTGGTATATAATACAATGTGCGGTCAGTCACAGGTGCAGTTACAGGTATGCACGGTCTGGTATTACACAATACAATGTGCAGCTGTCACACACACAGGTGCAGTGAACAGTTATGCAGTGACTGGTATTATATAACACTGCATGCTGTCACGCAGGTGCAGTGAACATGACCAGTTATGCACGGTCGGACTGGTATTACAAATGTTCAGCTGTCACACACAGGTGCAGTGAACAGTTATGCAGTGACTGGTATTATATAACACTGCATGCTGTCACGCAGGTGCAGTGAACATGAACAGGTATGCACGGTCGGACTGGTATTACAAATGTGCAGCTGTCGCACACAGGTGCAGTGAACAGTTATGCAGTGACTGGTATTATATAACACTGCATGCTGTCACGCAGGTGCAGTGAACATGAACAGGTATGCACGGTCGGACTAGTATTACAAATGTGCAGCTGTCGCACACAGGTGCAGTGAACAGTTATGCAGTGACTGGTATTATATAACACTGCGTGCTGTCACGCAGGTGCAGTGAACATGAACAGATATGCACGGTCAGACTGGTATTATAAATGTGCAGCTGTCACACACAGGTGCAGTTAAAAGGTAGGCACTGAATGTGCTGGGCCTTGCACAGTATAGCAATTAGCAAGGGCCAGCTGTGACACACAGGGCTGTATAATGCAATGTCAGTGGCACACAAAAAAAAAAAAAAACTTCACAAGAACATTAGCTCTGAAAAGACCTCTTTTTGTGGTGCTTTTCAACAACAAATATCAGCTAGGACCAAGCTACAAGAGCCTAACTAAGCTTTCCCTATCTCTGCAGCAGGTTCCTCTCCCTTCTCTGACTACTGCAGCAACATCGAGTGAGATAATGGTCGACGCAGCTGCCTTATATAAGGGGGGGGGGGGGCTCCAGGAGGGAATGCAGCCTGATTGGCTGTCATGTGTCTGCTGACTGCGATGTAGAGGGTCAAAGTTTAGCCCAATGATGTAGTATTGGGGCGGGTCGAACTCGCCATAAAGTTCACATTTCGACGAACGTTTGCGCGAATATGTTCGTGGCCGAATCGTTCGGGACAACTTTAATGACAACTCTATACCCATGACATTCTATGGGCCTGTTCACAGTAAAGTGTTGTAACTGATTGCGCTATTCTAACTCGCTGCATGCAGCCTTTGCATTAAAGTCTATGTCCAGTCTCCATTGCAGTTCATACACATTTTAACACATTATAACGCATGTGTTATGCAACTGACCACAGCAGATTCAATCACTCTGAATAATAGAAATTGATGCCCCAACATGGTTGCCCATACATATTTTTATCTATTGATCATTTATGTGTAGTGTATGGTAGGAATAAATGTGTCTCTGATTAGATTTTAATCAAAGAGGGATTTATATTTTTGTCACTTGACCATCTATAAGTGTATAGCTGCCTTTAACCACTTGAGGACTGCAGGGCTAAACCCCCCTGACCAGTCCATTTTTAGCTAAATTGGCCACAGCAGCTTTAAGGCCAAGCTGCAGGGCCGCACAACTCAGCACACAAGTGATTCCCCCCCCCCCTTTTCTCCCCACCAACAGAGCTCTCTGTTGGTGGGGTCTGATCGCTCCCCCCATGTTTATTTTTTTAAAATAAATATTATTGTTTGTCGTTTTTGTTTAAAAACCCCTGTTTCTTTAAGACCCTTCCCTCCCTCCCTCCCCACAGCCAGCCAATTATGGCGATCGGCTGTCATAGGCTTCTGCCTATGAGAGCCGATCGCTCTCTTGTCCCCCATGGGGACAGCCGTGTCACACGGCTGTCCCCAGTGCAGCGCTGCTGCTCATCGCAGCGCTGCACGTAGTAAATAGACGGCGTGATCGCCGTCTAACAGTCTCCCGAGCGGCAACAGCCGCTCGGAGACTGAAGGCGGGGCAGAGCTCCGCCCTCCGAGCATGAGATGTGCGCGCACCATGCGCGCGATCTCATGCAAAACAGAGCCCCAGGACTTTACGCCAATTGGCGTTAGGCGGTCCTGGGGCTGCCGCCGCGGCCACGCCTACTGGCGTGACGCGGGCGGCAGAAGGTTAAAATAATGGAAATTCTTATTTCTCAAGAAATTAGATTTGTTTGTTTCAAGACCAGGGCATAGTGAGTTAGATTATTATTTACTAGAAGTAGAGAATATTATGTACAGGATTGTTGTGCAATTTATTTGGCTTGGAAGGACAAACTGGATATTTACAAATATAGCACAATCAAAAAAGGGTATAAATTCATGACAAAAAAATATGGTTTAGGCCAGGAACATCATGGTTTTGTAAATGCAACAATTAGTATTAAACTCACAGGTCTTCCTGGGGGACCCTCAGAACCTCGCTTTCCAATTAATCCTTTTTCACCCTTGAAATTAATTTAAATATACACATGAGCATTGCATAAACCAGTTCATAAAACATTTAACAATTAAAACTAAATATAAAAGCTGATATTAGAACACTTTTCATTCATTTAAAAACTTGGAAACTTAAGCATTGGAAAGATTTACATTCTTTCTGTGATATATTACCATAGCCATTTTCAAACAGACATTACTGTTATACTTATTCATTAAAGAGACACTGAAGCGAAAAAAAAAGTTATGATATAATGGTGAATTGGTTGTGTAGTACAGCTAAGAAATAAAGCATTAGGAGCAGAGACTAATATTTGTTTCCAGTACAGGAAGAGTTAAAGAGACTCTGTAACAAAAATTGCATCCTGTTTTTTATCATCCTACAAGTTCCAAAAGCTATTCTAATGTGTTCTGGCTTACTGCAGCACGTTCTACTATCACCATCTCTGTAATAAATCAACTTATCTCTCTCTTGTCAGACTTGTCAGCCTGTGTCTGGAAGGCTGCCAAGTTCTTCAGTGTTGTGGTTCTGTGATGCATCCCCCCCCTCCAGGCCCCTCTCTGCACACTGCCTGTGTATTATTTAGATTAGGGCAGCTTCTCTCTTCTCTCTTATCTTTTACAAGCTGGATAAATCCTCCTCTGAGCTGGCTGGGCTTTCACATACTGAGGAATTACATACAGGCAGAGCTGTCTGCACTCTGCAGGAAGAAACAGCCTGACACTTCAGTGGAAGATAGCTGCAGGGGGAAAGAAACACACAAATGATCTCTTGAGATTCAAAAGGAAGGGTGTATACAGCCTGCTTGTGTATGAATGTATTTTCTATGTGTGGACATACTGTACATCAACCTACTTCCTGTTTTGGTGGCCATTTTGTTTGTTTATAAACAAACTTTTTAAAACTGTTTTTAACCACTTTTAATGCGGCGAGGAGCGGCAAAATTGTGACAGAGGGTAATAGGAGATGTCCCCTAACGCACTGGTATGTTTACTTTTGTGCGATTTTACCAATACAGATTCTCTTTAAGAAACTCCAGTTGTTATCTATGCAAATAGCCAATGAGCTCTGCGACTTTGAAAGTCCTGGAGAGCTCTGACTTCTGATTAGGTTATCTCAACTGTATTGTGTTTTTCTTTTGCAGAAAACAGTTCAGTGACAGGTCAAAAGTTAGTAGTGTGTAAACTGCAAGTATTAGAGAATGATGCAATGTTATAAAAAAAAAAAGCTATATAACTGAAAATAAAAATATGAGAATATTTTATTGCTACTAATGTTCTAGTAATTATCCGTACTACACAACCAATTCATTATATCATAATTTTTTTGCCGCTTCAGTGTCTCTTTAAAGAGAAAAGCCATGGTTACCTTACATTTTATCATCAGCAATACAATTATATGGACACCAATGTGAATTGTTTTTCTTTACTGTTAATTTCTTATTAATATATACCGGTAAGTTTTGCAGAACACAGGTTTATGAAGAAAAGGTAGTACACAACTGCAAAAATCTGAGAAGTCCCCCTGACCAGCCCATAGTAGTCAGTATAGATTCAGAATGTATCCCTTTGTCAAAATTTCTGGATGAGATTGTATAGTCATTACAATATACAAACTTGATTTCTATTTTTGAAAAAAAATACAAACATGTTTTTGGAAGTGTAAGGAGGATTGGGATAGTCACGTGAGGTTGATCTGCTGATTACTATGGATGCCAAAAGCATCTTTGATTTACTACAGATGATGGCAAACTGTCTTCCCATCCAATTCAGTGCCCACATTTAGGTTTAGCACTTGACCATTTAAGATGCTCACTGAAGACTACCCAGTTAAATCTTAATAAACTATTTGGCCCACAACATAGACTGTGTTTCATATTTGGCCCATTACGTTATTGAGTTTGACACACCCTGTCTGGTACAACAAATTCAGTTATACATGGGTGATGTTTCCTCCACTGGTGCAATAGTCAAGTTTTTTCCGGGAACACTACAACCATAATGCCCTGATATTAGTTTAACAGTGTACATTCTACTATCTATTATCTGTAGCTTTTTAAAATACTAGGGTGATTTGGAAAAGGGAACTTTAAGGACAGACTTGCATGTGAAGAAGACATTCTGGAATACACTTGTTTTCTCCCTGTATATATGTGGGATAAAATTCCTGCAAGTTAATATATAACAATAAATAGGTTTGCAACTAATCAGGATTCAGGACCAGTGAAAGCCAAGACTAAAATGGGTGAAAAATAAATTTGAGTAACCTAGCAGTATATTCACTCAACAGTAAATAACTATAAAAAGGGCAAACCAGAGGCCCAGAGCACATGAATGTTACCAGCATTACTCAAACATCTCAACTTATGTTACGCAATTTGTATGATGTGCTTTACACAAATGGAGTAATACAAGTTATTTATTAAACAACGCACACTTTGTGTATATATACACATTACTCAAAATCTGTAATGTACGTGACATACCGTAGTTAGCATATGCCCTGTAAAACTTCAGCCTGGTTGTGTGCACATGTATATTTTATCGCTGTTAGTGCAAAGAACTAATAAGAAAGTTAGATCACAAATTAAAACAGACATGGGCAATTAACTTTTTATCCTGAGTGTTCTCCTAAGAGATAATTTTTAATTACCTTTTAAAATAACTTTCAGCATATTGCAATTGAAAAGGTACTAAACATTAGTTGAAAAGTACTATCAAAATTATTTTGAGTATTTTCTTGATTGCTAGTAGTTTACAATACATTTTTTTACAAGGTGTGAAAATATCACCTAGGAGAAAACTCAGGAGAAAAAGTTGATGGCATATAGGTTCTGGATAGAAAAATCAAGAGAGTAAAAGGAGAAGGAGATCTGGACCAGTAAGAGGCAAGTCTAAAACAGCTGAAAAGCAGAGGCTGGAGAGGTTTCAGCCTCTGGTCCATTTGTTGTAAGGGTCCATTCTGCTCTCACCACCTGGGCCCACCCTCCTCCAGTGATAGACCTCCTCCATCCCTTTCCTCTCTCTCTCTGCAAATAGCAGTGGCACACAGTCTCTGGCGATTCCAGCCCCTGTCAATCAATTGCCACACAACTAGTCCTGGTGCCCACTCTCTCTCTGTGTCATAATAAGGCACATTGTTATCAAAGAGATGACAGGCTCGGTAGCAGCTTTTGTGTTACTGTTGCTAGGCAACAGCAGGAAACAGTGCTGGGAGTGGCGCTGGCTTCCTGCAGCGTTGCCTGGGTCTAGGAGCAGTGGCCCCAAGTTGCTTGAGTGGAGTGGCAGGCCGAGACATTGTTGGACCAGGGAACTGGAAGCCTGGCACTGCAGTGAAGCTTCAGCACCAGAGGCAGAGAAAGCTGTCTATGAGTCCCCCCCCCCCTCCATGGTTTTCAAGGTGATTAGGTTTGACTGCTGGGGTTGAAAGCAGCAGAGGGGGCCAGGCACACACCAAGGGACCTGGCAAACTGCAAGGAGCTGGAGGAAGCCCCAGGTAAGTATAAATCCTCTCTCAGTGCTTTTTCCACTGTCCCTGTCCCTACAGAGTTATGCTACAGAGTAGCAAAAGAGCTAATTTTACAGAGTAGCGGTACTATTGTGCTTTTCCTGCCAATACAAAGAACTCCACCACCGTTACCGTGTTGTCCCCAGGGGACACAAATTTCAGGTGCCCTTGGTGCCCAAATTAACATGGGCATCTATGGGGTTGCCCAAATGCTTGGTGGTAAGTCACTTGGGGGGGGGGGGGGGTAAACTTGGAATCTCTGCTTCTGATGCTGGAGTACCTTGTCCCGGCCCTGCATACAGTAATCAGGGGTAGAAAACCAGGCACGGTACTTATGTGCACTGATCTGGGATTTAAACAACAGTTTAAGTTTAACAACAGTTTAAGATCCCTATAGGTCAGATGCCTCACTATTTTAAGTACATTGGGTTATAAAGCATATATTTTTCAGTCTATACTGTGAAAATATTTTACCTTATGTCCCAAAACTCCATGGCGTCCTTCACGGCCCTGAGGGCCTTGATATGCCTATATCATAATAGAACACAAAATATATTATATGCACATCACTGACAGAAAGTTAGATTGTCACTATAAAGTTATATACTGTAGAGTATCACACATATTTATTATAATATTCATAATCTTTCATTTATGAAAAATTGTAAGTGATTGATGAAGATTGTAAAAATTAAGTTAAAAGCATACTGCACAAGGATGAATATTCTTTGGCAACTAGTGATACAAGATTGTAATCTTTTATTCTACTCATTCAAAATCTTTTATTTTAGGTACATTCTCACAATTTTTGTTGGTAACAAAATTTCACTTATGTCTGTCAACTACCTAAAAGTAAACTAATGAATGCCTATTTTTAACAGTTAAATAAAATACTGAAATTCGCTATATTCAGATATAAAATCCCTTTGTTATGAATATGGCTAGGTCATGAAAAGTACAGTCATTAATTTCTTACATCAACTCCATCATCACCATCACGTCCAAACAAACCAGGGTCACCAATCACGCCCTAGAAATTTAAACAAAATTTATTTAGAGCACATTGATGAAAGGGAAATTTATCACCAACAAGGGGAGATATCCACTCTAAAATTATAATCAGAAACTGAAAGAAGCGAGGTTATTAACTACTTTGTATTTTGTTTCTTAAGTTTTCTAAGTGCAAAAGTGCTCTTACAAATATTTCCGCTTATAAATGTATAAAAGCTCCAAAATTACAAAATTTACTCCAAAGTCATTTTCCTTATAGACATTATGGTTTTACAGAAAAAAAAAACAATTCTCAAATATTTGCCACTGATATGAAAACATTTTTAAGAATATTTCCATTTTTGTAAACAATCAATACTTTTTCACAGAAATGTATGAAAATATTACAACAAAGAAAAGTGGGCATGTATACTTATGAAACCCCCAAAAAATCACAGCACAAGACCTGGCTAATTTATAACAACATTATTAGATTAGGACTTTTTTTTTTATTCATGGACATAATTTTCTTCCAGATTCAGACAAAAGGGTATGGGTATATTTATAAGAAAATCAAATATAAGAACCATAGATTACACTTTACCTGTGGACCCTGTGATCCTTTTGCACCCCTTGGGCCTGTTATGCCCTACAAAGCCAAGACATTCTTTGTTACTCGTATAAATAGATAGATAGATAGATAGATAGATAGATAGATAGATAGATAGATAGATAGATAGATAGGTTACACATGTATACTTACAGGTTCTCCTTTACTTCCTTCCCATCCAGGTTCTCCCGGATCACCTATAATTCCCTAAAAGAGATGTTATTTGCACAACATTAATGCATTTATGATCCTTTTTGGCTCCTTAAAATGTACTGTTGGTATAACAATACCTTGAATCCTTGTCTGCCTGGTCGTCCTTCAGATCCTGGAAAGCCATCATCACCCTAAAATAAAATAAAATTAAATTAAAATAAAAATGTTGTGTTCAGAACTTATTTTATTTGCCATTTCATCCTTTACAGTACTTACAATTCCTATAGTAGATCACTTATTTATTAATCTGACAAATGACTATCAGTTTTTCTTAAGCAATTTAAAACAGGTATAAAACATTACTGTATTATGGTTTTCCTTTGAGGGGAGATTGTAGTAATGTTTTTGAGGTTTTGCTGTTTAATTTATTTACTTAATTAGACTTACTACTAAAACGTTTTTGTTTTTAATATGTATTTAACTTTGTAACAAAGAAACTGTGGAAGAATTATATTGAACTTGGCCCGGGGCAGCTGATAAAGTCCACGTCCGCTGAGAATCTAGGGTGTGTACAGGAGCTCCCTATTGTTGCCTAAAAATATGAAATGCTGGATCTTTAACAAAGTCCAGTGCTGGAGTGCATTTTTCCCTGCCAGAATCTGCTCCACTGTGTGCTGCAAGTCATCATTCCTGCTTCCTCCATAATGACATACATGTCACTAGCCTCTAGACTGGTGACATGTCTGTAGAGAAGAAAGCCAAACTGCCGCCCAAGGGTTCATGGTCTGATTCCTACGGACAGCAGCAGTTGGAAGCGTGTAGGTAGCATGTTCCTAACAAATATCTATACTTTCCTAATGTATATATATATATATATATATATGAAGTCCAAAAGGGTTTTCAGCACACAAACGCTCTTATTTGAGCCAATGAACAAATAAATAAATAAAGAGCGTTTGTGTGCTGCAAACCCTTTTGGACTTTTGTTGCATCATTGAGGATGTGGGGAATCAGTGCATATTTTGAAGCTTACAACTTCATGTTGGTAATGTTACCATAATTATTTACCTTCACACCTCTGAATCCTGGAATTCCTTCATATCCTCTTTCTCCTCCTTCTCCCTAAAAATGAAATATCATTTTGTTACTGGCATTCTTGAGTCCATTAACTGTTTTATACTGTAATTTATTATAACATTACAGTTATGTAAAATATGGTACAAGATAACATGGTAAAGTGATAAGCCAGCTGCACTAAAACTTTTATTGTTTTACTTATCTTAGTTTGGGAGAACTATCTTAACAGTGGATAGGAAAGAAAAACTTTTTGCTACATTGGGAAGAGGCATAGCCTTTTTTTACATTTTTTTCTGCTGTCCAACAGCGTTGCACAATCTAAAAACTGTGACCACTTCTCAACTACACCCTCCCATCTTACCTACTCAGCAACATGTCTATAAAAAAGAGATGGTGTGTTCAAAAACATTTTTACAAGTGAAAACAAAAAGAGAAGTAGGTGTACCACTGGAAATCCTGACATCCAAGTGTGTCATTTTGCAATAATGAAATGATCCTGGGGAACAGCATTTGAAGAAAAAAAAAATCACTCTACAAACAAATTACAGATTTTGGCACATCTACAGTATGTTATAATACTGGGATTTAAAGGTCATTTACAGAAACTTCAGTTTATATTACAGTAATCGGAGTCATTAGAAACTCCTGTTCTACATGCAACCCTGTGCTACATTCAATAAACAGTGGTAAATTTGCCGTGCTGGCATTGGGGTCAATTCATAAAAGGCTGTGTGAAAGAAAAATCTGGTCCAGAAAATACCGCATTCGGTATTTTAGACTTTTGTGTGCTAAGTCATAAACATTTTCACAGGTGCGGTAGAAGACCAGTAAATTACTGAAGCCCATTGACAAAAACCTTTGCAGTAACAGCTCGTTACAAGCTGTTCCGTGCAATGAGGGCATTGCGAGGCATTCCGACATCCCTTTAGATGTACATGTTTTGTTATACTGCCTCTTCTTGCTCTTAATCTGTCTAATAGCCTTTCCTAACATTCTATTTAATTGTCACAGCTTAGATCAACTTCCAAGAAACTTTAAACATGCCATGCTTGGGTGATTTTCCCCACTAGCTCCTAACAGGTACCCAGGACATTAAACAGGCACACAGCCTAAGGTATTCAGGGGATGCCTGTTTTGTTCCGATTTCCCTCTGCTGCTGCCTGGGGGGTTTAAAAACGTGTCCCACTTGCTAAGGCTTCGGGTCCTATCAGATTCCAGCATTCGTACTTGCAGGAGACAGGGTTTGTTTCTATTGGCTCCTTGCTCCTATCAATCACAGCTGCCTCTGCTTCTGCTAGTGAGTTATGCTCCCATAGTCTACTCTCCACATTCTTTTCGCCACTTCAAAGCAGACGGTATTGCCTTGTGGCTTTACCGCTTGTTGTCTGCTTTATGAATTGACATTTACTGACAGATGTTGAGGTTATTACCACACAAGTCAGCAATTTACCTCACGTTACCCCAGTAAATGCACATAAGAGAAAGCGTTACCCCAGTAAATGCACATAAGAGACAGCTTTTCACCAGTAAATGCTCATAGTGACAGACAGCGTTACCCCAGTAAATGCACATAAGAGACAGCTTTTCACCAGTTAATGCTCATAATGACAGACAGCGTTACCCCAGTAAATGCACATAAGAGACAGCTTTTCACCAGTTAATGCTCATAATGACAGACAGCGTTACCCCAGTAAATGCACGTAAGACAGCGTTACCTCAGTAAATGCACGCAAGTGACAGCGTTACCCCAGTAAATGCACATAAGAGAAAGCGTTACCCCAGTAAATGCACATAAGAGACAGCTTTTCACCAGTAAATGCTCATAGTGACAGACAGCGTTACCCCAGTAAATGCACATAAGAGACAGCTTTTCACCAGTTAATGCTCATAATGACAGACAGCGTTACCCCAGTAAATGCACGTAAGACAGCGTTACCTCAGTAAATGCACATAAGAGAAAGCGTTACCCCAGTAAATGCACGTAAGACAGCGTTACCCCAGTAAATGCACGTAAGACAGCGTTACCCCAGTAAATGCACGTAAGACAGCGTTACCTCAGTAAATGCACGTAAGTGACAGCGTTACCCCAGTAAATGCACATCAGAGAAAGCGTTACCCCAGTAAATGCACGTAAGACAGCGTTACCCCAGTAAATGCACATAAAGTTCTCTACCAAATAGAAAACCAGTATGTCTACATGTGCTTAATTAATTTTAATTATAACTTGCAAAATTGTCATACAAAAAGTGATTCACAAACTTGTTTAAAACATCCTAAAAACAACATGGCTGGCGCATGGACTACTTAAGCATTATTCCCACTGTCATTGTGAGGATCTAAGACCGCATTGTCCACCCAGCCAAAGCCTATGCATGCCAATCGGCCGATTGGCATGCATAGGCTTTGGCTGGGGGGCCAATGTGTGCCCCAATGTGTGTAATTATAAATTTTGCAAGTTATAATTAAAATTAATTAAGCACATGTAGACATACTGGTTTTCTATTTGGTAGCGAACAGTGTTTGAGTAACCAGTTTGTCTCCTCCGAAAGCGAGTGGTGCTAATTTTTAAACATGTGGCCGCCAAAGATGTTAATTATATTCTGGCACATAAAGTTCTACCTGGTCAGGAGGGTGGGAGGACTATTTGCAGAGGCTGGGAGGGGAGCCCCATCATTCTCTCACCTCAGCGTACGGGGGCTCCTTTTATGCACGGCGCAGAGCGGGAGATACAGCTATAGTCTCCGGGCTGAAGCAGACACTAGAGCTCCAGCCGCCTGATCCACTCTTGTCTCCTCCTCAGCAATACCGCTCTGCACTACTTCCTGATTCAGTGCGTGCAGAGCGGTATTGCTGAGGAGGAGACAGAAGTGGACTAGGCAGCTGAAGCTCTAGTGTCTGCTTCAGCCCCGGCAAGTCCCAGTGTAGCGCCGCCACTGCACCTGATTAGTAGAGCAGAATGCATTGCATGAAATGTATTGCATTCTCATCTACTCAACAGTAAGACGTTACGCACGTTTCCTGCACTTTTATCACTTACAATATTCCCATTTTAAAATAAACTGTACATAAAAATGTTAATATGTGTTACTGTGAAAAACTGACCATAGGTCCAGTAAACTGAGAGCAAACAATAAATAAGGTTAGTTCTTACAATCATAGCGCATCCATAAAAAGTGCAAAACCATACAGTACATATATACAGTATATATTAAAAAAGCTATACAACACCAATTATTGGGTAGTAAGTAATGCTTAAAAAAGTCTACACTGTAATCGATGTGAACAATCACCTTCTTTCCTTTTGGCCCTTGTGATCCCCGATTTCCAGGTATGCCTGCAATACCCTAAAGAAGAGAGAAAGAATCAGAGAGTCTGGTAAGATGCATGCATGGTGTGTCTTTAGGGAGTACGCATGCATATGGGCATGTTATATGTGTGATTACTGCAAATGCTACTGTCACGGCAGTTTCTGTTAATGTCATCTTCACAGAAAACGATCTGTTGAACGTTGTTCAGTCATCATAGTGAAAATAAGGTTCCTACAATTATTACTTACTTTAAAACCATCTGCTCCTGAAAGTCCTTTAAATCCAGGATCTCCTCGATCCCCCTAGAAAAAAAAATGTGACTAAGTTAAGACTGCAAACAGCTCTATGGGCAAAAAAAACAACAAATAAGGCATGGATATGGACAAATAAGGAAACAATTACAGTCTTACAAATACATATACAATATATCTCAAGCATCATGTCTTTTTTCAGAGTCA
This sequence comes from Hyperolius riggenbachi, assembly GCF_040937935.1. Lineage (NCBI taxonomy): Eukaryota > Metazoa > Chordata > Amphibia > Anura > Hyperoliidae > Hyperolius > Hyperolius riggenbachi. The sequence goes on from NC_090649.1 coordinate 226,418,598, forward strand.
TGGGGGTGTGCCTTTTGCAATTACTTACAAAAGCTCTGGGTGTTGGTCTTCTTTACTTCTACGTCTGCCTGGCGCTTCTTCATATGGCTCCTGATGTGTCATCTGACCTGCATCAGGTCCCATGCACCCATCGGGAGCCATACAAAGTGGATGCAGCAAAGCAGCTTGCAGATGCAGAAGAGGAGTGTGTGTGTGTGTGTGTGTGTGTGTGTGTGTGTGTGTGTGTGTGTGTGTGTGTGTGTGTGTGTGTGTGTGTGTGTGTGTGTGTGTTTGCTTGAATTATCAAGCATATGGGAGGAACACATATCTAGCTTCAATGCATGGGTTAAATTCATGCGGAGAACGTACATATTTAGAATTTCAGTAAACTTTGATAGTTGTCCTTTAACCTCGTGAGGACCGCGGTGTTAAACCCCCCTAGTGACCAGGCCATTTTTAGTAAAATAGGCCACTGCAGCTTTAAGACCTCACTGCAGGGCCGTCCAACTTAGCACACAAGTGATTTCCCCAACCCCCTTCTCTCCCCACCAACAGAGTTTGGGGTCTGATCGCTCCCCAGATTTTTTTTTTTATATAAATATTTGTTTTATTATTTTTTTAAATAAATCTGCCTATTTTTTTTATTATTTTTACAATCCCCCCTCCCTCCCTCTTCAGCCTATGACAGCAGATCACTTTTGTGCCTGTTAGGGGGACAGCCAAGTCACGTGTCTGTCCCCTAGTACTGCGCTGCTGTAGATCACAGCGCTGTACAATGTTAATAGGTGGCGGTTTTGCCATCTAACAGTCTCCGAGCGGAGCTCTGTCATTCAACAGGGGATGCGTGTGCATGTGCACACGCGATCCCCTGCAATCCGCATTCCAGGCTATTCATGCCAGTCGGCGTGGAGTGGTCCTGGGACTGCCGCGCTGCTCATGCCAATATGCGTGGTGCAGTCGTTAAGCAGTTAAGTAAAGTACTTTACTATTAGGGATGAGACTGCCTCTGATCTTATTGCAAAAATTTGTGTTATAAAATACCTTCATTCTGCAAGTTTTGCGGAAATGTTCTTGTGAATACATTATCGATTAATACAAAAGCCCCCATACATGCTAGAACATAAGCTGACAAATGTTCCTGGGAACATCACTATCACTTTAAGCCAGTCTGGAATGAAAAGTCTATGTTCAGGTAGAACTGAATCCAAAGCCAAACAGCAGTTCTGTTAAGTGCCCACTTGTTGAAATTTATCATGTGCAGTTCAATGTCTTGGGTTTTCTTGCTACAGTGTTTTGTGTTGTTGTTTTTTTTTGTGTGTATAATATTACTGCAATTTTTACAACATAGACATTTCTTAATTAAGATCCAGTATTAATGGTATTACACACAAACCCTGAATTGAAAATAAATGTAACTTTAATGGAAATACTTTAGACATTCTTATTCATACTTATTAACCACTTTTGTAATTTGAGACGGATTATCTATGTTAAACGTTGCAATAACTGAGACAAATGGGCAAATAAAATGTGTGTGCTTTAATAATAATAATAATCGGAATATTTGTATAATGCTTTTCTCCTGTTGGACTCCAAGCACTCAAGAGCTGCAGCCACTGAGACATGCTCAAGAGGCCACCCTGCAGTGTTAGGAAGTCTTGCCTTGAACTCCTTACTGAATAGGTACTGACCCTAGCCAGGATTCTAACCTGGTGTTAAAGGCTGTGGCTTTAACCAGTGCACTATCTTTCTTATTTTTCCCATTAAAATGCATTTAGAATAATATAATTCTTAGCAAAATGTACCACCCAAAGAAAGCCTAACTGATTGCGGAAAAAAAATTGAAGGAGCACTGAAAGGTGAAAATTGCTCTGGTACAGAAGGGGAAAACCCCCTCAGTAGTGAAGTGGTTAAAGAAGGACGTTACACACAATCTGATGTGAAAATTAAATCAAATTACTTACTCTTTCACCAGGTATACCTCTTCCACCCTTTTCCCCTTTTATGCCTGGTTCTCCCTAAATAACAGAGTTCAAAAATTGACCTCACTTTAGCAAAATGGCAAAAAAAATAGCAACATGATGTCAATATAATAAACATAATGCACAATACCTTGAAGCCTGTGTCACCAATTTTACCATAAGCACCAGAATTTCCGCGGACTCCCTGATCAAATAGGACAAAAGTGGAAATTTTGGGGAGGGGGAGAATAATAATTAAAAAAATAAATGTTAAGTTAATTAATGATGCTAAAGTATTTCAGAATTTGTTTAAAAAATTCTGACAGAAAAGTAAATAGATATTGAAAATTACCAGGTTTCCAGTCTGCCCAGACACTCCACGCTCACCAGGGTGTCCTTTTTGCCCCTACAGAAAGAGAAATCACAAATTCAAAAATATCTTCTAAAACCACTAAAGCATTTTAAATGCTCATTTCAGGGGTGGGTATGAAGGTAACACACTTAATTTGTTTACAGGCTTTATCAAAATTCTAGTTTTCCTGCTGTTGCAGGACACATTAGAAGGCTAATGTACGATTACAGGGCTACAACTAAGCAGCATCCAGCCATCCCTCACCTTAGCTCACTTAAATATTGTATGCAAACTACTTTCTTTGATGTCCCATACAATATGCTTGTACCTCTTGAGAAGCAGTTGGATTGTGTCTGTGGAAGAGAGAGCAGCTCAGGGTGCTGTGGTGAGCCTAGGATAACCTCCGATGTGGCCAGGAACCAGAGAGTATTTTCTTTAAAGAGAATCTGTACTCTAAAATTCTTACAATAAAAAGCATACTGTCACGGAAGAGCCGTGAGAAAAGAGAACGCAATCGCAATCAGTTTGCTGCACCGATTGTCGTTACGTTGCCAGATCTGGATTGTCTGTCAGTGGATACCAGGCAGTCAAGCCTGGGGTCTCTTCTCTCAGCAGAGAAAGAGCATTAACTTAGGTGCAGGATGACTCTGTTGATTAGCTAATGAACTAGGAACAAACTCTTGTGTCCAAGAGGCTAATGTTTATTTTTAATTACCTGAGAACAAAGGTTCTGCACTCTGGCAGAACCTCAGATAGGTGTCAATTGCTTCCACCATTTGGTGAGCCCAGCAAAGGGAGCTTCCCTCACAGCATGAGGCCAGACGGCCTGACTCCGTCAGCAGCAGAGAGAAAGTGAATGCCGTATATGATTTTTAGCATGTTTAAGGAATACCGTTCATATGAGAGGTATGAAAGTTATCTCATTCTGCTGGTCCGGGTCTGGTGAATATTTTAATATTAAATTGAGGCCACTGACATACCCAGAACCCGAGGTATTCTGCTATTTCATAACTGGGAAAAGCACCCAAGTTTAATGTCATATGAACTGTCATATTCTGAGGAACATGAATTTGTGACCGTTAAGTGTGTGCGGGAAGCGTAAGCCGGGATATGGAAAATGTCATATTTGGTGGGCACCAGGAACCCACCCAGGGGATTACCCGCACCCTATCTAGCCCCTGGGCTGGACCTGAGACTCCACCCAAAGATGAAGATCAGTCAAAAGTGATTGCCAGGGACTCCTCCCTCATTCCTCCAAATTCCATCTTCTTGGGAGCATGCTGCCGCTTTGAGGAACTGTGGCGGCCATCTTGTCTGAACTTTGCTCTGAACTGAAACAAAGAAACTTTACGAGTTTTCCCAGAAAGGACATATTTCCACAAACTTTAAGTATCCGTATTTTCTTCCCTTTTATTTTTTATACTGTGCTATTATTTGTTTCTATAATTGTTGATTTTAACGATTTTCTGTATATATTAATTATTTATATTGCATATTTAATAAACAATGCTAACGTCCTTTATTTGTTCAGCTACCCTATTATTCAGCCGCACAAGCTGAACCCTGACTTCTGAAGAGTCGCTACTATCGTTGATAGCTAGATAAAATAGAGTGTGTTTAACCGTTTTCTATTTGCAGGTCTAGAGTCAGTCAGTCAGTGGGTTCCTCTGTCCCATGGTAACAGAGGTGGTGGCAGTTATACCCTGAAATAGTGTGTAATTTGTATTACCGTAACTCACAGGCTCCCTTCTAGTCGGTCTGCTGCTAAAATTCCCGCGGTTTATGCGCACCGATTGCGACCACAGATTGCATGGTCTGTGTGCTGAAACCGATTGGAAGGCATTGTGCGGTCCGGCCACTAGGGGCCCTGTGACACATACCATTCTATTTATTATGTTCTCCTGGGCCCCTCTGCTGTTTCTGCCACTCCCTGCTGCGATCCTGGCTTGTAGTTTCCAGTTTTAGGCAGTGTTTACAAACAAAAGACATGGCTGCTAACCAGAGTGTGATAGGCTGAGAGGAGCTCAGTCTGTGACTCCACAGAGCCTGCAGGGGGCGTGGAGAGGGTGTGTATAGCTTCTATCCTATCATAATCAGACCAGCACATTCCTGCCTGAGTGCCTGAGCCCGACAAAGCCATCAGAAGAAAGAAGATTAGATTATATAACAGAGATAATACAGCCACTGTGCAACTAGGAAAGGCTGCAGTAAGACAGACCACATTAGAACAGGTATAGGAACTTATAGGATAGAAGAAATAAGGCAGAACATTTTGTTACAGAGTCTCTTTAACTCAGATTGTCTTGAGGCCCTGGACTTTGGACTGTTGTATTTCTCCTTCAACTGGTCTTGCCAGACAGATACTGGATGTTGTGGCTGATGAAAACTGCACCTCTATTGGGACTACTGGGATCCATTGTGCAAGCTTTGGACTTCTGTTATTTGTAGAACTAATTGGACTTATGGTGACCATACATGGTACAATTTTTTCATACAATCTTACTATTTCTATGTAGTATAAGGGTAAATTAAGTGAATATACTTAAAGGATATTTTGGGCAGTTCCCTTATACTACATAGAATTGGTAAGATTGAATGAAAAAATTGTACCATGTATGGCCACCTTTAGGGACTTGTGTTTCTTTCTATGTGAAGCTGGGAATTGTAGCTACTTGGAAGGGGGGGGGGGGTGACACCCACTTGTGGATTATGTAGCAATATTTTGGACTGTTTGTGTGAATTGTGTGCCCAATAAATGCTTGCCAGTCAGATTCTGTTTAATCTACCGCTGTACACTAGTACACTGGTAGGGATTAGATTGTGAGCTCCTTTGAGGGACAGTTAGTGACAAGATATATATATATATATATATATATATATATATATACACTGTACAGCGCTGCGTAATATGTCAGCGCTATATAAATACTAAATAATAATAATAATACACTGTGGTCCATATGAAAATTCACTTTTTCTCCTGAGTTTTCTCCAGGGTGATATTTTTACACCTTGTAATAAAATGCTTTTTAACCTTCTGCCGCCTGTGTCCCACCAATGGGCGTGGCCGCGGCGGCAGCCCCAGGACCACCTAACGCAGATTGTCCTGGGGCTGTAATTTGCATGAGATTGCGCGCACGCTGCGCGCGCATCTCATGCTCGGAGGGCGGAGCTCCGCCCCGCCTTCAGTCTCCGAGCGGCTATTGCCGCTCGGGAGACTGTTAGACGGCGTGATCGCTGTCTATTGACAGCGGCTGTCCCCATGGGGGACAAGAGAGCGATCGGCTCTCATAGGCAGAAGCCTATGACAGCCGATCGCCATAATTGGCTGGCTGTGGGGAGGGAGGGAGGGAGGGAGGGAAGAAATTTAAAGTAACGGGTTTAAAAAAAAAAAAAACAATAATATTTATTTTTAAAAAAATAAACATGGGGGGAGCGATCAGACCCCACCAACAGAGAGCTCTGTTGGTGAGGAGAAAAGGGGGGGGGATCACTTGTGTGCTGAGTTGTGCGGCCCTGCAGCTTGGCCTTAAAGCTGCAGTGGCCAATTTTGTTAAAAATGGCCTGGTCACTAGGGAGGGGGGGGGGGGGGGGTTAGCCCATCAGTCCTCAAGTGGCTAAACCAGCAGCAAGCAAGAGGATAATAATTTTAATAGTACTTTTTTTACCAACTTTTGAGTACTTTTTCAAATGTAAAATGCTTAAAGCGGTATTGTCACCATAACAATCTAATTTCAACAGCAACTGGTCTGAGTGTATTAAGGCTGGTTTCACAGTGGGACGTTACAGGCGCACGTTAGAGCAGCCTGTAACGCACCCCACCGCACAGCAATGAAAAATCAATGGGCTGTTCACAGTGCCCATGTTGCGATACAGTGTAACGCTGCGCCATAATATAACGTACTGCATACAGTACTTTGTAAGCGGCAGAGCCGCGTTAGACTGTTTGCACATGCTCAGTAACGTTGGGGAGGAGCGGAGAGCAGCCAGGCACATGGCTAATTAATATTCACTGCACTCAGTGACGTGCAGTGTTTACTTCCTGGAGCGGCCGCTCTGTGCGGCGATTGGCCGGCGGGACCACGTGATGCCGCATGCATCCAAGAGTGCGCATCACGGCATCACGGACGCCAGAGTGAGCTGCACAACGCGGCTCACTCTGACGTCCAAAGCAGGGAGCACCAGGCGTTGCGTTAGGGGCACGTTATGCGACCATAACGTCCCCTAAAATGCAACGTCCTGGTGTGAAACCAGCCTAAGTGATAAAGATGCTAATCCTGCATTCAAAACGTTCAAAACTTTTTCTGCTGTTATGATATGGAGTTAGCAAATACTTAAGGAGCACTGGCCCTTTTAGTGCCAAACACTTGCATGCTGGGGGTTCTTTTCATCTGTAATATATTCCTCCTCTTTCATTTATTTCCCTGCCTAGCTCCTTATCTGAAACATGACCCCCTGCTCACTTGTGTTTACAAGCAAGGCTGAGGTGATTGGAGGAGAAAAGAAAAAAAAAGTAAAGGGCATAAATAACATCAGGATTTAGCCTAAACTGTGGGCAAAAGACATGGTTCCCACAAGGAACACAATTCTCTTAATTTACTATACAACATTCACTGAAATCAAAACGTAGATAGTACAATACATGTGGTATGTGTAAGTAGATCAAGTATTTATCTACTTATATATGTGTTTTTTTCCCTGGCATAGTGTGGCTAATCCTACTGCTTTAAAAGTTATTTCAAGGAGAATATGACAATGATCTCCTAACTAAGGAGAAAAAGTGAATTGCATATGGGTGTAACGATTGTGGAATTCTCTCCGTGATCAGCGCACAAGACGTGCGCTGACACTGCGGAAATCCTCCACAAGCGTATAATTTGCGGGAACCCAGCAAAAGGTGCAATGCACCTGTAGAGGGAAATCCCTGTCGACAGGGGGAGCTGTGGAGTGCAGAGGAACAGCTCCTCTGCCCTGCCACACACGCCAGACAGGAATTGTACGAAGGGAAGAACGCAGGGCAAGATAGCCCTGAAAGAGAGAGATCAAAGCGACAGAGGGTATGTGTGTTCACCAAACTAGTCGCCACCCTGCGACGATGAACACACAACCAGGAAGACAAAGCGAGAAGGCAATCGCCGGAGATGGCGATTGCTAACAGCGACACAAGACCGAATAAGCACAGATGAGGAATGTATGTTTGTCCACCAATCTAGCTGCCACCTGCGACGGTGGACACACAACAGAAGAAACCAAGTGAGAACGCAATCGCAAGAGAAGCGATTGTGGAAGAGAATGAGCACAGGGACAGATTGTATGTGTGTGCACCAAACTAGTCGCCAACCCGCGACGGTGCATACACAACAGCAGGTATGAAGTAGGAACGCAATCGCGAGAGAGGCGATTGCCAGAGGTGACACAAGGCTACAGCAAGGCAGAGCACGAGAGTAGCAAAGGCACAGCAAAGCATACAATGAGGAGATACGGAAAATAACAAACGCTAGCTAAAACGCGAACACCGCACTCATTCGCAACAGTGCACGCGTTTATGCGCGGTCCCCACGTGATAAGCACAACAGAGACAAGCACGCCTAACTAACCACCGATAGACAAACATGAAACAGAGGACGCGAGCGCTTGCTTAACGGTTACCTCACCGAGCCTCCAGCAAGCGTTCGTAGCAGACAAGACAGACACACGAAAACATGAACAAGTGAGAGATAGAATCCACAGCACTAGCGAAAGTGGCTAGTGCGATCCAGGAAGACAGAACAGAAGGATCCACAGCGCTAGCGCAAGATGCTAGTGCGATCCAAGTACAGAGTAGCAGACCAGAAAGATCCACAGCACTAGCGCAAGTGGCTAGTGCGATCCAGGAAGACAGATCAGAAGGGGCTACCAGTAACAACCGCTGTTCCGGTTAGCACCCAGACATATAGAATGATTTCCTGTCGACCACCGCTGGGACAGGACAATCGCAACAGACAAACAAAACAGATATGCAATCCTAACTGCACTAGGGAAACATGCCTAGTGCAGTCCCAGGAATTACTCTAGGCTAATCTTCACACAAAGAGCAAGGCTGACACTCAAGGTGAGTGTTACACAGGAACTAACTCTTATGACCAGCCCAGGTCTGTGATATCACATAGTATTTATAGGGCAAGCCTACAAAGGATGTGGCTAGGCAATCTGCATGACAAACATATGCAAATTCCTCAGCAGCAAGCTGCAATACTGACAAAAGGTCTCTCTTCCAGAGACCTGCAGAATGCAGACCTGAACAGTGGTCAAAAGGCTGCCTGCCTGCGCAGGCAGCCACGCGGATCCTAACAATGGGCCAGTGTCTCATGGTTCTGTTGTCTCAGAACCATCACAAGGGGGTCCAGTAATGTATTTGAGATCCAGCACCTAAAGAATGTTCAGACTTGACTAAATGGAACCTACAAATTACAGTATTGACTTCTTAAAGAAGAAGGTCATGTCCAAAGTACAGCACTCATGTCACTTAATAACTGTGGTCAGAGATAAGCATATGCTTCGGCTTGCTTCTGTTAACCACTAAATACATCAGAGCTGCTTGTTTATAGAATAGTAAAGGTAGCTATATATCTAGCGATGATATAATAATAATAATGATGAGCAGATTCGACCAAGAGACAAATCTCTCTCTAATTAAATCTGATTAGAGAGAGATCTATCGGCTACCCATACACTGCAGGCTGACTTCCGATTAATTTTATGCTGAAATTGATCAGGAATCGGCCTTGTGATGCCGTATCCGCTGCCTTGCTGCCCCAAAGCTGTCCCCCCTAATGTGTAACATCCCCTCCGGGCCAATGCACTCTATACATTATCTGTCTGTGGCCTCCACTTACTCCAGGCTCCCTTCACTGTCAATACATTCGCCCACCATGTGGTTGCTTAGCAATGGTGCATGTGTGACATCACACACGTTCCCACGTTACTAGGTAACCACGTGGCGTGTGTGTATAGGCAGTGAAGGGAGCCCGGAGCAAGTGGAGGCCATGGACAGGTAATGTATAGAGTGCACTGGGCAGCAGGGGGCACATTAAACATTAGGGCGGACAGTGTTGGGGGTTTTGTCGCGTTCTTTGCTCATCCTGATATCGCTCGCCATTACTGACGTGCACCTGATTGAGCAAGTTGGCCCTACAGCTGGCACCCTGTCTGACCGTTTAATGCAACCAATTTCGACCCAAAATTGGTAACATTGCATACACTTTGCAGCACCGATTTTCATGCGATTCCGATTATAATAATCAAATCGGATGGTCACTGAGCCACCAAGTTGCCTGATGTATGGCCACCTTTAGCCTCGAATCAATCCAATTATTTTTTTCAGGAAAATATAAAATAAATGAGAAATTTTACAAATGTTTCATTTTTGAGCTCTGAGTGTTGGTATGACACTATTCTGTTTACAAAACATTCCAGCTAAGTTAGCAGGTGGAGCTACAAAATAATACTACATTTGTAATATTTCAAAAAATTCTACAATTTTTTTTTCAATAAGCATTTATCATAAGGGATGAGTAAAGCAAATGTATGTAAAACCATTGTGCATTCCCTTTAACATCTGTTATGTGTTTATGGCAGGCAGCCACTCCACTTGAATTTCCTGTTCACAAAATTCTTCTGCAGAACACAAGGAAATAAAAATTTCTAATATAAGTTTGCCAAAAATGTTTTGTCTGTCTGGATGGAATTGTCCTGGTTCTTCAAAACAAAAATGGAGATTTGTCTAAACAATTAAATGTGAATTTCTTTGCATTAGCTTTTGTGTTATTTTTCTCGTACCTTTTGTCCTGCAGATCCCTGAAGACCTAATATTCCATGTGAGCATTTACCGGTACACCGCGGAGAGTTAGCACCAATGCTTAGTTCTGCAACACCACCACACTAGAACATTAAAATAAATAAATAAAAAGAAAATAAATATATACATTTCAGGCCAAGATACTATGCCTAATTAAGGAATAAAACATTGTTTAAAAAAATATGAACTTGAACCGATAATTTTTCCATTGATGGTAAACAATACTATAAAATGGCTTTTGAAGCTTCTTGATTGTTATGAACAACACAAATCCAGTCTTGTATTAGATTACTTTTCATACATTACTTACAGAGGCTCTATAGTGAAAAGAATGTAATTAATATTTTTTTTTTTTTTTTTTTTACAATAGTCATTTATAAATGATGTAATCAGTGTTCGCCCATTGTAAAATCTTTCCTCACTGTGATTTACATTCTGAAATATATCACAGGTTGGCGACATCTTTAACCCTGTCAAGGGATCTCTGCGGAATGTTTGTGTACTGAGAGCACTAAAGCCAGTAGAAAATATACTTGGTCTACCAGAATGCTTGGGGGGAGGGGGAATTTCACAGGGACAAACCATTATTTTGTGCGCCGGAAATAGCCATAAGTAGAATATCAGTAAAATTGACAATATTCTACTATAGTACAGTAGTAATTCCAATAGTAAAATATCAGTAAAATTTACTGATATTTTACCATCACCAAGCGTAGCCCTATTCTCACACAGAGCCCTTTCCCTTCTAATGCCAAATTCTAACTAATCCCCCCAACAATGCCTAACCATAATCAATTTCCCTCACTGATGCATAACCATAACTGCTGACCCCCTCCCCCCCTCCCCCCCTCCCCCCCCCAGATGCCTAAATCTAAAGGAGCCTGTAATGGAGGCGGCGATGCGGAGGAGGATGAATGACAAGCCTCAAGTAAACAGAACGGGTAGCGACAAGCAGATTGTCACTAGCCTGGCGATATTTTCAGGGGGGACAGCAGAGCCATGGGAGGACTAGCAGCAGCGATAGAAGGACACAGTGGCATGTCATTGTGCACATGACATGTCTCTGGGTCCTATTAAGATTTAAAATTCTGCCTCGGGTTCTCTTTAAAGAGAAACTCCGACCAAGAATTGAACTTTATCCCAATCAGTAGCTGATACCCCCTTTTACATGAGAAATCTATTCCTTTTCACAAACAGACCATCAGGGGGCGCTGTATGGCTGATATTGTGGTGAAACCCCTCCCACAAAGATATTCTGAGTACGTACTCTTGGCAGTTCCCTGTCTGTGAACCCTGCTGTATTGTGGGAAATAGCTGTTTACAGCTGTTTCCAACTGCCAAAACAGCAAGCAGCTGCTACATCACTTGCCAGCAGTAAAAATGTCACCATGTAGAGAACCTTTCTGATACAGTCCCATGCCACTGAAGGGGAACTTGCAAAAACAGGCCTGGAACATGTAGTATCAGCACTTTATAAAACATTTCCATACAGAGGTCAACAGGGAATCAACAAATTATATCAAAAATGGCTGGAGAACATTCCTACACTCACTGCGGAGGCCTGGAATGCTGTCTTGGGATTCTTTATCACTACCAGTGTTTCTGCACAAGACAAACTTATCGCCTTTAAATTTGTGTACAGGAGTTACCTCTCCCCCGCTCGTCTACAGAAATTTAACCCAGATTCACTAGGGGTGGTCAAATTAATGCCGATTTTTTTTCATGTAACCTGGCAATGCCAGCTCATACAGGTATTTTGGTCCCAAATAAATGTGGAGCTTCAGAATATTTTTAAAATCTCCTTAGGTTCCCCCCAGAATCCCTACTGCTGAGTTATTTACCAGAGGACATGGGATGCTGGCTTTTCGTATGCTGACCTCATATGCATGAAAATTGATTGTTCTAAACTGGAATAAACCCATACCTCCCCGGAAGAGGGACTGGATATCCTTAGTGCATAAAGAGATAGTGATACTAAAACGGATATATCACAAACGTAAATGTCGGAAAAAATTCTCAAAAGTTTGGTCGTGTTGGACTTCCTTTTATAAACTGCATCTTGATGACTAGTATATAATAATTTGTAACCCAATTTAGAATGTCTAGCAAGCGGGGAGCATACAATCTGTCCAGGAAGATATCGAGTCAGACAAGTTCATCAGTCTTGGACTCGACTGAATTGCTGTCCCTTGTTGAGCAGCTATAACTTTGGATATTTTGCCACAAATAGGTTGTTGATGTTAGCAATGTTTTATATTGCAATGTTATGTATGTTATATGCATATTTGAAAATCAATACAAATTATTCTTTAAAAAAAAAATGTCACCATGTGATAAATGTCAGAATATAAATCAGGGATTTAAAATATTTCACAATGGGAAAACACAGACTAAATCATTTAATTATTGTAAAAATGAAGCACTTTTTATTACATTATTTTCACTGGAGTTCCTCTTTCAGTATAATTGTTTTATATTGCACTGTTAGCTACTTTAATATTTCATCTATCTATCTATCTATCTATCTATCTATCTATCTATCTATCTATCTATCTATCCACCTCCTGACAATAGATTAAAAAAAATGTATTTGTCCTATATAAATTTGTCTTATTAAGTTAGGAGACAGCATCTACCAACAGGGGCAGAGACTGTAGTAGGAAAAAAAAGGAGGAAATGGGCCAATTTTGTGAGGTAGTCACAGGGAAGAAAGAACATTGTAGGTGGCCTGTTGTGGGACGTTTGCTTTACTTTGGGTTTATAAACGGTGGCCTGTAACTTTCTTTCCTTGTCAAATACTTTAGTAAACAAGAACAGCTCTGTTGAGGGTCCGTTTCCACTAGAGCGAATCTGCAGGGGCGTAGCTATGGGTGGGCAAGGGGGGACATATGTCCCCGGGCGCAGCACTGTGAGAGCACTCAGCACAGCTACTGGACCCCCACACACGTGAGAGGCAGCTTGCTGACTGCCTGAAGTGCCCCTGCTTCTCTCTCTCCCTCTGCAGAGGAGTGCAGAATCCTTACAGGAGCTGAAAAAGCAGGGCACATCTGTCTATATGAACAGGAGGAAGAGGTGCAAATCTGGATACATAAACAAGAGGAAGGGTGGCAAATTGGGCTATCTAAAGGGGGAAGGGGGCAAATCTATCCATGGAGGAAGGGGGCAGATGTGGCTTTCTAAACAGCATTTGTCCATCTGTCTCCACCAATGGCCATGCCCACATTCTGATGCACGTCCACGCCCATTTTGTCCAGGTGGGTGGCACAAAAATTGTCTTGTCGCTGAAAACCATAGCTACGCCTCTGCGAATCTGCATGTGTTTCCTGCATGCAGATTCGCATAGACAATATAAGTAGATGGGACTGTTTCCACTTTTCAGGATTTCTGAGCGTTTTTCTGTGCAGAAAAAATCTGTACGGCAGAGCCTACAGAATTTGTATACCGCATACCGCTATGCGATTTGCATACAATGTATTTAATAGGAAATTCCAAAGTGGTTTTGGTATGCGAATTTAAAATTTGCATACAGCCACATGCGAAATTTGCATCTGCATGTAGGATATTCCAACTGGTAGATCCTTATCTACTGGTTCTCTGTAATATAAACAAACTAAATCCAGCAGGGCCAGGGAGGTTACATGGCTGTTGGGGAAAGACTTATTCAGTACTGTGGAAGTGCCAGTAATACTTTCTGCCAACACAGCAAAAGGATATCTTTGGTCTCTTTGTGTGACAAGGACTGAAATGATTGTAATGATTAACCATACCATTAAATCAGACCCAAATGTGCACTAGTGTGAACACTGAAGAACTACGGTAAGATTACACAGATAAATGCCAGGAAAAATAGACAGATATTGTAAAATAAACACACACAGAGAATAATATGCATCTTATTACAAAAAGTATGACAGTAAGGAGTGTTTGACAAAAGTCTTTATGAAGTTATAATTTATACTTTCATAGGAAGAAAAAAACCTGTGCCCACTGCCCAGCCTATTGATAAATGTGTTAAATGTTTAAAACTGTGACCTACGTACCGGAATAATAACATAACTGTCATCTTTTCCATTAGCAGCCGTTTGTTGCATCATTCCCAGCCCTCTCCCACTTACAGTGCCAAGCTCCAGGTAGCTCCTGGCACATATCACAGCTGGTCTTCACAAAGACAGACTTATGATGGTGCACATCATTCGCCCTTCTAATATTGCCCAGCAGTGGTAACAAGCAAAGCACATGGCTGCAATCTAACACCTTTATATATTTATATGTATTTTTGTATACATTTATCACTTTTTATATATATTTATACATCCATAATTACACAACCTGCAAGCAATAAGAAAAGATAAACACCTTGGGCTTGATTCACTAAGACAAATAGCATGCCTTATCAGAGATAACACGCCTTATCAAAGTTGACACGCCTTATCAGAGTAGCGCTATGAACTTATGCCAGCTAATTGGCAAAGATGAAAGCTCCACTTGTCCTGCCCTGAGCCCCTGCAGGTTCATAGTGTTTGCTATGCTACTCTGATAAGGCGTGTTAACTTTGATAAGGAGTGCCATTTGTCTTAGTGAATCAAGCCCATTATGAGGAAAATGGTTAGGATTCCTTTTGCCAGGGACACACATTGCCAGAAAGGAATACCAAGCAGATGGATTACCAGAAAGATACTTAAAGGGCACATCCAAGGGTATGCCTTACTAGGAGTATGGTGACACACATAAGCAGGGACTTTAGGAAGAACATAAAAAGCAGATGTCGGTAACACCCCAGATAAAGTCTACCACAACTTTACTAGGGAAAAATAGCTAACTCTTTTGAGCCTCAAATAGTTGTAATTTATTGCCTAGGAAAAGCATGTTACCAGAGAAACTTATTGCCAAGAGTATTACCGTGGACAGTTCCTACTAGGGACATTTGCAGACACATATTACTAATATGTCACATAGGGGTTGATTCACTAAGCTACGATAACATTTGTATGCTGGTATTAATATTTACCGGTATTATGGCTACCAGAGCAACGCACGCTGTGCAATTAGTGCAGCTCGCGGTACAGGGTCAATGCTCCAGTTACTATGGTAACAGACAATACGTAGCTTGTGAAACACGCATTACCATAGCAACGCATGCTACTCTAGTGGTACAAATATTGCAGTCGGAATATTTTTAATGTACTTTATTAGGAAAATGGTCAATGAAGCATATTTTCATTAACCCTTTTCATTCCTTTTTAAGGATCATGGTCCCCCCAGCTTTAGTATGTGTACGTGTGTGTGTGTGTGTGTGTGTGTGTGTGTGTGTGTGTGTGCGTGCGTGCGTGCGTGCGTGCGTGTGTGTGTCTGTGTGTGTGTGTGTGTGTGTCTGTGTGTGTGTGTGTGTGTGTCTGTGTGTGTGTGTGTGTGTGTGTGTCTGTGTGTGTGTGTGTGTCTGTGTGTGTGTGTGTGTCTGTGTGTCTGTGTGTGTCTGTGTGTCTGTGTGTCTGTGTGTGTGTGTGTGTGTGTGTGTGTGTGTGTGTGTGTGTCTGTGTGTGTGTGTCTGTGTGTGTGTGTGTGTGTGTGTGTCTCTGTGTGTGTGTGTGTCTGTGTCTGTGTGTATGGACAGGGGATGACCCTTTGATGTTGTGCTGCTGGGAGCTGGTGGGGTCTCTTCCTCTTCACCCTAGTGCAAGAAGATAATCTGGCTCTCAGAGTGTCAGATTTAGTCCAAACACTTTGCGCTAAAGAGGCTGATGCCATATTGGATTATATCCAACAATGGCAGCTCCATCAGCAGTCATATTGCTACGACATCAGGAGCTGGGGGGTGAGGGGGCGGGCTCTAGCCGACAGTGGATCAGATTGGCATAATAGTCAGTGTGGTAATGAGTCACGTACGCATGGGCATAATGCAGCTGCATTGCAATTATAAAATTGACATTCCTCTGACTTTCATACGATTTCTGCTGAAGCCTAATATGTTTTGAGTGACAAAAGCAATAAGATGGAAAGACACTGGTATCCTACTTGGGAAACCCCATAAACCATGATTTCAGTGAGGGGTGGTATCTACAACTTCAGAAGGGGATTGTGTTAACAGGAACTGTGGTCGCTAACAGAAGACTGAGAACATGGCATGCACGGTGTTAAAGTATTTAGCATTCTCCCCTTTCAGCACCGGAGTACCAAGTTTGTAACCTGGCCAGGACACTATCTACATGGAGTCTGTATATTTTTCCTGTGTTAGCTTGAGTTTCTTTCAGTGCTCTGGTTTCCTTATACAACAATAAAGCATATTAGTAGTTTTTGTAGCTTCTCCCTAGAAGTGACTAGAACTGGATAGGGGCATTATATGTGAGTCCAAGTGAGGGCTGATGCACACCAGAAGAGCTTTTCGGAGCAATTTGTGATTTTAAAAGCTCCTGCTAATGTTATCCTATGTGTGTGTGCACAGTGAAGCGATGGGATTTTGTAAAAATTCCCCATAGCATTGCATTAGCAAGAGCTTATAAAATCACTAGCATTTAAAAAGCTCTTGTAGTGTGCACCAGCCCTGAGAGACAGAAAAGCTAAGTACACATACTGGATTAAACATGGCCAAGGTGACCGATGATATTGTAGCGCATGTAGAGCAGCACGCTCATTCTGCCCACCAGAAGATGCTCTGGCATTTACTGCACATCATCCCACCTTCTCACTCCATAGCAACAGACACATTGGCCTCAATTCAC
The DNA here is from genome assembly GCF_040937935.1 of Hyperolius riggenbachi. Taxonomy (NCBI): domain Eukaryota; kingdom Metazoa; phylum Chordata; class Amphibia; order Anura; family Hyperoliidae; genus Hyperolius; species Hyperolius riggenbachi. The sequence continues at coordinate 226,435,443 of NC_090649.1, forward strand.
TGAGCTTTATTAAACACTTTATCAAAAAATGTTTGATAATTTACCTCATGAATACAATTTTATTTTGAATTAATTCACTAAGGTGTTATAAATTTATTGAATGTTTTATCGATAAAATGTTCAATAAATCTGTAACACCTTAGTGAATTCAAAATTAGATTTTACTCATGAGGTAAATTGTCAAACGTTTGATAAAATGTTTGATAAAGCTTAATGAATTGAGGCCATTGCTAGCCTCTAAGCTGATAACGTGCCATTAGAGAATTGAGCTCTGAACAGTTACCTTAGAGAACGAGTTCCAATCTTTGCGGGTAACAGTTCTAATACGATTTCCTCTAGATCCACTCATGTGTGTATTTCTGCACACAAGCACACAAAAAATTTGACAGCCCATTGAAAATCATTGCCCTGGTTTTTCACGTGCCTTGGTGTGCAAAATAAAAAAAGTTTACAGCATGTCGCTTTTTCCGGACAATATATGCATGAATGGGCAAGTTGTGAAGAACACTGTGCATGAGAATTTGAACTTGGACCTAGTGGAAATTCAGCTACTGATGTGTATTGTTCAATGTACTCTTTAGAGCATAATAATAATAATAATAACAACAACAACAAAGCCAGAAGCTTACTTGATCATGGAGCTCACAACATTGTTCAGATAAGGCTTTTCCTGAATCACAGTGTATTTCAAGCTTCTGGATATCAACCTATAGAAAACAGAATAACTATTAAAAAATTAGTGGTTTGGGTCACCCCGAGCTGCTTGGTTACTCTTTTGTATTTGTCCAAGCCCTATCCCCATAGAGCCATATCAGTCCCTGCCATGTACTGATGAGGACCAAAAGTCCGACACAGGCTGCCTACATGTTGGTTTGATGTGGCTGTGTAAAATTTAAAGCTATAGGCTTGCTATACACCAGTGGTTCTGGATGCTAGCCTGGCTAACAGGGGCATAAAGAGATAATTTGCATATTCAGCAGTGGTGCACTGTGGGTAACCACAAATGTTCACTTATAGCTGAATTATTGCAAATTTCCTTCTGTTTTAAGAATGCAAATCACACCAAGCATTGCTTTTTAGTAGGAGGGCTTTTCGGTCTCTTTTTACCCCCTATACATTCCTAGTGGTTTGGGTCACCCCGAGATTTTTGTGACATGGATCAATTAGTGTACTCTGATATGCAGGTATCAAGCCAACAGGCATCGATTCAGTAATACTTTTAATGACTAACTGCATTGTTTATTGCAAGCTTTCAAAATGTTAAGGTGCTTCGTCAGTCATTAGGCTTGGTTTACACTGGCACAAAAATGTTTAGATCCTACAAGAGGTGAAAAGATCCTATGTTAATCAATAGGATCTGTTGCACGTTCTGCTGAAGGGACTGCTAATTTGTAGAGGCTACAATAATTCTGGAGTGACGGGCGCATCTTGTTGATCAAACGTATCAAAAACTGATGCCAAATAAACCATTTCATGGGACATTTTTTACACGAATCAGTTTTTGATCCTGCCAGTGTGAACTGAGCCTCTTAACCATATATAACAGTTCTGAACCAATTCTGTATAATGTCTGAAGAAGAAACGTAACATTTTGGTATTACCTGAGTCAACGTCTGTTGGTTTGATGTTGCATACCTGCTTCATGACTAACACTGAACCATACTTCACTAAGGACCTGAGTCCACTAACGCAGATGTATCCGCTTCTGTCTACTTTTCTGCATCTGTAACATTGATGTGTAACTGAAAAGCAGACACAACTGTATCAGTGGGCTCAGGCCCTTAGTGTACTGTGGAAAATGCTGTAGAAAATGTCAGCACTAAATGAATGCATAATAAGAATAATGTTGTGTAGTGTTTGGAGCTGTGCTGTCCACACTTTGGTGTGTGTTTTTGCATGAAGGCTCTCTGCTGTATGCACTTATGTCCTATTTCAAGTTACAAACAAAGGGCCTGATCCACTTCACCTTTTCTCATAAGTTTCCTCCTAGGAGATCATTTTTCATCATCTCTTTAAAACGTTTGCACTCTGCAGTTGAAAAGGTACCAAAAAGTAGATGAAAAAGTACTGTCAAAATTATTCCGAGTATTTTCTTGCATGGTGGCTTAAAAGGCATTTTATTTATAACGTGAAAATATCCTAGGAGAAAGCTTAGGACAAAAAGTGAATTGGATCAAAATCCAGGATTTGATGTTGTCACTGATACAGCTGATCTGGTACAATAAAAAGGTTCATCTGGGTCAGTGCACATACTGAACATCGATTGAGTGGGCCTTCATTTTGAATAGATTTTCATTAGATCAGTTAGATTCATTTTTATATAAAAAACAAAAAAACAAATAACAGCTAGTGTATTGAAAAATCTTGAGTAGCATTCTGCTGCCTATAGGTGAGAAAACAAAGGCAAAGTCAACAGATGTTTGATTCTTTCCTCTTCCTATCTAAAACTGGGGATTATGTCTCACACAAACACTTACATTAGAGTAACATCATGTCAGCCTACAGGAATATAGACTGAAAAAGGCTTATTAGACTATTCTTTTTCTTATTCTTTTTCTTTTAAATTAGTCAATAAATGGTATCACCCTGGTTCAAAACTTCCTGCTTGTACATATGTCAGAATTCTTGTGGTTTGTTCATACAGGAAAAGATGCCATATGTATATGTTTTAGTTTATTATAAGTTTTTAAATGTGCTACGCAAAATTTCAATGTAATAACTGTGAAGTTAGGGTACTTTAAAATATTGCTTTAAGACTTTCTAGTTAATAGTGACACCAGCCAGTGGAAATTATTAATGAATTTATTTGTTCATAAAAAAGACAAATATATATACAAATGGTTTTAAATTATTGATTTTATAATATGCAATTCCACCTTATATGATTGTTTTAAGAAAAATAATATAAATCAGCTTTATATTTAAAAGAGTATATTGGTTGCAGCCCTGTATACTTCAATAAGCAAAGATGGCTTATGTTATTTGGAAGGGGGAGACACAACATATTCCAAATTAATTTGCAAAGAAACATATTATCAGAAGTGCATCATGAAAGATACATAGAATGAAGATTGTTTAATGTTTAAAAGTTGTAATGTCTGGGGCAATCAAATTAATCAGCAGGGAGTCTATTTGGTAAAGGTTGAGACACACCTTACAACCATTTAGAACTTTTTGCATCAAGAGAGCGACAATGTCCAGTTCATCAGACACCCGAGTGGAGTCGGGTTTGTGAATCTCCACCCGCCTACAGTGGTTGATTGCCCATCTGCAACCTTCCGTTGTGAGGACACAAGGAGTTTTAAGCCAATCAGAACCAGAGATTAAGGGAAATTCCAAATTAGTCGGCCATGTTGCATGAAGTGAGTATAAAATATGTGGTTTGAGAGCTATTCAGACATCAAGCCTTGATCTCTTCTGAAAGACAACTACTCAGCTACAGTCCAGAACCTACCTTCCCACACATGGTAGAGAGCTTAATATTCTGGTGAGTTACTTATTAATTTTTCAGCATTAAGTTTTGTTAAGATGTTAGTTAAAAGTTTTTTTAGATGTTATTTTTATGCTATTTTTTTCAAGAAGAATAGTATGAGTTTGACAATTAGTGCAGCTGTGATTATATTATTTATGCTAATTCTACATAATACAATTGTTATAATTCTTTTTTGAATGTACTTTGAAGATTCATGATTGCTTGGCTATGAAGGCCTGATCAGATGGAATACTGTTAAAGGGAAATGCTACTTGGAACTGTTCCTATTTTTTTTTATATGGCGTATGATACGCAAATACATTTTTTTGTATAAAATCAAATACTGAGTCCTCTGATTAATTTCAAGGTATAATGCCAATCTATAATTACTGTTATAGAGGGTTTAGACCTCGCTTTCCTGAATTTATGATCGCAATGCTATAAAGGCTGGTTCCTTTACTGAGTTAGCGATCATGCAAAAGGCAAGAACTGCTTAGGTTTTTGACACACACTTACAGTAAAGTACATTCATGTTTTCAAACATTCAATTATGAGAAAATTAGATCCTGTTTTGCTCTGCCCTTAGTAGGAGATCTGAAGTTTTCAGTTCTGCTTTAAAAGTCTTTAAATAGCTTGGGCAGTACTATTAACTATTATCTATAGAGAAGGACCACTTGGCAGAACATGTTTATTGTAACTTATAAAGTACTCACCAATGAAGTGGTCCAACTTTTCCGAGGAGGTTTCTCTTCTACCACAGAGACATCACTGACTTCAATGCAGTCTAGGACCATTTTGGCACTGCCACTTGCTGTGCTGAAAGCTAACTTGTGCCATTTCCCATCAAAAAGTTTGTCATAATTACTTAAGGTTTGGAAAGCAACAGTCTTAGCAGGCGTAGAGTAGATCAAGCTGACAGTCGATGAATCATTATTAAAACTGAGTCCAATCTGTTGCTTTTTATTTCCATCAATAAACTGCCATATATTCCAGCTGTTCTGAGGCGCATTCTTTACAGTTTTAAAAGTAGTAATAATAGAGTATTCTGCAGACAGTCCATTAGGAGGAAAGGCACTAAATATAAAAAATACAAAATTAAAAAATAAAATTCTTTTTTACAGCTTTAAATTGATGAATTGGGGTGTGTTTCTAGTCTTTATATTTGCTTTAACTGCTTTTAAGATTAGGACACAATGTACCATATTCAAAAAACTGTAATCAGCTATCTGTGCACAGGCAGTGCATAGCAAATTAGCAATTTTATTGGTACTTGTGCAACTCACGCTATATACACATTGTGCTATGTACAATATACAGTATAACCATAGCTATGTACATTGCTAGTATAACATGTTACACAAATGGCTTAATGTGCATCATACTAGCAAGGTGCATATTGTGTAACTTGCATAAGTAGAAGTAAAACTGTCATGTGCTGTTTGCGAACAACAACTTTACAGTAATTTTGTTAATATGCCCAAATAGGTTTGATTTCAGTGTGGTTTGAGAGCAGTAAGCCTAGAGAACCAGCAATCCTGGTTTGAAATAGCACAGATGCTGCCAATATTTCTACAATAGTATAACTGCTTATTTAATAATTCTGCAGTCAACCGATTATAATTGAATCAGTCCCAGGTGAGGGTGGGGAACTTTTGGAACCTAATAGCAGACCCTTTCTGAAAAATCCTGTCTAGGTTTGCTAGATCAGCTTAGTTCTCCAGTATTCTCCAACTTTACAATCCTGTTTTTAATTATATTCCTGATCCAGACTGGGGTGAAAGAAAACATTACTGAGAATGATAAGCCTGAACCTGAATCAGGGCAACCAACGAGTAGGTTACTGCAGAGTGTGTGCAGAGGAGCAGCACTTCATCTTCATGTCCTCGGGATCTGGACAGTCTCCTCTGTGTCTTTTAATGCTCTTGATCCCTCAGGTGAAACTGCCATCAGTCACATGATGACAGAAGGCAATCTCACTGTAAGAATAGAGCTCCCCTGGAGTACAGGAGGAAGAAATGCAGCACTGGATCCCAGGGAGGTGAGTTTTGTACAGGTGCTTCCTGAACTGGGGGTTCTTCTGGCTTATAATTACCATATTTTTCAGACTATAAGACACACTTTTTGTTCCCTAAAAGTGTATGTGTGGGGGAAGGGGGTGGAAGTGGGTGCATCTTATAGGCAGAATACTACATTTTAAGTGGCTCTGTTCCTCCACCCGCCCGTTACCTCCAGTGGAGGGCCCATCATTGACCTAAGCCCACTTTATATACTGTATATATGCTGACACTTGGGGAGCGAGTGTGAGAGGGATGCCCCCGTGCTGCTCCAACAGCAATCCCTGCTGCTTGTTCCATCTATCACCGCCACTGCCTGGACTGCTGAGACCCAGGATATCAGACAGTGGTGCACGCCAGAGACACCATCTATGCCCAGATAAAGCATCATATGCTGCACGCCGCAAGTTACATAAGTATGGTAATGTCAGCAGAGGACATATTAATGAATCAGGTGGGGGGCGCTGTCCCAGCCTGCCAATCATGGCCGCCCACGGCTCCCTCTCCTGACTGGATGCGATGGTCTCAACAGCGGGACCAAGGCTTCGTCATTGGGGACAATCACTGCACTTCCTTAGTAGCAGGGATTGCAGTGATATGATGCAAATTATGTTTTCTCTGGGCATAGATGGTGTCTCTTGGCATGCACCACTGTCTGGTATCCTGGGTCTCAGCAGTCCATGCAGCGGAAGTGAAGGATGGAACAAGCAGCAGGGATCGCAGTTGTTGCAGAACGTGGGTGGCACTCTTACACTCGTGTCCCGAGCATCGCCAACCAGGCAGCCACGTGATGCACTCGCGTGGATGCAGGGACCCACAATTGTCGGTGTGCTCGACCCTGCCAGAGGAGGTGACTCTGCAATGGTAGCCATGTGGTGTGCCGTCCACCCGGTTCCTCATGGAGCAGCAATGGTTAGACGGACCATGAGGAAGATGGCCACAGCTCAGCTGACTCGGAACCACCTGACAAGCGCACCAGTGTCCAAAGCCTGGCATGCACAGGCCCCCCAGGATGGGGGAAGCAGGGGGAACTCATCCACGGGGCCAAACAGGTGATCTATCTTGGATACCGGTAAGCTTCCAGCACAAATATACAGCATAGGGGAATAGGGGACAGTACACCAGAGGTGACAGGAAGATGGGGGACAGCACACTGATGGGGACAGGGGGGTGGAGAACAGGGGGATAACTGACACAGGAAGATCAAGGACAGAGGACGCACGATAACACAGGAGGAGGACACAGGGGGACAGAGGATGCAGGTTGACACAGGACACACGGGGACAGAGGACACAGGACAAAGGTGGATGGAGAACACAGGAGGAAACTGGGACACAAAGGGTAAAAGGAAGGCACAAGGGGGACAATAATTGAGGGGAGAAGGTCCATAAGATGCTCCTGGACCATGGACACACCAGGTTTAGTATAATTTTTTTTCCTTGGTTTTTGTCCTCATAACCTAGGTGCATCTTATAGTCCAGAGCGTCTTTTAGTCCGAAAACATGGTAGTTCTGAAATGTAATGTCTAAAAGGAGAAAAATGCACTGCTTTTAGATCCTAAAATCCAGAACTAATCATACTGCCAAGGAGGTTAAAGCAGTGATAGATCAGTTCACCCTGTATCACTGCACACTGCACAAGTTGCAAAAAGAAACATTGGTCTATTTGACATCTTTATTCACTTTATGGAGGGGAAGAGAACCATTGAGATGAATAGTGATGTTCCTCTTCTGGTAACCAGCTTTCCATTGGTTTTTGATGCACATTTGATGATAGAATTGTCATGTGGTCTGGCCGATGAATGAGAAAGCAGAGAATATCCAGCCCCCTCATTGAAAGAAATGGTAGTGAATGCAGGGATTGAGCAAAGCTCAGCTACTCAAGTGGAGTGGGCTTCTGTGCGATGTATAGAGTGTGCACTAAGAGCTTTCCTCCAGCAAGAGAATGCCCTGTCCTATCATTGCCTGAGGTGGTAGCAATTGATGGCAAAGGGTTAACCAAAGATCAGCCCTCTAAATAGGAGGAGCTTGTGTTTAGCACCAATTTCAAGCTCCTCTGTGGCTTCATAAACTTGATGGAGATGGTAAAGTTATCAAATCTTTGGCCAATGAAAACTGGATGTGTGTATGCAAACCTGGCACACACCTTCAATTTTGATTGGCCAATGTCTGGCCAGATTTACCACCTCCATGTAGTATGAGGGTTAATAGATTTCAAATATCATGAACGGATTGTGTAGGTAAGCTCTTATACTACATGGAGGTGGTAAAAGTGGTTAGTGATTGGCCAATGAAGAAGACCACACTTAAGATTTGAAGCACAAATTACACACAAAAATAAACAGACCAGCTGTCCATATTTTAAATTCAGAAAAATTGTGAATGCAAATTTTGCAGACGACTACAAATAAAATGCTGTGTCATTGAAATACATTACATGCGTGCGGTATTTATTTATTTTTAAATTGGTCATTTCAATATGCGTGAACCCTGCCTTAATCCTATGTAAAACATACCTATCTCTCTTCTTCAGGTACACAGGAGACTTTATACGGATAGCAGATATTTCTGGGTTGGAACCATTTACAGTTTCTGGGACTGTTGAAAGCCTGAGTTCTTGTAGAAAGTCATATACTAGGGGGGAAAAAAATCAATAACTTTTTTAGATAATTTCAAGAAAAAGCATGACTCTGTACACACATTGAGGCATCAGTCTTTTTCATCATATCTCTTTACCCTGTTAACACTCCATGGGATTGATTCACTAAGACAAATAACATGTCTTATTAGAGTTAACACGGCTTATCAATGTTAACATGCCGTATCAAAGTTAACACACCTTATCAGAGTTAACACACCTTATCAGAGTAGCATAGCGAGCGCTACAAACTTATACCTGCTAAGTGGCAATGACGAGAGCTCCACTCGTCCTGTCCTGAGCCCCTGCGAGTCCAATCACTTTGAAGGATATTATCCCCGCACTTTGATTGGCCCAATAGGCTGCCTGTCACTTGACAGGAAACTTGACAGGCAGCCTATTGGGCCAATCAAAGTGTGGGGATAATGTCCTTTAAATTGATTGGACCCCGCAGGGGCTCAGGGCAGGACGAGTGGAGCTCTCGTCATTGCCAATCAGCAGGCATAAGTTCATAGTGCTCCTTATGCTACTCTGATAAGGTGTGTTAACTCAGATAAGGCATGCTATTTGTCTTAGTGAATCAAGCCCTTTGTATTAATATTTTTTTTGAATGCTAATAAGTCCCCCATGTACAGAAATTGACACATTTGTTGGTACCATTTCAGGTGACTGAACAAAGTGTCCACTGATTTGTCAGTGCATAAAGCAAATCTAGTGCTGGCAGAGATAAAGTGTTGCTTATTCTACAAAGATATTCTTAACCACTTGAGGACCCAGCCTTTACCCCCCCCCCCCCCCCCCTTAAGGACCAGCGCTCATTTAGAAGATCTGTGCTGGGTGGGCTCTACAGACCCCAGCACAGATCAAACAACAGGCAGAGCGACCAAATCGCTCCCTTTTTTCCCCACTAGGGGGATGATGTGCTGGGGGGTCTGATCGCTCCTGCCTGCGTGTGGCTGGCGGGGGGGGGGGCACCTCAAAGCCCCCTCCACTGCAGGATTCCCCCTCTCCCTCTCCTCCCTCCCTGCCCCGGAAATCGGAGGCTGCACAGGAACGGATCTGTCCTGTGCAGCCTCTAACAGGCTCCTGCCTGTCATGTGACAGCGATCCCCGGCCGCTGATTGGCCAGGGATCGCTGATCTAGTACAACGCTGCTACCGTTAGCAGCGTTGTACAAATGTAAACAAAGCGGATTATTTCCGCTTGTGTTTACATTTAGCCTGCGAGCCGCGATCGGCGGCCCGCAGGCTATTCACGGAGCCCCCCGCAGTGAATTGACAGGAAGCAGCCACTCGCGCGAGCGGCTGTTACCTGATTAACTAGCCGGCAGCCGGCGATGCAGATGTGCGTCGCTAGTCCTGCAGCTACCACTTTGCTGACACGCGTTAATAGTGCGCGGTCGGCAAGTGGTTAAATGGCATAGCCTCATTTGTAAGGCCTCATTTACACTTAATCAGTTGCTCTCAGTTATAACTGAAAGGACAACTGATTTTCAAAGTAATGCCCATGTTTTCCTAAGGCACAGTTCACACTTAAAGCGGAATATAACCCAGCATTTCTTCTTTGCTCTAAAAGATTATTTACAGCATATAATACTAACTATAATATATTATAATATAATATACTAACACAATGTTTTTTGTTAGTAAAACAGCATTTAAAGGGTTACATCACAGGACCGACTTTTTCTCCTGAAGGGCAGCCCGCATGGGAACTGGTGATAAGCGTATCTTCTGTATACATTATTTACTTGATACAATTAAGTAAACATTCTCAGGCTGTGCAGAGATTTATGCTAATGAGTCCTGAACTGAAACACAGGTCAGAAATCTCTGCTGGCTGCATTTACAACAGAATTACAACAGTTATGAATAAAATGCACCAGCAGCTTCAAAGTAAATAAACTGAACTTTGGGAAGTTATAATTTCTAAATGAATAATAATATTTGTGCACAAAAGCAAATATGATGATTGTATGGGTTATAAAACGTAGGAAAACACATTTTTGTTGAATATTTTGTCAGAGTTTTAAACCGCTTTAACACGTTTTAACTATGGAGAAGAAAAAAAAACTGTGTACCAACTGATTAAGTGTAAACAGGGCCTAAGTGTCCCTAGAAAGAACTGGAAGTAATCAGTTTAGAGTTTTGCATATGTCTCCCATTCTGCAATTTGTCATTCAGCCCATTAAAACTTGCAAACTTCATTGAATTTTAGGTAAGTCGAGCTGCCAACTCTAAGGACTGTTTATCTCTTAGCAAAAAACGTTTACTAATTTTGTTCATTTAATTTAAACTGGTGTAACTCTGCTCTGCTTAACACCTTGGTATGCAAAAAAAAAAAGCGCATAAAGCATTCATATAGTTTTCTCTTTTAATTTTGTAACACTAACGATTATGCTTCATATAATCTTATTTTTCTAGTTGATACCGAGGTTTGAAGAGATAGGCTAGGTTTACCGTGGTCAGTTGCATAACACACATGTTATAATGAGTGTGAACTGCAATGGATACTGGTCATAGACTTTAATACAAAGCTTACTTGCAGCGAGTTAGAATAACGCCATGCGTTACAATGCAGTACTGTGAACAGGCCCATAGAACAGTATGCACAAGTGAGTTGACATGCAGAATTATTCTGCAATGCAACTGAGCACAGTAAACTAGGCCAAAAAGAGGGTAGTTGGAAGGGATAAAAGGAGACAGAGATTAGCAAAGAGAGATAAATAGGGTGGAGGTAGAAAGAGAGGTGGAAGGGTCTGGAACAGAGATAATGAAATGAGAAATGAGAGGAACATGGACAGCACAGCACAGAGAATGTGCTGAGAATGTGCTAAGAATGTATTTAAATAAAACTGTGACATTTTGACTTACCAAAAATGGGAGATTCTTGGCATTTTACAATGTGTAGCAAAGTTAGGGCAATAATTACGTCTGGGAATTTCATCTTCTGTGTACAAGAAAGTCTCTATCTAGAAAATAAACACAAACAATAAATGAAAATGATACCAGTAACACCAGTATTTGCTATCAATCCTTGGGCCTGATGCACTACACTGCAGTAAAGTTGTCGTGTGCAGGGAGCACATGGCAATTTTACCATTATTAACGCCAGGGGAGCACCACACATTAACCCTTTGCCACCATAAGCATTACCGTGGTAACGCATGTGTCGCTATGGCTCCTTTACTGTCATGTAATGCATTAGGTCCCTTGAGTAAAAAAGGTTTCCATCAATACTCCATGCGAAAAAAAAAAGACGACGAAGAAGAAAGGGCTTGGAAATATTTTTTGCAAAGGCACTTATAGAACTGTATAAACATATTTCCAAAAGATTTTCCACTCCCTTTCTCTTCTCTGCATAAAGTAAGGAGAACATGTTGAGAAATAAAGCCAGAATTTTCTTTTTGGGAGGTCCACAGAACTTAACCCATTCGCGTTCCGTCATTTTCACTTGAGAAATTTTCACCTCCCATTCATTAGCCTATAGCTTTATCACTACTTATCACAATGAACTGATCTATATCTTGTTTTTTTCCGCCACCAATTAGGCTTTCTTTGGGGGGTACATTTTGCTAAGAGCCACTTTACTGTAAATGCATTTTAACAGGAAGAATAAGAAAAAAACTGAAAAAATTAATTATTTCTCAGTTTTCAGCCATTATAGTTTTAAAATAATACATGCCTCCATAATTAAAACTCACGTATTGTATTTGCCCATATGTCCCGGTTATTACACCGTTAAAATTATGTCCCTATCACAATGTATGGCGACAATATTTTATTTGGAAATAAAGGTGCATTTTTTCCATTTTGCATCTATCACTATTTACAAGTTTAAAATAATAAAAATATAGAAATATTTCATCTTTACATTGATATTTAAAAAGTTTATACCCTTAGGTAAATATTTACATTTTTTTTTTTATTGTAATGTTTTTTTTTTTATATTAAACATTTTATTTGGGTAGTTTTGGGGGGTGGGAGGTAAACAATATGTTTATAATGTAAATGTGTGTTGATTTTCATTTTTTTTAACTTTTAGTTGTAGTATTACTTTTGAGTTTGCCATGAGTTTGTTTACATGACATCACTCTAAGCGTAACATACGCTTAGAGCGACGCATGGGGGAGGCAACAGCCAGAAAAGGCGCAGCTTCCGAGAGAAGCTGTCGCTTTTTCAGCGGGCGAGAGGAATCAGTGATTGGGATCCATAGCCCGATTCACTGATTGCCTGGCTAACGAACCGCGGGCCGGGAGCACGCATGCACGCGGGAGCATGTGGGAGTGCGCATGGTTCCTGGACGTAGTTTCTACGTCCAGGAACCAAAATAGGTTAACATTGCTCTACACCCTCCCATGCCCCACTTTCTTTCAACACACACCCACATCAATTGATGCCTTCTATAAGGGCCGGAGACCACTAACGCAGTTGTGCGCAGTTGTATGCAGTTGTGTCCACTTTTAAGTATCTGTAACATTGATGTGTTGCTGAAAAGCGGACACAACTGCGCACAACTGCGTTAGTGGGCTCAGGCCCTAATTCGAATAAAAATGTTATCAAAATACAAATTCCATGTAGATAACACACACATACCACTCCTGTATGGAAAATATACAATATACACAATAAATGATAATCACATACAAATGACAATATAAACTGAAATTCTGACATAAACATTCCAAAGAAAATACATACTGGGCCCAATCCAATTGGTGTGAATGCGGTGGCAGCCCCAGGACTGCTCAACACCAATTGGCGTGAAGTCCTGGGGTTAGATGGCGAAACCGCTGTCTATTTACATTGTACAGCACTGCGATCTACAGCAGCGCTGTACTGGGGACAGCCGTGTCACTCAGTTGTCCCCTCTGGAGGCAAAAGAGTGATCGGCTGTCAAAGGCTGATGCCTAGGACAGCCGAATGCCGTCATTAATTGGTGGGGGGAGGGTGGGAAAATAATAATAATTAAAAAAAATGATATTTATTTAAAAAAAAGACAAATAAATAAAAAATAAGCAAAGCCCTGCAGCAGCGATCAAAAGGGGAGGGGGGAGCAGGGGGGGAATGGCTTGTATGCTGAATTGTACGGCCCTGCAGCGAGCCCTTAAAGCTGCAGTGGCCTAATTTGTAAAAATAGCCTGGCACCTAGGGGGGTAAAGCCTGTGGTCCTTAACAGGTTAAATAACTTTTTAGCACTCTGCATTTGAAGAAGTACCAAAAAAATAGGTGAAAAAGTACAGTCAACATTGCCTTGATTGCTAGTGGCTTAAGAAGCATTTTATTTATAGGATGCGAAGATGTCACCCAGGAGAAATTGTAGCAGAAAAAGTGAATTGGATTGGGCCCATTGTGTAGATATATTATGGACTTAATATAGACAGATACTCGTTCAGGTGAAAAAAAAAGAATTGATAAAATGGATTAAACATAATTGGTTATTTCAATTTAAAACCAAGAGAAAACTTCTGTCTAACATGACCCAGCTTTGCTGAGTAAGTTCCATGAGCCAGTTCCTCTACAATCATACAGTTCAAAAATGTGCATCTAATGTTCTGTTACTTATGCATTGCTGCACATCAGGGGCTTCTTAATGAATGGATGCATTCCTAAACCATAACTATAGTACATGCACAGCAATAGGGCAGGTCCCAAGTGGTCAATGGGCTTATGCATGGGCACGTTACTGTGCAAACAGTATGTTAAATACTGAATAAGATCATGTTTTAGTTTCCTTAACAACCTTTTAACCACTTATTGAATTAGGTACAGTATATCTACGCCCTTGCAAACGTCATCTTTGGTCTAGGGGCGTAGATATACACAACTCCGCCGCCACCGCCACTGTGCGTGCTCCCGCCTGGTCATGCGCACGTTCCCACATGCGTGCTTGCCACCTGTTAGCCCAGAGATCAATGAATGGGAAGGCATTTATCTAAGTCCCCGTTGCAATGATCGGCGGCTTCTATTAGAAGTTCCCATCCACTATTCACTTCCTGGAAGCGTAATGGTATGCTTACAGGATGCATAAATAAAAAATGACTGAAAAATTACACCTACATATATTTTGTTAATAAAAAAGACCTTCACTCAATTTTAAATTAGCTACTTAATTCCCACACTCTCTCATATTTACCCAATAAAAATACTTGCATGAAAAAAAAATTTGAATTGAAAAAAAATAAATAAATAGTTACCTTAGGGACTGAACTTTTGTAATATGTATGTCAAGATGGTATATTTCTGTTATTTTTTAAATTATTGGCTTGTAAATAGTGATGGACACAAAACTGAAAAAATGCACCTTCATTTCCAAATAAAATATTGGCATCATACATTGCGATAGGGACATAATATAAACATTGTAATAACCGTACAAATGGGCAAATAATGTATGTGGGTTTTAATTATGGTAGCATCTATTATTTAACCACTTGCCGACCGCACGCTTATACCGTGCGTCGGCAAAGTGGCAGCTGCAGGACCAGCGACGCAGTATTGCGTCGCCAGCTGCAGGCTGATTAATCAGGAAGCAGTTGCTCGTGCGAGCGGCTGCTTCCTGTCAATTCACGGCGGGGGGCTCCGTGAATAGCCTGCGGGCCGCCGATGGCGGCTCGCAGGCTAAATGTAAACACAAGCGGAAATAATCTGCTTTGTTTACATTGTACGGCGCTGCTGCGCAGCAGCGCCGTAAGGCAGATCGGCGATCCCCGGCCAATCAGTGGCCGGGGATCGCCGCCATGTGACAGGAGACAGCCTGTCACTGGCTGCACAGGACGGATAGCGTCCTGTGCAGCCCGGATCTCCAGGGGGGGCCAGGTAGGAGAGGGAGGGGGAGGATTTCGCCGCGGAGGGGGGCTTTGAGGTGCCCCCCCCCGCAACACCCGGCAGGCAGGAGCGATCAGACCCCCCCAGCACATCATCCCCCTAGTGGGGAAAAAAGGGGGGCGATCTGGTCGCTCTGCCTGCACGCTGATCTGTGCTGGGGGCTGCAGAGCCCACCCAGCACAGATCAGCTAAAACAGCGCTGGTCCTTAAGGGGGGGTAAAGGGTGGGTCCTCAAGTGGTTAAAAACTGTAATTGTCGAAAACTAAGAAATATTGATTTTTTTCAATTTTTTCCCTATTATTCCCATTAAAATGCATTTAGAATAAAATAATTCTCAGCATAATGTACCACCCAAAGAAAGCTAGATATAGATCATTTTGTTGTGATTAGTAGTGTTAATGTTATTGGCGAATGAATGGAAGGAGCGCTGAAAGGTGAAAATCGCTCTGGTCCATAAGGGGTAAAACCCCTCAGTGGTGAAGTGGTTAACATTATTTACTGTTATCTGTAAAGTATCTCCCTACCATACAAAGGTTTTCCAATGAGACATGAAAATGCTTGTGTTCAGATCTTACAACAAGGACCTTTAACTTAAAAGCAGCACACACCTAGAGATACCTGGCATATCTCCATCCAAATCCTCAATTTATTAATTGCATACGCATTAAAAGGACTCTGCTATACAGAGGAAAAGGTGTGCAAATAAAGATGTGAAGAAGACTAGAACACTGGAATTCCAGCAGAAAGCACAAATCACTAAGCCAGAGTATGAGGGGATCAAAATTAATTACAATGACCTCTGTAATAAATCAAAGCTCAACCTTTCATCTTCCATTTTGCCACAAAGCAGTATCATTGTTTAGGCAGGGCACAGTATTTCAGGGGCACTGAATGTCAAACTATTATGCTCCAAATGTTCTGTAATACTGCTAATGTAGTAACAAAATTGATTTCCTGGATTGTTTTAGTCTTGATTTATCGCATCATGTATACCTTAAATAGATATGATGTTGGTGGTTCTCCCCTTTTAGGACCAAAGGCTCCCAGATTATTATTATTATTTTCAGACCATAGTCTGCAGATGCTAATTATTATTTTTATGATCACTGTGACCTCTGCCCAGAGGTTGGTGTCTTCAAACATAAAAACCCCATAGATATTCTTAGGGCCCATAACTAATACTGGGCCTCATATTGATATTTGATGTTTAAACATCACATAACCTTTAATACATCAGCCTAATTCTTGGTCAGTATTATCAGAACTATAAATAGAACTATAAATAAGCCAGCACCAATCAGGGGGGAAAGCAGTCACTTTTTTTTTTTTTTTTTTTTTTTTAGCAAAGCTCATTTTTGAATGACTCTTAAAGTTAGTAACAGCACATTGCAATATTAACAACAAAAGCAGTTATATATAATTTCGATAAGTTTATTTTGTAGAGGGAGTATTTAGTCATTTAATCATTAATCTTCATGGTGAAGAGGAATTGAAGTGCTAGAACTGTTTGTACCTAGCACTGCACTTTGCTAATGAAAGGTCGTTTTGTAATAGAACATCTAATTTGTTCCAATGAACTTGCTTTCTAGTTGACGGTTATCACTTTTAGCATGCACAAAGAGCCATTATGGCTGTGTGTTTAGCCAAAATGCCACCTCAAATATTGGCTTGCACCCTCACAGCTTGCTGTGAAATTCTGTGCACTTGCTTGAAAAGAGAAACCATTCTGTGAATGTCTGTGATGAATAGAGTTCATGCAATGCAGACATTGTTAGCTAATCACTTTCTACTACAGAAGAGATTGACATTCAGACATGTATCCACTTCCTCTCTATGTGTTTTTTAATAATGTAATATATTTTTTTATACAAAGGAATAATATTTTATGTGCTAGTTTTTTGTTGTTGTTTTTTTTTACAAAATAAGAACATGATTTGAGTTTTAATACTATACCTGACTGTACTCATTCAAAAACATTTAGGGCTAGTTCTCAGTGGTCTGTGGTATTGCGAAATATTTCTGCATGACAACTGACTGACCATACAGTTCTATGGGCCTGTTCACAGTGTTGTAATGCATCACGTTATTCTAACTCGCTGCATTCAGGCTTTGTATTACCATCTATGCCCAGTCTCCATTGCAGCTCACACTCATTATAATGTGTGCATTATGCAACTGATTACTGTGAATCCAGCCTTATAATAATATGAATTTACTAAATACTTTTTCAAAAACCTTTATAACAATATAGTTTACTAACTATTTTTTTTCAGCTAATTTTGTTTTTTTTTTTCCCTTAAGGATGAATGAAACCATTATGTGCTTTCCATATTTTACAAAAACAAAGAAATAGTAAATAAAGGATAAAGGTATAATACATAAGGAAATGGTACAGCAGATACATTATAAGCAGTGTTGCCAATAGCTGAAGTAGCCAAGCTTTAATTGGTCTGAGTAATAAAGTTAATTATACATGTAGAGCATAGGCCAACATAATGCCATTTTAGGTACTGCCATTGAACTTTGTCTTGTTATAGAGTATACAATACTGAAACAATAGATTCAAAAGCAAAAATGATATCACTAACATTTGAAATCTATTATCCAGGAATCACCATTTCAAAGCAGAATTGAAAAAAAATAAAAGGCTTGTTGCACTTACTTTTCATACTTTGTAGGTTAACATTCGCACCATGTAGCTCACAAGACTCCCTTCTGACACCTTAAGAAGAAGAAAGAAAGAGGGAGAGACTGGTCAGGGTGGAAAGTGAAATATCCTGACTCCCTCGCTCTCGTTCAGACTTCAAAAGTCACACTTGTGCTTCACCTCTTGTGCCTAGGGATTCTGCTCTGAAATAGTGCACTTTCTACATTCATTGGTGGAACAGTCTCTGTGCTCATTGGTTAATCTTCAAGATGTCTTATGAACATCCATGCTTCAGAGACTTCAGTAGCTGACTCTGTATCTAGAACTATGTAATGAGTTATTGATAATCATAATATAGGGGGTGATGTACTCAACCACTGTAATATTGCCATGTGTGCTGTGTACATAAAGCGAGTGTGTAATACATTTTGTTGCTTGCATAGACAACATTAAAATTGTTGCATATTATCTGCATATGGCAAATTTAACTCAAATTTAGCAAAATTTAGTGAAATAACCCCATAGTCACAACAGGATAGTTTCCTCTTACAATGCTGTTACAATGGCCCCTAATTCACTAAACTGTAGTAAGATTGCCATGCGCAGGTAGCACACAGCAACAACTTCACTGCTATACCATATACTAGCTATGTGCTCCTGTATACTTGTACCAGGAATTACTACAATACCCAACATTTGCTCCCCATAGCCTGCATTGAACCTCAATTTCTCTATACTCACAATTTACATTTAAACTGCTCTCACAACTATATAAAATATATGATTATATATATATATATATATATATATATATATATATATAAAACGATACATATAAAAACATACAGAAATACGATATACCTAAAAAGTGTCTGCTGCAATCTAATGGAAAGGCCACATAGCACAGAGATGTTGCATGCTACACCTTGTTTCATTATTTTACTAATTGGTATGCTTGTTTTAGAGACTTAGGCAGCACCGTTTCTAGGGAGGGGAGGGTGAGGTGGTTGTCTGCCTGGGGTGCAGTGAGGGGGGAAGCAGCAGGCACACAGGCCCCCCCCCCCCCTACAAGGAGGGAGCCCAACTCCTCCCTCCTTCTCCTTGGGACCCCATCCATGCTTCCCCTCCTTTGCAGGGTTTTATGGGCAGCAGTAGCAGTCTTTTACTCACCTTCTGTCTGAGCGCCATGCAAAGATCATGTGTCGCTTGGCTGCTCTGTCTCCGGCGCCACACTACTTCCTGGTTAGCGGAAATAGTGAGCGGCACTGAAATCAGACAAGCCCGGCAGCACGTGAGCCTGAAAGGTTTATTAAAAGACAGCTAGTGTTGCCCATAAATTTCTGCAATGGAGGGGGAGCATGAAGGGGGCCCCAAGGAGAAGGAGAGAGGAATCAGGCCTCCCTCCCCGCAGCCTGACTACTTACTGTGTACTGTGGCTTCTCCCCCCACACCTATACCTGGCTAAATTATACTGGGGGAAACTATAACTGGCTACCTATACTTGGAAACCTATACCTGACTAACCTATACTGGGGGCACCTATGCATGGCTAACCTATACTGGGGCACCTATGCCTGGCTCCCTTTACTAAGGGTACCTACACCAGGCTACCTATGCTGGGGGCACCTACACCTGGCTAAACTATACTGGGAGCAATTTAGCCTGGGCATAAGAGACTTATTCATCATACTATATTAATTATGGACAGTATAAAAAAAGGTTGAATAAAGAAAGAGAAGATAATACCAAGGATAGGCAGAAGTCGAGGACAAAAAATTAGACACATGCCATAGAGATCAAAAGAAAAGAAGCGGTAAGTGCGGCAAAATGTGGGCATGATCGCAACAGATTGTGAATAGGGTGAAAATAAGGGGCAGTATGTACAAGTATGCAGGCGGCTCAGCAAGTGTGTGGCTTGAAAACAGTGGGTCCTTAGTTAGGCCATGCTGAAAAAAAAAAAAGTCCTAACATGACTATGTAGAGCCGTATTAACAAAAGTTGCTGTGCACAGAAATGCTGACAAGGTAGCATGCATTGTGCAATTAGTTTGATCCATGTTACATAGGTAATGTGAGCATTGCTAGGGTAACGTGCATTACATCACTAAGGCCCCTTTCCCTACTGCCTGTGGAGCACTTCCCATTAACCTGTTTGCACCCTGGAGGCTACCCCGGTAATATGCCCTTTGCTATGGTAATGCGCATTACACTATAGAAATGCGCATATTACCATGGTAACGCCCACGGTGCTAACAGGTTGATGGGCAGTGGTCCACAGGCGCTAGTAACGGTAAAATTGTAGTGCACCCCCTGCTCACCGCTCAAACCACTGGAGCCAAAAGTGAGCACATCCCTAAGTAAAGAATGTCCAAATTGTGCCAGAAGAGGCAATATTTTGTGTGCCCGCCATGATTTTGTAGCACTGCCTTAACTCTTGTGGAGTTTACTGGAGTTTTACAGGTTGCCACCTCTTCCACTCCTCAATGATGACAACGCAAAGCTGGTGGATGTTAGAGACCCTGTGCTCCTCCACCTTCCTTTTGAGGATGCCCCACAGATGCTCAATAGGATTTAGGTCTGGAGACATGCCTGGTCAGTCAAGCATTGTTACCCTTAGTTTCTTAAGCAAGGCAGTGGTCTCTTGGAGGTGTGTTTTAGGTATTTTTGTTGGAATACTCCAATTACTCCATGTAAGTAAAAATCAGCAGTTTTGAGTATGGTTCAGGTGTGCTGTAAGGGCTCTCTCAGACGAATGGCTAAATGCACCATTTAGCCACTAAGTTGCTGGGGTTAGGCACCTTGTAGTTGCAAAATAATGCAAACAAATGGGAGCGTTAGTAACCACAAGCTTGACAGAGTTTGATGCATGCAGTTACTGCCCAGTAAAAAAAAGAGTGAAGCCCATTGATTAACATAGATACTCAGGTTTTCTATGCAGAAAATGCACAGAAAACTGTGACCCTTGCCTGAGTGTCCTGCTATCAGCTGTTTTTCTGAAAGAGCTCAAAATACTATGTATTATGCAAGGTTACGCTGTATTAAGGCACGCTTAAAGTGAGAGCGATATGAAGGATGCCATTAGTGCCTGAATCACACACCTGAAACAAGAATGCCCCCATGCATGGTTATGGACATATTTTTGGACCATAAACCTCAAACACAGGGGCAAAAAGTCAGTGCATCTAATGATCCAAATGGGTGCTGAGCACAGCCACCGCACCTCAAGTCCTCTGCCTCCACCCAGGCACTCCATCCTGTCTTGTTTCCCTTCCAGGTTACTGATGCCCTCTCACAATGTGACCCGGGCCCCTGCGCACCACAAGGTATGCATGATATAGGAGCCTGTGTGCAACAAGGACATGCATGATGGTGGGGTCAGTAAGGGTTAGTGTAGCTGCAGGGATTAGTGTAGATAGTGGGGGCAGCATGTTATTATAGATGGTGGGGACAGCAGGGGTTAGTGTAGCTGGATGTGATCAGTGTGGCTTAGTGTAGCTGGGCAGTGTAACTTAGATTAAAGGATACCACAACTGACATGTGGCATAATGAGATAGACATGGGTATGTACAGTGCCTAGCACACAAATAACTATGCTGTGTTCCTTTTTTCCTTTCTCTGCCTGAAAGAGGTAAATATCAGGTATGTAAGTGGCTGACTCAGTCCTGACTCAGACAGGAAGTGACTACAGTGTGACCCTCACTGATAAGAATTTCCCCCTTTTTTATCTCTTTCTTGCTCTCAGAAGCCATTTTCTTCTAGGAAAGTGTTTTATAGTTGGAATTTCTTATCAGTGAAGGTCACACTGTAGTCACTTCCTGTCTGAGTCAGGACTGAGTCAGCCACTTACATACCTTATATTTACCTCTTTCAGGCAGAGAAAGAAAAAAAGAAACACAGCATAGTTATTTGTGTGCTAGGCACTGTACATACCCATGTCTATCTCATTATGCCACATGTCAGTTGTGGTATCCTTTAAAGGAAACCTAAACCGAACTGTGTCCCCAAAATAATCACAATACCTTTATTGTATCAGTTAATTATGCACTTACTTTATTGTTTGATCTTTTATTTTTTGTCCCGTCCTTGCTTTTTCCCTCTTTGGTCCCCCTCCGCATATTTCATCAACTGGCCAGTCAATGAGTCAGTCTTGGACTTTCGACAAGACCTTTCTGGGTCTATGCGCCGATGTGTGTCTTTTTTTTTCAAAATGCAGACGCGCGGCTGCTTCTCCTGCGCGCACATCACCTCTCATGTCACGTGCGCGCGTGCTCACTGCGTCCAGCATTCATGGCTGAGTAAATAAAGCCGCCCCCCTGTCAATTGTGATCATGCGCA
Source organism: Hyperolius riggenbachi (assembly GCF_040937935.1). Classification (NCBI taxonomy): domain Eukaryota; kingdom Metazoa; phylum Chordata; class Amphibia; order Anura; family Hyperoliidae; genus Hyperolius; species Hyperolius riggenbachi. The sequence goes on from NC_090649.1 coordinate 226,457,414, forward strand.
TCCTGTGTAGAAGGGTAGGACGGATGTGCGCGTTACTACAAGACGCTCGTGCACTTCAAACAAAAGGGACTTCCCGCACTGTCAGGAGATGAAATGAAATGAGTGGCTGCAGCGCCATGTTAGGAAAAATCACCATCGGCCATACAGAATAAAGAAAGGCTGAGGAGAGGAGAAACATAGAAAAACAAAAAGGTAATTTCTTCTATAACATTTAAATGGTTTAGGTTTCCTTTATGGAAGCTGGGGGGGGGGGGGGGGGAGGGGGGAGGATAATCTCCACAAGACACTCCTGCACCATGGACGCACCAGGTTTAGTATATTTTTTCCCCCTGGTTATTTCCCTATAATGTTAGGTCTTATGAGCCGGTGTGTCCTATGGTCCAAACAATATGGTACTTTCTAGATGCCCCTCGTATAGCATGTACATCTGTCCAGGGCTGTGGAGTCGGTGCAAAAATCAACTCCTCATGCTTTTGATCTTCGAAAGAAAAGAGAAATGTTCTGGCTACAAACATTAAAAACCTTGTATTCAGAAAGGTTATATAGAGTTTTAGAAAAAGTCTATGGAAAACAAAAGTTTGCTTTCTTAAAACAGTATTTGCGATAATTCAGGTTGGAGTGAGCTCTGATTTGTCTCCCAGTGCATCACTGCTGAAATGTGCAAATTATCCATTGTTGTCCCTGGAAGCTAGCCACCAGAGGTGTATCTAGAGGGGTGTAGGCATGGCTCGTGCCATGGGCGCCAAGCACCATGTGTGCCACTGCCATGCCTGCCCCTGTGCTGCGCCCCCATCCCTGCCCATGTGCTGCGCCCCATGCCTTCTCATCACTCAGACCTCCAATCAATTTTGTTATCTGGGGAACATGGTTACTCCATTTATGTATGACGTGCAAACTTGGCTTAGTGTTAGAAAAGAGGAAAGAGAGGACATAAAAGATATTTCTAAAAAAGTAACTCCAGTAATATCCCGAGCCAAAAAACACAGGTACCCATAACACATATACAAGAGAAAGGATGCAGTTTTTAGAGGGGAAAGGGGCTTTAACCGAGGTGGGGAGGGCACAATTTCAGTGTTTGCCATAGGCTCTATATAACCCAAGTACGCCCCTGCTAGCCACACCTCCAGATCCGCTATAATGCAATGATGTGTCAGCTTGTTAATATTACAGAGCCACAATAATCCAACATGCATACTATGTACCTCTGGGTGTTTCAAGTCCTACCCCATAGAGCCACATTAATCCATGCCATGCACTGATGAGGATCAATCAATCCGAAACAGTCTGTATGCATGTTGGATTATTGTGGCTCTGTAATATTAGTAAGCTGACACATCATTAAATTCCAGTGGATCTGGAGGTGTGGCTAGCTTCCAGGGACAACAATGGATAATTTGCATATTTCAGCAGTGATGCACTGGGAGACATCTCGGAGCTCACTCCAACCTGAATTATTGCAAATACTTTGTTTTAACAAAGCAAACTTTTGTTTTCCATGCATTTTAGTAAGAGGGTTTTGAGGACCATTGTAGCCTCTTACACACTCCAATGAGTTCTGGTTCACCATGAGCTTGCTGAGTACTCTGTAACTCCTGTAGGCCGGAGCTCTATGGGCCACTGGCCCCTCCGCGTTCTGAATTGTATATTTCAGCTTTGCCCTACAATTTACTATTATTATTGGTCACCTCTGTTTAATTTTTATTTTCTCTCTCATGCCATAAGTATCATTTTTTATATGATATTTTAGTATTTTTGTTGTTTTGATATTATCTTTTATCACTGATTGGTATAGAGTTTGTGCAGATATTAAGAACTTTTAACACAAAGGTATGCGATTGACCGTGTTTTATATTATTTATCAATCTTATGCATTTTTTACCCACTGTGTTCTATGTGAACCAAGTAGCGTACAATTCTGGCCACTAGATGGAGATATTTTACTATAAAATAAATATGATGGGCTTTTTTAAATACTTTTCCAGCTATTTCATAATAATGTATATATATATTTGTTTATCTGGTATTTTATTTTACTTTATTTCAAACTTATTTACAACTCTTAACTATTTAAAGTGACATACCCCATTTTCACCTGTATACTTAATTGTTGGATCTGTGATTGGCTTTTTTCTTTTGATACTGTGGATATTGGGGAACTTGTGTAATAATATGGATAACAGCAATACATATTTAGCTAATGAATGGATAGCCTTTTGTCTACCAGTTATGCAATTAAAGGATACCTGAAGTTACGAGTGACATGATGAGATAGACATGGGTATGTACAGTGCCAAGCACACTATTAACTATGCTGTGTTCCTTTTTTTCTTTCTCTGCCTGAAAGAGTTAAATATCAGGTATGTAAGTGGGTTACTCAGTCCTGACTCAGGCAGGAAGTGACTACATTGTGAACCTAACTGATAAGAAATTCCAACTAGAAAACTTTTTCCTAGCAGAAAATGGCTTCTGAGAGCAGGATAGAGATAAAAAGGGTTAATAGCTCATAGATTTTAGCTCTGGCATACTTCAATGAATGTGTCATTAAACAAAAACAATAAAACCGCTAAAACTTAAAAAAGTATATTTAAACAAAATAAAACTATGGTATATCTTAACCACTTGAGGACCCAGCCTTTACCCCCCCCCCCCCCCTTAAGGACCAGTGCTGATTTCGAATATCTGTGCTGGGTGTGCTCTACAGCCCCCAGCACAGATCAAACAACAGGCAGAGCGACCAGATCACCCCCTTTTTTCCCCACTAGGGGGATGATGTGCTGGGGGGGTCTGTTCGCTCCTGCATGCGTGTGGGTGGCGGGGAGGGGAACCTCAAAACCCTCTCTACCGCAGGATTCCCCCTCTCCCTCTTCTCCCTCCCTGCCCCGGAGATCGGAGGCTGCACAGGAACGGATCTGTCCTGTGCAGCCTCTAACAGGCTCCTGCCTGTCATGTGACAGCGATCCCCGGCCGCTGATTGGCCGGGGATCGCTGATCTAGTACAACGCTGCTACTGTTAGCAGCGTTGTAAAAATGTAAACAAAGTAGATTATTTCAGTTTGTGTTTACATTTAGCCTGTGAGCCGCGATCGGCGGCCTGCAGGCTATTCACGGAGCCCCCCGCCGTGAATTGACAGGAAGCAGCCACTCGCGCGAGCGGCTGTTACCTGATTAATTAGCCTGCAGCCGGCGATGCAGATGTGCGTCGCTAGTCCTGCAGCTACCACTTTGCTGACGCGCGTTATGAGTGCGCGATCGGCAAGTGGTTAAAAAGTCATTTTTAGGAGAAGGAGGATAGATACAGTTGTTTATTTCATTAGTTTATTTTCGCTTCGGGTGTCCTTTAAGTTGCAAACAATTTGTGATTTTCGACATTGGTTGTGTCCAGTGACAGATATTTATGAACAGCCATTGATACCCTGGTGTATTTTTAAGATTAATATGTATTTTCCATTGTTTGTATTTACAACATAAAATCTCCTGGGGAAAGAAAACAATGTTTGTGCTCATGCATTTTTATTATTATGATTTATTATACTTCTAAACAATATGTTTTGCAGGTAGCAGAACATTTTCTTAGCTTATTTATTTGATCCTCCTAGTTACTACTGTTTTATTGCCTGATGAAGCAGGTTGAATTCCAAGAAATGTGTAGCAAAATTTTGGAGTTTTATGATTAAAGAACTTTTACTGAATACAAACTATTTGGGTCTTTTTGGGGAGGGAAGTCCACCACTATCTCCCTTTTTAAACTGTTTTTAATCTATTTTATCCTGTTCAGGCGCCTCTGTTTATTATCATCACACAAGTAAATGGCCAACATGCAATTCACTTTATAGCCTGATTTTTTTCCTTGGTGATAAATTCACACCTTGTCATAAAATTCCTTTCAAGCCACCAGCCAAAGAAAATACGCAAAATAACTTTGATAGTACTTTTTCACCAAGTTTTCAATTGTAAAATGTCTAAATGTTATTTTAAAGTGGATCCGAGATGAACTTTTACTCATTGCATAATTGTGTTCCTTACATATAGTTTATAGGGCATTCCTCAAGCCAAATACTTGTTTTGTTTTGTTTTAATACCCTAATTTCCTATAAACTAAATAAGCCACACCCACAGCTTCTCCAGAGTGCCTTGGCGCTTGCAAGGGATTGTGGGATTTCAGTCTGGGCAGGTGAAAAAGGTGTTACTAGCTATAGATTTCAGAGGCAGAGTTTTCACAATCTGAGAGCTGCAGTGCAGATACAGATCAGTTGCCTGTGTAATGGAGGAGATAAGAGTGGAGTTTTCACAGAATATGCAGATTAGCATGCCTAGATACAGATAAGCTTGCCTGTGTGTGTGATTGTGTAATAGTGACAAGCAGAAAACATGTCTGCTCCCATTGTATCACAGGAAAAAATATGAATATACTGTTGAAGCTGTTTGAAGATAGATTTGCTGTGTAAACTATCTAAACTTTAGATAAGATATATAGACAAGTCACTTGTTATATTTAGTTTTTCATCTCGGATCCGCTTTAAGGAGAATATTAAAATTATCTCCAAGGAGATAACTCAGGAGAAAAAGTTAATTGCATATGGGCATTCTAACTTTTATATTTAACAACGTTTATTGAGGCACGTTCAGAGTTACTACATTATACATGCTTATCAATTTGCATTGCTTTTCAATTTGCATTAACATTATAACATTATGATATCAACACAGGATAAAAGACACGACTTACTGAAGAGACACTGGCCCATATGCAATTATGTTTTTCTCATGAGTTATCTCCTAGGAGAAAATTTTCATCTTCTCTTTATAATAACTTTTTAACATTTTACAATTGAAAAAGTACCCAAAAATTGTCGAAAAAGTACTATCAAAATTACTTTCAGTATTTTCTCGCTTGCTGGTGGCATTTTATCACTAGGACCCATATGCAATTAATGTTTTCTCCTGAGTTTTCTCCTAGGTGATATTTTTAAACTTGTCAATAAAATGCCCTTTAAGCCTCCAGAAAGAAAGAAAATACTCAAAATAATTTTGATATTACTTTTTCACCTACTTTTTAAATTGAAAAGTGCTGGAAAGTTATTTTAAATCAAAGATGAAAAATTATCTCCTAGGAGAAAACTCAGGTGAAAAAGTGAACTGCATATGGGCCACAGGGGTTGATTTACCAAACAGCGGTAATATTGCCGTGCACCCACAGCGCATGGCAATATAACCATTATTTAAGCGCATAAGTACCCTGAAATACGCTAGTAGTGTGACCTACGGTACTCCAGTATATATATATATATATATATATATATATATATATGTGTGTGTATTTATGTATGTATGTATGTATGTATGTATGTATGTATGTATGTATGTATATATATATATACACACACACATATATATACACATACACACACACATACAGTATATACATAACTATAGCCATCAGCTCTAGAAATCTTTATTTCTCTCTTTATAAGACATTTTATTATTTATCTATCTGCAAAATTAAATGGCATAACCATTTTATAAATAGAAAAAAATGGGTCTCCACCTGGATTTTAAGGCAGATTAGCCTGTTTATTGAGATACCACAGTGCAGAGCACAACGTTTCGACACAAAGGTCTTTTTCAAGTGGTTACTGTGAGGCATAGCGGAGACAACGCCGCCATGCGGGGCAGCATGGCGGCGGTCTCCGCTTCTCAGCCGGCGGACTCCGTCGTTCAGGAGGAGCGGCCGGCGCAGGCTGGCAGGGACACCGCCGCCGCGACTGGTGACACGGCAGCGGGTCTCACATGGTGGCAAGCGGACTTCAGTTCGCGGGCGGACGCGGACCCGGGGCCTAGCCTCTCCATTTCTCAGAGGCAGAGGGTCACACGCATGCGCAAGGAGGCAGGACTTTTACCTCCTACGTAGGAGGCTCAGCTGACTCTCCAGTCAGCTGAGCTCAGGAGGTATCCTGATTGGCTGGGGCTCTGGGGTGGTGCTGGGCAGCTCTCTGGCTACATATGGGGCTTGTGTGTCAGTAACAGGTTGTCTGCTGTCGTGAATACACTGTTGTGTTAGCGCTCAGACCTTAGCTCAGTGCCCTGGTGTTGATACTAAGGATTTCACACCTTAGTTAGGATTGTATTTTGATATTGTATCTGTGTTTTGACTTCGGCAATCCTTGACTACTCTCTCTCTCTACGCTTTTGTACCTTTGCCTATCTGATTCTTGTTGCTGACCTCTGTCTGATTACCGATTACTCTTCTGCCTTCCGTTCCTGTACCGCTACCGTCATCTCTGTTGCTGAACCCTTGCCCGTCTGACCTTTCTCCCTTCAGTGGAACGTCTCCCACTGGAGGGTTATCTCTGAGGCTTGCCTCTCCGAGACGCCTGCCCCAAGCAGACGATTACTGCTAGGGGTCGAGATTCCTCACTCTGCCTGGGTAGAGGATCTCACTCACAGGGTTCCCATTCAGAGGTAACCACATCTCTGAGGAATTGCCGTGAGGTGGATATTTCCACACTTCTGTGATATTACTGTCTTTATTGTGTTCTTTTGCTGGTGTCCAGAGGTTAGCAATATATCGGATTATCGGTGATACTGCAGATCATCAATAATCGGGTATATATCTGCATTCTTGGTGATACTGCAGATCGCCAATAATCAGATTCTCTCTGCGTGCTGACACCGATCGTTACACTTACAGAACAAAGTGCACAAAACCATTAAAAAGACATAAATTTACACAAATCACGCCCACACAGGGGCGGGCACAATGCTTAAGGAGACAGGCCAAAATCAGTGAGTATTAGCTCACAGGAAACAATTTAAGCTGAATGCTTCATTCATTCCATTAGGGGTCAATGTTCCCAGGTCACTAATCCATTTGCTTTCCCTGCGCAAAAGTAAGGTTTGTGGGTCATCACCTTCAATGTAGTGGACTTTCTCCATTACGCACCATCTTAAGTCTCTGTGAGGATCTGCGTGGCTGCCTGCGCAGGCAGGCAGCCTTTTGATCACTGTTCAGGTCTGCATTCTGCAGGTCTCTATACCATTTGACTCAGTTGTCTGCCTACACTAATTATTTATGGGACAGCTGCTACACACTCTGCTAGGGAGATTTTAATTAGCCTCTTGTGGGCTCCCTCCTCCCACCTACCTATCCCCTCCTCCCTCCTACCGGAGGGTCTCTTCTGCCAGGGAATTATACTATTTTAAAAACCAGTATACATCATACCATGGCTGGGAATCGAACCCAGCTCTCACTGTGTGGTGGCCAAGCCACCCTAACCACTGTACCACTACAGTAGTAAGTGAAGCTGGCCTAAAATTTACCATTTATGCTCAATGCAATAGAAACATGTTGCTTACAGGGAACCTTAACTGAGAGTGATATGGATGTTTCCTGTAAACAATACCAGTTGCCTGGCAGTCCAGCTGATCTTTGTGACTGCAATAGTGGCTGAATCACACTCTGAAACAAGCATGCAGCTAATCCAGTCTGACTTCAGTCAGAGCACCTGATCTGCATGCTTGTTCAGGGGCTGTGGCTAAAAGTATTAGAGACACAGGATCAGCAGGCGATTCAGGCAACTGGTATTATTTAAAAAGGAAAAATCCATATCCTTCTCCGTTTAGGCTCCCTTTAAGGATTTGTAGCATAAAAGCCAACTCACATTGGCTGGGATTTGAACCTGGGTCTCACTGTGTGGTGGGCATGCACCCTAACCACTGTACCAACTGAAGCTGGCCTAAAAATTACCATTTATGCTCAATGCAATAGAAACATGTTGCTTACAGGGAACCTTAACTGAGAGTGATGTGGATGTTTCCTTTTAAACAATACCAGTTGCATGGCAATCCTGCTGATCTCTTTGCTGCAGTAGTGACTGAATCACACACCTCAAACAAGCTTGCTGCTAATTCAGTCTGACTTCAGTCAGAGCACCTGATCTGCATGCTTGTTCAGGGGCTGTGGCTAAAAGTATTAGAGACACAGGATCAGCAGGCGATTCAGGCAACTGGTATTATTTTAAAAGGAAAAATCCATATCCTTCTCGTTTAGGTTCCCTTTAAGGATTTGTAGCATAAAAGCCAACTCACATTGGCTGGGATTTGAACCTGGGTCTCACTGTGTGGTGGGCATGCACCCTAACCACTGTACCAACTGAAGCTGGCCTAAAAATTACCATTTATGCTCAATACAAGAGAAAAAGTAGACAAGACAAATAACATGTATATCACACTTTTCTCCTGGCGGACTCAAAGCACCAGAGCTGCAGCCACTAGGGCATGCTCTTTAGGCAGTAGCAGTGTTAGGAAGAGAGAGAGATATGAATCTACCTGGCTATCTGGGGTTCTCTTTGGACAACTGTTGAACACAAAAGAGAAGGCCATGTCTGGCTACATATCTGTAAGCAGTGGCTGCATGGTGTAATGGTTAAGGGCGCTGCTTCTGACACAGGAGACCAGAGTTCAAATCTCAGCTCTGTCTGTTCAGTAAGCCAGCACCTATTCAGTAGGAGACCTTAGGCAAGTCTTCCTAACACTGCTATCTTGTCTAATTTTTCTCTTGACAACTGTTGAAGACAAGGCCATGTCTGGCTACATATCTGTAAGCAGTGGCTGCATGGTGTAATGGTTAAGCGCTCTGCCTCTGACACAGGAGACCAGAGTTCAAATCTCAGCTCTGTCTGTTCAGTAAGCCAGCACCTATTCAGTAGGAGACCTTAGGCAAGTCTTCCTAACACTGCTACTGCCTATAGAGAATGCCCTAGTGGCTGCAGCTCTGGTGCTTTGAGTCCGCCAGGAGAAAAGTGTGATATAAATGTTATTTGTCTTGTCTACTTTTTCTCTTGTATTGAGCATAAATGGTAATTTTTAGGCCAGCTTCAGTTGGTACAGTGGTTAGGGTGCATGCCCACCACACAGTGAGACCCAGGTTCAAATCCCAGCCATTGTGAGTTGGCTTTTATTCTACAAATCCTTAAAGGGAACCTAAACGGAGAAGGATATGGATTTTTCCTTTTAAAATAATACCAGTTGCCTGAATCGCCTGCTGATCCTGTGTCTCTAATACTTTTAGCCACAGCCCCTGAACAAGCATGCAGATCAGGTGCTCTGACTGAAGTCAGACTGGATTAGCTGCATGCTTGTTTCAGGGTGTTATTCAGCCACTATTGTAGTCACAAAGATCAGCTGGACTGCCAGGCAACTGGTATTGCTTACAGGAAACATCCATATCACTCTCAGTTAAGGTTCCCTTTAAAGGAGAACTGTAGTGAAAGGTATATGGAGGCTACCATATTGATTTCCTTTTAAGCAATACCAGTTACCTGGCTATCCCGCAGATCCTCTGCCTCCAATACTTTTAGCCCTAGACCCTGAACAAGCATGCAGCAGATCTGGTGTTTGACATTTTTGTAAGATCTGACAAGATTAGCTGCATGCTTGTTTCTGGTGTGATTCACACTACTGCAGCCAAATAGATCAGCAGGGCTGCCAGGCAACTGGTATAGCTTAAAAGGAAATCAATATGGCAGCCTCCATATACCTCTCACTACAGTTCTCCTTTAAGCAACCTAATGTTTCTATTGCATTGAGCATAAATGGTAAATTTTAGGCCAGCTTCACTTACTACTGTAGTGGTACAGTGGTTAGGGTGACTTGCCCACCACACAGTGAGATCTGTTATTGATTCCCAGCCATGGTATGATGTATACTGGTTTTTAAAATAGTATAATTCCCTGGCAGAAGAGACCCTCCGGTAGGAGGGAGCCCACAAGAGGCTAATTAAAATCTCCCTAGCAGAGTGTGTAGCAGCTGTCCCATAACTAATTAGTGTAGGCAGACAACTGAGTCAAATGGTATAAGGACCTTGCTTGGAGGAGGGCGGGTGGGCAGGTCCTCAAGCAGTGATGTGTATTTCACTCAATTAGGTGTGCCTCCAGGTATTAGAGCTCTTGAAATATGTTTTCTATTATTTTTCCAGCCGGTAGAATTTTTTAAAATTTTCAAAGTTCGCCTCCCCATTGAAGTCTATTGCGGTTCGCGAACTTTTTCGCGAACCGAACCTTTTGCGGAAGTTCGCGGACAGGGTTTGCGAACCGAAAATTGGAGGTTCGCGACATCTCTAATTAAGAGTTCTGACAGACATGTTCAAAAGGATTAACAAGGGACAGTATTGTCTTTTCAAAACCTCTGGTTGAAGATGATGCTGGGTCCACCTTGTAGAGCTGTATAAATAGGTTGGGTGATAACCAATTTGCTGCTCTGCGTATGAGTTCTGATGAGACATGATCATATGCTGCCCAAGAGGTGGATACTGCTCTGGTTGAGCGAACTGTCAATTCTGTTGGTGGGTCTTTGCCCTCAAGTTTGTATGCTGCTGTTATATCAGCGGCCACGTCCATTCATAAAACAGGAAACAGTTTAGTTAAATATAAAAAAAAGTGAACACTTCCTGTAAAACGGGACAGTGTTCACTAGCACCATCTTGTGGCCAAAAAGTAAAATTACACATACAGGCACATACATACATACACAATATTAATAAAATTAATAACTTACACTTCCAAAGCCCCCCACTAAAAAAGGCCCCCCAAAAAACACACTTTATCAGTTAAAAAAATACATAAATAGTTGCCTTAGGGACTCAGCTTTTTTAATCTATATTTTATGAGGGAAAATTACTTTTACTTTACTACATAGGGGCTTGTAATTATGGACTGGAAAAAAAAACAAAACAGAAAATAACACCTATATTTCCAAATAATTTATTGTCGCCATACATTGTGATAAGGACATAATTTAAACCGTTTAATAATTGGGACAACTGGGCAACTAAAATGTGACAGTTTTATCCACAGGATAACGTTTAATATTAAAACTATAATGGCCGAAATCTGAGAAATAATGATTTTTTTTTCTTTATTTTCTAATTTTTCCCATTAAAACGCATTTAGAATTAAAAAAAAAAACTTAGCAAAATGTACTACCCACAGAAAGCCTAATTGGTGCGAAAAAAACGAGGTATGGATCATTTTGTTGTGATAAGTAGTAATAAAGTTATTCGGGAATAAAAGGGAGGAGCACTGACAGGTGAAAATTGCTCTGGTCGTTAGGGTAAAAACCCTTAGGGGTGAAATTAATCAATGCTATTGTAGCGGTTAGAGTGCCAAGGACACGTTAGGCAAATCTATTAGCCAGCTGTGCTTTCTTCTGTATCTCGGACATTCAACTTGTATTATATCCTTACTTTCTTCCTTTAGGTGGAAGGTTCTACCTTCTCTGTTTAAATGCGGTTTTCTTGGTGAGTTCCGGAGGGTCCTCTCACTAAATGGCCTCTTTTACTGCCCCTACAAATGTATCCATCAAGACAAAATCAAGACCTATTTTAGTTTGCACATACATGCTTCCCGCGCAGCAGATCATCTCTACAGACCCATCTTTTAGTCTTATTAGTGGAGTCCTGTTCCCTCCTCTTGAGTCTATGTGAAGAAGATCTATCGCTAGATTGAGATGGGACCTGCATCTGCTGGACTTAACTTTAGATGTAGTACCTCTGCTATGTGTTGGGCTGTAGAAAAAAAACTGAGAAAACTTCTGCTTAGTAAAGTGATACACTCCTTTTATTTAAAATACATCTTCCCTTCCTGGCCCTGACCTATTCATATGGGGCTGGTCTTTTCCCTGGGCAGCAGACTCGATCTTCCTGCAGTAAAATAATTTCCTACCTGGGTATAGGACCACCACTTACCTGGAAGAAAACAGCTTGATGATACAAATGCAGCTTCAAAACTTTCCTCAAGGCACACCACAATCTCCCCAGTATATTTTCCAGTAGCGGCCAGTCGTGCATGCGTGACCTGTCCGCCAGCATGCCCCTGTGGTGCTCCCATGGCTGGGAGCATTCTGCGCCTGCTCAGTTTGTACTGTGCCGGTGCAGCACGACCCAGGCCACAGAAACACGACAGGGGTGCAGGCTGAACTGCGCATGCGCGGTAAAGCAGACTGGCCATGACTGGAAAATATACTGGGGAAATAGGGGAGGGGCCCGGGAGGACAGCAAGTAAGCCCATAGCCTGCATGGGGCTGGAGGAAGCCCCAGGTAAATATAAAAGCTGCTAGCATAAAAGTCTCCAGTTTCCTTTAAGCGTCACAGAAAGCTAAAAATTGCTTTGAAACTATGCAATGTTTAACTGAGTTCCTGGAATGCTTTATTGCAATAAATTCACCTTCCCTTATGAGTGAAGTACAGAATCCCTTCACTCTGTTCCATTTATTATCTCCCCCTACCTCAACAAGAGCCAGAACAGACATCTGCTTAGTAACTGTATCAGGGTGCATGAAATAAATTAATCAGATGTAGTTTCATTATCATTGCACCTCAATCTTCATTCTATTTTTTCCCCCAAATGTTAAGATGATCCTAAGATCAACACTACAAAACAGATAGAACTGGATTTAATTTGGGCAATTCCAGAATATCTTAGTTGCTTACAGAATGAGGTAAATACATTGGATTTAAGCTGTTAGCCAGTGCTTAATTTTTTTATGCATATTTTAAATGCTTTCATTTTGGCCTTGTCAGAGTAAAGGATGGATGTGCAGATTATGAGCTTATATGGCAAAGTTTAACCACTATGATACAATTACAGTGCTGTAAAACATTGGATCTAGGTAGCAGACTTTGCCAAGGCATGAATCAGATTCATAATAGACTCCAGTCTGCTTTGTTTTCCATTGCTTAATAGTTCGGTATGAGCAATTGCTCACAACAATTATACTGATTGGGATAGCAGACTCTGGCAGGGAAAACAGCTCTGGCAAGCATCTCCAGAGATTTTATTGACATTGTTCTAAATATGGAACAATTAAACTTCAACAGTTTCCTCTTTCAGAAAGAGAGCTTCGCTTCGTGAAATGACAATTCTATTAAATATACAGTAAGAAAAACACAGTAAACGTGTCTCCATAAATAGAAGGTATGTAAAGTTATCCTCCAACTCTTCAAATAAAATATGCACTACAGACACAAATGTTGCCTAAAAACTGAGCTATTTCATTTTACTCACAAATAAGCGTATTTGTGTGTGTGCGCGGGCGTGCGTGTGTGTATATCATTATTCTATGTTCCTTAAATTATTTATTTGAAAGAGAATGTTTTCCAAAACTTTTTAATGCTGGGTGCAGCTAGTGTTGGGCGAACAGTGTTCGCCACTGTTCGGGTTCTGCAAAACATCACCCTGTTCGGGTGATGTTCGAGTTCGGCCGAACACCTGACGGTGCTCGGCCAAACCGTTCGGCCGCATGGCCGAACTAAGAGCGCATGGCCGAACGTTCCCCGAACGTTCGGCTAGCGCTGTGATTGGCCGAACGGGTCACGTGGTTCGGGTAAATAAATACCCGAACCACGTCATATCTCCGCCATTTCTCTGTGGGTTTAGCTTTGGGTAGGCAGGCAGGGTAGTTCGCTCTCCAGCCACGCTAGCCAGGGTCCCCCCCAGTCATTGTGTGTCGCTGCTGGGAACAGTAGTACACCGCTCGCTCAGCCACACTATATATAGCATTGTTTACTGCCACTGTGTACCTCGCTCAGCCATGCTATATATAGCATTGTGTTTTCTGACACTCTGTGTACACGGCTTAGCCTGACTAATATAGCATTGTGTGTACTGCCACTGTGCACCTCGCTCAGCCACGCTATATATAGCATTGTGTTTTCTGACACTCTGTGTACACGGCTTAGCCTGACTAATATAGCATTGTGTGTACTGCCACTGTGCACCTCGCTCAGCCACGCTATATATAGCATTGTGTTTTCTGACACTCTGTGTACACGGCTTAGCCTGACTAATATAGCATTGTGTGTACTGCCACTGTGCACCTCGCTCAGCCACGCTATATATAGCATTGTGTTTACTGCCACTCTGTGTACACGGCTTAGCCTGACTAATATAGCATTGTGTGTACTGCCACTGTGCACCTCGCTCAGCCACGCTATATATAGCATTGTGTTTTCTGACACTCTGTGTACACGGCTTAGCCTGGCTATATAGCATTGTGTGTACTGCCACTGTGCACCTCGCTCAGCCACGCTATATATAGCATTGTGTTTACTGCCACTCTGTGTACACCGCTCAGCCAGACTATATACCGTTGTTTACTGACATTCTGTGTACACCGCTCAGCCAGACTATATACCATTGTTTACTGACACTCTGTGTACACCGCTCAGCCTGACTATATAGCATTGTGTGTACTGCCACTGTGCACCTCGCTCAGCCACGCTATATACAGCATTGTGTTTTCTGACACTCTGTGTACACGGCTTAGCCTGACTAGATAGCATTGTGTGTACTGCCACTGTGCACCTCGCTCAGCCACGCTTATATATAGCATTGTGTTTACTGCCACTCTGTGTACACGGCTTAGCCTGACTAATATAGCATTGTGTGTACTGCCACTGTGCACCTCGCTCAGCCACGCTATATATAGCATTGTGTTTTCTGACACTCTGTGTACACGGCTTAGCCTGGCTATATAGCATTGTGTGTACTGCCACTGTGCACCTCACTCAGCCACGCTATATATAGCATTGTGTTTACTGCCACTCTGTGTACACCGCTCAGCCAGACTATATACCGTTGTTTACTGACACTCTGTGTACACCGCTCAGCCAGACTATATACCATTGTTTACTGACACTCTGTGTACACCGCTCAGCCTGACTATATAGCATTGTGTGTACTGCCACTGTGCACCTCGCTCAGCCACGCTATATACAGCATTGTGTTTTCTGACACTCTGTGTACACGGCTTAGCCTGACTAGATAGCATTGTGTGTACTGCCACTGTGCACCTCACTCAGCCACGCTATATATAGCATTGTGTTTACTGCCACTCTGTGTACACCGCTCAGCCAGACTATATACCGTTGTTTACTGCCACTCTGTGTACACCGCTCAGCCAGACTATATACCATTGTTTACTGACACTCTGTGTACACCGCTCAGCCAGACTATATAGCAATGTGTGTACTGCCACTGTGTACCTTGCTCAGCCACGCTATATATAGCATTGTTTACTGACACTCTGTGTACACGGCTCAGCCAGACTATATAGCATTGTGTGTACTTCCACTCTGTGTACACCGCTCAGCCAGACTATATAGCATTGTGTGTACTGCCACTCTGTGTACACCGCTCAGCCAGACTATATAGCATTGTGTTTTCTGACACTCTGTGTACACGGCTTAGCCTGGCTATATAGCATTGTGTGTACTGCCACTGTGCACCTCGCTCAGCCACGCTATATATAGCATTGTGTTTACTGCCACTCTGTGTACACCGCTCAGCCAGACTATATACCGTTGTTTACTGACACTCTGTGTACACCGCTCAGCCAGACTATATACCATTGTTTACTGACACTCTGTGTACACCGCTCAGCCTGACTATAAAGCATTGTGTGTACTGCCACTGTGCACCTCGCTCAGCCACGCTATATACAGCATTGTGTTTTCTGACACTCTGTGTACACGGCTTAGCCTGACTAGATAGCATTGTGTGTACTGCCACTGTGCACCTCGCTCAGCCACGCTATATATAGCATTGTGTTTACTGCCACTCTGTGTACACGGCTTAGCCTGACTAATATAGCATTGTGTGTACTGCCACTGTGCACCTCGCTCAGCCACGCTATATATAGCATTGTGTTTTCTGACACTCTGTGTACACGGCTTAGCCTGGCTATATAGCATTGTGTGTACTGCCACTGTGCACCTCGCTCAGCCACGCTATATATAGCATTGTGTTTACTGCCACTCTGTGTACACCGCTCAGCCAGACTATATACCGTTGTTTACTGACACTCTGTGTACACCGCTCAGCCAGACTATATACCATTGTTTACTGACACTCTGTGTACACCGCTCAGCCTGACTATATAGCATTGTGTGTACTGCCACTGTGCACCTCGCTCAGCCACGCTATATACAGCATTGTGTTTTCTGACACTCTGTGTACACGGCTTAGCCTGACTAGATAGCATTGTGTGTACTGCCACTGTGCACCTCGCTCAGCCACGCTATATATAGCATTGTGTTTTCTGACACTCTGTGTACACGGCTTAGCCTGGCTATATAGCATTGTGTGTACTGCCACTGTGCACCTCGCTCAGCCACGCTATATATAGCATTGTGTTTACTGCCACTCTGTGTACACGGTTTAGCCTGACTAATATAGCATTGTGTGTACTGCCACTGTGCACCTCGCTCAGCCACGCTATATATAGCATTGTGTTTTCTGACACTCTGTGTACACGGCTTAGCCTGGCTATATAGCATTGTGTGTACTGCCACTGTGCACCTCGCTCAGCCACGCTATATATAGCATTGTGTTTACTGCCACTCTGTGTACACCGCTCAGCCAGGCTATATACCATTGTTTACTGACACTCTGTGTACACCGCTCAGCCAGACTATATAGCAATGTGTGTACTGCCACTGTGTACCTTGCTCAGCCACGCTATATATAGCATTGTTTACTGACACTCTGTGTACACGGCTCAGCCAGACTATATAGCATTGTGTGTACTTCCACTCTGTGTACACCGCTCAGCCAGACTATATAGCATTGTGTGTACTGCCACTCTGTGTACACCGCTCAGCCAGACTATATAGCATTGTGTGTACTGCCACTCTGTGTACACCACTCAGCCAGACTATATAGCATTGTGTGTACTGCCACTCTGTGTACACTGCTCAGCCAGACTATATAGCATTGTGTGTACTGCCACTCTGTGTACACGGCTCAGCCAGACTATATAGCATTGTGTTTACTTCCACTCTGTGTCTGCTGGGCCTGGGAACAGTAGTACACCGCTCACCCGCCACTGTATAGCATTGTGCTCTGTGTCGCTGCTGGGAATAGTGGTACACCGCTCACCCGCCACTGTATAGCATTGTGCTCTGTGTCGCTGCTGGGAATAGTGGTACTGTATAGCATTTCTGTACTGCCACTGTACTGCTGCCAGTCAGCGTGTACTGTAAGGATAAGTGAAATGAGGAAGAAATCCGGTGAAAGAGGAAGGGGCAAGGGAAGAGGTGTTTCCCCTGACGGTTCACGTACAGGCCACAGGGGAGCACCCAAGAAAACCCACTCAATACCGCCCATGTTGTCCAGGACAACAACCCTCACAAATCCAAAAGAACAGGACCAGATAATTACTTGGATGACCTCTCAAGCGTCCAGCAGTGGGTTAAGCAGCACCAGCACATCACGCACGAGGTCCGAGTCCTCAGCCAGTTACAAGGAGCCAGTGGGCACAAAGCTGACACAACCGGCAGCGACACCACGCACACAACTGCCAGATAACCAGTCCGATGAATTACCTCAGGACACAATGGGGTATTCGCAGGAGCTATTCCCAGCCCAACAAACTTCCACCTTTCAAAGGTCAATGGAGGAACAGCCAGAAATGTTGTGCCCGGATTCACAACCATTAACTGTGGGAAATGCACCGCGCACTGAAATACAAGGCGAGTCCGAGGAGGACTCGGAAACCCAAATCCCAGAGCAAGCTGGGCAGGAGGGGTTGCAATTGCAGGAGGTCGGCCGACAAGATCTGGAAGACGACGTTGGAGTGAGCTGCGCAGAGGTTGTTCTGGGGAGCTCTACTCCACGGCGGCGGCCCCCCACAATGACATATGACGAGTTTGAGGAGATGGAAGAGGAGGGTATGGACAATGTGGACATAGACCCAGATTTTGTTTGTGACCGAGAACATCGCCGTCGTAGCAGCAGCACAGATGAGTCTGTTGAAGAACCCATTGCTGCACGAGTTCGCCTTGTGCCACAAGGTAGGCGGCGCGCAATTTCAGGCACCACAAGCGTGGAAGTTCAAGTGAGAGGCAAAAGAGGAGCAAACAGAAATCGCCAGCAAGGCAGGTGCTCCAAAGTCTGGGCTTTCTTTGAAGACTGCACTGAGGATGTTACCATGGCGATTTGCAAGGTGTGCAAGACCCGCCTGAGCAGGGGGAAAAGTATTAACAACCTCTCCACCACCAGCATGAGCCGCCACATGCTATCCAAACATCCCACTCTGTGGGCAAACTCGGCAGGACAGGGTACCAGCAACACTGCCTCCCTTGGGTTCACCAGACTCACCACCAGACCCGCCTCAGCAGCAGCAGTAGCCCAGCCATTGCGTGGTTCACAACATTCACAAACATCAGACGACGCTGACACTGTCACTTTCCGGAGTAGTGCTCTTGAGGTCTCCCAGTGTTCATCAAACACAACAACCAACAGCCCTTCCGTGTGCAGCGCTACGGTTCAGTTGTCTGTGTCGGAGATGTTTGAGCGCAAGAGGAAATTGCCAGCAAATGACCCCCGGGCCGTGGCAGTAACAGCCAGCATAGCCAAGCTTCTGGCCTGCGAAATGCTGCCATATCGAGTGGTGGAGACAAACAGCTTCAAGGGCATGATGTCAGTGGCCATCCCACGTTACGTGGTTCCCAGCCGCTACCACTTTGCGCGCTCTGCAGTGCCTGAGTTGCATGAGCACGTGGTCAGCAAAATAACCCGAAGCTTGAAGAATGCCGTTGCCTGCAAGGTTCACCTCACCACTGACACTTGGACGAGTGCGTTCGGACAGGGTCGATACATCTCCCTTACCGCGCACTGGGTGAACCTTGTGGAGCCTGGCAGCGATTCCTCACCTGCTACGGCGCGGGTGTTGCCCACGCCGCAAACAGCTGCACCGCCGTCCCTCCCACTGGATAACAACAGCAGCACCTACCTCTCTGACTCCTTCTCCTCCAACGCATCTCAAAGCTGTACCTCATCCAGAAACGCTAACCCAGCAGCAGTAGGATCGTGGAAGCAGTGCAGCACAGCTGTTGGCATGCGTCAGCAAGCGTTGCTGAAGCTGATCTGCCTTGGGGATAAGCAGCACACAGGGGAGGAAATTTGGAAGGGAATAAAGGAACAGACGGATTTGTGGCTGGCACCACTGGACTTGAAACCGGGCATGGTTGTGTGTGATAATGGGAGTAATCTCATTCGCGCTTTAAGGTTGGCTAAGCTGACACACATCCCTTGCCTAGCGCACGTGATGAACCTAGTAGTTCAGCGGTTCCTGAGGACATACCCAGGCGTGGCCGATCTTCTGTTGAAGGTGCGTCGAGTGGCCAAACATTGTAGAAATTCCAGTACTGCTTCGGGGGCACTCGCCAAGATGCAGGAGCGCTTCAATCTCCCCCACCATCGCTTGCTGTGTGATGTCCCTACGCGCTGGAATTCTACGCTGCACATGCTAGCACGCTTTTGTGAGCAGAAGAGTGCAGTGGTCCAGTACATGACGGCGCAGTACCGAGGCGCATCCGGACAGCTGCCAAGCTTCTGTGGATCCGATTGGGCCAACATGTTGGACCTGTGCCAAGTCCTCCAAAATTTTGAGCAATCCACGTTGCTTGTGAGCAGTTACAACTCTTCAGTCAGCATTACCATACCACTGCTGTGTTTACTGAAGAGGTCAATGTTGAAAATCAAGGAAACAGCTGTCATGATGCAACTGGGGGAATCTGAAGGAGAAAACGATCAGCGTGATGGTACCAACATCAGGCCATCCGCCTCAGGGAACGCTGGCCCCAGCAGCTATGACGAAGAAGAGGAGGAGGAACAGCTGGAGTTGGAGCAGGAATTTCATGCCACCACTGACGAGGGCCAGAGCGGTGCACGTTGGACTTCCACAATTCAGCGCGAATGGTCAGCAGAAGCAGACCAGGAGGAAGGTGACGACTATGATGCATCACAACAACTATCACAACGCTCACAAGAGGATGATGAGGATTCTGGTAGGACTCTTGCACACATGGCTCAATTCATGCTAGACTGCATTGAATCCGACCCACGCATTGTGCGCATTCTGGACAACACCAATTACTGGGTTTATACCCTCTGCTGGGATTTCTTGTGGACTATGGTGGTGTTTAGCCCCCATTTCAAGTTGTTCGTGAGAGTCGTGCCGAGGAACCGTACAGATGACACCCTAGAGACTTCGGTTCCCCAGATGAGGACAGGTGGGAGGGAGGGAGGGTTCCTCCTGAAGTCTACGACTAGTTCAACCGTCTTTGCTGCGTTGAGTACCAGGTTGTTGTCTCTGCACCAGTTGCAGATGCTCTCGACTTCACTGCGGTATTCCTGTTCCCCGTTGTTGCCAATTAGGCCGATGATAGTGGTGCCGTCCGCAAATTTGATGGCTTTCACAGAGTCGGCGGATGAGGTGCAATTGTTGGTATAGAGGGAGAACAGTAGTGGTGACAGAGCGCAGCCCTGTGGAGCCCCTGTATTGGTAGTTCTGACGTTGGAGTAGCAGTTGCCCAGCTTCACCTGTTGCGTTCTGTTTGACAGGAAGTGTTTGATCCATGCTCGTAGGGTGGGATCTACTCCGAGCTGTGTCAGATTTGTGAGCAGGATATCTGGGCAGATCGCGTTGAACGCTGAGCTAAAGTCCAGGAACCTAGCATAGGCGGCAGGGTTGTCTAGGTGCTCCGTGAGGTATGCAATGCTGGCATTGATGTCGTCCTCCGCGGATCTGTTTGCCCTATAAGCAAACTAGAGAGGGTCGAGGTGGGTGTCCGTGAACCTCTTTAGGTGGGCGAGAACCAGCCGCTCGAGGAGCTTCATGATGTTAGAGGTTAGGGCCACCGGTCGGAAGTTGTTGTGCTCAGCGCTGCCTGTTTTTTTGGGGACTGGTACAATTGTGGACCGCTTAAAGCAGGAGGGGACTGTGCCGTCCGAGAGTGACTGCTTGAATAAGGAGGAGAGCACAGGGGCTAGCTGATCGGCACAGGTTCTCAGGCAGATCGACGTCACTCCATCCGGGCCAGAGGACTTTCTGGGATTCAGCTTACGGAGGAGCCGGAGAACCTCAGTTTCATGGAAGGCGATGGGGGCCGAGGCGGCAGGTTCGCCTGAGGGGGGGGGGGGGGGGTCCTTTTAGCCATGGCTGTTTGGTCTGAGAGCTGGTTGGGATTGCGCTCGAACCTGCCATAGAACTCGTTGAGCTCCTCCGCCAGACGAAGGCTAGGGGTCGCAGACTGAGGGACGGGTTTGAAGTTCGTGGCCGCTCACAGGCCTTTCCATACCTCCCGTGTGTTGTTTGACTGAGGCAGAGCCCCAGCTTCTCGGATTAGGCCCTCTTTTCTAATTGCAGCTCTCTTTTCAGGGTGTACCTGGCCTCCCTGTACTCCTCAAATGAGCCAGACCTGTGCGCTTCATCCTTGCGTTTCTGGAGACGGCGGAGCTTGTCATTGAACCAAGGCTTGTTATTAGGGAAGACCCTGAAAGACTTGGATGGAATACACGTCTCCTCGCAGAAGCTAATGTAGGAGGTGACAGTATCAGCCCATTCATCAAGGGAGGGTCCCTAAAGGGTCGACCAGTCGGTGGTGTCAAAGCAAGCTTGGAGCTCCAGTTTAGCCTCGTCTGTCCATTTTTTGATGGTTTTGATGGTGGGCTTAGAGGTCTCCAGAAGCCTCTTGTAAGTGGGGATCAGATGTATTGTGTTATGGTTGGAGTTCCCAAGGGGGGCACCTTGGATGGCCTTGTAAGCGTTCTTGTGGTCCAGGGTGTTACAGTTTCTGGTAGGGCAGGTTATGTGCTGCTTGTAGCGGGGCATCTCATGTCGTAGGTTCTCCTTGTTAAAGTCGCCCAGGATGATGAACAGGGCCTCCGGGAGGGCAGTTTCCCACCTCGAGATACAGTCCCTGAGGGTTTGCAAGGCAGTCTTGGGGCATGCGTCGGGAGGGATGTAGACCCCCATGAGGACAAGGGAAGAGAACTCCCTGGGGGAGCATTGAGGCCTGCAGTTTATTACCAGAAGCTCGACATCAGGGGTGCAGGTTATGTTGAGAGTGGTGGTGTTGGTGCACCAGGAGGTGTTGATATAAAAGCAGATGCCTTCCCCTCTCAATTTCCCAGAGAGGGCTACGTCACGGTCTGCTTTGAGGAGGTTGTAGCCTGGTACATGAAGGGAGTTGTCGGGGGTGTTGTCGCTAAGCCAGGTCTCAGTGAAACAGAGAACCGGGGTGTTTTTGCTGATCTGTGGTTTGCTGCCGAGTAGGAGGAGCAGCTCGTCCAGTTTGTTGGGGAGTGAACAGACGTTTGCTAGTAGGATGGCAGGGACGGGAGAGCGTAGACCTTTCCTTTTGAGTCGGACTTGGGCCCCAGCCCTTCTTCCTCTATGACGGCGTTTGTTTGGAGCATGCTTCCCACAGAGCGGAGCCCCATGAAGGCTTGGGGGTGTACAGGGGTTCCCATATGAAGAGGGACTCTCTGGAAAGGGTGGCAATGTTATGTGGCTGTTCTGTACCCATGGTGCAAGTGTTCCAGTAGGAGGTGTTACGGGGTGCTGGTTCTCCCTCATGTGTGGCCGGATGTGTTTTCAGCGGGCAGACAGGCTGGGGACAGGACGGTGGATGGCCCGGACTGGTCGCGTGGAGCAAGACAGCGGGGCCTCGCCTCATCGAAAGACCGGTGGTGTTTGATGTCATGCTGCTACTGTGTACAAGTGTATCCGAACTGAGCATGGCCAGGTAAGGTCCGCACACGCCCATTAGAAAGAAACTGCATAAGTGCTTCCTCCCCCTGAGCATAAGCGAATCTTATTCGTGCATGCCCCGTGTGATTGCACTCATACACAATCCAGAGGCTTACCACTGCTGAGGTATTTTCTTCTGTTTTTACCCCCCCCCCCCCCCACACACACACACTTATCAAAGGCTTGTTTAAAAACACAACTGCATTTATGCACATGATTATAGAGAACAGTGGATGTTGCCAGATTTATTTTAAGCTATTTGTATACTTCACATTAATATAGTATTAGATTTCCATATACTGGTCCCATATAGATAAAACTCCAACCATCAATTAAAAGAGCACTGGTAAAAGAAACTCAGTTAAAATTACACACTATAAACATTGTATATTAGGAGGATTTTGTAAAAATGACTACTGAGGGAACAATGGTTATGATTTAATATATACAGTAAATGTTTAACTGAAAACATCTTAGCCACAATAAAAAAAAGCCCTAATGTCATCTGAGGTAACTAAACTATTATTATTCATCTTCATGGTCTCATATCATGGTCTCACATGACCTTTACGTATTCCTCAGGAGAAAACTTACAGATTTTATCAATTACATCAAGACTGAATTGTGTCATGAAGACCAATCATAACCACAGAATAATGAATCAAGACTCAAAAAACTGAATGTTGTTCTGAGAGAGCCAGTCTGATGGATAAAATGAAGATGACTAATGGAATGATAGTTGGATAGATATGCTGTAGTAACGTCACAGCCGGTTGGGTATTCATGCAATTATATTATCAGGAGTTAATATGACAGCAGTGCAAGTGATAAAGTAAAGAAGTCAAGAGATGCAGATTATGTTCACATCAAACACCAGAATGGGGAAAATGTCATTCCAGTGATTTGACCACTGCATGATTTTTGGTTTCACTTGTGTATTTATTTCACGCCGATTTTTTTTTGCCTAACAGCTCTAGATGGTGCGAAAAAATCTTCAGTGTGTGGAAGTTCTGTGGATGGAAATGCCTTGTAGTTGAGATAAATCAGAGAAGAATGGCCAAACCAGTTCAAGCTGATAGAGAGGCGATGGGAACAATAGAAATCTGATGAGCAGAAAAGTGTCTTAGAATGCACGGTACATCAAAAATGTATGTGGGAGGGCTCCAACAGCTGAAGACCAAATTGGGATCCAATTTTTTTCTCTAGTATAAAACTGAGGATGCAGTAGGCACAGGCTTATTAAAACTAGGCAGTTGATGACTTGGAGAATGTAGCCTTTGCCTGTTGAATATAGATTTTTACAAAGAGACACACAAGGTGGGGGTCAGAATCTGGAATCAAACACCATTAATCCGGCAGGCAGTGGTTTAACCACCTCCCAACCAGTTTTTTTCTCCCCTTTAAAACCAGTGCGATTTTTACATCACGCTCCTCCCATTCATTTGCCAATAACTTTATTGTTATTTTTCACATCAAAATTATCTATATATTGTTTAATTTGCAAAAGCATTTTAACCAGTTCCGGATCCTTGGTACATAAATATATGCCCCTGTGTACTTCACTTGCAGATCAGGGGCATATATATATATATATATATATACATACATACATATACACACTGTTTACTTACCGCCGTCAATCGCGATCCCCGTGCCATTTCCGTTCGCCTTTGTTGGATCCTTCTCACGTCCTTCCATGATTGGGGCATGAGAATCAGCTGTTCCCAACCCAGAGCGCCGTGCCTGTGATAAATGGGAACTTGCAGCAGTGAGACGTAGCTCTCATTCAATACCGAAAGCAAGCTGTTACACACACACACACACACACATACCTTAGGGCAGGGATCCCCAAACTTTTTCGGTTAAGGGCCGGGTCAACATACTTCAGACTGCTTGGGGGCCGGAACATACATAAAATGTTGAAAAACATTACATTGAATCTGGGTATTGATTCCCCCCAATTATGCAAAGAGGAGAACTCCCAGCAGCAGCCATTCAGTCATGCAGCCCCTGAAGAACGTCTTTGTGCACCAGAGAGTGAAGCATACCCAGGTGACAACCTGCAGTCCAGTTGGACAGCAGTGTCACCTGATGCAGAATTGGATTGGAAGGCAGCGAATGACTGCTCGCTGGCTTCTACAGTATGTGAATGGGTGGTGCCAGCACTGCTATTCTATATGCGGGCTGCCGACATGTAAAGGTGCAGTGGGCCACATCTATAAGTTATACATTTTGTGTTTGGGGGGCCAGTGAAAAAGCCTCAGCGGGCCGCATTAGGGTCTTTTTTTAATATGCATGTCATGAGGACCGAATGCAGCCCGCTGAGGCTTTTTCACTGGCCCACCAAACACAAAATGTATAACTTATAACTTGTATCTTTTGTAAATAAAGGCTTGTAATTATTTTTATGGTATAAAAAACACTAAACAGGAAAAAAAATACACCTTTATTTTCAAATAAAATATTATCGCCATACATTGTACTAGGAGCGTGATGTGAAAACTGCCCTGGAATTGAAGGGGAAAAAACTAGTGGTAGGGAAGTGGTTAAAGGAAATAATAAGAAAACAAATAAAAAAAAATATTATTTCTCAGTTTTCAGCCATTATAGTGTTAAAATAAAATGTGCTACAGTAGATAAAGCCCAGCCGTTTTATTTGCCCATTTGTCCTGATTATTTCAACATAAATTGTGTCCCTAGTACAATGTATGGCGATAATAATTCATTTGGAAATAAAGGTGTATTTTTTTGTGTTTAGTGGATTTTATACTATAAATATACTCAATAAATACAAGCCTTTATTTATAAAAACAAAACGGTAATATACTGTACTCTCATAACATACTGTACATATTAAAAATTCCCCACGGCAACTATTATGTCTTTTTTTTAAATGATGTAATTTATTTGTTTTAACAAGTGTTTTATTCTGGTAACTACAGTCAGGTCCATGAATATTGGAACATCGACACAATTCTAACATTTTTGACCCTATACACAACCACAATGGATTTAAAATGAAACAAACACAATGTGCTTTAACCACTTGCCGACCGCGTCACGCCGGTGATTTTGAAGCCAGTATATTTAATACACTGATACACAATAATCGGAACTCAATAACCCCATCTTAACATTATCTTGATGCTTAACCCCTTCCTGATACCAATCATCCCTCTTTCTGACACCTATCCCTAATCTCTTTGCCGTAACTAAAGCTAATTTCTCTCTACTCTATCCCCTAACCCTAAGACCTTGACTTACACTAACTGGTCACCAGAATAGATGCTCATCCTATGTCTCTTCAGTACAAGGTCTCTCATCTGTGTAACAGCCAACCTCCTAAAGTTACAATTATCCCCCAAAACTGAAAAGTGCCATTTGGGATATATAACAGCAGCGTCACTTGACGCTGAAATGAACTGATCCAACTACTATAACCGCAATGCTTATAGTTGACCCACTCTGTGTTTTTGAATGCAGTCCTCAGAAAGTCTTTCAATAGAAGCAAAAACCCTGCACTAGATGTGAAGTGAGTGGACCATCAGCTGGTATTTGTCGGAAAGTGTGTGCACTACATGAATAAAAAGTAATCATACCCTTTAGTGAGAAGTGAAGCAAAGCACTATAGCATCCAGTTAAGGAACCCTTTATTCCAAGCTGGGTACAGACAAATAGGGCATAGCAGTAGGGGTAAAGAGAACAGCTGCTTCATGTTAGATCGCTTCCTCAGAGGCCAATATTGTAGTGCCTAGCTTCACTTCTCACTAAAGAACCCTCCTCAGAAAGTAAAGATATCCAAAATGATATATTTCTATCAACCTCACTGGCCTTTAATTTCTGCTGGATTTCTGTGCAAAAAGTGATTCAATTAATTAATGACATATTTGCCTTTAACTTACCAAAATGTGTCAAGCAAGGGTCTAGTATACATTTTGAGTATAATGAAAGTTTCAAACACAAGATCAAGTCAACAAATAAACTTAATTTAATTTTCCCTTTCTGACAGGCTACAATTTCTTGTTGGCAGAAAACATGCAGTTTGGCACATGCGTTTTTTCACCATTAAAATTTGCATTTGTGTACAAATTTTCACATGCAGGTTCCGCTGTCCACCTCCAAAAACTCACTGACAAGAATAGTCACGGGCTACTGCACATGGTCACTCTCTCTGTAAGGAGCCTTCAAATTGGCCACAATTCTATTTTCCATTCATATTTTACACTGTTTCCTTGCCCCCTTGGCTGTAGGCTTTATTGGGCAACAACCAGGGGTCTAGTCCTGGGAAAAGAGGTGAGTGGACTCACCTGGAAAACCCCTGCGCTGTGCACCAAAACATGGGCGTGGCCAAGCATAACATGGCAGTGGTCATGGGTGGGGTCAAATATAAATGACCTTAGCAGTGATGTAAAAGGTCTGCCGGGGAAGTTTGAGCTCTGCCGTAGTGTATCCCCCAAAAATAGATGTAATCTGACAGCATTTCACCGAAAAGACACATAATCTGGTAGAAGTTCCTCCAAAATACAGATAATATGGCAGTGGTTCCCCCAACATACACATAATTTGGAAGCAGTTCCCCAAAATACGCGAAACCTGGCAGCGGATCACCCAAAATACATTTAACACCCAAAATACATATAATCTGGCAGCAGTGGTCCCCCAAATACACACAATCTGGCAGCAGTTCCCCAAAATACACGTAATCTGGCAGCAGCCGTTCCCCTAACATACACATAATCTGGCAGCTGTTCCCCAAAATACATAACAGCGGTTCCACAAAAATGCGAATAATCTGACAGCAGTTCCCCCAAAATAGGAACCCCCAGCATAGGTAGCCAGGTCTATAGGTGTCCCCAGTATAAGTAGCCATGAGTATAGTAGTCCCCAGTATATGTAGCCAGAGGTATAGTTGCCCAGTATATGTAGCCAGGGGTATATGTGTCCAGTATATGTAGCCAGGGGTATATGTCCCAGTATATGCAGTCAGGGGTATATGTCCCAGTATATGCAGTCAGGGGTACATGTGTCCAGTATATGTAGCCAGGGGTATATGTGTCCAGGATATGTAGCCAGGGGTATAGGTGCCCAGTATATGTAGCCAGGGGAATATGTGCCCAGTATATGTAGCCAGGGGTATATGTGCGCAGTATATGTAGTCAGGGGTATATGTGCGCAGTATATGTAGACAGGGGTATATGTGCCCAGTATATGTAGTCAGGGGAACATGTGCCCAGTATATGTAGCCAGGGGTATATGTCCCCAGTATATGTAGTCAGGGGCTGTATGTCCCAGTATATGTAGCCAGGGGTATATGTCCCCAGTATATGTATTCAGTGGGTATATGTCCCAGTATATGTAGCCAGGGGTATATGTCCCCAGTATATGTAGTCAGGGGGTATATGTCCCAGTATATGTAGCCAGGGGTATATGTGCCCAGTATATGTCCCCAGAATAAGTAGTCAGGTGTCCCCCCAGCATGAGGGGAGCAGCGCAGTGGAAGGAGAGCTGTGGGCACAGTGGGGAAGGGGGGCCATCTTCCCCCTCCTTCCCTCACCTTGGGGCTCTCCCTCCCTCGCTCTCCCCTCCAGAACTAATGTGCGGGCGGCTAGCAGCAGGCGGGACTTACCTCTTCCTCGTTCCGTCGAGAGCACTCCACTGCCGCTAGTCTGGTCTGGTCCAGACCAGAGGCACGCAGATCCGGCTTGGAGCGAGACAGAGGTAAGACCTGCCCGCTGCCAGCCTCCCGCACGTTAGTTCTGGAGGGGAGAGCGAGGGATGGAGAGCCCCAAGGTGAGGGAAGGAGGGGGGGGAGATGGCCCCCCTTCCCCACCGCTGATCACAGCTCTCCTTCCACTGCGCTGCTCCCCTCCACAGATGCCTAGGTGGACAGCGTCCACCCGTGTCCACGCCCCATTCGACCCCTGGCAACAACCACTTCTCCTGTATCATAGTGTAAACTTGTTGTATATACAGGATTATCATCTCACATCCCTATATAATAACATTGTAATCTATTTGCTGATACCATACACAAGCACTAAGCAATGGCAAGAGTTTTTGGGAATAGTTTTATGAATTTGTGAAAAATGCTGGAACATACTAGAGAGAGATTAGAGCAGACAATACAGGTAATCCCTTTTCTGAATTAATGGAGTAGATTTCAGCACAAGCTTTCTCCATGACTTTGTGCTTCTGTCACACCTCCTAAACTCACTTCTATACAGTTTGATGGTCCACTGATCTGTAGCCATGTCTCCTTTGTGCATTACATTAGCCTTTTTTTTTTTTTTTTACATTAAGTGTACTTATGTACACTAAGAATATGGAGTTTCCTTTGTTGGTATAACACCTTGACTGACAAAGACATCCGAGTGCTGCTGAAAAAATGTTCAAGAAAGATCCTGCATTTCCACTTTTCTACAATTTGTATGAATACTACTTTAAAGCCAAAATTACATACATACTACATACATAAATACAAAAATTACACAATGTCTAAAACAAACTTTTTTTTTTATTATACCTGCTACGTGTATTAAAAAAACCTTCTAATAATATATTTCTGAGTTTAACGTGAACCCAAGGTGAAAATAAACAATTGATAAACAATTGTATCTATCCTCATACGCCTTAAAATGACTTTAGTAGATATGCCATGTTTTTATTTTATGTTTAAACCTTTACAAAGTAGATTAATGCTTTATTGTGACTTAATGGCAGTCTTATGCTGGGCATACACGGGTCGATGCGCCCTTATCAATCGAGCCGCTGATGGCTCGATTGATTATTTTCGACAGGTCCGATGACCCGCCGAATCGATTCCCCGCGGGCGTACAATAGCGGGGAATCGAGCGGAAGATAAGGGATCACCCTCGGGGACGAGCGGGAATCAATCCGGACGGCGGCTAGGACACGGTGGGAGTCGATCTGGCGGCTAATTGAGCCGCCGGATCGACTCGTGTATTCCCAGCATAAGTGTCTCAGAGATGAAATACATGAACTATTGACTTTTTAATTGTTCCTTCACAGTCAGAAACTATTCTCTGTGGGAAAGTTTTATGACTGTAATTCCTTATCATTAAGGCTTATGCTATAATCCAACAAGGGTCTGAAAGGGGGAAATTTTCACTTGCATGCCTGAAGGTTAACTCTTTCAGACAGAAAAATATAAAAAAAAAAGAAACACAGCCTAGTTAATAATATCTACTGATTTTGTCTAGCTTGCAGCCACTCAGGTTATACTGCCCTGCTAAGAAACTGTGCTCTAAGAACACTGGACCTTTCACACACACAAAAGCATTTGAGTTTCAGCTCCGTACAAGCTTGAAAAACTTCCAGTGTGTTGTATGGCAAGTCTGAAACATTGTTGTTATAAATTTGTATAGCACTGACATTTTCCACAGTGCTAGGTATAGTGTTTATAGTCATGCCACTAACTGTCCCTCAGAGGACTTCACTATCTAATGCCTACTATAGTTATGGTCTATTACACAGGTGTCAAGGGCCATATCCAGTGTATGTATTACTGTGCTGCCGATGAGCTGGGCTCAGAGTTACCCGAATGACGCCACTCAAATCGCCGGCGGCTTTAAATACTAGTACCCCGTTATTGCTGGTTTTGCTTAATTACCCTTGCACGGGGCATGTACTACAGCACTAGTGCTTTAGCTGCGCCCAATTTGCAATGCTCAGTGCTGAGCGCTGTGCACTGAAACCACCTACTCCACATATCTATGTTATGCAATGTTAAACAGAGCAGAGCTCAGTCTTACTTTAAGAATGCAATTTGCTAAAGTTTAAGCAAAGTCCCCATAATCTGGAACTCAGGTAACTGGAAGTCTCAACTAACCACCATGCTTTTGGGGTGTTCGCAGTCTTTTAAATACTTACAAAGCCTCCAGCGACACCTTGCAGCCTTCCTCTTGCTCCTAGAGGGCTAAGCATGTCATGTGATTCGATGCAGGTCAGGTGACACACTGGCTTCCGTGCATAGGGAAAGCCAGGAAGCCACTAGGAGCAAGAGGAAGGCTGCAAGATGTTGCTGGAGAGGCTTGGTAAATATTTTGGGGGAGGTTTGTGCTTTTTAAGCCAGTTGCTCAAATAAGCGCCAAGCACATGTATCCGGCATCAGGTGATCCCTGCTGGTGCCGGATACTGGGGACTATTGTAAATTGATTTTAATATACAGGGTGGGCCATTTATATGGATACACCTTAATAAACTTTTATCTTTGGGGTCATCTGAAGGCAATTGTCTATGCTGTGAAGATACAAGATCAGCAAAAACTCGGTATACAGAGGCGTCAGAGTAGAGTAAAACGTTTTAAAAACCGCTTAAAAGCAGAGGGGGGTGTTAAGGTGGACTCACCTCCCTCTTACAAAAAAAGAAAACTCACTTGAGTCTCAATAAAACAGAATTGTCAAATAATTTATTCAACTCCACAAATGCAACGCGTTTCGCGGGTGTGACCCAGCTTCCTCAGGCAAAAATAGGAGCACAACTGTAATAAAAACAAAATATACACAAAATAACTATCCACAGAATTGCAACAATTGGCGCAGCAGATAATTGGTAGAGAACACATAAAATAATTGCTACATAAAGCATTGCTACAAAAAACATTTTCCGCCCACATAAACACAGGGCCATGCAAACAAGCTTAGATGTCAGAAATCAAATAACTAAGGCTTAATGCTCACAGATTAGAGGTTTCATATTGTATGTCTCAAAGTAAAACAGTTACATGGTAGAGCTGGGTATAGGCCACGGTCTATTCCCGGACAGCATATAGAGCTTTAAATGGACACAAAAAGGATTAAAATTAACTGCAAGCATAAAGTATAAGATAACTTACCTCAGTGGGTCAAGCAATAGGTTTGAGCGCCTCTGTGTCAAAATGAAGTGAGGCTTGCTTTAAATGGGAAGAGAGGTTAAACTGACAGGACTGAAGTCCAATCAGGAAATGTTTGGTAACAGGAAGTATTTGGTAACAGGAGGTGTGACTAACTTTGCACAGGAAGTGATTCTCTCCAGTGGGATAGTTACGAAATTCCCAGCAGTGGCTGGGATGTGGGATAACCAGCAATGACTGGATAGTGTAATGGTCAAGGGCTCTGCCTCTGACACAGGTGACCCGGGTTCAAAACCCGGCTCCGCCAGTTCAGCAATTTTTTGTGGCAGCTAGACAATGCATGTAACTTTTAGCCATGGATGTTCGTATAAAGATGTTACTGGGTGTGCACATGTATACATATGGATTCAGGTGTAAAACGGTAAAAATGGTAAAATATAACAGTATGAGTGTTTTTTAAAAACCATAGAAACATGCCAACAGTATATAATAAAAGTATACATGAGATAGAGCACAAGAGGCCGCCAATGATAAAAATGCTAACACAATGTTATTATAAAAATGTGGGTAATGATGATATAAATAAATACATAAAAAAAAATATATATATATATATACACGGAAAAAATAAATAAATAACTATATATATATATTAAAAAAATAGACATATAAAAGTAACATATATAAATATTGACATTAATCATAAAATGGGTCAAGAGTAAGAAAGATATAAAAGAGAGGACCATTAAAAGCCTGAAAAAGGTTTGGAGTATAGATGGAGCTATTTACCTATAATTAAACACTTGGGAGGTGGGATCAAAATACTTTTTCTAAGACCTCATTTAGCCCTGTTGGTGTTAGGGTTTTGAGAATCTGTATCCACATCATCTCCCTATGCCGCAAAGTCTCAAAAATGTTAGTGGTGTTGGGGGGTAGAGATTCAATCAGAGTGCTAGTGAATAGGGCCCATATGCAATTCACTTTTTCATCTGAGTTTTCTCCTAGGTGATAATTTTAAACTTGCCAATAAAATTTCTTTTAAGCCACCAGCAAGCAAGAAAAAACTCAAAATAATTTTAATATTACTATCTCACCTACTTTGTGGTACTTTTTAAGTTGAAAAGTGCTGGAAAGTTATTTTAAATTGAAGATGAAAAATGATCTCCTAGGAGAAAACTCAGGTGAAAAAGGGAATTGCATATGGCCTCAGCTGTGGGTTGTTTTGGTGATAGGTGCCAAAGTGCCGGGAAACACTGTGGAGTGCATAATTATTAATGATGTTCCTTTTGTGTTGCCCAATTGTGGTTCTGGTGGTCTGGGTGGTCCGTCCGACATATTGCAGTTGGCAGGGGCATGATATTAGGTATACTACATTTTTGGTTTCACAGGTGATGTTTTGTTTGATCTTGTAATGAGTGTTGGTGGTAAATGATTGAAAGGAATCTGTTTGGGTTATAAAGGAACAGGCCTGGCAGCGGGACTTTTGACAAGCCCATAATCCTAGGAGTAGTGAGTTGGTGTGGTGGCTTGGTTCACTGGGTTGGATCATTTTAAGTCTGCTGGGGGCTAATAGGTTCCGGAGGTTGGGAGCCCTCCGGAAGGTAAGTGTTGAATTTTTTGGTAATGTGTTGAGTAGATAAGGATCCTGCTGTAGGATTTCCCACCTTGACTGAAGAATGGTTCTGATAGCACTATGTTGCATACTGAATTTGGTGATAAACCTTGGAAAAAGGGCGGAGGGGTTGGCTGATTGTGTGGGTTGGGTCTGGGCTAGTTGACGAGTATTCATGGCCCTGTGTTTGGCATCCTTCAGGAGTTTGCGTGGATAGTTACGGTCAGTGAATTTGCCTGTAGTATTCTGGATTGGTCATGGAAGTCCTTAATGTCTGTACAGTTACGGTGTATGCTTCTGCATTGGCTGTAGGGTGTGTTGGTTGTCCATGGGCGGTGATGATGACTGTCAAAGTGGATGTAATTGTTAGCATCTACCTTTTTAAAGTGGGATTTGGTTTTGATGTGGATGGAATCAGTGAACAGTAGGAGATCTAAATATTCTATGGAATTATGGTTATATTGACAGGTAAATTGGAGTCCAGCAGGGTTGGTGTTAAGGAATTCTAAAAATAAATTAATGCGTGTGGGGTCACCTTGCCAGATAAAGATTAGGTCGTCGATATAGCAGCGGTAAAAAATTATGTTTGATGAAAAGGGGTTGTCAGGAGTGAATTTTAAAAATTCTAGGTAGCCCATTGCTAGATTTGCATATGAAGGGGCAAATGAGCTACCCATGGCTGTGCCTGTTTGTTGGTGGTAATGGTTTCCTGCAAATGAAAAAACATTATGTTTTAAGATAAATTCTGCACATTGTATTAGAAAAGTCTGTTGGGCGATGGGAATGTCTGGATTTTGGTTTAGGAAGAATTTTAGGGCTGTGAGTCCAAATGGGTGAGGTATATTTGTATATAAGGAGGGGACATCACAGGTTAACCAAAGGAAATCAGATTGCCAGTTTATATCTTTGAGGAGTTGGATGAGATGTTGGGAGTCTTTTAAATATGACGGAAGTGCCTGAACATGAGTTTGGAGATGTTGGTCAAGAAAACGAGATAAATTGCTGGTTGTAGATTCAATTCCGGAAATAATTGGTCGGCCTGGTGGTTTTATGAGTGTTTTGTGGATTTTAGGGAGAAAGTAAAAAAGGGTGTTTTGGGGTGCTGATTTATAATGAAAGAACGTTCGTTTTTTGTTAAGATACTGTTGAGAAAAGCCGTATTGATGAATGTTTTAAGTTTATTGTTAAATTCAAAAGTGGGAGTGGAGAGTAGTGATCAGTGTTATTAAGTAGTCGGTATGCCTCTTCTAGGTAATCAGCTCCGTTCAGTAGAACCACTCCTCTGCCCTTGTCCGCTGGCTTAATAACAAGGTTATGATTATTCTGTAAGGTTTTGATGGCTCTAGTTTCTGATGGGGTTAGATTTGATTGTTGGATAGAATTTTTTAGGTGTAGTTTTTGTAAATCCTCGAGAACCAGGGCATAAGATGTGGGGATAAAGTTACCTTTGGAGCCTGTAGGGTAGAACCTAGACTTTCCTTTTAATTGATTTGTAATATATTTTTCTGTGGCCATTTCCCCTGGGTCTATGGAAACATTGGGAATGTTGTCATTAGCTGTAATGATCAGGGTCGTATCAGTGTCAGAATTCTGTTGGTTTTTCATGGCAAAGTGGCGTTTGAGGGTAAGTTTACAGTGAAGATACAAGATGTACAGCAGCAGAAACTACGGATACTGGAAGCCTGTGCTAGCATTTCTCCTGCGGTGTTGCTCTCAGTGTGTGAAGAGTGTGAGAAGAGGGTTGCATTGACAATCCAACACAATGCGCAGCACATTGAACACATTTTATAAGTGGTCAGAAACTTGTAAATAACTCATGAAAGAATAAAGTTACTATAAAACCAAGCACACCATTGTTTTTCTTGTGAAATCCCCAATTAGTTTGATGTGTCACATGACCCTCTTCCTATTGAAAAAAACAAAGTTGGATTCAAAATTGCCAACTTCAAAATGGACGGCATGGTCACCACCTATCTTGAAAACTTTCCCCCCTCACATATACTAGTGTGCCACAAACAGGAAGTTAATATCACCAACCATTCCCATTTTATTAAAGTGTATCCATATAAATAGTCCACTCTGTATAAAAGGATTCTCAATGAGCATATTTATAACATACAAAGAAAGGAAGTTATGTACAGTAGGTTTGATTGCAGCTTCAAAGGTCCTAAATAGCTTGACCGACAGTGGCTGCAGGCAAATATTCCTCTCGCAGTTTTCCAGGTGTTGTCCTCCTAGATATCAGTCACCTTTGTCTTAATTACAGCCAGGTAAACAAGTTTGAGCCAATTCAAATTTCACAACTGGACCTGGGTGGACATCAAGATGTGCTGACTTGCTGTCTCTAAGGTGGGCAGTTTAACTGTTTGCCTGCTAAAACAGACACTACCCCTATAACATATTCCAACTAATTTGCTGAATCAACAATTACTTTTATACTTGCCAATGTTTAGGATGGACTAAGAAATGGGGAAGTGATTCAGTCCTGATTCAGTCCCATAAATTATTTTGAGCTGTGCCAAAAGTTTGTAAGGACCTCGGCCCTTAAAGACTGGAGTTTGACCCCTTGACCCTATTATGACTAACATAGACTAAGGCCACTGATCACAGGACTAAGCAGCTAAGCCAGCAATAACCGTAGAGCACAGGTTCAGGAAGTGACGTCACATGTGTCCGACAGATGGACACTACAGAAAAATGCAGCCAGGCAGCCTCTGCTGGTGATGGAGTGAGAGAGGGGTTTGCTGCAGCAGTAGAGGAGACAGGGAGAGTTTAATGCATAAGCTAAAGTATGCACTGTGTGCTGCAATTTTTATGGTACAAGGGGCTTGATTCAGAAAAGAGTGCTAACTGACAGCACGGCCGATAGCGCG
Organism: Hyperolius riggenbachi; assembly: GCF_040937935.1. Classification (NCBI taxonomy): domain Eukaryota; kingdom Metazoa; phylum Chordata; class Amphibia; order Anura; family Hyperoliidae; genus Hyperolius; species Hyperolius riggenbachi. The sequence goes on from NC_090649.1 coordinate 226,493,340, forward strand.
AATTTCCGAGCGAAACGATAAAATTCACGTTTGTGCACGAAAACATTATCGGTTTGTGCGAAAACTCGCATTCGCGTGAACCGCAAAAATTCGTGCGAAAACGGCCGTGCTATCAGTTAGCACTTTTTTCTGAGTCAAGCCCAAGGGGTATTACTTTTGCATTGCTCACCACTACCAAGAAAGAGAAGTCATGTAACTAACTTTATTCAGAGGAGCTTACAATCTAATCCCTGTTCTCATGTCCCTAACTGTACTCAGAGGATCTTACAATCTAATCCCCAATGTCGTCACTAGCTGTACTCAGAGGAGCTTGCAATCTAATCCCTGTGTCATGTCAGTAGCTGTCTTCAGAGAAGCATACAGTCTAATCCATCCTTGCTGTCATGTCACAAGCTGTACTCAGAGGATCTTAAAATCTAATTTCTGCCGTTATGTCACTTGCTGCCCTCGAGAAGCACTATAGGCCAGTTTGCAGGCAATGGATTGATGACAAATAGTGATGCGCAGAGAGAAGACAGAAAGCGATGGACCATTGCACCTGAAGAGGATACTATGCACGCAGGCACAGGAGAATGAGAGGAGAACAGATGGGGTAAGAGAAGAGGCAAATCAAATTGTTGAGTATTCCACCCCCCGATTGAGCATCAAATAATTCAAGAGGTCTTTGCTGCACTTCATATGTGGGAGTCATTACCACATTTTATATTTCGGGGGATTGTTACATTTCATATGTGGAGGTTAAAGGTTGCATTTCATATGTAGAGGTGATTGCTGCTTCTTATATGTGGTGGTCAATGCTACATTTCATGTTGGGGGTGCTTGCGGTGATTGTATAGTTTATATATTGTTATGAATTGATACGTTTTGGTTCCTGCTTTGTGTCAAGGCATTGAACAAAAGCAAATATTTTGAGGTTATGTTTCTATGACCAAAACTGACACTTGAGAATACAAAAAAAAATGGTATTATTGTAAGTTTGAATGTTACCAATGGTCTATGCAGGATATTTTTTATTATTATTATTCAAATATGACTGACATCTTCCATTGCACTTTACAGAGTGTATATAGTAGTCTTGTCCCTACCTGTTCCTCAGAGGAGCTCACAATATAATCCCTACCTAATCATATGTTCATCATAGTCAAGGGCCAGTTTAAATTAAGCCAAGTGGTTTTCCTGTGTGTTTTTGGGATGTGGGAGGAAACCAGAGTGCCCAGAGGAAACCCGCACAGACACAGGGAGAACATACATACTCTGTTCAGATAGTGCCCTGTCTGAGATTTGAGCTGGGGATCCGGTGCTGCAAGGCAAGAGTGCTATCCACTATGCCCAGAGCTTAGGCTAGCATCACTGAAAAAAAAGCTTAGGCTAGCATCACCACAAAACAGGGACCTGTGATAATGAGGGTTCAGAAACATATCAGACTTACAGTAACATACATGTTACATGTTGATGCTTTAGACTTCCAATATATGGTAGTTACTAACCTCTTTGCATGTTATATTTGGAGTATGCAAGTTATGTGATGTGTTTTTGTACACTGTCTATTAAAATTAAATAATTTTATAGCCCTGGCATTTCATTTTTTTTTTATTAAAGCTATATTTTTTTCTTGTTTGTTTTTTAATGTTACCAAACACAAACCACCAGTATGTCAAAGAAGAAGAAAAAGCAGAGTGGCCATGCATTCCTCCGGCTTTGAAAAGAGAAGGCAAGAAAAAGAATGAGGAGTTCGGGCACATGGCAAAGCTTGAAACCTCCTTTTCCAAAACACAGAAAGAAGTAAATTTGCATTTGAAATTTTGTAATTTCGGCTGAAACAGTAAATCATACCAATATTCTACAAGGGTTTTCAGCTATGTCTCGGCCACCTTGAACATTCCTAAAGAATCCCAGAGATGGGTGATTAATGATGTGTGTAGTAATAGTAGTCTTTTCATATTTGTGGTGCATTATATGTTTAGCACACTTGCATTTTAGCTTCTGCTTCTGTTTTCTTAATCTTTTTTTTCAACTAAGACTTTTTTTTATTGACTTGTCAAAATAAAAAATAGACAGGAATATCAAAATACTATAATAAACAGTAAAAGAAGATAACATAAAAAAAGCACAACGGTATACCAGTGAAAAATTGGGTTATTTACTACAGCAGAGAAGTGTTAAGGAGTCAGAGACTAACGGCTTGAAGTGATGTTCTTAGTCATTTTTAAAGATCCAAGTGGCAAGTCTTACATAACTTTACTGAACATCCAAGTACCTACTGCAAGCGGTAACCTCTTCCACATAACCCAGCATTTAATAAAGTCTCCAAAAATAAGACACACTCCAGGGTGATTTGGACAGCTTTTTATTTCATAGATTTCTGCAAGCAAAACTGATTGGATACAAAATTGTCTGATATAATTTTACCATTCACTCAAGCAAAGGGAAACCGAACATATGTACCATATGCTATTATTTCAACAATTGTACAGTTCATTTAAGACTGAATCTCACAGACATAAGTTAAATTTAAAAAATATATATATATAAACTAAAAAACAAAAATAAAATAACATTTCTGGGAAATGATTAAATACTTTTCTGTGAGTTCTTTTATTTAAAACCGCATCAATAAATGAAGAGTGCATCATTATGTTCAAGTGAATGGAGATTTTGTAGTGTCTGAAGCTTGGTATGTATTCCAACCGTTTGCGCTATTATAAATAGTTATGAGGTATTCTTAATTTGTAACTAATGAAGCGTGTTTGGCATACTGTACTTTTCTCCAAATTGCAGCTATAAATACATTCAAAGAAGTAATTTTTCGTATGCTTTCCTCACACAACTGTTTCTGTTAGTTGAATGCACTGTCCATCAAGCATTTCCAAACTATGACACAAACTTCAATAAAAATATGTGTAAAAAAACAAAGACAAAACACACATTTAAGGCCATCTGCAGGGTTAAAATCAAATTCTTGCATTATTCCACAGTAATCTACATAAATATTTTACATCTTAAAAACTTAAATAGGCAATGCACAATTAAAGACTTTCTCCAAAGTTTGTCACCCTATCTTTTTGTTGCTTTTATTGTCACAACTTTACTTAGAGGTGATCGCCGCTGTGGAGTGGGAATTTTGGAAGGTTTGCCCGAGGAGTGCCGTGAACTTGTTCGTGGAGACGGTCTGCCGTCGTGTACAGCCTCAGACATATCAGAACAAACAGACTGGATTTCAGAGATGTCAAAATCAGAAGCATCACTGCCTCTCCTGCTACTCGATCTACTTCCAGCCTTGCTACCCGCTCGACTGGGGGTCTTACGATAGTCTGTAATAGAAGAGTGGAACAAAATTATCTTGTGGTTATGAGTACGCACAAATCCTAAGTACTTAATTTACTGAGGCATACAAAGATCTTCAAATATTCTCTCTTGGGGGAGGGGTATAATAATTAGTGTTGCTTATGTACAGCAGAGCTCATGGAGAAGCATGGGATCAGCGCTATCAGGTGATAGATTTGTGGTTGTAGAGGTGTGGGGGGGGGGGGGGGAGAGTTGTGTGCTCTGGGCTAGCTAATTTATATCTCTTTGGGGGGAGTGGGGATAGGGAGAGCAGCGACACTAGATTACCTGTATCACTGTCACTTGTTGCTATGCTCCATCCTCTCGACACTGCCTCCTTCACAGCAGGAACTTTCATTGTAAAGAAGTGTTGGGAGAATGGAGCACAGCGTGCAGTGCAGTGATAGGAGTATCTGAACCTTCTCTGCCGCAGCTCCCTCCTTGTACACATGTGGGTACAGTTTTGTTCTTTTGGAACTGTGCTCGCTCTTCCATGCAGGATACCTAAGAGCTTACAGAAATGCACCTGCATGGCTCTCAGTTGCCGCGCTGCCCTTATTCAGTAACACAGAATGATGCAACACTGTGATTTGCAGAAAAATGCACACATCAGGGTGTTCTGAGAATGCACTGCTGTGCAACGCACAAGTGTGCCCATAAGACAGTGTGGTCTACACACTAAAGTCCCTGCATATTATACCCTGACGCACATCGCTGAAATTAACACAGCAACGGAACAGTGCTCCTAAGCCTGTGAGGTGGGGGATATTTACACACCTGTCCTGAGAGCTATTTAGCCTAGAAACTGCCCTGACTGAATTATATGCTAAAAGGTACAGCTTGAATTCAGATTCCCACGCCATTATTTGGTATTTTTAAATGTGCACCTCGGTTTTAATCACTACAAAAATATAGACATTAAACTACTATTAAAGGGTTTTGTTTTTTTCAAACCATATTTCATTGAACATATTTAAGCCCTTGTTGATGTACGGTGTACACATATTGGCTACATCATTTGTGGTTACCTAGGGTAATAAAATGTTTAGAAGTAAAGGGAGACATCTCCACAATAAAACACAGTCAAGCAGAGACGGGACAAGGTCCTCCAGCACCCAAGGCCAAGACACCAAAGTGCGTGCCCCTCCATCCCTCCTACACTGATTACTATTAGACCAAGAAGCGCCTCAGGGCCCCCAACACCTTAATCCAGCCTTTCTCAACCTTTCTACCCTGGAGGAACCCTGCAAATAACTTTGGGATCTCAAGGAACCCCTGCAAACAATTATTTTATCTCGAGGAACCCCTGCATTTATTTTGCAGGAGGTATGGTCTTAAAAAGTATGTGTGGCTGTTTATTTCACTATCCCCTATTACAGTGCCACTCATTATACTCTCTCCTGACCCCCCCCCCCCATTTAGTGCTTCTTGTTGAAGTACCACCTATTATAATGTGCTCTATCATACTCCCCCCCCCCCCCCACGATGGGGGAAAATGCCAAGGAACCCCTGCAGAGTATTCAAGGAACCCTGGGGTTCCAGGGAACCCTGGTTGAGAAAGCCTGCCTTAATCTCTAGTTATCTGGCTTGCAGTCTCTGCCATGTATCCCCTTTTCTTATTCCTATCTGCTTCAAACACAATAGAGGAATGATAGCTGAGTAAGCTGTGCGCCCCATCCTACACTGCGCCATGAGGCTGGAGCCTCTCTCACCTCTGCCTCGGCCATGTTTAGGTGGCAAGTAAGACATGACTGTTAAAAACATGGGGTAAAAATAACCCATCTTTTATATACAGTAAAAAACCACTAGGTCATAACTCATAAGTGGGTAAACTAACTGTAAGCAGGATCTGCTGTGTGATAGCCCTTACTGATCTCTGTGTTGTTCAGGCTGTTGGGAATAGTCACTTAACTGTCCCTCAGATGGGCTCACAATCTACCCCTTACCATAGTCTTATATCTATGTATGTATTGTGTAGTGTATGTATGGTAGTCTAGGGCCAATTTAGGGGTAAGCCAATTCAATTATTTGTATGTTTTTGGGATGTGGGAAAAAACAGAGTACCCGGGGGAAACCCACGCAGACATGAGGAGAACATACAAACTCCTTGCAGATGTTGACCTGGCTGGATTTTGAACCAGGGACCCAGTGCTGCAAGGCGAGAGCGCTAACCACTAGGCCCCCATGGCTGCCCTAGAGATAGTGCCTTACATTGCATCATTTAATTCTTCTCTAATTTTATCATTTACCATCTGCTCACTTCTTAAAGTTAATATGGCCTTGAGGGTCAAAGGGAAACAATTTTAACTACCATCATTGCTGAAGTAGCTTACTGGAGTGTGTTCACTGCAATCTCATCTCTACGGATAAATGGTGTCTCCTAGTGGATTGGGGTAACATAGTGGGTCTAAATTCACCTTGAAACAATCCCATCCTTGTCAAATCCCAGTTTATTGCAACTGATACAGCTAATTCCTGCTGGCCTGAGCCATGCACAGACATAGAGAAAACTTTGCAGAGTAGCTGGAAGAAGAATTAACTGACTTTAGTCTGTACACACTAACGGATAAGATGTGTGGACACGGACTGCAAGCAAAACTAAAATAGGATCACATTTGTTGACTTTCTATAAATCAGCTTCAGTATCCTCAATATAGAATAATACGATCTCATTCAGCAAAATAATTTATGGAGAAAAGCAATACCTGCAAACGGCGTCCTGGCCTTGGTGGAGGCCATAGATAATAAACTACCTTCATCTGTTGAGTGAAATCCTTTCCCAGAAATATATCCAGGAAGCCTCAGCTTACTTCCTTGGATAGGAGTTCCCTGTATAAGGCAAACAATACAATGTAAGTACAAGGTGAAAATTAAATGAAGAGGCAGCACACTACCAGCTTTGCTGTTTAGAGCATATATTTTTTTTGCGACAGAGCAGAACACTACATGTTGCGAACCATCACGGTCCTTCATCAGGTGTGTCACAAGGTGAAAATGAAATGATTCACATAGACAGCCTTCCTGAAGTTTACATTTTTATAGCAATGATAGCAATGTGACACACTTAAAGTGGACCTGAACTCAGGACACAAGGAAAACATAACAGAAATGCACCCTGTATGTATTTAAAGAGTTTAGCCTGTATAATTCCCCCTCATTTGTGTCTAATCACTAGTTGTAATTTGATCGTCCCCTGTGTCACACGACTGCCTATGGCAGAAAAGCCCATTTGAAAGCACAGACTATAAATATTATGTCTGCTTCCATGAATCCGGAAGTAGAAACTGTGCAAATTTATTTTAGGATTTGTATCAGCTGTAACAAAGAATGCTGTTGTGCATCTTTTAGAGCAGAGAGGACGTTCAGGTCCACTTTAACCACTTCAGGACCACAGGTTTTATCCCCTTCTGGACTTGAACAATTTTCACATCACACTCCTCCCATTCATTCGCCAATAACTTTATTGCTACTTATCACACTGAAATGATCTATGTATTATTTTTTTGCGAGACAAAGTAGTTTTTCTTTGGGCAGTACTTTTTTTACTAAGAACTATTTTATTTGTATGCATTTTTCAAGGAAGAAGTAGAAAAAAAATGAAAAAAATTCACCATTTCTTAGCTTTCAGCCATTGTAGTTTAAAAATAAAATGTACTATTGATGATGAAACAGACACATTTTGTTTTCTATTTGTCATGGTTATTGCAGCATTTAAATTGTGTCCCTAGTACAATGTATGGCAATAATATTTTATTTGGAAATAAAGGTGTCTATTTTTTCATTAAGTGTTTTTTTTATATTATAATAATAATTCCAAGCCTTTATTCACAAAAGCCACAGTAATATACTCTCTTGACATACATATTTAAAAATTATCTAAGGTTTGTATATATTTTTTTTTAAATGCTGTAATACATTTTTTTTTTTTTTACAATTTTGTAACTTTGGGGTAGGGGAGAAAGGGGTTAAAAATATTTAAAAAAAATTAAATTAATTCTCCTATGGATTAGTGTATTAGGGTGCATTTGGATGTATTTTTACTTTTTCGCCACAAGATGGTGTTAGACTAAGTTCTGTGTTGAGTAAATATAACACAGAACCACATGTTTACATATGTTTCTGTCGGATTGTCCTTATCCAGCACTGCAGGTAGCTGTGAGTCATCCAAGACATATTGATCAGGGATGGAAACAGCTGTTATCCATACCCCGATCATAGAGGGACAGGATAGCGGCGATTGCAGACGGGAGACAAGCGGCGATCGTGAGTGGCGTTGGTAAATAAACAGTACGCGTATCTACTCCCCTGTGGCTGAAGTGAAGTTGTGCGGGGAATAGATAAGCATACCAAGGGTCCCCAAGTGGTTAAAGAGTATCCATATAAGTATTGACATTGTTGTCACACATCAAAGAAATCCTGAATGCATCCTTTTAACAGAAGCGTCTTACTTAGTTATAGTTATTCTGTAAACAAAGTTATATTATTGCCCACAGGTTTCACATTATACTATTTTAGTAGGACTTTGACCAGAAATGTGATATTGAATGCATACAAAAGCTCTCCTGTTCTTACACATTTAACCACTTGCCGACCGTCCACAGCCCATGGGCGGCGGCAAAGTGGATGCCTTAAGGACCGCAATACGCCTTAGGGCGTTGCGTCCTTTTCCTATGCCGGGGGAGCGATCGCGTCATTGATGACGCGCGCTTCCCCCGGCAACTGGCTCCGCCCACCCGCCGTAACATCCCGCCGGCCATACGGAAGCGCCGGCGGGATGTTAACCCCGCGATCGCCGCTACAAAGTGTATAATACACTTTGTAATGTATACAAAGTGTATTATACAGGCTGCCTCCTGCCCTGGTGGTCCCAGTGTCAGAGGGACCACCAGGGCAGGCTGCAGCCACCCTAGTCTGCACCCAAACACACTGATCTGCCCCCCCCCCCCCGCCCACTGATCGCCCACAGCACCCCTCAGACCCCCCCCCTGCCCGCCCCCCAGACCCCTGTTTGCACCCAATCACCCCCCTAATAACCCATCAATCACTCCCTGTCACTATCTATCAACGCTATTTTTTTTTTATCTCCCCCCCTGCCCCCTGCTGATCACCCCCCCACCCCTCAGATTCTCCCCAGGACCCCCCCCCCCCCCGTGTACTGTATGCATCTATCCCCCCTGATAACCTGTCAATCACCCATCAATCACCCATCAATCACCCCCTGTCACTGCCACCCAACAATCAGCCCCTAACCTGCCCCTTGCGGGCAATCTGATCACCCACCCACACCAATAGATCGCCCGCAGATCCGACATCAGATCACCTCCCAAATCCATTGTTTACATCTATTCTCTCCTCTAAACACCCACTAATTACCCATCAATCACCCATCAATCACCCCCTATCACCACCTGTCACTTTTACCTATCAGATCAGACCCTAATCTGCCCCTTGCGGGCACCCAATCACCCGCTAACACGCTCAGATTGCCCTCTGACCCCCCCTTATCAATTCGCCAGTGCATTAATTACATCTGTTCTTCCCTGTAATAACCCACTGATCACCTGTCAATCACCTGCCAATCACTTATCACCAATCAATCACCCCGTCACCCCCTGTCACTGCCACCCATCAATCAGCCCCTAACCTGCCCCTTGCGGGCAATCTGATCACCCACCCACACCAATAGATCGCCCGCAGATCCGACATCAGATCACCTCCCAAATCCATTGTTTACATCTATTCTCTCCTCTAAACACCCACTAATTACCCATCAATCACCCCCTATCACCACCTGTCACTGTTACCTATCAGATCAGACCCTAATCTGCCCCTTGCGGGCACCCAATCACTCGCCAACACGCTCAGATTGCCCTCTGACCCCCCCTTATCAATTTGCCAGTGCATTAATTACATCTGTTCTTCCCTGTAATAACCCACTGATCACCTGTCAATCACCTGCCAATCACCTATCACCCATCAATCACCCCCTGTCACTGCCACCCATCAATCAGCCCCTAACCTGCCCCTTGCGGGCAATTTGATCACCCACCCACACCAATAGATCGCCCGCAGATCCGACATCAGATCACCTCCCAAATCCATTGTTTACATCTATTCTCTCCTCTAAACACCCACTAATTACCCATCAATCACCCCCTATCACCCCTTGCGGGCACCCAATCACCCGCCAACACGCTCAGATTGCCCTCTGACCCCCCCTTATCAATTTGCCAGTGCATTAATTACATCTGTTCTTCCCTGTAATAACCCACTGATCACCTGTCAATCACCTGCCAATCACCTATCACCCATCAATCACCCCCTGTCACTGCCACCCATCAATCAGCCCCTAACCTGCCCCTTGCGGGCAATCTGATCACCCACCCACACCATCCGATCGCCTGCAGACCCGCAGTCAGATCACCTCCCAAGTGCATTGCATCTGTTCTCTCCTCTAAACACCCACTAATTACCCATCAATCACCCCCTGTCACTGCTACCCATCAGATTAGACCCCCATCTGCCCCTAGGGCACCCAATCACCCGCCCACACCCTCAGACCCCAGCCCTGATCACCTCGCCATTGCATTACTTGCATCTATTCCCCCCACTAATCACACCTTGAGACACCCATCAATCACCTCCTGTCACTACCTGTCACCCCCTAGCACACCTACCCATCAGATCAGGCCCTAATTTGCCCCGTGTGGGCTCCTGATCACTCGGCCAAACCCTCAGATCCCCCTCAGACCCCCTTCTGATCACCTCCCCAGTGCATTGAGTGCATCTATTTTCCCCTCTAATCACCCCCTGAGACACCCATCAATCACCTCCTGTCACCCCCCTAGCACTCCTATCCATCAGATCAGGCCCAATACAACCTGTCATCTAAAAGGCCACCCTGCTTATGACCGGTTCCACAAAATTCGGCCCCTCATAGACCACCGGTCATCAAAATTTGCAGATGCTTATACCCCTGAACAGTCATTTTGAGACATTTGGTTTCCAGACTACTCACGGTTTTGGGCCCGTAAAATGCCAGGGCAGTATAGGAACCCCACAAATGACCCCATTTTAGAAAAAAGACACCCCAAGGTATTCTGTTAGGTGTATGACGAGTTCATAGAAGATTTTATTTTTTGTCACAAGTTAGCGGAAATTGATTTTAATTGTGTTTTTTCACAAAGTGTCATTTTCCGCTAACTTTTGACAAAAAATAAAATCTTCTATGAACTCACCATACTCCTAACGGAATACCTTGGGGTGTCTTCTTTCTAAAATGGGGTCATTTGTGGGGTTCCTATACTGCCCTGGCATTTTAGGGGCCCTAAACCGTGAGGAGTAGTCTTGAAACGAAATTTCTCAAAATGACCTGTGAAATCCTAAAGCTACTCATTGGACTTTGGGCCCTTTAGCGCAGTTAGGGTGCAAAAAAGTGCCACACATATGGTATCGCCGTACTCAGGAGAAGTAGTATAATGTGTTTTGTGGTGTATTTTTACACATACCCATGCTGAGTGGGAGAAAGATCTCTGTAAATGGACAATTGTGTGTAAAAAAAATTAACAAATTGTCATTTACAGAGATATTTCTCCCACCCAGCATGGGTATGTGTAAAAATACACCCCAAAACACATTATGCTACTTCTCCTGAGTACGGCAATACCACATGTGTGGCACTTTTTTGCAGCCTAACTGCGCTAAGGGGTCCAAAGTCCAATGAGCACCTTTAGGCTTTACAGGGGTGCTTACAATTTAGTACCCCCCAAAATGTCAGGACAGTAAACACACCCCACAAATGACCCCATTTTGGAAAGTAGACCCTTCAAGGTATTCAGAGAGGGGCATGGTGAGTCCGTGGCAGATTTCATTTTTTTTTTTGTCGCAAGTTAGAAGAAATGGAAACTTTTTTTTTTTTTCCTCACAAAGTGTCATTTTCCGCTTACTTGTGACAAAAAATAATATCTTCTATGAACTCACTATGCCTCTCAGTGAATACTTTGGGATGTCTTCTTTCCAAAATGGGGTCATTTGGGGGGTATTTATACTATCCTGGAATTCTAGCCCCTCATGAAACATGACAGGGGGTCAGAAAAGTCAGAGATGCTTGAAAATGGGAAAATTCACTTTTTGCACCATAGTTTGTAAACGCTATAACTTTTACCCAAACCAATAAATATACACTGAATGGGGTTTTTTTTTTTTTATCAAAAACATGTTTGTCCACATTTTTCGCGCTGCATGTATACAGAAATTTTACTTTATTTGAAAAATGTCAGCACAGAAAGTTAAAAAAATCATTTTTTTGCCAAAATTCATGTCTTTTTTGATGAATATAATAAAAAGTAAAAATCGCAGGAGCAATCAAATAGCACCAAAAGAAAGCTTTATTAGTGACAAGAAAAGGAGCCAAAATTCATTTAGGTGGTAGGTTGTATGAGCGAGCAATAAACCGTGAAAGCTGCAGTGGTCTGAATGGAAAAAAAGTGGCCGGTCCTTAAGGGGTAGAAAGCCCTAGGTCCTCAAGTGGTTAATAGATGCACTGCAAGGGAAAATCAAATATGAAAAATGTTATAAAAGTAAAACTTGAGGAGAGAGGTATGGCAGTGTATGCAATCTGCACTTTCTCGACAGTTAATACCCTCTGACACAGTTACACTAAAAGATGAAGAAACCCTATTTTACCAGATGTGATGCAATATTCTATCTCACAAGAATCTGTGTAATTTATTCTGACCAGCTTATGATACACTGTCAATTTCTCCTGTGACAGAAACGTGTGTGGACTGTGGAGTATGAGACTTGATACCTTGTCAGTTTCACTGCAGAGCTGCAATGGTATTTATCGGCACATTAGAATGGTCTGACAATACTTCTCATAAACATGCCAAGATAAACCTCCTTCCTTCACACCAAGGATTTGGCCTGTATACTGTAGGAATAGAACTCTGCTCAGTCACTGTATACTGCTGGTATACCTAAATACTGCTGCCAGTGCTTAAACGGTCACTTGTGTGTTACCTGTGGGTGAACGTTGTGCATTAGTCCAAGGTGATGATTAAAATACAGGTGTTCATAAAGTAACTGGATTAAAAGTGTCATATTGCTGCTCCTATTTAAAACTGCAGTTTTAATGTACAATTAACTGTACTTCCGCACAGCAGCATCTATATTGTGTATACTGATATCAGCTCTAGCATCTTTGTACTTTGCAAGTTATCCACTGCTGCCCATGCATTTGTGTGAAAGTTTAAAGAAGCCCACTAATGATCTAGTCTTTTTTGTCCACTCTTACCATTTCTATATTATATAAGGGAGTGCTTAAGTATCCATTCAATATATTCACACAATGTATCATTCTACTACATAGATTTAATAAGAAGTGACAAAACAGATTGGCTCATTAGTGACCACTATTACTCACATATCTGATGAGGTTTGACTAGTGGTCTCTGCATATTGCTATTTGTTCCTCTCAATGTACTTAAAAGACAACTGAAGTGAGAGGTGAATGGAGACTGCCATATTTATTTCCTTTTAAACAACACCAGTTGCCTGGCAGCCCTGGTGATCTATTCAGCTGCAGTAGTGTCTGAATCACACCAGAAACAAGCATGCAGCTAATCTTGTCAGAAACACTTGGTCCTCAATTCATAAAAGGCTTTGCAGTAAAAAAATCTGGGAGGTAAAATACCACAGTCTGTATTTTAGACCTCCGTGTGCTAATTCATAAAGATTTTCACAGCTGCCTTTGAAGTTCGGTAAATTACCGCAGCCCATTGAGTGGCACAGCAGAAGTGTGGCGATATCTCTCTTTTGTTACAAGCTGTAATTATGGTTCCCTGCACAGATGACTCACACAGACTTTGTTCCCTGCACAGATGACTCACACGGACTTTGTTCCCTGCACAGATGACTCACACAGACTTCGGCTCCCTGTACACATGACTCACACAGACTTCGGCTCCCTGCACAGATGACTCACACAGACTTCGGCTCCCTGCACAGACTCACAGAGACTTCGGCTCCCTGCACAGACTTTCGGCTCCCTGAACTTTGCATTGTTAAGACCTTACCAGAGCTGTCGGTAACTTGTTAAGACCTCACCAGAGGTGTTGGTAATTATCATCTGGCTTACCGCTTGTTGAAGGCTTTATGAATTGACATTTGCTGACAATTTACTGACATGTGTTGGAGGTAACTACAGCCAAGTCGGTAATTTTCCTCACTGCTCGGTAATTTCAGTTTTACATGTGATAACAGCCTTTATGAATGTACACTTTGCTAAGTGCTCGGGAAAGTCTGCTGTTTTCAGTATTACTGCATGCGGTAATGCTTTATGAATTGAGGCCTTGATCTGCATATGCTTGTAGCACTGCCAGGCAACTGGTATTGCTTATAAGGAAATACATATGGCAGATTCCATATCCCTCTGGCTTCAGTTGTCCTATAAGCATTCACAGGAACCACAGCACAATGTAACAAGAGCAAAACTTTCACACACAAATATTAGAGCTGTTGTACAATGTATAAATGGGTTGCTGTAAAAGAAAAAGGATTTGTAAATAATAGTTTGCCAGAAGGATCCTAATTATTGCTTTAGAAGAAGAAGAAGAAAAAAAAATCTGAAATAGTTACATTATCAACAATTTACATTTCAGTACACTTATTCTTTAAAGTACACTTGAAGCAGTTTTGAAAAACGTTACCTCAGTAGTGGTAAGCCTCTGGATGGTTCTCTTACAGCCCACCATTCCAGCGAGGGTTCCCTCTAAACGTATTTGACTTGCCCCAGTCCAATAAGTGTTACAGCTGCCCTCCCAGCCGTGGACACGCGCATTCCGACTTTGCAAGGGCAAGTAAGGTCCAGGAACCCAAACAGAACAAAGCCACTGGTGCAAGGCTTTTTTTCCCTCCATGTGCAAGCACTTCTCTGTACTGGGCATGGGCTGACCTTACTTGTGCACGTCCAATTGGAGTGAGCGTGTCCATAGCTGAATTTGACTGGCACAAGTTTAGAGGGATCTGTCGCTGAAAGAGTAGGCGGTAAGAGGATCCAGAAGCTTCTGGACCATCCATTTTAAAATGCTTTTGCATCAGTCACTACTCCTTCACATTAACAACAACTACACCATGACAACATTAATTGGCTATTTAAATATATGGAAAAAAAACAAACAACATTTTACAGGACAAAATAAAAGCTGTCAGAAATATAGAAAGTTATAATTTAGAATAAAATGAATCATGCTTGCTGAAATAAGATAAAAGAAGATGTATTAGTTTTGAGTTATACTTAAAGGATAAAAAGTCAAGTAAATGACTAGTCACAGTAAATGGACAGAGAGAAAGCTGAACCATAATATACCATGGGAAGAGAGAATAGATTGTTTTACTGGAGATCAGAATCAGTTAGTGTGCACAGAAGGGCTGTCGGTGAAATAGTGGGAGAGATTAGTGAGTTTATGTAGCAGCTGTGATTGGGAGATTACGCAACTGGACGTTCCTTCTGTACTATACCTCTTCAGACGAGAGCCTGTACTCTGGGGGCTCAGGACTCTTACATGGAGTCGAAGTTTTGCTGTTTGTCAACCAGGGTTTACCATAATTGCGTGTTATATGGAGGGGTGTCTGTGTGAAACAACGGTAAGTCAAGTTTAAAATAGTCTCACTGTGTTTAGCGCTCATATTCTCAAATCCAGGGGTGGTGTATTTATCAAATAACCAGAGTGAGACTCCAGGTACAGATTATGGAACAGTATAACTTTTATGGAGGACCGTATAGAAATAAAATATCCTATTATTCTATATAATTGCTTTCATTAGATCGTTTAACTGTTGTATAGATATGGATGTATACATTTTGTTAGGTGCTCTAACTCTAATTACTTCTTTTTATAGCTTCAAAACGAGTAGGCTCGGGAATTAAACCTCTAGTTGATTTCATTAATTTATGGACAGAGTTAAGCTTGCCTTCACCTTCCCTCACTAGCCCAGGTAGACTAAGATAACAGCACTTAAGGCTGGGTAACGCATACTCATACCATGTTGCTGAGATTCATTTTCTATGAAACTCCCAATACTTCTAATAAGACGTAAGTAAACATCAAGGTATGGATCACAGAAATTCAGTGCCCAGAGAGACACTTCCACAGGCTTACAGGTAAAGCTATCTTTTAACCTTCAAATATTGATGTAAACATTTAACTTCCAAAAATGCAAACTGTCGACAGGTTTAATTACATCAGCACACGCCTATACCGTGTGTATTTAATTAAGATACCTAGTAAAATTTACTGATATTTTACTACCTCCGATTCCCAATATTAAATATTCCTGTTCCCAATAAATATTCCTTTTGATGTTGCATGTATATGATAGCTGTCTGTTCTAACATCTAGTAAGCAGTCTGATGAAGGCACAATAGCCAAACGCTTACTTATATTTTTTAAATTAGCCAAAAATGGCATCATCCTGATTCAAAACTTCTTGATTTCCCAATAGAATCCCCTATTACTGATAAAATATTGGTAATTATGCTGATGTTCTATTCCCCACTGTAACCTCATTCTTACACTAACTCTCTGCTATCTTTACCTAACACTAACCACCCCCACCTACTTTTTACACTAACCTCCCCCCATCTATGCCTAAGACTAAACCCCTTACCTACATAAACCCACTCCACCAATAACCCATATCCTAACTTACCACCTGCACTATTTTAATAACCTGGCACCTAATTAAACTCCCTGACCTATAACCACTCCTTCAAGAAGCCAGCATCTAACTTACCACCAACGCTTGGCTAGATTGTAGCCTATCGCCTAACACAGGGCCAGATCCATGCCAGGGTTTAGGATGGACTGAGAAAGAGAGGAATGTGTTCTACTTGATGGACCACACCTTTTCTGATTCAGACTCATCAATTAATTTGAGCGGTGTCAAAAATGTGTAAGGACCTCGGCCCTCGAAGGACTGGTTTGACATCCCTGATTTAATCTCTGCACCTAAGTGCATAATGTAGCTAAATAGTAGTTGTTAATGTAACAAATATGTGTTGACAACTGCATATTCTTGTATGTAAATGCAAATGCCTTGTCTATATACTTTCAATAAGCTGGTTTTGTTTAAAATAATAAAAAAACAAAACATTGATCTGTCTTTGCCTGCTATCGTGAAAAATTGCTTAACATGCGTATTGCTAGCAACTCACGCAATGTTATATGTAAATGAGATTGCTGCTTGCATGCTCACTGGTAAAATTGCCATGCACTGTGTGCACACATACATTTTATTGGGATTTAGTGAATCAACTGCACCCTGTTCTTCTGACATGTATGTAATTACATTTTTGCTTTACCAATTTCCCTATCCAAACCTCAGAGTCAGCCATAATTCTCTCCCTGACCAAATACACTGAAATCCTTACAGCTCATGGCAGACATTATTGTGTAAAACTAAACAACAACCTACAAAGCATATCAGTGCTGTAAGATTTTGCCTACACACATTTTTAATGGTAAAGATTTTAACCAATGTAAATCTCACCATTTTTTTAAGCCAAGAAATCTGTACTTAAAAGGTATTTCTGTATGTAACAAGCTGAATCTGTTTTGGTAATTCTATCTCAAGTTTCCAAAAGATGACTTAAGATATAAAAACTAACTTAAGGAATCTGGTACACATACAAACCTTAGGTGTGCTAGTTCCAGTGACCTGTGAGGGATTGGCTTGGATGTTTGGGCTTGAGTTGGATCTGTTTGGTGAAGCACCTCTTGAGGAAGGCCTTGACCTTCGACCCTTGGGTCGGAAAGGTGTCATGCTCTGACTAACTCCTTCAGGTAACATAAACTTCTCCCGCAGCTCTAAATTCGTCCTTCCTTTAGCTACAAATACAAAAAGATACTGATCAATACTTTGTTCCAGTAAATTTGCAGTGTGATAATGTTTTGATTTGTTAATATGAGACTGGCACAAAGCACAAAAAACATGACCATATGAAGTTGTAATAAGAACCTTATTACAAAAAAAACACCTATATACACAAAACATGACACTTGGAGAATGTAGGTTATTATATTCAGACTATCTTGTAGTAATGAAGTTTCCATATTATGTAAATTAATATTGTTGTTTCAGTTGTACTAAGCATGGAAGTCTGTGTAAAACTGGCATCGATCATTACAAAATAAAAGCTTTAAAAACAGTTTTCAGGATTTATATATGTAATATCCTGCTGTATTCTAGACGTCTAATCCATTAGACTTATGGTATTTCTATACACACTAGTTAGATCAAATCAGGGCTCTTTTGTCATGCATTCCCCAACGTACAAAGAAAGGTCTAGTCAGTGGATATCACCAGAATATTAAACAGCAATCAGTGACCCTCATCACTGAGAGTCCTGTAGCTGCAATACATAAGGGCCCTGGTTGTATTCTACAATCCCTACTTAGAGCATAGTAGTTAATATTCAGAAGATAAGGAGGCTGCCTCAAGGGGGTGGGTAGATGACTGCAACAGATCTGCTTCTTTACAATGCAGAACATGATCAGATAAAAAAAAAATCAGTGTTGTAATCAATGGAAAAATCACTATCAATTGATGTCTAGTGAGAACCACATGTATGTTGATTCCTGTTTGATCCAGTACTTCAATCAGGCAGCAACCAAAAACAGTAAGTGGCTGACTTGACATTGTTTGCACAGATAGAGATAATCTACCTCCAAGGATATCTGCCTTATCGCCCTCTCCATCATTTATAGCTATAAACGTGTGCCTGGTCAACCTCAGCAAGCTGATTTATGGAAAGTTCTTTGTTGGAAACATCTGACTAGTGTCTGATTCTCTTCAGTGAAAACAAAACAAAAACATGGTGGAGTCAGTAAATTCAGGTAAAATTATTGTGCATAAACAGATGCTAACACAAGTAGCATAGCATGTATTGTGCACATAGTGCAACTTGCGTTAGGTACATGACACATGCGTAGTTAGTATCACACATGTTACCTGCTACCGGGGTTTACTGAAAAGACCCAATATCTCTTCATGTGCTTAATTTATAAATGATGATCGATACATAAGCTTTTAATCACTTCATGATATCAGTTTAAAGGGGAATGTTCTAATTCT
This sequence comes from Hyperolius riggenbachi, assembly GCF_040937935.1. Taxonomy (NCBI): domain Eukaryota; kingdom Metazoa; phylum Chordata; class Amphibia; order Anura; family Hyperoliidae; genus Hyperolius; species Hyperolius riggenbachi. The sequence continues at coordinate 226,511,799 of NC_090649.1, forward strand.
GCCACATATGTAAATACTGATCACAGTCTGCTTCAGAATGGTATCAGAAAGTTTAGTGTGGTATCTTCTCTAAGGTAAGGTAGAGGGCATCACTACATTACAATTGCATAGACACAAAAGCTTTCATGTGAACATAGTCTAAGGGTATGGAGTCTATTCACTGAACTCATGAGAGGAAGAGATCCACCACATTGAAACTCGTCCAGACCTGATATCTAGTGTAGTAGCTCAGTGTTGACAAAACAAATCCAAAATTTTAATTAAGGAAATCATAACATTGTTAAAGCTTGCAGATGAATAAGTGCTTAAGATTACAATGAAAACCACTATGTGCATCTTTCACCCTCCGAGAAAAGAAACATGAATGCTCTATGTACAGTGCATAGGGCTTCTAGTCAGACCAACCGTACATTGGTACAGTGTTTCAAGAGGTAAAGAACACACATTGGACTTGGCCCGTTGGTACAAGAGGTAAAGAACACACATTGGACCTGGCCCGTATAATTTACATTTCTTAGCCCGGACATTCTAGTTTGTTGCAGTTTCTTGAAATGAGACTAAAGCTAAAAATATTTCATACAAACTTGCATGTATAATGTAGTTGGAGTCTATTGTGGACCATCTGGTTACACGGCCTAAATTTAGAAAGTAAAGAGTAGAAAATATCTTGTCTGCACTCAACGTTGCTAAAAATATAACACATGTTTAAGTTTTGAATAGAAGCAGAATGTAATCAAAGGAGACAACTTTAGTCCCTTGGCGTAAATACTGTCAGTACTTTTACTTAGTGCAACCAGACTTTAAAGAAGAATTCTGTAAAGTAATAGCAGTTTTAAGCATGTAATTATCACATAGCAGTGTTTGTAGAGACAGTGGAGGTAGAAAAAAAATAAATGGCTATTGATCTGCTAGTGCGTGTATTGCAAATGGTGCTCAGACACAAACCACGTCTGCATGGTCCTCAAGCTACAAAAAGACAAGAAGGCAAATTCATATCTTGTTCTTTGCAAAGCTCTTCTTAAGAGTTGGCTTATAAACTGTTCATTATCAGGATACAAGTCCAAGCATGTATTATGTTTTGCTGTCTGGGAGTATATGCAGGATTTCACCAGTTGGAAAGTCGTGGCTTGGTTCAAAAAGCTAAATAAAAACCAAAGCTGAAAAAGTCCATTAGCAGACTAGGATTATTCTCACCAAAAACACAGCATGCAGTTTATGATAGGTTAGGCTACTAAATATGAACACAAGATGGTTCTGAATATTCAACCTTAACGCGCATGCTAACCATAGCTGTACCTTACCAGTCAGTGCCCAAAGAATACAGAAATAAAAACAAAACGCATGCACTACACACCAAAGGAAATGAAATACTTGTAAAGGTGACAAAGCAAGTGAAAGAAGGGGTGAAGATGCAGAAAATGAAAGAGGGATATATTTGCCAACCTATAAGAGGCTGCGTAGTAATTGAAGAGTTCGATTCCGAACGTAACATTTTACTTCCATGATGATGAACTAGGGAGAAATGACAGAATACCAGTCAAGGAAAATAAGGAAAGGATACTTAGTAAGGAGAAGTAATAAAAGGCTACTATAAGTATAAAGAGATAATAAAACAAAAATAAAACTTGTAGATAAACACAGGGGGAAGAACAATCAAGTAAAGAAGAGCATCAGTTTATATATGAATATTGACTGGACACTATTAAATGGGCCACAATGCATTTGCTGTGACTGCAAATTGTGCCATGTTGTTAACTGTATTTCTGCTTTTCTATAGAGCAGTAATATTTTACCCAAGTGAAACTAGCGCATATTTTTCAAGAAATGTCCTCTCAGGCTACAGTGTGAAGGATGTACTAATTGCACCCAGAACACATAAATGTATACACTGTAAACTCTCTTGTGAAAAAAATCTTCCACTATTATCTTTTCAAAGCTTCTACTATACTGGCATCAAGCAGAACTGAGGAATTATGGCCAAGGGGCAAGCATCGCAGTACAGTAACTGTGGTAAGAAAATAGGGGTTGACAACTTTTTCTGGAGTACTTTTTACTTGCAATATGGAGCCTAAAGGAGCCCATTAACGGTGTGATTTTTAGTGAAATTATTGTGTTATGGATCAGAGCGTTCATATCAGAAGAAAAGATTGTATTTACTAGATGCACAGCATTAGAGGATCCAAGCTACTTCCAGTACCAGTTGCGCTTGTATGTATGAAAAAATCCATTATGCTAAATGAACAGTCCTTTAAAGTAGTACCTGAAATTTAGCATCAGCAGTTTTATACTTACCTGGGGCTTCCTCCAGCCCCATGCAACCTGTGGGTTGCACTGTTGTCCTCCAGGGCTGCTCTGTTCCTCCACCATCTTGCCCAGTAAATGTCTTAGTCGTGTGCAAATGTGCACACCCCTTTATTGCACTATCGATGCCGGGAAAGTACGCTGACTGCACCTCCCAGTGATGGTAGCACGAAAGAGGCGCATGCTGACTGGCACACAATGAGACTGAGAAATTTATCCGGCAAGACAGTGGAGGAATGGAGCGGCTCGGAGGAGAGCATCGAGCCCACAGCTTGCATGAGGCTGGAGGAAACCCAGGAAAGTATAAAAGCTGCTGATGCTACAGTCTCCTTTAAGTAAACGATTGATACTTTGATCTTTTAGGATCAATTGGGGCTACCAGCTTCTCTGTTTTCATATAATGTAATCTTGATAATCTGATTGAAATGACAAGAGTTCAAAAAAATTGTACATTTAACCTTTTCATGTCATGGGTTAAAGGGAACAAATGCACGGGTGTACACGTGGACTTATAAATGTCCTACTTGCAAAAAAGGTGTGTAAATAGGAAGTTTGTAACTGTCCATATTCCAGGAAGTGGTTAATGGGTCCATTTAATGAAGATCATCTCTAACTCAAACGATTCTTTTGATTTTTTAACTGGCTCTCTGGATTGTGCTGAAGTGACCTCTTTTACCAGGTCACTTTCAGTTTCGAGCTAGCTTATTGGTCAGCCAGGTCTAATTATGTGTTCAGCATAAGATTCAATTTAGCCAATTAGGAGCCGAGCACAAACATGGTTGTGCATCACTGCAAAGTTTTTTCATGACAAAGACTTAAGATGTATATGCATGCACGAATTACCCTCAATTTGGGCCACCCACCAGAATCAAACTTGGTCCTGTGGGTGACACTCCAGGGTCCCAATGCTATACAGATGTGTTGTTAGGCGACATCTGAGTAGCACATTCTTTCCCCATGAATTGGGGTGAGAGGAAAACATCTGTGGGAAGGACGTAGTGGCATTCACGGGCCGGAAAGGTAGAAAACAGTGAACTTGGCTACTGATTTTTGTTTTAAGATCTGGCATGTTGACTCCTGAGGCAACCTCAGGGGACAGCTGTACACTTGTTGGCCGCCTCGACTGAGAAAAGTCTAGCATGTGTATGAGGCTTTAGGCTGATGTTTCTGCTGCCTTTGGAGCTCAGTGTACAGCATTACTTTATAGATGCTCTATGGGCTGGTCCCTTAGAATATTTCAAATGCTTACTTGCGCATCATTCAATCATTGTAACTTTTGACCATTTTAAACGAATTATATTTGCCAACCATGTGTGAGTTTGTGGTCTGCGTTTACAACCATAAAAAAAGCTTTAATGAATTTATTTTTCAATGTGGTTTAATTTAATTGAATTCATTCAACAGCACTGCCATTAAAAATTAATAAATAAAAAGTTAGATGCACCAAGCAGTGTTCTGGAAATCTGAGGAAAGAATGTAAAATTGTCCGGCTCCATTGCACTACATAATAAGAAGCCAAAATAAGGTAAATAACGTGAACAAATTGCTCAAGAAATACAGTGCTTGAACTGGTTTATATGAAAAGAACATGTGATCTTCTCACAGTTTACTTTTTGCTTTAAAAGCATCTGAAATGTAATAAGTTATACTGAAGAAAGTTGACATTCATTTACATCATAATTTCTACAGCAAGGTGTAAATTTTCAGCAGTCAGCTTACCTCTGCAAGGATCATTTTTCACCAGGAACTCATCAAGGGCCATCCATCCCCCACCAACCCGCACCATTACTGTGCTCCTCAAAATACGAACAAGGCGGAGCTGCTGAGAGTCTCCAAACTGAAGAGACAAATACAAAAGTAAACATCTGAACTAAAAAGGAAATGATTTAATGTGCATCCAAATATAACAAAGCAAGATGTACAGTTGCAGCTTTATTTTCAATCATTCATTTAAAAATATCTGCAAATCTGTGTAAATAGATGAGACACCCATGCACCATCAGTTGAAGCCAAGTGATTAAAGCAATGGGGAGTTACAACATGGAAAGGGGAGAAATTAGCAATGTTATGTTACTCATAATGCATTAGCTTCAAGTAAGCATTATGATTGATTACAAACTGCACAGAGATGCAGACAAGACACATGCTTATTTAATTCTTTACATGTTATGTGCACCATGTTTGATGAGTACACTTCAGCAGAACACTTAACAGATAATCGTTTATAATCAAACTGATCATGACTTCAAGCCCAGACTGCACTCATCAAGTCATGACTGAGAATATATTAACATCCAGCTCTAGGAAAACAAATCATCTTAGATCTTGATTATGTGTGCAGGGAGCAAAACGTATTTTATGGTTGTCTGTGACCCCCTTACCAGATTTTCCATAATTTTCTATCCCTGGTATTTTAGCAAACTCTTGTGTACTGATTGATAGGAAAAGAGGAACAGAAAAAAGGAAAAAACAACAAACCCGAGGTGAAAGACCTAATTTTGTCAGATTTTTCAGAAATATTTGATCTGCATGCTTGTTCTGGGTCTATGGCTAAAAGTATTAGAGGTAGAGGATCAGAGCTGTTTAAAAAGTAAATAAATATGTCAACCTCCATATGTCTTTCACCTCGAGCTCCCTTTAATGGAGATTCCATCTTTCCCCTACTCTTTCTATGTACAGAGGTTTATTACCTTACTGGCAATGAGGAAGTGAATAAAATTCTTCCAAATGGGGACAAGAAAGGCAATATAAACTAAAACAGGTTCTTACACACTTCATACAATCCAAAAGTAAAATGTTTTCCTACAGTTGGGCAATAATTACAATTGCATAGGGCATACAGCTATAGAAAATTATTGCATAATTGGTCCTTCAAAAATTAAAGTAATGTTAAAAGTGTTGTGTACCTCATACTTTGTAAGTGGTCTGCATGCCTTTTCTGGAATGCTAAAGTCTAAACTGGGTGAAGTGCAAAGGAGAACAATGTGCTTTGGGGTTCGGTCAGATGCTGGGTTGCTAAGGATCTGATTTGCCTGATTTTTAGGCGACAGCAGGGTGCTCCCGTACACGGTAGATTTTTGGCCGAGGCTGTGCTTAAAGGATACCCAAACTGAAATGTGACATCATGAGATAGACATGTGTATGTACAGTGCCTAGCACACAAATAACTATGCTGTGTCCCTTTTTTTTCTTTCTCTGCCTGAAAAAGTTAAATATCAGGTATGTAAGTGGCTGACTCAGTTCTGACTCAGACAGGAAGTGACTACAGTGTGACCCTCACTGATAAGAAGTTCCAACTATAAAACACTTTCCTAGCAGAAAATGGCTTCTGAGAGCAAGAAAGAGGTAAAAAAGGGGAATTTCTTATCAGTGAGGGTCACACTGTAGTCACTTCCTGTCTGAGTCAGGACTGAGTCAGCCACTTACATACCTGATATTTAACTCTTTCAGGCAGAGAAAGAAAAAAAGGAACACAGCATAGTTATTTGTGTGCTAGGTACTGTACATACACATGTCTATCTCATTATGTCACATTTCAGTTCGGGTATCCTTTAATGGCCAGTATAATCCAGCATGTGTGCACAGCTTAAAGCGGACCTAAACTCTTGCACAGCAGATAATGAAAACTTATAAAGCTGGTAAGACGTTTACTCTGTGTGTGTTTAGAGAGATAAGCCTGTCTAATTAGTTTCAGCAAGTGTAAATCAGGGCTGTCCCCAGTGCTGTGTTGTGCCTCGGGTTCTGTGCTAATATGTAAGCACTGAAGGCCTTTCTGTGCTCTCAGGAATGTCCAGGAAGTAAACATTGCAGACTTTTTTTGTAGGATTTCTATAAGTTGTAATAAAGAAATATTTTTCTTGAAAGGTTATTATGTTGTTGCTTATCTTTTAGAGCAAAGTAAGTTCTAAGTTTAGGTCCACTTTAAGGCTAACACTTAAAAGGATCATAGAAAATCAGTAACTTTACAAAGTACAGGTGACTGATTTATCTTTATACAAAAACCCATAGAGGTTCCACTGACTCTACAATAGGCCTTCTGTTGAAATAATTTAAGAGGGCTAACCAGGATGTCACTGAGGTTTGATGCAGGGTTATACATATTTCATTGGCTAGTTCATTTCTATGGTCCCATTTACTCTATATGCAATGTGCATTTTTTAAAATGCTCTGCAAGAACAATTGTGGTGCGCATATCCAGTGTATGGGGTAGGGAAACACACACAAAACATGTGCAAGCATATACATTGCATTTGCAATGTTTGTGTGTATATTTTCATGCATTTACAATGTGTATACTGTGCTCAAAGCCTAGCTAGTAACTAAATGAAAAAAATAAATATTTTTTGGTTAAGTATAGGTTCATAAAAAAAATATACTATGTCCACAGCAAACCTTAAAGACGCTATTTTGCTGTGACCTATATTAACAATTTATGCATCTGTAGTCCAACGGGAACACCTAGCACTTTCTAGTACATGAATGGTACCAATCCATGCAACTGCTAGAGGTATCAGACAGGGCTATGCTATAGCTATTTTAACTCCAATAATAAAACTGTTATAGCAATATCTGATGTAAAATATAAGAGTAGTAAAATCCCGTCACCAGCAAACAAAGAACAACAAGATGGATTTGTGGGATACAGTAAGGTGGCAGTGATCAACAATACAAGCTGCGATGATCAGTAACACACAATTACAACATTATGTTTTACTGGTTTATACCTGATTTCCCAGGAAAAACTGATTGGAAAATGGAAAGAAAATACAGTTAGTGTATGCATACTTTTCCAAAAACTTACAAAAATAAACAACTACCATACTTCTAAATTGTATTTAAAGGGTTTAATGTACTGTATTATCTGCTGCACACTCAAATAAATTGTGCACATTATGTGTAAGAAGTAATTATATGCAAAAAAAAATATTGCTGTAGGTTAACTGCAGTTTACATGTATAATGTGTTGTTGCTGTATTAATCTGTGTCTCCACTGGACAGTCTAATTCATAGGCAAACGCAGGGGAGGATTAAAGCTGCCCAGAATCCCCCCTCAGACCAGGGACGTTGCAGTGTCTGGGGACAGGCACAAGTTGAGACACCAGAATATCTGCAGGCATCCTCCAGCTCACAGCACTGCTCCCTTTCTGTCCCTGCTACAGTTGATTTTGGATGGAGCAGCAGCGTGTGTACAGAGCATGGAGCAGCAGCATGTGTACAGAATGAAGCATGAAGCAGTTCTGGGGAATTTAACAGAGTCAGGTATGAGTACAGCCCTGTGCCATGCTGTGTGAATGCTTCACTTTCCCCTTCATTAGCAATGTCGGCTGTCCTCATTATTATCTGTATCCAAACTGCTCCTGATCGATTCGGTTGTTGGTCGGTCAAACAGGAAATTGCATTATGTGTACCCAGCATGATATCCTACCATATTATTATACTGTATTGTGCGTGGCTGAGGGAGACCTTTCAGGAATCCCCCCCCCCCCCCTTGAAAATCCTGGGTTTGCCCCTGTAATTTTCTACCACATTCCAAAAGCATACTGGTAGACTATAGAATAATGGGCTTCCTCTCCAAAAGTAACCCTAGTGGTAGTGCTATTAGACTGTTGGCCTGCTCTTTATTAAAAATCCTTTGCTATAAGTTGGCCTTTTTCTCACTCCATGTGTGGGTCACATCAGAACACAGCAATATTTGCTGTAGGCTTGGAGTCTAATGATAGTACAATTAAACTAGACCAACAGAAACGCAAATTATATACCATTAAATCTCTTTTCTGTAAAGAAACTAAGAGGGTGCATTAAATTAAATGGCTTTTCAAATGTCAGAAAGAACCATCCCTTTCTACACAAAAGATAATATATTAAATCCTTGTTTTTCTTACCCTGTATTTGTTGTCTCCGATTTGCTCCACTTGGAATCGCTTAGCACACTTACATTTAGCCACTTGTCGGGTTACCTATAGCAATACACCATACACTTGTTAAAAGCCGTCACATAAATGAGCAAACCGTAAGCAAGAATTTAAAACAGAATAGACGTTGGAAAAGTACCTCATCTTCAATTTTGTCTGCATCAGTTATGGGTTTGTAGGCATCTTTGTTTGGGTGAAGGGCTGCCACAAACTCATAATAATCAATGTAGCCATCACCATCACGGTCAAAAATGTCAGCCACCGCGCTCATCTCCAGACGGCTGGTAGGAAATTCTGTTGGGCAAAGAGCAACAACATATGAAAGTTCACTGTCTACAAATAATACGGTATTGGCAATAATAATACTGCATTCAACTGATGTGTATGCCACATACATAAAAGAAACTGTCCAATGCAACAAAAGAGGGAATACGCTATAAAACATTTCAAAACATAATACATACAAGCACTGAATCTAATGAAATCTATATTTTTTTTTTAAAAGCCCCTTTGCTTTTCTGCTACTCCAGCCTGCCCGCCTACTACTTCCATCTTTGGAACAAGAGCAAGGCTCTGTAGCTTTGTACTGCAGTAGACAGTACAAAACTAGCTGCTGCATTGAACGTCACACACGCAAGGTGGTAAATAATGAATATATGGTGCATACAACACCTTAAAACTGTATGCCATACATATATATATATATATATATATATATATATATATATTTGTAGTTTGTAGAAGATCTATTTCCAAACCAATCATATCTAACCAACTGAAAACTGACAAAACCGATAAAAAAAGAAAATGTAATGGTCCTGCTATATAAAAGATCAGAACTAGCAAAAACAAGAAAAGACCACTGAAATGTTCCAACCTATTTATTCATTATTTAACCAAGATTTTGTGTTAGAAGTTGACAGCTGATTCATAACAGAACTAATCTTTTCTGACATAAGATATGGCCTTGAAACTGAGATTTCAGGAGTAAACCAATAGCAAGGCCTCAGTCAACAGCAAAATATGGATTCATCTGATTTTCTATACACAGGGATTTATTCTTGATTTATGCAGACTATAGGAAATAACTGAAATTAAAATAAAGTGTTAAGTACCAATAATGTAGAAACATCTGTCTTGGTTAAATACCACATGTGGTAACTGAATCTTTTACAGTATATTATCTATTGCGACCGTTATGATATTCTTCTACGTAAGCAAATCATTTGTATGATTGAATTATTTTACAGAACAGAAAATTTGTCATTGATTATATATTACTTAACAGGATAACAGTAATGTATGTACAATGAGACTTCCTGGCAGCCTATGTAATTTACAAAAAAAAACTACAGATGAAGCAAGTTACCTTAAAGAAAAGAAAAGAAAATACTATGGCCACTAGATTTACAACTTTCAGTCAAAAGTTAAAACCCTGATTAGAGGATTGAGAATATGGCTATGCATTCTCAATTTGGAGTTTATGTGCCATAAAAGCCAACATTAGATGTGACTTAGCAAGAAAATGTGAACATAGCTTTGAAAAGGGACATATACAATTATAATAGTATTTGTGGCAAATCAAAATTATTAATTCAATAAAATACTTTTAAAAGTATAGAATGAAAGAGTTAATCAGTATACAAAATTAAATAAAGAAAAGACTGCATTGTATCAGCCTCAAATGTTATATATGTTACGGCCAGAACCCGAAGTCTGGCCACTTCGGGTTCTGGCCGGTCAGAATGCGAAGTGGCCAGCTAATGCGGCCAAAGTAAGAAACGTGCATGAATTTCGGACTTTGGCCGGCCAGAACGCGTTGTGACCTAACGTGGCCGGCCAAGTCCCAAAGCGCACCTCTCCCCACTGCTGCAAGCGTCCCTCTGCTCAGCTGCAGTTCCCCGCTGTGTCCCTGCTGCTGCCGCCGCCTTCCCCGTAGTCGTCCTCCTCACCCCTCTCCTGCATGGACCCGGGGCTGGCCTGTATGCTGCCGGTTGCAGCCTTCGTTTTCCCCGCACAGCCGCTCCATCTATCCCGGCTCTGCTCAGCACTCAAGTACGCGCTGTCCCCGCTGTGTCCCTGGCTGCTGCTGCCTTCCCCTAAGTCCTCCTCACACCTCTCTTGCAGGGACCCGGGGCTGGCCTGTATGCTGCCTGCTGCAGCTGATTCCACCTCCGCCCTCACAGCTCTTCACGTCGTGGACCTGAACTCTTGGACAGGGTAAAAGGAAAACAGAAAAGCACCCTGTATGTATTTAGAAAGCTTCGCCTGTCTAATTTAGAGAGTTTAGCCTGTCTAATTCCCCTTCCTCTGTCACTAATCACATGCCCCCCCCCCCCCCAGCAAAGCACCCACAGCCATGCACAGCCCCAGAAAAGCCCCCCAGCCATGCAAAGCACCCCCAGCCATGCATCCCCCCCCCCCCAGCAAAGCACCCACAGCCATGCAAAGCACCCAGCAAACACCCTCCCCCCCAGCCATGCACAGCCCCCTAGCAAAGCACCCACAGCCATGCAAAGCACCCAGCAAACACCCCCCAGCCATGCACAGCACCCAGAAAAGCCCCCAGCCATGCAAAGCACCCCCAGCCATGCATCCCCCCCCAGCAAAGCACAGCCCCCAGCAAAGCACCCACAGCCATGCAAAGCACCCCCAGCCATGCATCCCCCCCCCCAGCAAAGCACAGCCCCCAGCAAAGCACCCACAGCCATGCAAAGCACCCCCAGCCATGCATCCCCCTCATCTTTGACTAATCACCACTGTAATTTGATCTCTCCCCTGTGTCACCTGACTGCCACAGCAGAGCAGCTAATTTAAAAGCACAGGATGTTAACAATATGTCTGCTACCAAGAAAGCAGGACGTAGACACACTGCAGATTTATTGCAGGATTTGTATCAGCTGTAACTAAGAAATGCTTTTCTTAAAAAAAGATTTTTATGCTGTATCTTTCAGAGCAGAGAGGAAGTTCCATTCATGGTGCTGGGATTTGTATGTTTTGGACTTTGGCCGACTGACTTTGGCCGGTTCTAGAACTGGCCGGCCAATGTCAGAAATTCACAGCATTTTGGACTTTGGCCGACGTCAAATCGGCCAGTTCTAGAAACGGCCGGCCAATTCTAGAATTGGCAGATTTCTGGTTTTGGCCGTAACATATACAAGAAACAACAAAAAAGAGAATTCTCTTTTTTGTTGTTTCTTATATATTTTGTTGGCAGGATGCATGAAAAGTTATTATTATACTGAGAATTATTGTTATTGTATTTATATTTTTCCTATCAACTTCTAGTCTCCTTTTTGATTAATTTAGATAGTAATGTTATATACAATTACCTATTTCCCTTTGCTTGCCATAAACCTTGTCATTTCCATAGAGGTACCCTGACCTTTAGCCCATCAAAACTTAAAGACCATCTTTAAAAGTATCATTGAACCTATAGGTAGAAAAGGTAATATTCCCCTCCCATGCAACTTTACCTCTTGTCCCAAATACTCCTGTTTTCTGTTTCTACACCCCCTTTTATTCAGATTAGTGTCTTAAGTGTCTCCATCTGATGATGTTCATCTTGATCCCTCTGGTCACCTCTTAGCAAGTGGGTGTTTTTTAACACAGAACCAAGGACGGAAAGAGATAGGACTGGTGGCCATTTGTGAGAACTTGGGGGTTGATCTTCATTTTTTTTAACCCTCTGGGCGATAATCCTGAGCTGAGCTCGGGGTAAGCCGCCACAGAGGATTTCTCAGTCCCTGGTGGGCCGATTTGCATAATTTTTTTTTGTTGCACGCAGCTAGCACTTTGCTAGCTGCGTGTATATACCGATCGCCGCTGCTCTGCGCTGATTCACCGCTACCCGCCGTGCCGCGCCGCCCCCCCCCCAGACCCCGAGCGCAGCCTGGCCAATCAGTGCCAGGCAGCGCTGAGGGGTGGATCGGGACTCCCTCTGACGTCACTATGTCGTTGACGTAGATGACGTCATCCCGATCGTCTCCATGGCGACAGGGGAAGCCAAACAGGAAATCCCGTTCTGAACGTGATTTCCTGTTTACTTTGATCGCCGGAGGCGATCGGAGGGGGTGGGGGGATGCCGTTGCACAGCGGCTATCATGTAGCTAGCGCTAGGCTAGCTACATGATTAAGAAAAATAATAATAAAAAAAAAAAGTGCTGCGCCGCCCCCTGGCGATGATATTGTATCGCCCAGGAGGTTAATATTATATGAAAATCATCTTAGACATACAATATACAGTAGGTGTGGGGTAAAAAACAATTCTATTATAACATATTATCCAACTAAAATTCAAATCTTAATGTAATTGGGTTTGAATCTAATTCTGACAGTGGTGAAATTAATTCTTAACTTACAACTCTCAAAGAACATAATATATGTGAAACATGGCTTTACAGAAATATGTCAGGATAAGTTAAAAACGACTTGTTCGTTACATACCACATTATTTTATTTCTAATGATACTATTATTATTTGATATGAAAATTCTCAGATTTAACAGTAATAATATGACTTCTGCATTGGTTCAGTGACCACAGTATAATGTGGACTAGAGATCTTCCACTAACGAGCCTGCTGAGAATCAGCTGTGTCATTTGGAAAAGGGGTAACTGTGGGCTGATAAGTTAATTCAGCTCTCCTATTAATTTATTTCTTCTAATGTGGATCATTACTTCAAGGAGCCAAAAGATGAGCAATGACGGCGCCACGCTGGAAAAGAGCCAAATGTCTTCTCTATAGAACAAAGCACGGTAATTAGAATAACAAGATTCCATACTTGAAGAAAGAATTCCATCTATGAATTCCTGCCGTGTTATCTTCCCATCCTGATCCTTGTCTATTCTCCGGAAGAAGTCCATTACACGAGATTTCTTATGGTTCATCCATCTCATATATTTCTTTCTCCAAATGTCAAAATCAAAGTTGGCAAATTCCTTGAGCTATAATAAATAAGAACATAGAACAATTTTATCTTCAACTCTCAGTAGTTGCATAATAAATAAAGTGAGCATCTTTTTTATTTCATGTTGATTACAGTTGCTGATGTATAACAGAACATATGGAGGAGCATGTGATCAGCTTGATCAGGGAATAGATTTGCAAGGCTGTAATTTGCTAGTCATAATTATCCATCGCTTTCTGTCTTCTGTGTGGGCTAACAGGAGTTTTAACCTTACAAAACGTATTGTGGTACCTACTCATATCATATTGTTTATATTCTTCTTCTTGGCAGGTACTTCACTGCTGGCAAATCACTTGGATATACACTGGACTCAATCCCCAAATAAACTTGAGGCTTTGTTTACACTCCTACTAAATGGTAGCTTTTCCCATTATTCCCTTCATCGGGAGAACAAAGGGTTTATGCCAATGAAACATACAACACTGATCTCTATGACTGAGCTAGACACTTAACTGGCATCAATATTGGTAGACACCGCATGCAACCTTATTTTGGGCATTTCTTGGATGTTCCCTAAAACAAGTACATTTTCCAAACAAGTATGTACCATAAAAGAAAAAAAATCCCAGACAAATGCTTGTTAACCACTTGAGGACCGTGGGCTTTACCCCCCTTAAAGGGAACCTTAACTGAACGGGGGGTAAAGAGTTTCACTTACCTGGGGCTATTACCAGCCCCCTGCAGCAGTCCTGTGCCCTCGGAGCCGCTCTGGAATCCTCTGGTCCCCCGCTGTCACTTAGTTTCGTTTTTGACGACCCACCAGTCGCCGGCCGCCATGCGTATTATTGGACGCATTCACCAATGCAATTAGCGCTATTGCGGACCGCAACGCGTACAAAAATACGCATTGCCGCATATCTACGCGTGCGGAATGCGGCAACGCGTATTTTTGTATGCGTTGCGGTCCGCAATAGCGCTAATTGCATTGGTGAATGCGTCCAATAATACGCATGGCGGCCGGCGACTGGTGAGTCGTCAAAAACGAAACTAAGTGACAGCAGGGGGCCAGAGGATTCCAGAGCGGCGCCAAGGGCACAGGACTGCTGCAGGGGGCTGGTAATAGCCCCAGGTAAGTGAAACTCTTTACCCCCCGTTCAGTTAAGGTTCCCTTTAAGGACCAGGCACGTTTTTTCCATTCAGACCACTGCAGCTTTCACGGTTTATTGCTCGCTCATACAACCTACCACCTAAATGAATTTTGGCTCCTTTTCTTGTCACTAATAAAGCTTTCTTTTGGTGCTATTTAATTGCTGCTGCGATTTTTACTTTTTATTATATTCATCAAAAAAGACATGAATTTTGTCAAAAAAATGATTTTTTTAACATTCTGTGCTGACATTTTTCAAATAAAGTAAAATTTCTGTATACATGCAGCACGAAAAATGTGGACAAACATGTTTTTGATTAAAAAAAACCCCATTCAGCCTATATTTATTGGTTTGGGTAAAAGTTATAGCGTTTACAAACTATGGTGCAAAAAGTAAATTTTCCCATTTTCCAGCATCTCTGCCTTTTCTGACCACCTGACATGTTTCATGAGGGGCTAGAATTCCAGGATAGTATAAATACCCCCCAAATGACCCCATTTTGGAAAGAAGACATCTCAAAGTATTCACTGAGAGGCATAGTGAGTTCATAGAAGATATTCTTTTTTGCAGGGCTGTGGAGTCGGAGTCGGAGTCGTGGAGTCGGAGTCGTGGAGTCGGGCAATTTTGGGTGCCTGGAGTCGGAGTCGGGAAAAAATGCACCGACTCCGACTCCTAATGAATTTGTAACTGTAATTAAAATAAAAAATATGATAAAATGTTCTATTTCTCAGATAATAGTCATTAAAAATAATGTATATATACAGTATATATATAGTAATAGCTGTGCTTAGTCCACAAAAATGAAATAAACCAATCAAAATTAGTTACTTGTGCTGCTTCAATAAAGCAGTCCCCGTATTTTTAAGGTCAGATATACATATCTGATTGTGACTGTATATATGATGTGTACACAGGAATCTCTTATATATACTAAATAACATCTATGCTGTAAGAATAAAGCCTGATGTGTAGCTGTGTCACTAATAGAGATGGTCAACGAGATGGAAATAATTCTGCATTGATGCTGATTTATGCAAATGTATGCACTCCCTTTGCTGATGAAATCAAATAATTTGATATGTTGTTAAAATTTGGTTTGGTGACTACAAATTAAAGGGTAACTGAGACGGATGAAAAGTAAAGTTTTATACATACCTGGGGCTTCCTCCAGCCCCCTTCAGGCTAATCAGTCCCTCGCTGTCCTCCACCACCCGGATCTTCTGCTATAAGTTCTGGTAATTCAGCCAGTCAGCGCTGTCCGGCCGCATGCCGCTCCCACAGCCAGGAACATTCTGCACCTGCGCAATAGTGCTGCACAGGTGTAGTATGCTCCTGGCGGCGGAGTGTGTGCATGCGCACTACGCCTGACTGGCTCAAGTACCTGGACTCATAGCAGAAGATCCAGGTGGCGGAGGAGGACAACGAGGGACTGATTATCCTGAAGGCGGCTGGAGGAAGCCCCAGGTATGTATAAAACTTTAATTTCATCTGTCTCAGGTTTACTTTGTTGCACAGTAGTACTATACTCTACATATGCACTCCCCACAGAGCGGCAGGGAATCCACTGAGAATGCTGTGCACATTGAACACAGAGGTGTTGTCTGTTTACAATCTCCTCATTCCCCTGCAGAGTACCTGCACATCATTCTTACATGTACCCACACTTACACTGCCTAGGGCCTGATAGATGTTCTTTGTTCCGGTTTGTACCTTTTACAAGTACTCTTACCAAGGACTAGTTTTAGTCTAAAGGGAATAAATATAGTAGTCTACATATCCTTCTCACTTCAGTTGTCTTGTAAAATTCCTAAGCGTTGGCAGTTAAGAGACGAATTTCACGTTACATACTTTTAATCAACAAAATTGTAATATGCAAATTAGAGGAGTCGGAGTCGTGGAGTCGGAGGAATCCTAAACTGAGGAGTCGGAGTCGGTGGATTTTTGGACCGACTCCACAGCCCTGCTTTTTTGTCACAAGTAAGCGGAAAATTACACTTTGTGACAAAAAAAAAAAAAGTTTCCATTTCTTCTAACTTGCGACAAAAAAAAATGAAATCTGCCACGGACTCACTATGCTCCTCTCTGAATACCTTGAAGTGTCTACTTTCCAAAATGGGGTCATTTGTGGAGTGTGTTTACTGTCCTGACATTTTGGGGGGTGCTAAATTGTAAGCACCCCTGTAAAGCCTAAAGGTGCTCATTGGACTTTGGGCCCCTTAGCGCAGTTAGGCTGCAAAAAAGTGCCACACATGTGGTATTGCCGTACTCAGGAGAAGTAGTATAATGTGTTTTGGGGTGTATTTTTACACATACCTATGCTGGGTGGGAGAAATATTTCTGTAAATGACAATTGTTTAATTTTTTTTTTACACACAATTGTCCATTTACAGAGAGATTTCTCCCACTCAGCATGGGTATGTGTAAAAATACACCCCAAAACACATTATACTACTTCTCCTGAGTATGGCAAAACCACGTGTGGCACTTTTTTGCAGCCTAACTGCGCTAAGGGGCCCAAAGTCCAATGAGTACCTTTAGGATTTCACAGGTCATTTTTGTTTCAAGACTACTCCTCACGGTTTAGGGCCCCTAAAATGCCAGGGCAGTATAGGAACCCCACTAATGACCCCATTTTAAAAAGAATACACCCCAAGGTATTCCGTTAGGAGTATGGCGAGTTCATAGAAGATTTTATTTTTTGTCGCAAGTTAGCGGAAATTGATTTTAATTGTTTTTTTTCACAAAGTGTCATTTTCCGCTAATTTGTGACAAAAAAATAAAATCTTCTATGAACTCACCATACTCCTAACGGAATACCTTTGGGTGTCTTCTTTCTAGAATGGGGTCATTTGTGGGGTTCCTATACTGCCCTGGCATTTTAGGGGCCCTAAACCGTGAGGAGTAGTCTTGAAACCAAATGTCGCAAAATGACCTGTAAAATCCTAAAGGTACTCATTGGACTTTGGGCCCCTTAGTGCACTTGGGGTGTAAAAAAGTGCCACACATGTGGTACCGCCGTACTCAAGAGAAGTAGTATAATGTGTTTTGGGGTGTATTTTTACACATACCCATGCTGGGTGGGAGAAATATCTCTATAAATGACAATGGTTTGATTTTTTTTACACACAATTGTCCATTTACAGAGAGATTTCTCCCACTCAGCATGGGTATGTGTAAAAACACACCCTAAAACACATTATACTACTTCTCCTGAGTACGGTGATACCACATGTGTGGCACTTTTTTGCACCCTAACTGCGCTAAGGGGCCCAAAGTCCAATGAGTACCTTTAGGATTTCACAGGTCATTTTTGTTTCAAGACTACTCCTCACGGTTTAGGGCCCCTAAAATGCCAGGGCAGTATAGGAACCCCACTAATACCCCATTTTAGAAAGAAGACACCCCAAGGTATTCCGTTAGGAGTATGGTGAGTTCATAGAAGATTTTATTTTTTGGTCACAAGTTAGCGGAAATTGATTTTAATAGTTTTTTTCACAAAGTGTCATTTTCCGCTAACTTGTGACAAAAAATAAAATCTTCTATGAACTCACCATACTCCTAACGGAATACCTTAGGGTGTCTTCTTTCTAAAATGGGGTCATTTGTGGGGTTCCTATACTGCCCTGGCATTTTAGGGGCCCTAAACCGTGAGGAGTAGTCTTGAAACAAAAATGACCTGTGAAATCCTAAAGGTACTCATTGGACTTTGGGCCCCTTAGCGTACTTAGGGTGTAAAAAAGTGCCACACATGTGGTACCGCCGTACTCAGGAGAAGTAGTATAATGTGTTTTGGGGTGTATTTTTACACATACCCATGCTGGGTGGGAGAAATATCTCTGTAAATGACAATTGTTTGATTTTTTTTTACACACAATTGTCCATTTACAGAGAGATTTCTCCCACCCAGCATGGGTATGTGTAAAAATACACCCCAAAACACATTATACTACTTTCCCTGAGTATGGCGGTACCACGTGTGACACTTTTTTGCAGCCTAGGTGCGCTATGGGGCCCAACGTCCTATTCACAGGTCATTTTGGAGGCATTTGTTTTCTAGACTACTCCTCATGGTTTAGGGCCCCTAAAATGCCAGGGCAGTATAGGAACCCCACAAGTGACCCCATTTTAGAAAGAAGACACCCCAAGGTATTCCGTTAGGTGTATGGCGAGTTCATAGAAGATTTTATTTTTTGTCACAAGTTAGTGAAAAATGACACTTTGTGAAAAAAAAACAATAAAAATCAATTTCCGCTAACTTTTGGCAAAAAATAAAATCTTCTATGAACTCGTCATACACCTAACAGAATACATTGGGGTGTCTTTTTTCTAAAATGGGGTCACTTTGTGGGGTTCCTATACCGCCCTGGCATTTTACAGGCCCAAAACCGTGAGTAGTCTGGAAACCAAATGTCTCAAAATGACTGTTCAGGGGTATAAGCATCTGCAAATTTTGATGACAGGTGGTCTATGAGGGGGCGAATTTTGTGGAACCGGTCATATGCAGGGTGGCCTTTTAGATGACAGGTTGTATTGGGCCTGATCTGATGGATAGGAGTGCTAGGGGGGTGACAGGAGGTGATTGATGGGTGTCTCAGGGGGTGGTTAGAGGGGAAAATAGATGCAATCAATGCACTGGGGAGGTGATCGGAAGGGGGTCTGAGGGTTTGGCCGAGTGATCAGGAGCCCACACGGGGCAAATTAGGGCCTGATCTGATGGGTAGGGGTGCTAGGGGGTGACAGGAGGTGATTGATGGGTGTCTCAAGGTGTGATTAGAGGGGGGAATAGATGCAAGCAATGCACTGGCGAGGTGATCAGGGCTGGGGCCTGAGGGCGTTCTGAGGGTGTGGGCGGGTGATTGAGTGCCCTAGGGGCAGATAGGGGTCTAATCTGATAGGTAGCAGTGACAGGGGGTGATTGATGGGTAATTAGTGGGTGTTTAGGGTAGAGAACAGATGTAAACACTGCACTTGGGAGGTGATCTGACGTCGGATCTGCGGGCGATCTATTGGTGTGGGTGGGTGATCAGATTGCCCGCAAGGGGCAGGTTAGGGGCTGATTGATGGGTGGCAGTGACAGGGGGTGATTGATGGGTGATTGACAGGTGATCAGGGGGATAGATGCATACAGTACACAAGGGGGGGGGGGATCTGGGGAGAATCTGAGGGGTGGGGGGTGATCAGGAGGGGGCAGGGGGCAGGGTAAAAAAAATGGCGTTGACAGAAAGTGACAGGGAGTGATTGATGGGTGATTAGGGGGGTGATTGGGTGCAAACAGGGGTCTGGGGGGTGGGCAGGGGGGGGTGTCTGAGGGGTGCTGTGGGCGATCTGGGGCAGGGGGGGAGGAAATCAGTGTGCTTGGGTGTGACATAGGGTGGCTGCAGCCTGCCCTGGTGGTCCCTCGGACATTGGGACCACCAGGGCAGGAGGCAGCCTGTATAATACACTTTGTAAACATTACAAAGTGTATTATACACTTTGTATGCGGCGATCCGGGTGCTAGTAACCCGCCGGCGCTTCCGAACGGCCGGTGGGTTACAGCGTGAGGTGGGCGGAGCCAGTCCCCGGCGGCCGATCGCGTCACGAATGACGCGATCGCGCCGCCCATGCCCCTACAAGGACCGCCGCCATTTGTCAATACGGCGGTCCTTGCGGGGTCCACTTCCCGGCCGCCAATTGTCTATACGGCGGTCGGGAAGTGGTTAATGTCAATATGTAATTAATCTTATTTTTCTATGAAAATTGTTGCCATTACTCCCAGCTGCTAGAGTGAATCTAACCTGTTTAAAGTGACAGCTGGAGAAACGTGAATTATTAAAAGCTAAATGACATTGAATAAGGATTTAGCAGTGACATGGTATAAAACCAGACAGCCCATTACTGACTTCTAATCTACAACTTGTTCAAATAATCTATGCTAGAAGTCTAAGCATCATGTCTAAGCAAAAAAGTCAATTTACAGCTGGCACACTCAGTTTTGGCATGTTGTAAGGGCTGGTTCACACTAGCACTGAAACAGTGATGGAACGAGCCACACCAGAGCAATGGACATAGGATCTGTTCAGACATGTCCCAACATATTACTTCCATCCAGTGCCATTTCCATGGTTTGTAGTGGCAAAACGCAAACTCACAGCATGCTCTCCTTTGCCGGGCAGAAGTCCAACATGTCATAATAGCAATGGTGTTATGACATGTCCAATGTAATGGACATGACTGAATAGTTACATGCAGGGTGTAAACCTAGCCTAACGCCATGTTTGGTAAAGGATATGTGTTTTATATGCCAGTTATTACATACTGTAAGTTATTGATTTTCTTGCACAAATAATCAGCAGAGGTAACATAACACTAGTATTTTGACTCAATTATACAGCAGATGCTAATTTCTGTTATTTACACAATATGTATACAATGAGCTGAAAAACATGTAAATATAATTAGACTACTGTTTGTACAATGACCAAGTCTGCTTGAAAAACACTAGGGATGTACAATACCTCTTCCAGCCTGTCCAGAGCATCATTCAGATTCCTCCTCCTCTCCAGTGCCAGAAGCCACACATGTTGCCATTTGCTAACTAGTAGGTTGACCCTTGGGTTCTTAGTCTCTATTGGAGTTTGTGTGCCAGATGGATACAAGTTAGGTGTTGGTGAGCGCTTTCCTGTTTAACATACACAGTTTCAAAGTCTGCTTTTATAATACATATGTATACTTAAAGTAAACATGTTATTACAGTACTATAAAAATTGTAAAGTGTAGATTCTTTTTGTCATATACACAAGAAATCCAATCGAGTCTAAAATAGCAGAAAATATTGTAAATACATTCAAGGATGGGAGGATAATATCAAGTTTCAAGATAGGAGCAAAGAAGAGGTAGATCCAATAGGCATGATCAGGCCTTAATACAAACAAGAGAAGTGAATATCGTCTGGCATTGCACTGTTTTTAATGTTCAGTAAAGTGCACATGCATAGGGTACACAAAATGCATGAAACACAAGCTGTGCAAAAATAGCAAAATATGGATGTACTTATCCCGTCTGGAAGTGGACACTAAGTGTGGGGAAGCTGCTGTGGGCACCAGTGACCATCTTTGACCATTTCGCAGGTTGATGCCTAGCTTCTTCTGATGCTAAATTGCACTAGTCACTTTGGCCTCAGAAGAAGCTAGACATCACCTTGCAAAACGGTAGTAATGAAAATAACAAAAAACATCCACTCAGTGGCAGAAATGCCATAGTAATGAGAGAAATCAGAGGAGAACGATCATCCTAAATTGGGTAGACATAAATGCTATGGTATCTCATGCAGTCAATTTTTACAACTGTGGTGAATAGAGAAGCACAACATGTCAAGCCTTGAGTCAGAAGGGCTACAACAGCAGAAGACCACATCAGGTTCCACTTCTTTGAGCCAAAAACAGAAAGCTGTGGCTGCAGTGGGCACAGACTGAAGACTGGGAAAAAAATATTAGGTGTTATGACCTAGATTTCTGCTGGGGCAAACAAAGCTGAAGAAACGGATATTCTGGACATAAATGCTGTATACAAAGCAGTGTTTCCAACATTTTTGCAAATTCCATGACATGAAGAACTGAAGCTATTTTGAGGACAAAGTAAGGACCTACATGGCATTAGTATAGTTCCTAATATAGGTGTGTATATTTAACCCTTAGAAATAAGCTGTCCTAATAAAATAATGATGAAAATGCAAATCCCAGTGTAAATTCTTAAGTCATATAATACAGAGGAGGCATAAAACAGTAATGTGTCTGCCCTAACTGGAAACCACAGCTCACAAACAGGTCAAATCACGCGTCTTGACAACAAGGTGCTGCCACACAATCCCACAACAAAGCCCTTGTTTGACACTTTACAGTTAAAAATAGTACTACCCAGTAGTTCAAATCACAAAGGAGCAAATAAATAGTGTGTTGTAACTCCACAACAGTGAAGTACAAGGAAACACCAGTGTATCTATATCTGAAATATTTATTAATTCAGAATGTTATGGAGTTTGTCCAGATAAATTTATTAAAAAAACAACCAGAGTTATAGCTTTCAAACTGCACTGTGTAGGTAAGACTACAAAATACATCTTCTAACTTAGGGGTGGGAGAATGTGATGTGAGAAACTTAAAGTTTTAAAGTCACATTATGATTTAATTTATTGTACTCTTTAAATATTGTAATAGTCACTAGTTATTCTGTGTCCCCATCTGTGTACAATTCCTTCATTTTCTGTCCAGACAGGAAGTACACAAATCTCTCCAAAAGTGCAGTCAGTAACAAATAAAATATTTTTGCAGAGTAAGAGAGAGTAAGAATATCTGAGAATGTTTAATTTTATTACGGGCAGCATGTTGGCTTAGCGGTTAGTGTTCTCCCCTTGCAGCGCTGGGCCCCACCCCGGTTGAATACCAGCAAGGGTACTATCTACACGGAGTCTGTATGTTCTCCTGTGTCTGCATGGGTTTCCTCTGGGAACTTCAGTTTCCTCCCGCCTCCCCAAAACATACAGTTAAGTTAATTGGCTTTCCCATGAATTGGTCCTAGACTACGATACATACACTACATGATATATACATAGACATTGGTTTACAGTAGGGGTCAGATTGGGAACACCTCAGAGGAACTATTAAGTAAAAAGACAATATACTTTTTACAGCGCTGCAGAAGATGTCAGTGCTATATAAATACTAAATAATAATAAATACCCGTAATAATAACATTGCAGTGTCAGCTGTCTGTTACCACAGAATCAGCAGTTTTTATACTGAAGTCAAAAATCTTCAACAAGTGAGAGAAAAGCTCTTCAAAGGGGACACTGACATCTAAAATAAAAATTAAAAATCCATGGAGTTCAGTTTTAAATATGAATACTTATATAGATGCATTAACTGTGCAATGTTAGTGAACTAAGCCATGTGTTTTCTTTGCTTTAATACTTACGGCCTGTTCTTCCTTTGCCTAAGACTGGGATTTGAGATTGTCCTGACGTAGACTCCACAGCTTTTCTCTTGTAAGTCTTTGTGACTTTATCTACATCTGGCTGTTTTCTAGTCATTTCTTCCATGAATGCCTGAAACATTGCATAGTGTATTTAAAAATGTGGCATGGAATCAGCAGATTAACATGCAAAAGAAACGTGTCAGTCCTCTTGGAAGACCTTGTCGATGGAATATACATTACCTGATGTTCAGCAATCAAAGCTTTAACCTCATCTATCTCTTCTGGGATGTCTTCTTTGTCTTTTTCATTGAGTGTGGTTTCTGCCCATTGTAGCCATGTCAGCAAAGATTCCAGCAACTCTTTCTTGGCTATTACATCTTCCAAAGCTGAAGCCAGTCTTTGTTGATGCTGCTTTGCCCATGTTAAGACCTTATGAGAATTAAACCACAAAAAAAAACACACACTAAGTTTAAAATTTGTAATATAGTCATTCTATAAGTTTTAAATAATATATAAACGTGTATTGTACAGTCACAAGCCTACTTAGGACAGGTTCCCTCCAGTCATACAGTAGTGTAACTCACTGACAACTAATTACAGGCTATAAAACACTTGCATGGCAGAGAGACAAATCTGAGTGAAAAGAAGAAACAAAATAGGTCAATAAGATGGGAGTTGGTGTCCCTCGCCTGCTTCAAGTGTCCCTAATCGTACTTGAGTACTAGTGGAGTGTGCTGGGGAGAGGCTGGAATAGCTATCAATCCAGCACTCCACCAAACAACGCTCATCCCTTTGCCATTGACATCATATCTATTCCAGTCTCCTCTTCTGTGTCTTCGGGTCAGTCTCTCTTCTGCCTTTGTGTTCCAGCCTCAATCTGGATTGTGCTCTCCATTTCTGATATGAAGATTTTGGAAATGAAGAGCAGAATCCAGATAGAGAAATATAAGCCAGCACACAGGAAAAGTGGTGGAAACAGTGAAGATGGAGGACATGGTTAAAGAGAAGTGCTCCAGGGGTGGAATGCAGGATTGGTAGTTATACCAACTCCTCTTCTTTTTCTACTTCCCTATTTTTGACAAGCATATTTGTTGTTTACCAACATATTATTGAACCTATGATGTGTTTGTATGCTGTCACAGTAGTTATACATAAATTTGTGTGTTGTACATTATTGTAAGGTTGTGTACACAAGGAAACGGTCAAATTCAAGATTCTCTGTATTTAAAGGAATACTTAAGTCACTTAAAAAAAATGACTTTTACTCACCTGGGGCTCCCCTCATCCCCCTGCAGCTGAACGGTGCCCTCGCCGTGTCCCTTCGATGCGCCTGGTCTCGCCGGCGGCCACTTCCGGTTTGGCCGTCACCGGCCGACAGGCTGTGAACGCGGCTGATTATCCGCGTCCCCGGACGCAATAGCGCCTTCTACAATGCTATTGCGTCCGGGGACGCGGATAATCAGCCGCGTTCACAGCCTGTCGGCCGGTGACGGCCAAACCGGAAGTGGCCGCCGGCGAGACCAGCCGCATCGGAGGGACACGGCGAGGGCACCGTTCAGCTGCAGGGGGCTGAGGGGAGCCCCAGGTGAGTAAAAGTCATTTTTTTTTAAATGACTTAAGTATTCCTTTAACTTACTTTATATGCTGGGTTAATTAATATATGTATTTTACTACATTTATTGGTGATCTGAGGTTGCTAATATATACTATTTTACACATTAAATACAACTGTACATATGTTTAGATTTTGTTTTATATTATGTTTGCACATAGTTACAGAGTACCCAGCAAGCTCATGGTGAACAGAACTCCCAGTAGTGTGTAAGGGGCTACAATGGACAAAAAGCCCTCTTACTAAAATGCTATGGAAAACAAAAGTTTACTTTCTTAAAACTGTAAGTATTTGCAATAAATCAGGTTGGAGAGAGCTCCGAGATGTCTCCCAATGCATAGCTGCCAAAATATGCAAATTATCCATTGGTGTCCCTGTATGCTAGCCACACCTCCAGATCCACTGAAATGCAATTATGTTTCAGCTTGTTAATATTAGAGCCACAATAATCCAACATGCATACAGACTGTTTCAGATTGAATGATCCTCATCAGTGCATGGCATGGATTAATGTGGCTCTATGCGGTAGGACTTGAAACACTCAGGAGTTACAGAGTACCCAGCAAGTTCATGGTGAACCAAAACTCCTAGGAGTGTTTGAGGGGCTACAATGGGCCAAAAAGCTCTCTTACTAAAATGCTATGGAAAACAAAAGCTTGCTTTCTTAAAACAGAAAGTATTTCTGATAATTCACATATTAGTTATTTACCAGTAACTCACTAACAAAGCCACATTTCTTTCTCATCTGTTTTTTTACATCTAAAATACTTTTCCTGGGTAACGAAATATGGAAACCTGTGAAGTTTCCTGAAATAATGAGATATCATTTTCATATGACTAACATATTGAATAAATTGATTTTGTAAAGATATATATATATCTGCCTAAACAGACATATTAAAACATGAATGAAAGCTCACATACCTCCTCAAACCTGGCTCTGATAATGGTTATCCAGTGTTTAATAGTAGTAATGGAATCTGGGTGACAAACTGAAAGAATTGCTTCCCCCTTGCTTGCTCCATTATTCAATTCTGTTCTTTTCTCCTCCACTTTTCTCATAAATTCCTATAAAAATATGAACGTGTGTTATTAGATACTGGCAAACAACCTTTGTGAATCCTTCTGGGCAGCATGGTGGCATAGTGTTTATCAATCTTCTGTTGTATATACAAACCTTTTGTAATTGGAACGAAGTATGATATGAGTTATATTTTCAACATGTGGTACTTGGATTGCTATGGAGTGGCTTTTACTTTTTTTTGGGGGGGGAGTAATCAATAAAAAATATCTTACAAAAATAATAATAGGAAGAACACCAAGAATATTTTAACACTGTGAATGCTATCTAATCAAATTATTTCAATGGTGGACTTGCCAAGGATATACAGCCACCAAAATGCTTGAAAACCATTTCTAAGCACCTGGGAGACTCATACTTTTAGTATAACTACATCTGTAAAGTTTGTTAACATAATTCTATGAGCATAGCCATGCATAAAAGAAATCCAACATCACGTTGCAGCAGAAACACTGGGAGATTCTGCTGTAGGTCGTGGGATTAACCCACTTATGGAGCTACATATCATTTTCACAGCATGAAATATAGAACTAACATTCCAGGTTAGAAAATAGCTTTTTTTAACATCTTGAGAGATGCCTACTAATGTTCAGCTTGAGACTCCCCAGCGGTTGCCAGACAACTCCTATAGTGTTTGAGTAAACACCCAAAAATAGTGGTTCTTTAGCAGTGTATGAGAAATCTTATAGAAAGCAATTGCACAAGTCAAGAAAACAGTAATATTAAAATCAAGGAAAGATCCTCAGCATGTTGAGATGTAGGTTTAGAGTCCTTTTAATGTATGATCTAATCCTATATAAGCAAACAGTAAAACAGATTTTGTTTTGTAAAACAAATCACATAATTCCTCACTACCATGTATATTCATCTAATGCTGATTTGAGTTCACCAAGCTTCAGGTGTTGCTTTTTATTGCAGAAAAGGAAGTTAAGATAATCGTCACAAAAACAGCAATACAAACCTTCCAAATGTTATAACCTCTTTTCATTCTCACTTCCTGTGAACATGTCACTGGAAAAGGAGAATTCACCACAAACAAGACCCAGACCAAAAGTTTTGAGCATCTCCCTTGTAAATGGTTAACGTGTATTATCACTGCCACTTATGGTGCACATCGTTTGTGATAAAATTCAGCCAACATCCAGTTTTCAATACTTGCTCTGGACAGAAGAGCAGACTTCCCCTAACCTCCACACCTCCCAATTTTCTGAGATGAGAAAGATGGACACCTTCAGATACATCCATTCTGCAAGTCACACCCCTGTCACACATACTATGAAGAATTAATGACTAAAAGACAAATTTTCAGAGTTCAAGTAAAAATAAAGAATAAGTCAATTTAGAGGAACAGAATAAAGCTTAGCTTCACATAAGCGCATTTTAGTAGAGAAATACATCTATCTATATCTATAGAGATCTGTATATCAGTCCTGAAAGAGGGACACATGAGTAAGAAAGATGGAGAGAGGGATTTAGTGCCAATATAGTGGGCCAGATTCAAGACAGTCCCGTCCAAACCGGGACGGCTGGGCTTAAAGGACTACAGTAGGAGGGGTCAGGGGAAAATGAGTTGAATTTACCCGGGGCTTCTAATGGTCCCCCACAGACATCCTGTGCCTGGGCAGCCACTCACCGATGCTCTGGTCCCGTTTCCGGTTCACTTCTGGAATTTCTGACTTTAAAGTTGGAAAACCACTGCCCCTGCGCAGCCGCACCCTCCCTCCCGCTGACGTCACCAGGAGTGTATTGCGCAGGCCCAGTATGGTCTGTGCCTGTGCAGTACGCTCCTGGTGACATACGCGGGAGCAAGAACACAGCCGTGCCGGCACAGTGGTTTTCCGACTTTAAAGTCAGAAATTCCAGAAGTGAACTGGAGGCGGGGCCGGAGCATTGGGGAGTGGCTACGTGGGCACAGGATGTCTGCGGAGAACCATTAAAAGCCCCGGGTAAATTCACCTAATTTTCCCCCGATCCCCCTACAGTAGTCCTTTAATGCAACCCCACAAAAACAATAAGATCAAGATTTATAGTTTCAATGCTGACCAACAATTCAATTTCAATTAATTTTAGCATAGCCCTCAAAAAGATCATGTTTGTATTTAAGCAATTGTCCAAAAGCATATTTTAACGTCAGGCATAATGCAGTATTAAAGCAGGTATTAACGTATGTAAAACATGGCTCAAGTGTAGAAAGGTTTAGTTCAGGATTTCTTTAAAGAACAACTCCACTCCCTCAACCCCTAGTTATTTTATTACAATGATCTTAAATGTCCCTTTCTTTTGCTTCTAATCTGCTTTAAAATATCGCTTTCTGCTCTTGTAAAACTATATTGCTGGTTTATTAAGGTAGGGATAACAAACTATCATTTTTTATTGCAAAGTTGCAATACCCACAATACCTATTAATAATATATTATTCCAAACAACTGAGCATACAAAGTAGTATTCAAGTCTATATAAAATGTTAATGAACTGTCTAAAAGTCTAAAACCATCTAAAATGTCATCAAGCATGAGATAACAGTGCTTCGTGAATTTTATAGAGTAATCAGGAGGAGATGGAAGTACAAGAAGAATTTTTTTTTCAAGAAATAACAGTTCTATTTTCTTCCCATTCTGTACGGCTGTTCCAAAATAAACAGCATGCGTGTTGTCATTTAAAATGCCTTTGCCTAATAAAGTCGTATGAAATATTTTCATTAGTTTTCTATGTGTTTCTGATCTCGTGCAAAGAGAACAGCAACATTTTCTATAGAATATTTTTCTTCAACTTAAAGAGAGTCTGAAGCCATAATAAAAATGGCTTTTTTGCTTATACATAGCAGGGGCATGATGTGTGCCCCTTGTAAAACGCCGCTATCCCGCGGCTGAACGAGGGTCCTTTCCCCTCCAAATCCCCCCCCTGCAAAATCACGACCAACTTGGTCGTAGATTTTGCTACCCCTGTGCGCTTCCGTGTGAGGCAAGGCTATGAGCTGCAGCCCTGCCTCACACACGTCTATCAGCGGCTGATCTCCGCCTCTCCCCCGCCCCTCTCAGTGAAGGAAGACTGAGAGGGGCAGGGGAGAGGCGGAGATCCGCCGCTGATAGACGCGTGTGAGGCAGGGCTGCAGCTCATAGCCCCACCTCACACGGAAGCGCTCCCCGGGCAGCACAGGGGGGATTTGGAGGGGAAAGGTCCCTCGTTTAGCCGCGAGATAGCGGCGTTTTAGCAGGGGCACACATGCCCCTGCAATATATAAGGAAAAAAGCCATTTTAATTATGGCTTCAGACTCTCTTTAAAGGACAACTGCACTTTATTAGAAAAAGTTAAAACAGTCCATAGTGAACACTACAAGTATGTTAAATACAATTATATTGCTGCTATAACCAGGGCTGTGGAGTCTGAGTCGAGAAGTTGGAGCAATTTTTGGTTACTTGGCGTCGGTGTTGGGACAAAATGCACCAGCTCCGACTCCTAATAAATTTAAACTGTAATTAAAAGAGAAAATATGATAACATGTTCTATTTCCCAGATAACAGTTATCATAAATAACTTGTGTATAAAGTAATAGCAGCGCCTAGGCCTCAAAAATGAAATAAGCCAATCAAAAAACAAGTTATATGCGCTGCTGCAACAAAGCAGTCACCATATTTTAACCACTTCACAGCTCCAGTACAGTATATCTACTCCCCTGCAGACTTCATCTAACCGCCCAGGGGAGTAAATATACGTACTCCCGCTGCTACCACTGCTGAAAGCGCTCCCGCTTATTTGTGCGCTCGTTCATGTTGCCATCTGCCCGCCAGGAGATCAATGAATGGGAAAGCAATTCCTAATCATTGATCTAAGTCCCCGTAGCAATTATCGGCGCCTTTTATGAGAAGCTGCACGATCATTCTAATAAATAAAAGTTTCCCATCTTCAGTACACTTCCTGTAAGCATACATATTTCGCTTACAGGACATATAACAAAAAAAAGACTGAGGCCATCTTGTGGCCAAATAGTAAAACTACATCTAAAAGTACTTTTTTTAAATGCAAAGACCTGTTTTTACATTTTAAATTAACCCCTTACCTCCCACACTCCCCAATAGTTACCAACATTTATTTTTTTTGTAAAAAAATACAATGAAATAAATTTACAATTATAAAAAATGCATTAATAGTTTTCTTAGGGACTGAACTTTTTTAATATTTATGTCAAGACGGTATAATACTGTTACTTTATAAATTATGGGCTTTTTATTAATGATGGATGCAAAACTGAAAAAAATGCATCTTTATTTCCTAATAAAATATTGGCACCAGAGATTGTGATAGGGACATCATTTAAATGGTGTAATAAACGGTACAAATGGGCACATTAATTACGTGGATTTTAATTACGGTAGCATGCATTATTTAAAAATTATAATGGCCGAAAACTGAAAAATAAGAATTTTTTTCCAATTTTTTTCTTATTTTTCCATTAAAAAACATTTAGAATAAAAAAATTCTTGGCATAATGTACCACCCAAAGTAAGCCTAATTAGTGATAAAAAAAACACATTTAACACATTTCATTATGATAAGTAGAGATAAAGTTATTGGCAAATGAATGGAAGGAGCTGAAAGGTGAAAATTGCTTGGATGCTGAAGGGGTAAAACCCCTCAGTTGTGAAGTGGTTAAAGTCAGATATACATATCTGATTGTGACTGTACATCTGATGTGTACACAGGAATCTTTAATGTATAATTATTATTATTTATTGTATTTATAAAGCGCCAACATATTACGCAGCGCTGCACAATAGATAAATGGGTTAACATACAAGGTAGGACATATAGGAAACTCACAACAAAACAAGATCATGCAAATTATTTGAAGATCATGCAAATTATATAATAACTGACATCTTTGCTGTAAGAATAAAGGCTTATATGTAGTTGTGTCACTAGTAGGGATGGTCAATGAGATGTACCGTAAATTATTCTGCAGGTTTGTGCACATTTTGTATACAAATGTATGCACTCCTTTTGCTCATGAAATCAATGAATTTGATATTCTGTTAAATTTGGGGTTGTGACTACAAATTAAGTTACACAGTAGTACTATAATCTACATATGCACTCCCCCTGCAGAGCTATTGTGAGTCCACTGAGAATGTTGTGTACATTGAACACACAGATGTTGTATATCATCCGTAAACCTGGTTCAGATCGTGCGTGAAGAATGTGTAATAAGGAGCACTTAACCATTACCCCCCAAGTTGCCGGGTCTAATTTATCTCCATGTGGTATTTTTTGTGACCAATATTTTGGGTATCACAGTGATGGAAACGTAGTTCTGAGAAGCAGGGGAGATTGTTTTAGTTTTGGGGGGAGGGTGAATGGGATGGATCAATGGTATATTGTCAATCTGATAATCGTACATAGTCATATTTCTCTGAGTATTTTATGTCTGTTATTGACTGTACAATAACCTTTGCACACAAAAAGATAGGGCAACAAAAAGTAGATTATTGTCATGGAAATAATGACTACCATATCACACAACACAAGATAACCATGACTACTGAAAGTATTGCACACAAATGATCAAATAAAGTAATAAATAAATTTATTAAGAACGTATCCCAAAATGCTAAAAACAAACCGCACTGCCAGACACAGCTGGATGTACATAATACATTGATTATTATTTGCATTATGTACATCCAGCTGTGTCTGGCAGTGTGGATTGTTTTTAGCATTTTGGGATACGTCCTTAATAAATTTATTTATTACTTTATTTGATCATTTGTGTGCAATACTTTCAGTAGTCATGGTTATCTTGTGTTGTGTGATATGGTGTACAATAACCTTTGATCTATTGTTTCTGTGAAATGAAAATAAAAAATTGTGGCAATAAAATTTATTAAAAAAAAATAAAAAAATGTGTAATAGAGGAAGCATCCCCTCATGTCCTGCAGAGTACTTGCACATCAATCTAACATGTACCCACAATTAGATTGTCTAAGGCATGATTGATGTTCTTTGTTCCTGTTTTCACCACCTACAAGTATTAGCTTTTATTTCTATTTAACATCGACTCTACAGCTATATCCCATGTTTAGTTAAAATGCATCTCTGGTGTACTTAAAAAAAAAAAAAATGCTTAACAGTTAGAATGTCCCAACACTTTGTCGGTTTAATAAGATTCCTGGAACCCCGTAGCAGCTAGGTTCCTGTGCATAGATCTGCTCCTTTGATAAAAAAGGCCCTGGCATTTTCTATAACAGATATAGAAAAGGTATAGGTCTTTTCTGTAAGGTGGCAGGGCAACACACTAGAACGCAGCAAATATGGGGCTTTGAACTTAGGAAATTGTGATTTTTACAAAGATGACATTTCTTTGTATCAAAGACAGGTAGGATAACCATATAGTCAATGAAAAGTTGGAAGACAGGTTTATAATTGTATGTTATGCCAGGCTATAGCAATGCTTTAACTCATGTATAACTGTGTGCTTACCTTGTGCTGTTCTATTAGCGCCTTAAGAGAGTCTTCATCATCAGGAAGAACCCCATGAAACCTCAGAGTCTGTTCTGCTTCAGCCAGCCACTCTAACAGGACATGCACAGCTGAGTGAAATTCTTCTGCCTGCAATAAATCAGAACCTGTTATCACATGCACACTTCTTTTAGAAATGTACTTGACATCCTCGCATAATGCCATGGCTAACAACTGCATGCGGTTGCCCCACAAAGGAAGAACAGACACACATGCACCTGCACACATACTTCCACTCTCAATCTCCATCCTTACATGCTGCTCTCCTCCAAAATACAGACTGTCCCCTACTTACAATGACTTGAGTTACACCATTTCATACATACAATCGTACGTTTCCATGTACAATATATACAGTAATGTTTTTGTTACATATTTTGCTGTTAAATGTTACAGTAATGCTTAAACTGTTGGAAGTAGTTTAAAACCAATTAAATACCCATGGAAAACAACAAAAAATACATGTTTATACTAAATGTCCAAATCCAGTGTTGTCAGAAACAAAATCATTTATCCACTTTTCACTGTTTAATACAGGACTGAAATTGCAACCAAATTCACACTATCTCCTGGAATGTTCACTTGTTTTTAAGTAGGGGACCGCCTATATCTGAATACTCACTTACACTCCATTCACATAGTAATGTTTACAATTACCGGTACTCTGTATTTTCAGTGTTCCCACTGCTCTTATATTAGGGCCTATTCACACTGAATGGTGAAAAACAGATGCATTTTAACTGACAAGTTTGTTCCATAGCAGTGCATCATGAAAGAACTTCAGTTAAATATGCATGTAATGTGACCAGAGGGAAACATGAACGTTACGTTGCTAATCAGTTGTCTGTTCAGTTATAACTGACAGCAACTTATTCAGTGTGAATGGGCCCTACCTCTTTCTGAATCTATCCCTTCTGAAGCCCATGCAAAGTATCTAGAAGCATGGAATGCTGTAAATTTTGTGCACCCTCCTGTCTCCTCATTTCCATTCTGCTGCACAAGCAAAATGTGTAGATGAATGTTGTGCTGTGCGGTTTTCTTGAGCAGCCATGGATGACTGAGATTGCTGATCCTTCAAAAGCCGTCTCCATGAGCTGTACTCTGTGCTTTGTACAAACTGGATGCGGGTTGTGCCCCCTTTTCCTAGCAGATTGTGCACTGAACAGATGTCTATGCCTCCTTCTTCATGGTTGCTGCTGCTCCTTTATCCCTTATGACAACCTGCAATAAGCTCACCTATGTCTTTCTTGCCTGTCACCCAAAGCCCAGTTCCATAGTGCATGTATCTTGGTGGCCCCTAAATATTTCCAGTGCGTTGGGAATCTCTGACTCCCTAAGCAGTACTTACTTAAAGGACAACCGAGGTGACATGTGACATGATGAGATAGACGTGTACGTACAGTGCCAAGCACACAAATAACTAGGAGGCAAGAAATGTCTGGCACTATAGTTTATTAGTGCAGCATCATGAAAAAGACGTCATGTAGAAAATACAGTTGATACAACAAAACGTGCAGATTGACTGGTTTAGTATCAAAAATGGCATCACAAAAACGTGTTAGCTGTACCTGGGTGTGGGGGAGGTAGCAGGTGTGGGCGCCAATTGGTGCACGGTCCTTACGACCATTTGGCAGGGCAACTGCCGAGCTTCATCTGAGGTGTGCACCCTCAGATGAAGCTCAGCAGTTGCCCTGCGAAACGGTCGTAAGGAATAGCATGAATAGTAGTCACTAGCAAGCCACTAGTCTCATAACAGGGACAAGAGCCATTCAACTACTAGGGTCAATAGTGACTTTATCACCTTCAAATTTAAAGGGAATAATAGGCACCAAACCACCAAGAACACTAACACAAATAATAGATTCTAAACCAACAAGCAATTGACAAAAGAAATAGCCATACTCTCTGGACACGACCACTACACATCCAAAGTATTTAACAGTATCTAACAATACCAAGTAAACTACTAAGGACAACAGCCATAAACCAACTAGAACATTAGCAGGAAAAATGGCTACCTAACCATCAAAGACATTACTAGTGATTATGGCAACAAAATCGCCATGTGCAATTCTAGGAACATCAGTGAGTAAACCACCTGGACACTATAAACTATCTACAAGCCACTATAAAAAGAATAGACATGCACTGAAACATTAGACATGACCACAGAGTAGAACACTTAGGAATATTCAGAAAAAATGACTGTCACTTTTACCAGTATTTAAACAATTAACGTACTGCTTGTTGCGCAAATAGTGCAACTTGCAATACTTATTTGCGCTATTTGCATAACTTAATGCATTCGTTGCTCATATAACACACAATACAATATACTAGCAACAGGTGCATTACCTGGGTAACGCGAGTTTACCTATTTGAGTAATATGCGCTGTCAGTTGCATGCGTTTTCTGAATATGCCAAGGTTTTAGGAACATTAGTTACTACACTACAAATCACTCTTCTGCTGCTAAAAACAGAATACCCGAACAGCTTGGGGAGACCCAGAACCACTAGGAAAGTATAGGGGACTAAAAGAGACCAAAAAAGCCCTACTACTAAAAAGTACACACAGCGCAATTTGCTGATATATGCTGATAATTCGATAATTACATCGAGCACTGCTAAAAAGATGCCAGATTTCTCCTGTGTACATTGAGAACAAAATTTTTCTAGTCTTTAATAATAGCTTATTTTACTTTTATAATCTCCACCAATGCACAACCCCTGATACTGTAAAACACACATAAAATATCTGTGAATGTCAGTTGTAAGGAACTGTTTAAATAGCAATAAGGAATAGATTTATAAACTGTCATGTCTTCTTTTATTTAAGAGCTTTTACATAAGCCAAGCTGTAAATCTGCCAGGCTACAGTATTCACTTGTGTAAATTCCCTACTGTCACAATTCCATGCACAGACCAGGCATCTCTCATCACTCTCTCGTCACTTGTTCAGAACTGACCACTGAGTAACATAGGCAAAAAATGCATGTTATGACTAATAGATAATCTCTCCATGAGCCCACCTGGCACAATGCTTCTTCCAGTCGAGTCTGCTTGGATACCGATAAAGTGCACACAGTTTCCCAGCGGGTGCCTAATTCCTGCATTTGGGCTTTCACCCAAGAGGAATCATCATGACTTCCTTCAATTAACTCTCTGGCTGAACGCTTCAGAGCTTGGATATTGCTTGTTCTCTTACCCAGCTCTTTTTGAAAAGCCTAAGAGAGGAAGAGATATCAGGTGACATGAGCTCCTATATAGCCATTTTGAACTTCTGTAAACATACAAACATTAATAGTGTGCATCCTTTAATTGATGACTTGTATTTAAATGGTCCAAGGTACTCCTGCAGGTTCTTAGCTGCAACAGTCATGGTCTATAGGTGCAGTAACCTTGACTTCTGGGCCCTATGCATCTTACATAATTATTACCTTAACTCTAGGGTCTATACTCCTTCTAGGGTAAGTGTGGTTATGAAAAAAAAAATATGATATACAAGACAGTTACCCATTTTTTTCTTTTTAATTATGTTTTAACATCTCTTTTGGGGGCTATGTCCTTTAATAAAATCACTAATCTATAAGTATGTAATCTGTGCACTATATAGTATTTTTTTCTTTTTGAATAATTACTTCAAATAATAAGAGAAAGATGTATTTAAGAATAAAGCGTTACTTTGTGGTTGTCAATGAGATTCATAACAACGTCAAGGTCTCCATGTACTGGTTGATCTTCAGCCAACTGTGGTTCCACTCTGTACAACCAATCAATAAGAGCCTGCAGAGCATCTGTGAACTGCCCAGAGAAAAGCAGAGCCTCCTCCAGCTTGTTTTGTCTAGAAAGACAAAAGAAAATAAATATTGGAAAGAAAAACAAAATTCCACTATATTACATTTTCTGGAAGAACATGATATATATATATATATATATATATATATATATATATATATATATATATATATATATATATATATATACGCACAAAACTTTATACCCTAACAATTGTTTTAACAGATCTAATAAATCAAGCAATGCTGACAGGTGTCATAAGTAGATGAACGAGCCGAACCAGGGTCAGTCCAGCAGGTTAGCTTTACTACATAATCACCACAGCCCATGGCCAATCAGCTATAAAGGTGTACAGAGACAGTTTTAGTCTCCATGTAAGGACATGAAGAATCTGGCAACATCTTTTTGTATAAAGACTGTTTAAATTCTATCCACAGCAACCAGATATCATCTTGGTCCTACAGCGATGCTGTCAGTTTTTCCATCCTACACATAACATTAACCTCATGTGTTCACTCCCCTACTGTGGTGTCTCCTCTCCAGAACTGAGGTAATTTTTTTACGTTGGCTGTGTTTTTCATATTGAAACTACAATAGGATTTATGGGTTTTCATAAGCCAGGTGTTTACATGAATACAAAATAAAGGATCATTCAGGATCTAACTTGATAGAAAATTGCTGAAATGTCAAAATAACACAACTTCACAATGTATTTGTTGCTTGTAGCACCTGGTATTGGCAACCAGTTACGCCAGCAACTAACTTGAAGATCTGATGGCCCTTAGCTTAGTAGGTGTTAGTGTGCGAAAATGCCACAGTGCACAATTTCATTTGCTGAAAAGTAATAGACTGAACATGTACACGAATTGTTAGGTCACAAACAAAATGTTGTTTAATGCCCTTCATAACCCCCCTTAGGTTGAATTCTGTAACTATAAGAAATACACCTTTTTTTTATCACAAAACATCAAGTTTTCTGGCATACAGACAAATGCATTTGGGAGAGATTGCAATCCAATCACAGTTTGAACAATAATGTGTTTATAGAAATATTCTGTAAACTTATATTTTGGATTGCTGTGTGTAAAACTCAGAAACCCCACACAGTTCACTTGTAAACATCAACTGGATCCTCGTCACATTAGTACAATGATTTCTGTGATCAGATTACAAATGGACGCCCATAAATACCAAGGGATCTGTACAAGGAATGTCTCAAAGGAGAATGCCAGCTCAAATCACCCAAGTTACAGCCGGCCAATCATCATGCGTGGACTGAAGCCGCATGGTGATTAGCTGGCTGCATGGAGTTTGCAAACTAACCAGGAATGGAGACATGTGCACCGGGAGCAGGTAACGTGTAATAACGCTTCCACTGCTCTGCGTAGTAATGAATAGGACCGCCTCCTGAGCCCTCTGCCACCTCCGGGCCCCTCCCCGCCACTGCAGTGGTGGCGGGGGCTATTACGCCACTGATAGGGTTAAGCAAGAGCCACGGGCTCCATGCTACTGTGCAATGCGCGGGCTGCGCATCTACTGCACAGCCATGAATCAGGAACAGGAGCTGTGCAGCCCCCAATGTGGAGGGGGGCCGCGCTTATCAACAAGGGGACTGCGGACCACCGAGGGAAGCCTCAATAGGATCCTGAGACTTCCCTCTCTTCAAGGAAATGGCCCATTCTGAACCTGAGCTTCAGCTCGTGATTACTTTAAGCCATATATGAAGCCTGGAAGCCACACCCACAAGCTGGACAGGATAGAACACCACCTTTACACAGAGCTGCTGTGTTCACAGCACACACCTCTCTTGCAGCTCAGCTGCTGCAAACTTAACCAGCTCTCCCCCAGCACTCCATCCGTGCTGCTTCTTATCCAGCCGTCCTGCTGGATCTAAGCCTGGTGTGTACCTGGGTGGAATGGAGAGACCTGCCCAGTTTCTTCCCTCCTAATTCAGCCTCAAGGCCCTGAGCAACTGAGACGACTAAACTCAGCAACTGTAAGTTGCTGAACCATTTTCCTAAACTCCTTCCCAGGTACTGCCTGCCTTAACGGCATCAGACCCAAATGAGAGGGAGATGTATCTCTCGTTCAGCACCCAGACAACACAACACTTAAAGAGACACTGAAGCGAAAAAATATATATGATATAATGAATTGGTTGTGTACTATGAATAATTACTAGAAGATTAGCAGCAAAGAAAATATTCTCATATTTTTATTTTCAGGCATATAGTGCTTTTTTCTAACATTGCATCATTCTATAATATGTGCAGATTACACAACACTCAGCATTCAAAATGATTCTTTCAGAGCAGTCTGTGAACTAATGACCTCTCCTCTGTCAGAGAAAAAGGAATTTGTTTAGTAACAGTTGAGATAATAAAAGTCAGATAACAGCCCTCTCCATGACTTTGAAAGTCGTAGAGCTTAAGGGCTTTTTCCATAGAGATAACAACTGGAGTTTCTTAACTCTTCCTGTACTGGAAACAATTAGACTGATGTATCTGATCTTAATGTTTTATTTCTTAGCTGTACTACACATACAAATCATAATATCATAATTTTTTTTCCGCTTCAGTGTCTCTTTAAAGAAGACCTGTAACATCTCATAACAGAACAAAAGAAAGTATTCAGCACTAAAGATAATTTGAACATCTAATGGAAAGCGTCTCTACAGATATAGACTTCTCACCTTTCCACTGATTTTCCACAAACAGTATCCCATTTGTCTCTTATCTCACAGAGCATATCATCGAGTTTATGGATGTCATCGGCCAGCGCGGCTTTCTCCTTCAGCGAGCGTCCACTCCTAGTGGTGGAATCATAGACAGAATGTTTGGCGCCCAGGGTTTTCTGAAATTCCTGTGGATTGCAATAAAAATGATGATTGCAGTTGCATAAATTAACACACAGCAGTTATATAAAATGGCAGATTTTCCACACAATGCCTTGCCACAAGGAATGTGAACCAAATCCTTCTGGCAACAAAAAATGTGGAACAATAAAGAAGTGAATCAAATGAAGAATACACAGCCATAATACATCATTGTAGCAGAGTTCACATGGAAAGTATTGCTCATAAGTCTTCACTCCAAACCTATGCAGCGCACTCTTGTACAGAGATGTATCACAGATTACTTTATTAGTTTGTTCTACAGTGTGCCAAGGGAACATTTTTCTCATTTTAGTGGAGTGATACAAAATACTTGTTACTTAATGCACTGGCTGGTCGTCACAAATAGCTAAGCCTTTAGAAAATGTAACGTGTTTTTTTTTTATTTTTTATAATACATACAAAAGTCAGCGTTTTTTATAGTCATCCATCAGATTACAAGCTGACCACAGGCAAGGGAAGGAAAGGAAAAAGGCTGATCTGCAATTTAGATTCGAGCACTTTGCATTTAGTATGTAGCAAAAACACAAGCAAAAGATGTATGGAGCTAATATAAATGTAGCATTAGGGTGGATACGTTTTCTTTCTGCACTGTGAGGAAAACTTCCAGCCTCATAGATATAGTTATGCATGATTTCAAAATCATCTGCAAAACAGATAACATAGTATGTGTATGTTCTCCTCATGTTTGTGTGGTTCCTTCAGGGACTCCAGTTTGCTCACACAACTATAAACACACATGCAGGTTAACTAACTGCCAGTTAAACAGGCCGTAGGCTGAGACAGATTGCATAGGAAGACTTTACAGAAGTGTATAATAATCACAAAATAAACTTTCACAGAAAAAACACAGCCTCAAGCCAAGCTACATATCAAAGGTATTACTGTATGTTCAGCTTGATGGCCATTCAGCTGAGATGGGCAGGAACCAATATCCATTGAAATCAATGAAGCCACCATTAGGGGAACCGCCAAGCTATCACATCTATAGACACTGTAGCGCAACTCTTTTGCGCAACTTTCAATTTTCGATTTTACTTGGTAGCGCACCCAGGCTATGCATATGCATAGGTTAGGATTTAGTCAGTGTTAGGTCCCCTCCCATAGGGGGATGACTTCTCCACAGTGGGAGGGATGAGTACTTAACAAGTTGCATGCAAGCTGTTACAGGAAACCAACATCCTCCAGTGGTA
Organism: Hyperolius riggenbachi; assembly: GCF_040937935.1. Classification (NCBI taxonomy): domain Eukaryota; kingdom Metazoa; phylum Chordata; class Amphibia; order Anura; family Hyperoliidae; genus Hyperolius; species Hyperolius riggenbachi. The sequence goes on from NC_090649.1 coordinate 226,552,111, forward strand.
GACAGGTTATGTATATGCTGGGTGTGTATTTTATCCCACAAGTGGGGCTTTCACTCTCTTGCAGGTAGGCACTTTTCTGTTTTTAAGTAGCGCTGTTCATTTCTTTGCTATGTACTAATTTAATTCATTTTTGGTCAGCTGCTCCCACTTAGCAGCCTTGCTTTTGGTGTATATGCAGAGCTTCTGTTTGGGTTCAAGGTGCGTTTGCAGTTTCTGGGGGGGCTCAGAGCACTTCTGATTGTAGGCCATTCGGAGGCGGCCTGGTGATGCGCTGATCCACCTTTTGCGCAACTTTCAATTTTTGATTTTACTTGGTAGCGCACCCAGGCTATGCATTTGCATAGGTTAGGATTTAGTCAGTGTTAGGTCCCCTCCCATAGGGGGATGACTTCTCCGCAGTGGGAAGGACGAGTACTTAACAAGTTGCATGCAAGCTGTTACAGGAAACTAACATCCTCCAGTGGTAGACAGGTTATGTGTATGCTAGGTGTGTATTTTATCCCACAAGTGGGGCTTGCACTCTCTTGCAGGTAGGCACTTTTCTGATTTTAAGTAGCGCTGTTCATTTCTTTGCTAGGAACCAATATCCATTGAAATCAATGAAGCCACCATTAGGGGAACCGCCAAGCTATCACATCTACAGACACTCTGAGTTGTCAGAAGTAAACAAAGCCTTTGTTTGGCTGTGGCTAAATCAGCAGGAAGGTGACTGATCAAAGGATTTGCTTAACGGTGAAAGCCCACCCAATAAATGATAAGGCAATAAACAGCCATTCAGTGCAGGTGGGCATGACAAGAGAGCAGAAATCCCTGAAAAGGGATAAATTAAAGTTGCTAATGTTCAAACTGAACTGGGCTGAGCTGATTTTGAGCTTGACCTTAATGGGGACAACCGTAAACCAGTAATTTATACAGTAACTAATGCACATACTTGCCTGTCAGGAATATAGCAGCTAGTTATGAGGCTGATGATGTTAGGAATACAGGAACATATTTCTTTCATTTTCCCATTTTTATATCTGCTATGTTATGTCAAAGGTGTAGATATGCCAGGCTAGATTCATGGACTGTTCATGTGATTGTGTGTGTGGGTCAATAGACCTACATTTGCATCTAAAGAGGACTTCAGTGAATAGAGCTGGGGTAATCAGACAATGGCGGAAGTGAAGTGTTGAAGTCATTGACACTTGAAACATTTACACTTCTGTTGAGGAAGGCTGTTTCATTGTGAGGAAATTGAATTATTGGTGGAGGTGCAAACTATACCCTGTAAATTACATCTATTGGAAGGGGGTTGGAAATCTCAACAGACTTTAAAAATGGAGACGGAAAAAGCCTTAATCAAGTTATCACCTGGAGTTGAAAAGCCTCACTTCACAATCTTTTGATGTATAGACTTTTACCTGGAAATAGAATTATGTCTGAGATTTAATTAAAAACTAGTTCCTCCCCTCCCCAAGGAAGTTGCAGCCTCCAGGCGTATCTCACATAAAACAGCAGCTAGGATAGCCACAACTTGTAGTTCTTGGAGATAGCACACACGGCTAGAACTAACCTGGTTCCTGACCAGAAAGTGCGTACTCCCGCAACAACGCCCAGATCGATACGCTGGTACGTTTATTTGGGTAAGCAAATCACTTTGTGTGTATTTTTGTAACTTTTATCTTTGTTTTTGTAATCTTTTGTATATATTCTGTTCTGCATTGTTCCACTTTGTTCCCTGGAATATTAAATTATTATTTAATAAGCTTGACTTCTGCTGTACTAAACTAACACTCATAGCCTAGAAGAGATTGAAGTGTGTATAAGTCCGTGCCTGATTGTATGATTGAGCGACACTACCGTATAAGATTGTAATTGCATTGTGTGTGGGGCGTTTGTCATACGTTGGCCTAAAGCGAGCAGCTGACCCAACGTACGAAAACGCCAGTGCGAGTAGCTCAACAGCTGAGTGGCTAACAGTATCGTTCGGAACGACTGTTAGTGGTTTTGCTTCACTACAGTGTAAGATTGCAACTGTGTGTGTGTGGGTCCGTTGCGTTCCTGTATTCGGCCTAAGCGCAAAGCTGACCCGAATACGAAAACGTGGATTGCTCGCTGAGGACTCGACAGCAGAGTGGAAGTGTCTAGCGAACCGCTAGTGGTGGCAGTGAGAGGTGTTCTGAGGGGTCCCCAGCCTTGTTTTAGCTCGAATAAGGCTGCTCCCCGCTTGATCTGTTCAAACCCGCAGTCGGGAAGCCCTCTAAGGCTAGCTCATGAACACCTGTCAAATTGAATACCATACTGTACAATGTTGAGTTGCTGCTAGAATTACACAATACAGTAAGAAATTGATGTATCAAGGCAGATGTCTCTATGATGTTAGTAATGGTTAACACGTGCAAAGAAGGGGTGCAAGTACTGAATCAAGAGCAACCAATCAAAATCCACCCTGTCCTGCTCAGCTTCACAGAAGCAAAATGTGACTGGCTGCTATGGATTACAGCACTTTACTTCTTGACTTTCTTTATTAAATAGCCCTAACTATAATTATTCACTTCAGGGTTTTCCTTGTTTTAAAGGAGTACAGTATAGGGGTAGGGGGAAAAAAGAGTTGAACTTACCTGGGACTTCTAATGGTCCCCCGCAGACATCCTGTGCCTGCACAGTCATTCACTGATGCTCCAGTCCCCGCCTCCGGTTCACTTCTGGAATTTCCAACTTTAAAGTCGGAAAACCACTGCGCCTGCGCAGCCGGCGCCCTTGCTTTCGCTGACGTCACCAGCAGTGTATTGCACAGGCCCAGTACGGTCTGCGTCTGCGCAGTATGCTCCTGGTAAAGTCAGTGGGAGAGGGGATACGGCACGCAGTGATTTTCTGACTTCAGTCAGAAATTCCAGAAGTGAACCGGAGGCGAGGACCGGAGCATCGGTGAGTGGCTGAGCGGGCACAGGATATCTGCAGGGACCATTAGAAGGCCTGGGCTAGTTCAATATTTTTCCCCCTACAGTAGTCCTTTAAGGATACAACGGTTTTGATACTCCATGTGAGTTTTAGCAGAGCTTGCTTTGGCTTTGTAAAACAATCCTCTATAATAAAACCCCTTTGTCTCTGTGTCCCAATGTCCATGTGTGTCCCCCTGCATGCTACTGCGCATGTGCCGCAGGGACAGCCGTTGGATGGGAGCAGGACGGGCAAGGAGCCACGCGGCTGGGCACAGGCGTGCAGCGGGCGCACGCGGCGGGTGTGCGGCTGGCATGCGTGGTGAGTGTGCGTTGGTGGTGGCAGTCACGGAAGGGTGAGAGGAGAGGGGAGGGGAGTAGGTTTAAACACAGACCTAGAGCCTGTTTTTAAACAGGCGTAGGTCTACTGGTAGTTAAAATAAAACAAAAGAAAACCTGGGCTGCTGTAATTGAGCACAGAATGAAAAAAATAATTATAGGCTCCCTTAAGAAAAAACTGCATGTAAATGATTAATGGTTCCAGAGGTAAAGACTGGTTACTAATAAGAAAATTATAACTTTACTTGTAAATGTCAAACTCTGCTCTGGCCCTTTCCTGTGCAAAGCCTCTCCACGAGTCCAAATACCTTTATAGATTATTTGCCTTTGGATGCATTATTTATAATTATAATTTGTATTACAGGTTTTACTCCCCATGTTTGCAGCAGGTTTACGCTAAACGGGGGTGAGACCTGATCAGATCATCCATCCTTAAAATGCAACTTAATTCATAGGAATAGGACAATACTGCATTTCAAATCCTATTGTTTATCATTATGAGAATTTCATTCATTAGGCCAAGCATTTAAAGCTAATAGACCATTGTACACATTTTTCTGCCCTGTGCTGCCTGACCCCATTTTATGTGTTAGTATTCTCCACACTAAACATGTCAGTAAATTGCTATCTAGCGCCAGCTTTTCTAAGTGTAACAGCTATTTCACAACAACAACAAAAAATGCTGAAAATGACTAGTGCTTAGCAATTGCTATTGTGCGCAGCGATTTTCCAGCATTTGCATTTGTGATTCTTGATCCAGGAACAGGAATCACAGTGCTATCCTTCCCAAAATGCCACCTGCAGTGCTTTGAGATCACAACGTGGTAATGTGAATGCTCCAGTCGCAGCAAATGGAAATCGCAGCAGAATCTCCACAGAGTCCCCCCCAGTGTTACATAGCCCTAACAGTTTACATAATTACCTTGTGACTAGGGCTGATTGAAACATGCAGCAACCAATGAGGTGGGGAAAAAGGATTCGGTGCTCAGCTATCTTGAGATGAAAAATAGTGATTTTGGACTATACAATAGTTATCTGGATTCATACTCCTCCCTTTGAATACTACAGTACTGTATATCCATTTACCGTAACTTATGTAAGGTGAAGAGAAAGAGAGGTGGAAAAACCTTGATAACGTAGCACACACTTAAGGTGGCCATACACTGGCCCGATTCCCGGCCGTTTCGACAGCAGATTCGATCCTGGGATCGAATCTGCTGCCAATCGTTCGCGGTAAACGCCGCCGACGATCCGATTTCCTCCCGAAATCGGATCGGTCCGTCGATCGCGCCGTGCGGGAAATTACCCTCGATCGCCCGCGGGTAAAGTGCGCGTCGCTAGCGGCGGCCGATCCGATGAAAAATACATTACCTGATGCGGGCTCCCGGGCGTCTTCTCCGCATCTTCTCAGCGCTGCACCAGCTCCATCCCGGCGCTTCCTGTGTCACTGCAGTGACCCAGGAAGTTCAAATAGAGGGCGCTCTATTTGAACTTCCTGGTCACGGAGTGACACAGGAAGCGCCGAGATGGAGCAAGAACAGAGCGGTGCAGCGTGGAGAAGATGCCCGGGAGCCAGCGTCAGGTAATGTATGCGCGGGGGGAGGACAGGCGGCAGGAGCAGCTGAACAGATTGTGATCGGTTTCAGGCTGAAATCGATTCACAATCTGTTTGCAGTAAAGGCAGCCATACGATCCCTATCTGATCAGATTCGATCAGATAGGGATCTGTCAGCTGGTCGATCTGATGGCACATCGACCAGTGTATGGCTGCCTTTAAGCTTGTGGTTATATTTGCTTGCACACATCAGAGAATTGATTACAACTGACCGTCCATTCAGCTTATGTTTTGTACATCACTGACCTTGTGCGTTGCCAGCTGTGTCTTGATCTTGTCTGGGTCATTTGCAATCTCAAGTTCTGAATCCAAGTTTGTTTCTGATTCTTCCAGCCACTCCATAAGTTTGTCAAATGGTTCGTGGAACTACAATGAAGCAAATATATCATTAAACATTTTTCTTTTAAAACCCTTCGGAAACTAATCAATGCAAGAAACTATTTTTCACACTTTACCTGCTTGGATCTTTTTCGAGCATCATCTAAGGCTCGTCCTCTTTCCAGGGAGCGCTGGACAACATTCTCCCATCTGGTCTGCACACTAATCAATAAATTCTTAAGTATTACTACATCTTGCTTTTGGCTGAAGTATTTCAAGTGGGTTCCAGTTTTGTCTAGCTCCATGATGTGATCTCTGTGTGAATTAACTTCAGTAACAAACACCTAGAACCAAATACAAGGATATTCATAAATAGTCCAGAAGCTCTCTAATATAAATATCAGTTTTCATCTCCCTGCTTTATTTCTCCCTGGATTAGTCAGGTTCACCGTGTAGATTGAGCTATGTACTGTAAGGATGGAAAAACATGAAGATTTTTGATAATTCCAGACCTATGCTCCCTCATTTGTTGAGGTATCACAATCTATCATAGCCTGTGTGGTCCAGGAACTACCTTCCGTTTTACTGTAAGGATGGGGAAAGCAGAAACTACCATTATCGCAAGTTCACTGTGTTTGGAGGGTTTCTGCAGCATGCTGGAGGAAAATGCACACCGACACCTCTATGTGACTACTAATGGCTAGATGTCAGTTTCAAGCCTTGGAAGTCAGAAGAGAGTGTTGCTTAACTTAATGTGGCCATACACTTATAGATTTGCAGCAGATTCGACGATCAGATAGATTTCAGGTCGAATCTGACAGGAATCTATCTGATGTCTGCCACACACTAGGAACAGATTTCCAATATATTTCAAAATGAAATCTATTGGAAATCAATCTAATTGCATTATTGGACTTCTAGATCCAATGCAACTCTATGGGATATTGACCTAGATTTTCCATCCTGTCAGATAGATCAAATCGATCGGAATCGGCTGCAAATTGATCAATACATTTGATAGAATCGATTTCCGATCAATTCCATAAAATCGATAGATGGCTCAAATTGACCAGTGTATGGGCCCCTTTACTGTTGCTGTCAATAAGTCTCTAAAATTACAACAACAAAGTTCACAGGTCTGTTGACAAATGACTAGGTACTGTTGTTCTTCATGGAACTATGTTACTTATTAGCACTGCAACACAAAGAGGCACTTCATGCACTTACAAAGCTTACTATTTAAGTAGGTGGTGCTCTGAATACCAATCACAATTTCACTTGTGATAAATAAACATTTTCCTGAAACAAAAAATCTTTTTAAAAAGTCTTAATTAGCATTAAATGTTAAAAAGGGTTAAATCCCATTTATAGTATATACAGTAAAGAAAAAGTATAAACCATGCTGTTTAGTCACAAAAAATAATGTGAGCTGTATGTAAAATCGCTATGAACATATTCAAGGGTCATTTCATACTTACCTTATGTTCATCAATTTGAAATAATACTGTGTCCAATACAAGACTTGGAGGGGAAGCCATAGTTAGTGTCTGCTCCGCCTGAGTCAGCCAGTTGATAAAATCTTGTAGAGAATTGTGAAATCCTGTTGCTAGACTGAGTGCTTCCTCAAGTTTTACCTAAACATAAACACAACAAAATAGCTGGGATTAAAGATCCATAGCGGCAATTTTGATGACTATAGAAGCCATACAGCCTAGAAAAAGAAATAGCTATCAAAAGGAATTAGTGAAATGTTAAATCTCTAGGATCACAATCAGGGCAAAATGTTTTATGGATGAGACTGTGTAAATAAACACAGCAGCACAAGACCAGTAAATGGCTCACTGAGTGCACATATAACATATAACTTAATACTGCCAATGGCTATAACAAATAAATGCCCTTATAATATATTATTTCCTACATTTGAAGACAATGATCCTTGTTTTTGTCTGACTGTGCAATATCGGTATATACTATGTTTTAGTAACTAATGGTTTTTGTAAGGGTCATTTTGTATGTGGCATTTTCATATGCACAATTTTTTACTTTGATACATCTATGCTTAAAATAAAAAAAAAATATATGGTGTAACATTGCAGTATTTATTTCAGACAACCACAAAGCATGGAACATATGGTTTGTGGCAGAAAATGGATTATAGTGTAGCAACTCTATCAATTCCAAGATAGCACCCACCCTTCCTATTGTTAACAAATTATAACAGAGAGATATGAATAATACAATAGTCAACTGTCACCTGCTTGCCCTCCTTACATCTCCACTGAACACTACACACTACTCAGTTATAGTTGAACAAGTGTGTTTGTACAGTGCCTTTTCCCTGAAATGTCGCCTTACCAATCACGGAAAATTGAACTGATAGTGTGTACATAACTTAACCTAACACATATTAACCCCTTACCCCTTCCCTCCTCCCAAATCCACCTTCCTAGTATTCACCACTGTGCAGCATGCTTCAGCACTGGTAACGCAGGAATACAGGCAGTCAGAGTAACAGATCCTTATAGGATTCTCCCAGCTGGAGAGGTGATGATATTTCACATATAGTGGCATCTCCTGGCGGACTGCAGCATACACATGGCTTTGGACAGCTTGCAGGTGTACAGAGGCGCCGGGAGTATAAAAAAGGCTAAAATGTTTAAAATGTTTAGGTTGCGGTGGTGGACCGGCTAACCACAAACTGACAACAAGGCTGTTGATTTTTCAAAAATAAATATACATAATTTATTCGATTGCTCCCAATAAAGTCGCAACGCGTTTCACGGGCAAAGAGGCCCGCTTCCTCAGGCAATAAAGACAGGAGCAACAACACTGAAAATGACAGAGATACAAAGCAGACATCAGTATACTGTGTATGGTACAGTTGTATGGGTGTATTGAATTGTATGCATATATAATTTCTAAGGTATACAAGATGCTGTTATAACAACATTATTACTGGAGTGACTGATGTTAAACCTATTTGGTTACGGAGTATGTGTTAAACTTGTGTGCCTCAGTAAAAGAAAAGCTATTCATGGGCTTAACATGTATGAGTGGGGATTCTAATTGTGCAATGTAGGAATGGCATATAGCAGGATAAGGTAAAAACGTGTCTAAGGCTGATAATGAAGAGTAAAACACTTACCAGCGTCTGGTCTGGTTGATGCTTGGCACCTCTGTGCCGGTCTGACATATTTGCGGGGTTTATAAGTGACAATGGCTATGGAGGATATGAAGGGGGTGGGGCTATGGCGGCTGATTGTATTGTGTAGCCAATGTAGAGGGGCTGGGCGGGGACCTGGGGACGTGCTGTGTGATGCGGATGGGCGGAGGTATGCGGGGGATTATGGGGCGAGTGAAACGTGGCAAGGTAGTATTGCGCATGTGCGCATCCCATTACGTCACGTGTTGCGGCGAGTGTGGAACGCATCTCACACTTCCGCATGTGGCGTGGGATTATGGGGCGAGAAGGACGTAGCAGGGTAGTAGTGCGCTTGGCTTAGGATAGTATACAGGTGCTATGGCTTTGGACAGGGCTGGGGAGTCCAGAGGGGTAGTTTAGGGCCAGCAGGCAGCATAAAGTGTGAGAAGGAGCCAGGAATGTAGGCTGAAGCTGTACAGGTCTCTGAGATTGGTGCCAGATAATATACAAAAGAGGCAGAGAGCTGCACTTGGTACAGTGCCAGCCTTACCTGCATCGCAGATAAAGAGTTACACATGCACATGACAGGTGCTTAATTTATAAATGTAGACAATGTGAGCGTCCTGATCTTGATTAGTTTTATAGACTGTCCACGCAATGACAGATGGTTGGGGATCCTGAGAGGCAGGTGGCGGTATGGAGGAGACAGTCCTGAGCAAGGCCTTACGGTAGGATAGCTGTGCTATGAATCAAAAGTTAAAGGGCCACTGTAGCAAAAATCTTAAAATGTAAAATTTTGCCAATAGTGGTCCTTTAAAAGGAAACGTTTTCATTTGTGATCTGTGATTATTGGCTTCTGTGCAATCAACACTTGTGACAGCAAAATCACACTGCACCCTGAAACAAATTATTCTGCCTTTAGAGAATGGGCACTGAGAAAAGAGATTTTAGAAGTACCTGATAAACGGTTATATATATACTGTATATCACAAAATTGTACAGTGGGATGCAAACGTTTTGGCAACCTTGTTAATTGTCATGATTTTCCTGTATAAATTGTTGGATGGAGCTGTTCATGCTTGGAAGCCATCAAACCTGAATGAACTAGAGATGTTTTGTAAAAAGGAATGGTCCAAAATACCTTCAACCAGACTCTCACTGGAACCTACAGGAAGCGTTTAGAGGCTGTCATTTCTGCAAAAGGAGGATTTACTAAATATTGATTTCATTTATTTTTTGTGTTGTCCAAATGTCAAATGTATGCACCTGACTAATTTTGTTTAAACAATTATTGCCCACTTTCTGTAAATCCAATAAACTTCATTTCACTTCTCAAATATCACTGTGTGTCTCCTATATGATATATTTAACTGACATTTTTTATCGTAACAACTAACGATTTATACAAGAAAATCATGACGATTAACAAGGTTGCCCAAACTTTCGCATCCCACTGTATAAATAATGAAAGCTGACTGCTCACATAAGCCACTTATGTGAGCAGTCAGCTTTCATTATTTATACAATTTTGTGATATATATATATATATATATATATATATATATATATATCCTGTTTATCATTCCAGCGCTGCCAGCGTGGTAGATTTATTTATCACTTGATATATTACTGATTTATGACCGCATATACTGTTCACTTGCCGCAGCAGGTTTTAATTGGTTTTAAAGGGATTGGTCCCTAATACATTCATACTCTTGTATATTATTTTGGGTCTTTGGCTATTGTGTTTTGATGGACCATGGATGTCTGTGTCTTTGAATAGTTTCTAATGTTATAAGCCTCGCCTGGTGTCTAAGAAATAATGCATATTATTAGAATTACAACCTCCTAAAAACACTCTTCTTGGTGGGTAGGACACCCACTATTTGCCACTTATCAGTTAACATATATCTTATATATACATATATTCTAAGCCAAGCCAACTTACCTTTTGTTCACTGAGTTTTGTTTCCACTGAATCCCATTTCTCTTTTAGGTTGTTAATGTCTTGATCCACATTTGCTTCAGGGTCATCAGTGCTTCTTTGCAAGATTTGCTGACTTTTGAGCATTATGCTTTTATACACCTCTTCTTTTGCTTCAAATGCAGTGCACAGTTCCTTAAAAAAATTACACAAGCGCAAAAATGTATTATATGGAACCGCACTACAGGTCTAAAAATAAATGAACAAATACATAGGACATGACAGTGATATGGGAATTTAACCATCTCGAGGCGATCTGGTCTTGCTATGGCCACTGAGTCGGCTGTCATGTGAAAGCTGAGCTTCTTCCTATTCGGTAAGGAGCCAGTTTCACAGGGAAATATATAAATATGGAAGCACTGCATTTATCTCATAGCTTTTCCTGGATCTACTGCAATAACACATTCATTCCACAGGGAAAAGAGATCCCATACAGGATAACATCATAACTCCAGCACCTGTATACTATCCTAACAGTACGGTTTCTGGGAGGAATTGATGTTTTATCCTTCAGCATCAACTGTCTGCTGGATATAGGCCTACACTTCCCAGCAATGACCGTCAGTCAGCTGCTAATACTCTGCACACAATGCTGATTGGCTGATGTCAGTGTATAGTTCAGTTGCCCATCCGATGACAGCTTCTACTACCTTATAACAGGAAATATAACTAAAGCTACTTAGTACAGTGGTTTGCAAAAGTATTCGCCCCCCCTTGAGGTTTCCACATTTTGTCACATTACTGCCACAAACATGAATCAATTTTATTGGAATTTCACGTGACAGACCAATACAAAGTGGTGTACACGTGAGAAGTGGAATAAAAATCATACATGATTCCAAACATTTTTTAACAAATAAATAACTGCAAAGTGGGGTGTGCGTAATTATCCAGCCCCCTTTGGTCTGAGTGCTGTCAGTTTCCCATAGACATTGCCTGATGAGTGCTAATGACTAAATAGAGTGCACCTGTGTGTAATCTAATGTCAGTACAAATACAGCTGCTCTGTGACGGCCTCAAAGGTTGTCTAAGAGAATATTGGGAGCAACAACACCATAAAGTCCAAAGAACACACCAGACAGGTCAGGGATAAAGTTATTGAGAAATTTAAAACAGGCTTAGCCTACAAAAATAGTATGGCACAACTGTAAACTTATCAAGATAAGGCCGTCCACCTAAACTCACAGGCCGAACAAGGAGAGTGCTGATCAGAAATGCAGTTAAGAGGCCCATGGTGACTCTGGACGAGCTGCAGAGATCCACAGCTCAGGTGGGGGAAGCTGTCCATAGGACAACTATTAGTCATGCACTGCACAAAGTTGGCCTTTATGGAAGAGTCGCAAGAAGAAAGCAATTGCTAACAGAAAAACATAAGTCGTCCCATTTGCAGTTTGCCACAAGCCATGTATGGGACACAGCAAAAATGTGGAAGAAGATGCTCTGGTCAGATGACACCAAAATGGAACTTTTTGGCCAAAATGCAAAACGCTATGTGTGGTGGAAAACTAACACTGCACATCACTCTGAACACACCATCCCCACTGTCAAATATGGTGGTGGCAGCATCATGCTCTGGGGTGCTTCTCTTCAGCAGGGACAGGGAAACTGGTCAGAGTTGATGGGAAGATGGATGGAGCCAAATACAGGGCAATCTTGGAAGAAAACCTCTTGGAGTCTGCAAAAGACTTGAGACTGGGGCTGAGGTTCACCTTCCAGCAGGACAATAACCCTTAACATAAAGCCAGGGTAACCATGGAATGGTTTAAAACAAAACATATCCATGTGTTAGAATGGCCCAGTCCAGATTTAAATCCAATCGAGAAACTGTGGCAGGATCTGTAAACTGCTGTTCACAAACACTGTCCATCTAATCTGGCTGAGCTGGAGCTGTTTTGCAAAGAAGAATGGACAAGGATTTCAGTCTCTAGATGTGCAAAGCTGGTAGAGACATACCCTAAAAGACTGGCAGCTGTAATTGCAGCAAAAGGTGGTTCTACAAAGTGTTGACTCAGGGGGCTGAATAATTACGCACACCCCACTTTGCAGTTATTTGTAAAAACATTTTTTGGAATCATGTAGGATTTTCATTCCACTTCTCACGTGTACACCACTTTGTATTGGTCTTTCACGTGGAATTCCAATAAAATTGATTCATGTTTGTGGCAGTACTGTGACAAAATGTGGAAACCGTCAAGGGGGCCGAATACTTTTGCAAACCACTGTATCTGGGAAATTAGTATGTTTAATATCAGTAAGAAGACCAAAAAGTAGTAATAAAAAAGTAAAAAAAAAAATATAAAAATGTTAACGTTACCTTTTCAACTCTTAATAAATAGCCTTACTTGATGATTTTTATGACACTCGCCATTGTAAACTAATTTCAGGAGTTTCAAGGTGGGCCATGTTTTTCTAAAGAGCAATGACTGCCTAACGTAAGAATCCGCATGAGGAAATATTTGAGAAGTAAATTAAGCTGATTTTTTTCTTGGAAGTAGCTTTGCTAGGGGCATGTATTCGTCTGTGACTGACGCAAAAATTGCATCAAAGTTAAATATCAGCAAAGCACTTAACGGTAAACACCATGAACACTAAAAGCCGCCCATACAAGGTATACAATATAAGAACACAAGGCAGGCTAGAGCCATGTCTGCAGATTCTTACCAGATGAGTTTCAAGCTGCTCTCTCGCTGTTTCTGGTAATCCTCCAACAGGTTTGGAAGCCAGTAAATGACGCTCAGTCTCTGTAAGCCATTGATGCATTTCTTCAATTTCACTGTGGAAATCCTGAGCCTGCATTTCAGAGAACAGATAATGTTATAATTATGTTAAACAAATGTCAAAAGTTTAACACTAAACAGTGCATAATTTATTTAGCAATGTCTGCATGATGGTCTTTTGAAATAGTATAATATATTACTTCTTGTTGTTTCCTGGATGTTGTTGAGAGTAAAAACAAGTGAAACTGGGCATTGTATAAAGACAATAAAACTTCGGCTGACAGAGAATTTCCTCACAACTCTTTCTTAATAATTACAATTTCTCTGTTTCCAAACAGATGCAATATTTATGTTATGTTCTGGTACATTGCATCTACAGGCCAGGCACGTGATCGTATTACTAGACAGAAAAAACTGCTTCCAATTCCTACTTCTCTACCCTGAAGGAGCATTAGGTGGCCCCTTTGTTCCTGAAACACCCACAGATTGTATTGGGTGTTCCCTCAGGGCCCCAGAGCTTGCTTACGTAACATGTTGCCGAGTCACTGAAAAGAGGCGGGTAGTAGGGATGAAGACGAAAGCATACATACTGATGGAGGAGCATGTCAGCTGGGCAGGTGGGTTTGCCTCGCTGTGAATACTCTGCAGGACCCCAGGGACCACTATTCACTTGGGGGTGGAGAACTGGGGGAGAGGGCAATTAGCCAGTTCTAGGGCCCTGGGCGATGGCATAATTGCACCTATGGTTTCTATGGGTCCAGGATGGTGGTAAGAAAAATTACAAAGAATCAGAGAATGCTCAATGGCAGATGGAGTCAGCTCAGTCTCAGGAACACATGTGATGGGATGTAATGCAGCCTGTCTCAGTATTACTAAAGTGCTTTATACAGATAAAATGTAAGGCAGAATATGATGCCTCAATTCAGAAGTGGCATTGTTTCATTAAAACCAAACTCCAGCCCAATTAAAAGAAAAGGCAGTTTTAGATAGTGATGCTAGAAGTTAGGTTATTTACGAACGAACATCTTATTTACTAATCAACAAAGGCAAGTGTGCAGGATTAGTATAGGACCTCTAAATATGTTATTACATTAACAAATACGTGGGTATTATTAGGTCATCAATATTCTTACCACTACTTATAGTACTTTTACTATTGAATACCTAATATAGCTCAGTGTGTCAGTTCAATTAGATAAGTACAAAAAAAATAACTCCCCTCTCCCCCACTGAAAAATATATATGCTTAACGGAATAAAATAGCCCTTAGCATATTTATTCTGATGGAAACCATGCTGGTAACATGTCCCTTTTGACTGGTTTCCTTAGAGCTACGCTGTGTAAACTTCTCCCACCCATGTCAACATCCCTTCACAGACTTCTATGAGAGAAAGATTGTGTGGCAATGCTCCCATATTCTGATTGGCAGGAGTATTCAGCAACACTTTGGCAATGCCTCCCCTCCAAGAAGACAGAGCAGTGCAGCTAGAAACAAGGATTCAGTGGAGCCATACAGGGTCTTCTTACAAATAAAGATAAGTATACTGTATTAATTCTCCCCCCACATAACGATTATTGTCTGGTGAATGCTCCCCCCACATGACGATTATTGTCTGGTGAATGCTCCCCCCACATAACGATTATTGTCTGGTGAATTCTCCCCCCACATAACGATTATTGTCTGGTGAATTGGAATCAAGAATACATTACTATTGTGACTTAAAGGAGAGAGGGGGTTAAGCTAATACAATATGAAGCTGGAAAGGGACTTTAAGGCGCATACACACGCCTTATCAGTCGCATCAGATGCCGGCATCGCGTACACACGTGCTACTGTCGGCTGAACGTCCGCCTGTCAGAAGGGTCTGACGGACCCGTCGTTGCCGGCGGTGTGGCCTTTAGGCACTACAAGCACTCTAGAAAAACCAACTCAACTGAACACTTTTACTGGATAAAATCTGTTTCTCTTCTGAAATCACCTTCTCAAAATATTATGTTTCATTCTCTGATCTGTGTGTATAAAGACAGGCATACATGCTGAAATTTTCATTATAACAGACATATAACCAATATCTCCCTAATATCAATAATTTACCTGGTTACTGACTTGAACTATGAGATATCACATCAGATTTCATCAAGAGATCTCATCTAATGTCGATTGGAACAGCAATACAACTAACTCCGTAGTGCTCAATATAGTATAAAGTTATATGCCTGTTTACTGCGCAAACCCTACTAACTGCAGCTCTCCTATGCTCCGATTGGATTGACTGACAAGCGAGCACGCAATTTTCGATAGCTATATTGATTGGGAATCAACAGAGTGGTGTCGTTTTTACATGTTTTTATTAAGTTTAATGTCTTTATCCAATGTAATGTATAGTCTCCTAAAATCTGTAAGAGAGTATACCTGTCTTTAGATAATATGCTGCTTGTAGCCTTCCACCCACCTGCAGAAGTGCATTGTCAAGCTGTTTCCTCCTCTGCTCTGTTTTATCCAAGACATTCTGCCAGCGCTGGCCTAGTGCTTCTAACCTGCTTTGCAGACTACTAGCCTCTTCCCCAGCACTGGATTCTATCAGATCATTTCCTGCTTTCTGGACAGTTTCCACACTGGACTTGTGTGCCAGCACATCATTTTGCAGTACCTGTATAAAACAAAAACAGTTTTATTAGAAATCACATTTTTTTTCTCTTATGGCAAAGCACGTCTCCTGCACATTATCAGCCTAGTCATAAGCAAAATTATACTGAAAGAGAAAACGTGAACTTCTTGTGTATCTTCCCAGGTCGTATATACGGATTATGGTGGATGCTTTCATGTTTACAAAGATAAGCATGGGGGAAGGGTTTTGCTTACTTAGCCTACTTCCATCAAATGTTCAGCATTAAATTGACCATTGTTGACCATTGTATCTGTTAAATGGTTTGAGAAGATAACAAGATTTTGTACAACTAGCAAATTTACTCACATGATGCTTTGCAAGTTCAATCTCAATAGTCTTTGGATCTCCACCAATGGGTTTCTGCTCATTCAGTAGTCCTTCAGTGTGAGTCATCCATGTCAGCAACTCATCCAGTGCATGCTGGAATGGACCCAGAGCTAAGAGGGCAGCTTCTAATTTATGCTAGTAGAAGGACAAAGATGTGACATACAATGAGAATTTCATACGTAGCTAAAGCTTATAACACAAACTTTCAATGCAATAAAAACGAATGATATGTTTATTCAAAAAGTTTCTGTTATATGTAGCAGTCATTTTTTAAATTAGAGTGCAACTGAATGAGACACACTACCCGTGCGATTGGTTGGTCTTCATTATATATAAGGGGCTAACACCCACATATGGAACCTAACGTGACTGACTTGATTACTGATCACATTATACGGGGCAACTGTCCAGCTAGAATGGAGTGAAGATTGCCCACAGAACTGAAGTGGACAGCACAAAAGAAATCAAAAGCCATTTTTAAAGGGAACCTTAACTCTGGACCTTAAAAAAGTTTCACTTACTTGGGGCTTCGCCAGGCCCCCTTGCAGCCGTCCTGTACCCTTGTTGCTCCTCGAGTCCTCGGATCCCTGCCGCGGGTTAGTTTAGTTTTCGGCATAGTCTTTTTCGTCTTTCGGTCGTCAAATTCGAGGAGCGGCGAGGGCACAGGATGGCTGCAGGGGACTTGGGGAAGCCCCATGTAAGTGTAACTTCTTTTAAGGTCCAGGGTTAAGGCTCAAATCTAAGACCTACATATTCAATGTGTCTAGTGGGCAATTGCCATATGGTATTAAAGTATTATGTACATAAATTTCATTTTTTTTATAGCAGGTGTGTGTGATTTGCTAGGCATGGTCCCATTTTTCCACAAAATATGCTATATTTCAACATTTACTATTCACATTTTCATTAAACAGACTATTGGAGACCATATCTCCTTTTCACCTAATCAGTCAAGAGACACCCTTACTAATTTTACCTGTCTGTTGATAATTTTATCCTCTAGAGTTTGCCATAAATATTTCAGTTCTTTGAAGGAGTCTTCCACAGCTTGCTTATCATACTCATCTGTCACCCTCTTCTGCAATAACTCTTTCTGATGATTTAGCCTTTCCAGTTCTATCTGTTGCTGGTATGCCTCCGTCTTGAATTGCTGTAGTGAAGGAAATACAGCATCAGACAATAAACAGAGCTGAAACTGGAGCCATAGAAAGAGTCAATGGGCTGCACCTTGTATTAATTATTCATGTTTTCTGCAAAACATTTGTAACTGCATAGAACTACAGCTAAATTATACAGAAATAATTACTGGTAGCCGTTACCGTACCTTAAGTTCTGTGATTTGCTGCTTCACCGTATCCAGGTCTGTTCCTAAAGGTGGCATAGTCTCCATCCTCCCTGTAGCAATATCCACCCAGTCAAACAGTGCCTAAAGGGAAATTATGATATGTTCGTAAATCACATGTGAGTGGCAAGCTATACAGGTCACACTGAGATGCCATGGCATTGGTAATATACTGATATTTTTAAATAAACATGTCACAGAGAGCAAATACATTGAAATAGCATTACTAATGTGTGTTTACAATTTAAACATGGTTTCTCTCCATAATCTGCAATTATAACGTCATTATTTGTTTTAAAAACATTTTTTTTTAACATTATACTAAACTCCAAGGTTTATATTGAAGTCATGAGGGCACATGGAAGCCCCAGAGGCAGCACAAACAAAAAGGTATATTGCACATACTCAACCACGTTGTGAAACCTGATTACTGCTCTAGGCAGGAGTGAACATGTATTAAGAATGGAGTGCCACCACTCAACAGGTATGAAAATATAATGCAAACTTTATTGGTACAAAACGCTGGAGGTGATCAAGAAATCTAAAAACACTTCAAAGTTGGAGCTCTCCCACATAACCAATCACACTGCAACTCACACTTCCTAACTCCACTCGTACTAGGTACCGGTACCAATTGGCTGGGCAACCCTTCTGTATGGGAGAGGGACGGAGAATTTTCACAAGTGTTCTTGGTAAGTCCAGAATTGCTATATTCTAATACCGAGGACCAGACAACGACAGAGGCTTTCAGCAGCTAAGAAAACATAGGCAATCTTCACCTGCATGTGCAGGACTTACCTATTAGAAGTCTAACCGCCCTCTTTGTATAGTTGATATGTAACCACTGATAAAAATAATCCACAAACCACCGGGCCTTAATCCAAGAACGGAACGGTCTGGAGAGGTGGTCCGAGACCACGGGCGTTCAGCGTGCACGCCAGTCAAGGTCCCTCGTTGGATAGCCAGGACGACGGAGTGCTCCAGAGTTCAGTGTGAGATTTTGGCCCCGCCCACCTCTCGCGAGCTTCAACTGGGTGTGTGCGGTGGGGGCTGGCCACCTTATTTATGTGCTTCAAGCTGGCTCTTCCCTTTCTACTGGCTATCGACACCACTTCTGACTGTCAGACACAGCAGCACTTTCTGACGTAGGTATGCACAACACAGTATTCCTCCATGTAATGCTTTATACCCAGACCTGCCATACTCCAAGTCGAATACAAATGGGATACTTAATGATGGGACAAAGATGGAGAATCCCTTTTTCCCTTTGTTTTGTGTTTAAAACGGGTGATTATATGTACTTTATTATTCAACACATGGGATGTATTCACTTAACGAAACGGAGGTCAGTCCAAATCGGGGGGGGGGGGGGGCATATATTTTCTTAAAAGAACAGAGCAGACTTCCGGTTCCGGCGCCTGCATGTAAGGAGGCGGAAAACAGAGCTCCGCTAAGCCACACAAATCGCGGCAGGCCCACCCTTTTCAAAACACCCGGATTCACTACACCGGGTGGCACACAGCATCACTGCACCCGAGAGACCCTCATGGATCGTTATCTGATGCGTTCCTCCACCAAGAACCGGACAACAGCCGACTCACATCACAACGGCAAGATGGCGCCGAGCAGCAAGAAGCGAGACCACCACACAGAAGATGAACTCTCGCAACCAGACTGGGGAGACAAATCTGATACCCCATCTGAGGACGGTAAGAGAGCACTTCCCCGCATTAACTATAAATCCATGGCCAAGGAAGTCATGAGGCTACTAGCACCCGACCTACAAGCCTCTATAGAGGCGGCCATATCCAAAACACTCTCGGGGATTAAGCAGGAGCTACAGATACATACAGCCAGGCTCGAGGACACTGACCAGCGCATTGCACAATGCGAGTCAGATTTAGATAAAGCCTACGACAAGATAGACGTCCTCACGAAGCAAAACGCTGGATACCACACTAGACTCGAAGACCTAGAAAACAGGTCGAGGCGAAACAATGTCCGTGTTGTAGGCCTCCCTGAAACATGCCGCCCAGACGCCATTGCGGAATTCTGTGAAAAAACTCTACCCCAACTCCTAAATCTATCTGGAGAATTCAAAGTAGAGCGCGCGCATAGGGTGGGCCCGCCATCTGCCAACAGCACCAGAAAAACACCAAGACTGGTAATGGCGCGCTATTTAGACTATGGCGCAAAAGCAAAACTAATTGCGGCCTTCAAAACCAAGAACGCTCCTTTAGAATTCATGGACTCTCGAGTCAGGCTTTTCAATGACTACTCCCTCGAAGTATCTCAGAAAAGACAGGCATTTGCCAAGGCCTGTACCTTCCTGGCACTTAACAAGATACGCTTCGCGTTGCTGTACCCAGCTGTCCTTAAAATCACCGACAATGATGATCAAGTACATCTATTCAAAACCCCCAGGGAAGCCGACAAATACTTGCTTGCTAACTACTCTTCCTCAAAACGCTCTCCCGAAAAACAGTCACAAAACAAATCTCCTCAAAACTCGCCTGCAAACCGCTCACCTGCGGCTCAAGATCAACCGCAATCTCGATCCCCCCAAAGCAATGCAGACTGATGCGGGAACTTTAACTATCATCAAGGTCTCTTAAACTGCCGCGATCGGTGCTTTTCTGTTTTGGCTTCGGAGTCAATGACGTTCAGTGGATGCAGGGAAGAAGTGTAGTCCGCTCAGATTTAAACTGTTTAATTTTTTCATATGTTTATATCCACCTCTCCTCAAACTTGGTTGAATGGCAAAATGCTTACCCAATCCCATCCACCTTATCACTAACTAAGAGGAAGGGGATAATGTTCTGTTATGCATTTTATTGGTTTTGTTTTTGTTTCTTGGGGGGATTCTTTAACTCATGCTCTCTCCTGGGTTCCTCCTCTAAAGTCTCATATGCCATGATTGTATTTTTTGACTTACACCGCCACCCTCCGGAGTGTGAGACGCACGGTGGGAGGCCCTACCATTTACTTAACATAAGATAGCTAAATCATGAATATAACCTCTTGGAATGTTAAGGGACTTCGCTCCCCAATAAAGAGAGCCCAAATCCTACGCCACCTGAAATCCCTAGATGTAGATGTCGCGCTGCTCCAAGAGACTCATCTTGGAGCTGGGGAAATGCAATACATGAAAAAAAAATGGGTATCTCACTGCGTAGGCTCTGCTGCTTTAAACAGAAAAGCAGGAGTACTCGTCCTGATCAATAAGCGCCTGCAGTGCTCCGTTGATCAGATATATACCGATAATTCTGGGCGATGCATCATCGTGCGTCTCACACTGCCGGGGGAAACAATTATTCTAAGCAATATTTATGCCCCTAACGAGAATAGAAAAGATTTTTTCCATAAATTAACTCCCATCTTGCTCCCGCTCAGTCAAGACAATTTTATAGTGGGGGGAGATTTCAATGAAGTGATGCATTTATTAGAGGACCGTAAGCTCACAGCAACCACAACATTAAGAACACGCAATGCTCCCACTCATCTTTCCGAATTTGCCACATCTTTATCCATACATGACACCTGGAGATACCTGCATCCCCATGATAGGGAATACACTTTCTATTCCCCTCCACATTCCTCATTTTCCCGAATAGACTACATATTTGCCAGTACCCCTATGATTCAAAAACTCACCCTAACCACGATCTCAGATATCATCATCTCAGATCACGCCCCAGTAACATCTACCTTTATCCAACAGATACCTAAAGGCTCCGATATCCTATGGCGCTTTCCCACGCAACTATACGCAGATGAAGAATTTCATCTACTCTTAAAATCTTGGTGGCAAGAATACTATTATGACAATCGCCAACACAGGGATAATCCCCAACTACTCTGGGACACAGGGAAAGCAGTTCTTAGAGGGCGAATATTAGGCTATGTATCAGCAAAAAGAAAGAGAGCTAATAAAGAATATGCAAATCATGTCCATTTAGTCAGAACTGCCTATCTAACATACACACTTTCACCCACACCCCAAACCAGACAAACCTGGATGTCCACCAAAATCCAAACAGATCACTGGCTTAAGCAGAGGGAAATCTTCACACAACCTTACAAAAAATTACAGTTCTTTAAATATGGGAACAAGGCTGGAAAACTCCTGGCAATAATGGCAAAGGGAGGTTTCTCCCCCACCCCTATCTCAGCACTTCAGAACGAGCTGGGAGAACTCAAACATCACCCAAAAGAAGTTAACTCCATATTCCAGCAGTTCTTCACCCGGCTTTACTCCCAACCTGATAAAAAAGTCACTCAACAGGGTCGACAATGGTTAGATAAAATATCTCTCCCTCAGCTAACTCAGGAAGACCTAGCCGATCTCAATGCACCTATAACTGACCCTGAAATAATATCCACAATTAAATCATTAGCCAACAATAAAGCTCCAGGCCCAGACGGCCTATCCTCAGAATTCTTCAAAATCCTCCAAGTAGAAATCTCACCCACACTAAACATCATATATAACACCATCATGCAAGGAACCAAATTCCTCCCATCGGGCAATGACACCTACATTAAATTAATCCCTAAAAAAGGAAAGGATCCTACCCTCCCAGAATCCTACCATCCTATTTCCCTCATAAATCAGGATCTTAAAATTCTAACTAAGCTCATGGCTAATAGGCTAGCTATTCTTATGCCCAAAATTATACACCCTAACCAATCGGGCTTCATTAAAGGCCGCTCAGCCATAGCCAACATCCGTAAACTACTTGTAGCCATGGAACAAGTTAAAGCCTACCCCATCACTCATCAAAAAACGGCAATTCTACTTCTTGACGCCCAAAAAGCGTTCGACGCAGTAAGCTGGAACTGGCTAGACCTCACACTTGAGAGAATGGGGTTCTCTGGGAACTTCTTGAACTTATTCCACCTAATGTACTCATGCCCCAAAGCCCGCATATACACCCCAGGTTTCCTATCTGCCCCCTTCCCCCTTGAGCGAGGTACCAGACAGGGCTGCCCCCTGTCACCCCTACTCTTTAATATTGCCCTCGAACCACTCACACGACTAATAGACACCCTCATCCCAGGGATTAAGATTGGGGAGGCCAGAATTTCACAGGCATTATTTGCTGACGACGTTCTGCTCTTCTTAACTGACCCCGAATCTCAAGTACCTAACATTCTTCAACTAGTTAAGGAAGTCGGGCGCGAATCAGGCTTTAAAATAAATAAAACTAAAAGCGAACTCATGTATTTATCATCAAAAGCAATTATACCCTCCTCCGAATCCCTAGGTGTGCATGTCACAAAAGGCCCAATCACCTATCTAGGTATAACATTAAATAGGGACCCCCAATCTTTATATCGCCTCAATATCTCCGCCGTTATCCCCAAACTCATCTCTCAAATACGCTCCTGGAACAATCTACCACTCAATGTTTCAGGACGGGCAGCCCTGATTAAAATGATCACATTCGGCAAACTTCTCTATCCCATGCAGACTCTCCCATTCCTACTTAAGCATTCAGATATCCACATACTTAACAAAGAAATATCTAAATTCCTATGGAAAGGTAAGAGAGCCCGCATTAGCCTTACTAAACTTCAGCTCCCCAAAGACCTAGGTGGCCTCAACCTACCAAATATACGCCTATATAATCTAGCCTGTATGACCCGTCACGTTAGAGACTGGGTATCCTCTACATCAGAATTCTCAAACCATGCACTAGAAAGTGCTTTAGCTGAACCTTGGACACTCCCAGGTATCCTACACTCATCCTGGGCCAAACTACCTCTAAGACTCAAACATAGTGTGCTCATCAGAGACACCATGGTATCATGGAAAGAGCTCAGAAAACTCTTCCAACTCCCTTGGAAAATCTCCAAATACCTGCCATTGTGGGGCACGCCTGACTTTTACCCGGGCATGCAGCACAACGCATTCTTACGCTGGGAAACTAGGGGCATATCTAAACTCAGTCACCTATTTAATATGAAAGAACACAGGTGGTGGACATTCTCAGAATTAACCAGGCTTTGGAATATACCGAAATCTGACTTCCTAATATACGGCCAAATTACATCTTATACACACAAGTGTCTAGTAGATACTGGACCTATTATGGGCCTTACGCCCTTTGACCGCTTCCTCTGTCCAGGAGCCGAGAGACGATCGCTTTCAGACTTCCACAGAGACCTCCAAAACCTTAATGCAAAAAAGCTAGGTCTGGCAAACATGCAAAAATGGGCAAAATATTTCACCCATCCTCAACTCTCTTCCAAAATCTTAGAAGGCCTCACTACATTCAGACGTATAATTATCAATGAAACGTGGAGAGAATCTCACCTCCTTTTCCTCCACAACGCAAAGTATGCCTTCAACATTCACTACAAACAACCCCCAACCAACTATACATCAGAATGCCCTAAATGTAAAATGCCCAACGCAAATATGATACACTGCATGTGGTATTGCCCTAAAATAACATACTTCTGGACTCAAGTCTCTCGTCTCCTGCACAGATTAGGATGTGGCTCTCATACCTGTGATCCTCTACTATTCCTATTTCATTCATATGAAAAACCATCACCTTCTGCCACCTCTTCACCTAGAACCCCTGACATCCTCTTTGTTACCTTAGCAGCCGCAAAGAAAGCTATACTCAACAGATGGATTTACCACACACCTCCTACAATACAAGATGTCAAGGATGAAATGTCAGAACTTTTTGTGATGGACAAAACAGACACAATGCTACACAAGGAGAAATATGCAAAGAAATTCTTCAAAAAGTGGAGAACGTTTATCAAAATCAACTTCACCCAAGAGGAAATATACCGCCTAGTTGAACCATTTAAATACTCCTCATGGTATTGCAGAGAACAACTATCCGGCACCCTGGGCCCTCTGGAGCTGAATGCCTAAAACTGCTACCCCGCCTTTCCATTACAAATTATTTTCCGCTCCAAGATCACCTCAGACTCTCTTTCCTGGATGTGATCCCTGACAGTCCACGATCATATTTTGACTTGTCCCATGTGGGGGGGCCTCAGGAGAAGAGCATGGGGAATGGGAGGGGGGTGGGTCAGGGGGGTTTTGTTGTTTAAGTTTTACAGTCTAACTTATAACTAACCATAAATTACTCAAGTAGACGTGCTCCAAGAGCCGCCTCCCGAGGGTGTAGTATACAAACTCACCTTACTTCACTAAACCCTCAAATGTGTTCTGTAATCTAACACTACATGCTCGGTTTCATGTTAAACAACTTGCAAAAGCTATGTTATAATGTATATATTCTCAATAAAACATGGTTTTAAAAAAAAAAAAAGAACAGAGCAAAGTCCAGTTCATTATTCAAACCAGCCGGTTCCAGGGCATTCAAGGTATAAATCCACCGACTTTCTTTTAGAAAGAGGGCTTTCTCCTTATCACCGCCTCTTCCTTTGTCTGGTAATTTATATATGCCTCGGATTCTCAGTCCAGTTAAATTCCCTTGATGCACTACCCCAAAATGTTCTGCCACAGTGCTCCTAATTTCCCCAGAGGCAGAAGACAAAAACTAAAATAATTTCATTTGCTGGAATTAGTCTTTCATTCCTTATTTTTATGCATTTACAATGAAAACTGTGTAATCCAAACCATTAATAGAAATGAATTATACTTTGCATAGAAACAACGGCCATCCATTCCAATCTGTGCACTAATCACTGGTGGTTACTGTAACCGCTTCTGGTAAGAAACATGTACTGGCAATGCCTAGACAAACATGCAGCATGGAATGTCTTCTGGTTATATAATCTCTGAAACACAAATTCCTACTTTAGATGACTAAAAATTGTTTCAAATGTTTACCTTGGTTCCTTATTAGGAATAGTGTCACGATGACAATAACATCCTTTAGCTAAGTGTTGTGTTAAATGGAATGCTGTAAAGGCTCATACACACGTCCAACATAATGCACAACCAACCGCACAACAAGTTGTTTACAAGATGAGTACGTATACACATGCCAACCGACTTAACAATAAACTCACTTAAATACTGCGCGCAAGCGAACAAGACAGTTGTGAAGATTGATCCATCGGATGGATCTTGCAAACCATCTGTTATCAGCTGGTCGTTTTGTTGTTTGCCAGGTGTACACACGTCCAACTGTCCACCAACAGACCAAGTTTAGATAGATGGGTAGATAGTTAGGACGTGTGAACGAGCCTTTAAAGAAGAAGCCCTTGAAAGGAATAAGTTAACAGATGTTATCCTGTGTGTCAGTATTAGAAATAATACTCAGTAATGTACCTGAAGCCCATCTTGGTATTGCACGGCAGCCTGCATAGCCTCATTCAGCTTCTCAACGCGATCTTTCCAGGTTTTATACAGAGTGTCCCATGCAGAGTTAAGCTGCAAGAAAATATTCAAATGAATCAAACCTTATTGTGAACATGAAATAATAGGACAACGAAATGGTCTATGTATAGCTAAAGCCTCCTAAACAACCACTAGCCCTAGACATTACTCTGTGGATAAGAAATACATGGTCCAGCTGCAGAATAGTATCTCAATCACACAACATGGCACATCTGTATTCTACAGGACTGCATGGTTTTATGGATCAAATCTATTATTTGGATTATAACGTTAGCCATATTCTGGCTGGCAATGCCCTGATCCAGGCAGCAGCTGAAAACTGACAGATGGTTACACCTTCTTACCCCACTCAACATATTAGAATTTGGCTCAAAATTCTTTGTACCAATATTTCAACTAGTAGTGCACTATTAGATGCAGAATTATTCAATATGGCCATTGATTACATAGTTCTCCAAATCCTGCCAGCTCAACATGCCCATTACCAATAAAGTGTCCCAAATCGATTACTCACCTTGGAGTTCATCGATAATTTGATCAAAGTGATCAAGTCTGCTGGAAATCTATGTACGGTCACCCTTAACATGTTATAACCTGACAGTACAAAATGTATATGTTAGCAATGGGTTTCTACACTGGCGAGGTGCCTGTTGGGAATCGCTGGGGTAGAGATATCAAAAGCAGAGGTCTAATGGTGCTGTATGAAGATGATGACAAGTAAAAAAAAAATATATATATATATATATATATATATATATATATATATATATATAACCTCAATGTGTAAATCAATATTACCTCATCAATACTCTTATTTACAACAGGCTTGTCAGGTTCTCCACAAGCAGATATCAAGTCAGCCCCAAGTGAAAATACCAAATCCAGTTCTTCTTGCAGGCCATCTATTTCTTCTTTTATTGCCTTAAAAGAAAATGTAATAGTCATTTTTTAGTGTTATATTTAAATAAATTATTTGCATAAATCACACCCAGATTTTGGGCCATTAAACATAACATTAACACATCTCAGGCCTTCAAACTGTGTGTTTACAAAAATACAGGCAAACCACGAGATAACACTAGAATTGTGGGACTGATGACAAGTATACATTCCTGAACCTAGATGAATCTTACACCTAAAGGACCTCAAAAAAGATGGTAAAGTGTCAAATAAAAGGCTAATCACCTACATTAGGAGATTATAGACCCATTGTCTATTATAGAGCAAGAATGACAAAGAAAATGGTCAAGCAAGTAAGTAATATCTCTGCAATAATAGTGTTTAATACCAGTCTAAAATATTGTCAGTAGATGTGTTAAATTCATCTCACTCATTCTTATGTAGCATAGCAATGGGAGGGACACTATGTAAATACAGGTAGACTGAAAGACAATGGGTGGTGGTTCAGTGACTACAACAATTCAACAGCAACTTTAGTACAGACCCTTTAGTGCTGGACTGTTTTCAAGCAGTTGTTCATTGTTCATACAATGGAGGACATTAATGCATGCTTTTACATAGATTTGCAGATGCAAGGGAACTGATAGGCATGGAACTATAGTGTACTAGTGTTCGAGCTTGCACATGCGCAATACTTCTCTTCGGAAGCACTCGGACGTGAGTACTTCCAAAGTCCACCTGAGGAGTACTAAAGACACAGCCGGTTGCATAACTTCAATGGGGGAAGAAGCTGGGATGACAGGATGGACTGAGGACTGGGAAGGCTCTATGGTATCCAGAGCCTTTGCTGTACATATCAAACCTGAACTAATGAGTTTCATCACTTCAGGTTTTTTTTTAAAGAGAACCCGAGGCTGTTCCATGGGGGGGAAGATGGGACACGGAGGCATGTTCTCAGCCTCATGACATGCCTCTGTGTCCCTCCACTGCTGCTCTCTGCCCTCCCACCGCCATGCTATGGCCCCCCGAGATTAGCAACAATATTTGTCGCTATCTCGGAGGTAAATAGGGGAGAAGGATTCCCTGTTTAAAATGCCTGACGGGCGTTCCTGCAGGGTTTCCAGAGCTGCCACTGGGCAGCTCTCTCTCCCTGGACGCGCCCCCTGCTGCTCTCCCACCTCCCTGCACGTTGTGAATGAGAGACAGTCTCTCATTCCAGCGTCATGACCCAGAGGTCAAGAAAGTGAAAGTGGGTCAGTGTGGCCCACAGGAGCGGCGGTTTTTGTGACTACCTGATCCAATGAGCCTCCCGGATGAGGTAGCCTACTATTTTATTTTTTTTTTAGCCCACCTCGAGCTCTTTTTAAGAAAATGGTGCAGATTACAAACCCCAAGGATTTGTGACAGGCTAGGGGACTGTTTGCAGGGAATTCAAAAAGATTCTGCACTATATGTTCAAAATGGTTTTATTAAGAGAGTAGGAGTTTAAACTGATATGCATTACATATTTTACTGTGGCTCTGATTTAGAGTACCCCTGAATTCATATAGTAAAAAAATGGCATATCCTTTAGTAATCAAGAAAAAAAAAGCCTCATGATAGGCTGATTAGTCCCATTCAGAGAGCAGAAGTCAGGATTAGCAATTCACAGTTGCTAGCTACTGATCCAGCTACGTTTTTGTCCATAGTCTGGACAAAAACATGGGAGCTGCCACTGTTGAATTTCAAGGTTCTGCACTGAACATCCTTAAAGGGAACCTAAACTGAGAGGGATATGGATGTTTCCTTTTAAACCATATCAGTTGCCTGGCAGTCCTGCCGATCTCTTTCACTGCAGTATTGGTTGAATCAAAGACCTGAAACAAGCATGCAGCTAATCCACTCTGACTTCAGTCAGAGCACCCGATCTGCATGCATGTTCAGGGGCTGTGGCTAAAAGTATTAGAGACACAGGAGCAGCAGGAGAGTCAGGGAACTGGTATTATTTTAAAAAGAAAAATTCATATCCTTCTCAGGTTAGGTTCCCTTTAACCTTACTGTTTCGTGATTTAAAGCCTTGAAACAAACATGCAGTTAGTGAGCATTAGGACATCTAGCCAGGTCTGTGATTCACTAAGTTAGGATTACTTGGCATTTGCATCTTTCAAAACAAGTCAAAATAGAAGTACTCATTTTTCTTTTTTTACCTGACAGCTTTCTCCTAACAATCGTCATGTAAATTACTCATGGCTATGTACTGTAGATAGTATGTGTAAATACATCAAGATGAAAGATGTTGATAAGCAATGATTTTTGCCATTTAATGCATTTGTTTTACATATAATGATGTTTTAATGATGGCTTATTAATCATCTCACCTCTGCCGCCTCCTGTTGCTGTTTCACGACTGAGGGGTCAACTCCAGGTTCATCCAGATCACGGATAAATTCTTGGGTGTCTTTGATTGTGGCTATTAGAGCAACGTGATCACACCAGAACTTATCTGCCAACTCCAACACGTCCAGCAACTGGGCCTCCCTTTCTTCTGTCAGGGCCTGGATGTCCTCCCAGATAAAGACCATTTGATCAAGCTTATCTTGGACAGCTGGTGAAAAAAAGCAAACTTTACAAACAGCTATATGTGCAATTAAACTCAGCTCATGCAATTAGGCCTCAGTGACTCATAGATAAATGTGAGACACATGATAACACCAGCTTGATTTTGCCAAAAGCAGATTTCATAACAATATTTCAGGGAGAAGTTTGAAGAGCTCTCAGTGACTGCGCTAGATAAAAACCAGCCTAAAGATAAGATTATTCACCATGCTCTGAAAATGAGAAGAATAGTTCCCGTCTTGTTGTATAATGAATTACCTTTAGCTGAAATGTCCTTATCAGCACCTTGAGAGCGAGCAATCATTTCCTCTCCACGCATCTTCAGAGTCTCATAGACCGGCTGCAGTTTTTCAAGCTCCACAGAGACATTTTTATTTTCACTTATCTGCTCTCGGATCTTCTCGCACTCAGCTGAGATGGCAGGCGGCTGCCTTAAACGCTCAGCTATTCTTTCTAAGCTTTCCAGGGTAGGGTCAATCTTGTCGTGAAACTGCAGAAAAAACACACACAAGGCAAGTTTACTTTCTGAAAGTACATAATGATGATCAAGGTTTGTAAATAATTAGAAAATGTTAAAACAACAGGAAAACACTAAATGTTCTCAACCAACATATTTGACAAGCTTGTAAGAAAGCACTTGCTTTCTGTTTCTGTGTGATTTTTTTAATGACTAATATTATATGCTATTATTTGCATCTAAGAAAATGTATTAGGAAATAAATGGAGAACAGGAAGGAAGATGTTCTATACAATAATGCAATTAGGAGTCAGGTTCAAACGTCTATTAAATGCTGCAGAAAACCATTTTTTTGTAGAGTGGGAAGAGTTAGAATCCCTGTCAGGGTTGTACTGCTGTCTGTTATTTTCTGTCCTTAGGACCACAGGCAGGAAAAGATGGAAATCTGTCCAGTATCACAAACAACAATGAAATTCAAAAAGAGGTTGCTACTTGTTTCCACAACATGCAAGAATTAAATAATTTTTCTACTGGAGTTGGGTTAAAGTGCATACTTTCATAAAACACAACACAATGCCTAAGTGTAAAGCTGCAATATTTGAAACTGTACTACCCTATTTTGCAGTTCTTGTTTTGAAAAATGAATATGCAAGCCTAGGTGCACTCTGCACATCCTGGTTCAAAGAGCACAACCACGTGTTTGGCTTTAGCCACGCCTTCATGCCCCCCCCCACACACACCACACAACATCCACTACATATAGTCATGTGGGTAAGGCCACATCCTTCATAACCACTCCTCCCAAATTAAAAGTATATGACGGGGTGGTCAAAATGGGGAAGAGGAGGTTAAATGCCCACTATCACAAAAAATTAAATAAATAAAATCAAATGCATGCATATGCATTTGTTTAAAATGCACTTTTATTCCAGAGTAAAATGTGCTAGTCCATCTCTTTATGGGGGATTATCAGGGTTTTCTTTATTTTCCAAAGTATGTCTCCATTAAAGTATCCTCCCCATTATACAGGTAATGCCTCCATACATTGGGCTTGATTCACAAAAACGTGCAAACTACAGTGCAAACTACTTAGCACCCTAGTTTGCATGTGCAAAGCTTTTCGGCGTGATAACTCAGTTATCACCCTTTTGTGAATCAAGCCCAAAGTGGCTTCCCATTTATTGCCCACCCTCCATTGTCTTCTTATTATAGTAACTTCCAGTATAATATTTCCAAAATGTGGTGCCTCAGATCTAAAGTAGATACTCCATGCTCCCTTATAGCAGCACCTATGTTGTGCTCTCTTACAATGGTCTCTATGTTGTTGGCCCTTAAACTGGCCCCTGCTGTAGAACAAGAAGGTAGTGAACATGTGAATGCCTAATTTGGCCACTCATTCTGGATCAGTAACTCTGGCACTATTGGAGGCAGAGGCACAACAACCATACAAATAGTAATTTCAAGAGTAGTTAGCAATAACTGCAATCTCTTCAATCTAGCTTTCCTGTATGGGAGGACTTCCGAGTGCTTTTGATTGAAGAGGGTGGGGATTACACGCATGTATTTAAAGTGAGGCAGCTTAGAAAGCTATGCACATGTGTTACATATAGATGTTTCTAAAAAATGGAGAAACATTTTCCAGAGAATACTATAGCAAGTACCTGTGAGGACTGAGAAATAGCTTCATCCAAGGCAACAGCTCGTTTCTTGACAACCTCCTTGATGTCACTGTAAAGAGCATCGGCTGACACGTATTTTTCCTGGAGGAAGAACCCTTCATCTGGACTGAGTTCCAGCAGTTGGGGCCCAGTTTTGTTCATCTTATCTATATGAGGTTTGTGTTCTGCAATCAGCTCTCGAAGTTGCTATGACAAAATACAAACTTGTTAAGAATTCTTTAAAATCATACTCTGCTCCATGTCTGGTTCTACGTCCCTAGTGAGTCCAACTGGCAGTACACTCTAAACAAAGTCAAATTAAAATAATTACCAAGGACATGCATCACTAAATGTATCATACCAACATTATTCATGTGAGCATAGAAAAGATTACTTACATTTTTATGGCATCACTACATTAAATGCCAGGGACTCAGTAAACTAACATTGGAGCACATGAATTCCATATAGTTTAACCGCATGACTTATCAAAACCATCAGAAATAAACTATTTAAAGTGTTTCTATTTATTAGATTTATAGGCTTGAAAGTACGTTTAAGTTATATAAAAACTTGCACAACAGAGACTATGTAATACAAGATTGCTACAGGGTGCAAACCTGCAGGGTATCATAAAATTAACATTTTTAGCAATCTATATAGTTACTGTCTATGCATTTAAAAGATTACAATGAACCACTCACAACAGCCCCTAATCCACTGGAATTTACATTGTATGGTTTTGATGGCAAACAAATAAATACACTAGAAGATGTTAGGCCTGAGGCTGCCCGTGTACTTGCATATTAAGCGGAACCAGATTTTCTTTGATTACAGAGAAGAAATCCAAAGGTCCGCACGCTCAGTCTGCAATGCAGGTTATGTATTCATATTGTGATAAACCAGATGTACATTCAATCGGACCTTTGGTGCGGACCTTTGGATTTCTTCATATTGAATTTGGTTGGTCCAGCACCTCGACCACTATATGGTGTACAATTCTCTCTTGAAACTTTCTTTGATATAGAGTGGTCTGATTTGCATCTGACTATCCAGATATGGAAGGGGGAACCTGCAATTATCACTGGCTACAATCGCATACCATTTAAAAAGACACTGGCATTAAAGAGTAGCAATGATATGAAGAATAAAAGCCATATTTTACTATGAGGGCAGGAGGCAATGATATTATGTTTCTGTGTCCGGCTGTGAATTAACAATCTAATAAGTCGCTTAAAGGACCGCATCACAAAAAATTGTAAAATATAAAATTGATTCATAGAAATGTACATTTGCTCTAGAAATAAAATGCACTGGAAATTATTTTTTTTCCTATGTCACTGTTGCTTACAGTAGGTAGTTAAAATCTGGCAGGTTGTAGACTAGTCCATCTCCTCATGGGGTATTTTCAGGGTTTTCTTTATTATCACAAACGCTTACTGAATGGCAGTTGCTAAATGCAACTGCCAAAACAACAGTGTGTGTGTGTGTGTGTGTGTGTGTGTGTGTGTGTGTGTGGGGGGGGGGGGGGGGGGGGTTTGGGGAGGGGGGCGGCTGGTATCTTTGCACAGATTCTTTACAGGAAGTGCATTTGTAAAGAATAAGATACATGGACGTATATTATGTACAACCTGTTTTTTTCTTGGCAGACTTTAAGCACTTCAGGTCTGCAGCCACTTAGGGCAGCCAGGATCATTAAGGAACCTTACACATATACTCCTTACTGTTTTTCACACTGGCATGAGTCAGGATTTGAACCCTGGTCAAAGACTCAAATCCTAAATCAAAGGCAATAGCCTTAAAGGAGTCATCAAGCGATCACTGCTACCGCCCATTCTACTTAACTGGGGCTTCATCCAGCCCCTTGCAGCTGACATGTCCCACGCTGCAGCAGCTCCTCTCTCAGTCGTTGGCCCGGGGTCCCCGCCGGTGCAGAGGGTGACCTTGAGGTCATCCTCTACTACGCCTGCACCGCTGTCAATCAAGTCCAAGTTGTCCAGACTGTACTGTTCAGACGCAGTAGTTCTGCACCTGCGCAGTACAGTCCGGACAACATGGATCTGATTGACAGAGGCGCTTGCGCAGACGCAGTAGAGGACGACCTGGCAAGACACCGTCGGGGACTCCGGGCCGGCAGCTGAGAGCAGAGATGCGGCGTGGGACATGTCAGCTGCAGGGGGCGGGAGAAAGCTCCAGGTAAGTAGAATGGGGGTATAAGAGATTGATTTATGACTCCTGAGAATCCCCCATTAATAGATGGGCTAGTCCAAAACCTGTCAGATCAGTCAGTTCCTTACTGCTTTCTGTAAGTGACAGCATAGGAAAAATTGAGTTTTACTCAGAAAGGGCATTTTACTCAGGAAGGAATGTACATCTTACATGTATGAGTTTTAAATCTTACACATTTTCACGACAGTGGTCCTTTAAACTTAAAAAAAAAGCCCTTTGAATTCTCAGAATCAGAATCAGTTTTCTTTCGCCAGGTACAGCAAGAGCTGTAATCGGAATTATTTGTGGTTCACATGGCATAGGCAGTGTAAAGACAGACAGAGTAAAGACAGACGCAAAACGCATACAAATACAAAAATAGAATGACAGTGGTCAGGACCGTACTGGCCATTCCACTGCTGTGCAGGGCAGTCAGGTAATAATAAGGTGCACTAAAACGTCCACAGTCCCTTTACGGATAAAGAACCTGGGCAGGCAGAGGCAGGAATCGGCTGACCGACCCGGCAGTTAGAGATTCAGGCCGGGCCAGGGAAGGTTAGAGTTCAGTAGCCGAACAGCCTGGGGGAAGAAGGTGTTCTTCCACCTAGTAGTTTTGGATGGTAAAGTCCTGTAGCGGCGGCCCAATGGGAGGAGCCTGAAGTAGTGGCTGCCTGGGTGGGAGGGGTCGCGGGAGATCATGGTTGCCCTCTTTCTCATCCTAGAAGAGTGGAGGAGATCAAGAGGAGGAAGAGGAGAGCCGATGATCTTCTCCGCGTCAGTTATGACTCTCTGCAGCTTGTGTTTGTCGCTTGCCGCTGCGCCTGCATACCAGACAATTACAGAGGAGCAGAGGATAGATTCTGTGGTGGCGGTATAGAAGCTGGTCAGCAGCTCCCTGGGCATGCCAAATCTCTTCAGTTGGCGCAGGAAGAACAACCGCTGCTGGAATTTCTTCTGAATTTTGGTGGTGTTTAGCCCCCATTTTAGGTTATTAGTGAGAGTCGTGCCGAGGAACCGAACTGATGACACCTTAGAGACTTCTGTCCCTCCAATGAGGACAGGTGGGAGGGGGGGAGGGTTTCTCCTGAAGTCAACGACTAGTTCAACAGTCTTTGCTGTGTTGAGGACCAGGTTGTTGTCGCTGCACCATTTGCATATTCTCTCGACTTCGCTGCGGTACTCGTGCTCCCCGTTGCTACCAATAAGGCCGATGATGGTGGTGTCGTCTGCGAACTTGATGACCTTCACAGAGTCAGCGGATGAGATGCAGTTGTTGGTATAAAGGGAGAACAGCAGAGGTGACAAAACACAGCCTTGTGGGGCCCCTGTATTGGTGGTCCGGACGCTGGAGAAGAAGTTGCCAAGCTTCACTTGTTGCGTTCTGTTAGTCAGGAAGTCCTTTATCCATGCTCGGAGAGAAGGATCAATTCCGAGCTGCGTCAGATTGGTGATCAGGATGTCTGGGCAGATCGTGTTGAAAGCTGAGCTAAAGTCTAGGAACAAGATCCTGGCATAGGAGGCGGGGCTGTCCAGGTGCTCAGTGATGTGAGCCATGCTGACATTGATGGCGTCCTCCACGGATCGGTTAGACCTATAAGCAAATTGGAGCGGGTCTAAAAGGGAGTCCGTGGACCTCTTCAGGTGGGCAAGGACCAGCCGCTCGAGGAGCTTCATGATATTTGAGGTTGCCTGCCTGTTTTCTTTGGGACCGGTACAATTATAGACCTCTTAAAACAGGAGGGGACTGTACCACCAGATAATGACTGCTTAAATAAGGAGGTGAGCACAGGGGCCAGCTGATCGGCACAGGTACGCAAGCAGATGGACGACACACCGTCAGGGCCGGAAGATTTCCTGGGGTTCAGCTTGCGGAGGTGCCGGAGTACCTCTGATTCCTGTAATGTATTTTCAGTGGCAACATGTGATACTATAGAAATGGTAGAAATAGGGAATAACTTCTTAAAGGGAAGGTTCAGGGTGGCTCTTAAAAAAATAAAAATGCCCATCCACTTACCTGGGGCTTCCTCCAGCCGTGGGCAGCCAGGACGTGCCCTCGGCGCCGCTCCGCAGGCTCCCGGTCCCCTCCGGTGGCCGACCCGACCTGGCCAGGCCGGCTGCCAGGTCGGGCTCTTCTGCGTTTCAAAATGCGCCTCACGGGGGCGCGCTGACGTCATCGGACGTCCTCCGGGCTGTACTGCGCCTGCGCAGTACAGCCCGGAGGACGTCCGATGACGTCAGCGCGCCCCCGTGAGGCGCATTTTGAAACGCAGAAGAGCCCGACCTGGCAGCCGGCCTGGCCAGGTCGGGTCGGCCACCGGGAGCCTGCGGAGCGGCGCCGAGGGCACGTCCTGGCTGCCCACGGCTGGAGGAAGCCCCAGGTAAGTGGATGGGCATTTTTATTTTTTTAAGAGCCACCCTGAACCTTCCCTTTAAGCCTTGTACGCGCATATAAGGCATGTCGCTGGGCATGGAGCAGGACTTGTTTCCTCAAGTGACTCAGCAGGGCTGAGGCTGTACTGACATGTCACTAGCCTGCAGTTCTGTAGCTACATGGGGAGGAGGGGGGCTGATGGAGTGTCACGGTGGGAGGAGTCATTGGGGAGAACAATGTTCTTGACCAGAGCTCAGCCAGATTGATCCGCCAGGCTAATCGATGACTGAGGCGTCGGGGGCTGCTGTACACATGCTACACTCTAGGCAGAGGCGGTCACTATCGTAAGTATCATCTAGCACACGTACACAACTTTAGTTTAGCAGCAGTTTAAACTGTGATGGCTCAGAGCAGAATGCCAGGCAAAACATTTTGTTTTCTTTCAGAGTTGTGAATGTATTGCTGCTATTTATGTTCCTGTTACATTGGCAAGTGGTCACTGCAAAAACTTTCCAGCAGAGACAAAGAGAGAAATAAAGGTTTGTTTTTTTTGCGTTTTTTTTAGTTGAAAGGGAGGGGGAATTTTTGTCAGGTATTTCTAGTGGTCCAGGTCTATGGGCAGGAGCTGAACTCTATTGAACTCTACCTTTGACTCCAAAAATATTGTCACCTATGTAAAAATCTTTACCTAGTGTGGAAGCTGACACATTGAAAGGATGATTACTCTTCATAATACTGTATTCCATTGAATCTGCAAGCAGCAGACTGCTATTTTTTGGATTTAAACGTTCTCCTGCTCCCCCCTTTGCACACACAGAAACCCTCTCAAGCTGTTATCTTCTGCTTTCAGAGGTGAGACAACATGAGAGCTCAGTGCTGTGGCTTAAAATAGATTGGGAATCGGACTACAGTGTATGGGCAGCTGATGGATCTCTCTCTAAGCAGATTAAATCAGAGAGAGACTTGTCTCTTGGTCAAATCTGCCCATCATTGCTAGATGCATGGCTACCTTTACCTCTTCCCTTTTTGTATTTAGAATGGTGTGGCTACCCTACTGAAGCAGAGGGGGATTTTGACCATAGTTCTGCTTCAAAAGTGTTTTTTATTACTTAATAGCTTTTGAAATTAAAATTAATAAATAAAGTTTTGACAAATGTTGCGCTAAACTATAATATTTTTCATTAGTTAAAATCAGGTGAAAGGGAATGTTTGTCATATCATTTTATCAACTTCTTCCTAAATGCCAAGGCTTCGAGACAACAACCCCAAGGTTAAGGAGTGTCTGTTCCTGTAAACAGAGCCTCACATGTGGTCTGTTAAAATTCCTGCAGGAGATTAGGTAAGAGGTCATCTGTTTTGTTTTGTGTGGTTTTTTTTTGCGCCAAAATCAAGTTGTACAGCCTGGCAGAGGCGGGACAAGGTCCTTCAGCACCCAAGGCTGAGACACCAAAGTGCGCCCCCCATCCCTCCCACCCCAGCCGTCACACACTGATTGCTATTAGACTAATAGGTGCCCCAAGGCCCCCAACCTCCCCAACACCTTAATCTCTAGTTATCTGGCTTGCAGTCACTGTCATGTATCCCCTTTTCTTATTTCTTTCTGCTTCAAACACAATTGGGAATGACAGCTGAATGAATTGTGCGTCCCCTCCTCCACTGCATCCAGCCTCTGCCTCGGCCCAGCCCTGCAGCCTGGTAAATGCATTAAATTGGCCCTGAAGTGAGAGAAATATGTAGGCTATCATGTTTGTTTCCTATTAAACAGTGACATTTGCCTGATTGTCCTGCTGACCTTTTATGTTCCAGTTGTAATTGAACAAGCATGCAGCCAGTGCAGTCAACACTTTAGTCAAAGTACCTAATCTTCATATTCTGGGTCAGTGATTAAGGCTTCTTTCCCACTAAGACGTTGCGTTAGATGTTAGATACCACGTTAAGGTCGCATAACGTGCCCCTAACGCAACGCATAGTGGAGTTGAAGTTGGACGTCAGATTGAGCCGTGTTATGCGGCTCTTCATGTGTCCGTGATACATACTTTTGACGCATGCGGCATCACGTGGTCCCGCCAGCCAATCGCCGCACAAAGCGGCCACTCCAGGAAGTAAACACTGCACGTCACACAGTGCAGTGAATATCAATTAGCCATGTGGTTGGCAGCGGAGGAGGAGGGGAGACCTACTCCTCCAACATTACTGAGCATGTGCAAACAGTCAGGATAACGTAAAGCATGCAGCACTTTGTTTACACGTGCTGCGTTACAATGTAACGCAACGTGGGCACTGTGAACAGCCCATTTAGTTTTCATTGCTGTGAGTTAGGCTGCGTTACAGGCTGCGCTAACATGCGCCTGTAACGTCTTACTGTGAAGGCAGCCTTAAAGTAACAAAAGTAAAGGATCAGCGAGAACAATTAACTAGTATAGTGACATACTGATTTATTTTAATTACAATGTACTGTATATATGATAAATAAAATGGTTTCAGCCATGTGTTTGTTTGACTTATTTAATCCAAACATCTGTTGCGCTAAGGACTCATTAATATTGCTTTAAATCTCTGTTGTAAGGGCCCATAGCTTTGATTATCTATTATGCTTTTATTGACATGGTTGCAGTACGTTTGCAATGGCCATGTTAGATGTGCATTATATATATATATATACAAATAAGCCAGGACATTGAAAAAGTACTGGTATTTTACTGATGATTATCTGAGAACAGAATATCGCTGCTATGCTAGATAAGCCAAGAAAAAGGACTGGCGGAAACAATTAGCTCAAACAATGGAGCCTAGATCCTACGTAATCTAGTTAGGTCGCCTCACAGTTGTTTAGCCCTCGATGACTGACGACATTTCCCTACCACCAACAGATACAGAAATATCTTGGCTTATAAAAGGAAAAAAACGAAAGGAAAAAACAAATAAAAGGAAAACCAATGTAGAAGATGTCAGCACTCGGAGAATACACTAAGAAAAATATTTTTAGTATATATAAAATATACAAAAAAAAAATAACTATAAGACTAATGTAAAAATGAAGCAATATGGGTTTCTTAAAGGACAACTGAAGTATGAGGGATCGGTAGGCTGCCATATTTATTTCCTTTTAAACAATACCAGTTGCCTGGCTAGACTGCTGATCCTCTGTTTCTAATACTTTTAGCCATAGAGCCTGAACAAGCATGCGGCAGATCAGGTGTTTCTGACATTATTGACGGATCTGAGAAGAATGCATGTTTATGGTGTGATTCAGAGACTACTGCAGCCAAACAGACCAGCAAGGCTGCCAGGCAACTGGTATTGTTTAAAAGGATATAAATATGGCTGCCTCCATATACTTCTCACTACAGTTGTCTTTTAAGCCTGATACTCACCATAAAATTTTCACTTCAGATCTATTGGAGCAAATGACACCAATCAGATATGGGAGAAACCTTATGTACACATGTATGTGATTTTTTTTTCAAATTCTGATTCAAATTTCCGATCATCTTCCCGAATGGGTTTCGATCAGACAGGAATTGAAAGGACATACATATGGAATGATAGCCAGAATTTAGATTGATACTTTTCAGCAGGTCTGATCTGCACGTGTTTGAAAAACAGATCGACTTCGAGCTTGGTATTGGTCACTTGCAATCAGTGGGCTGTACGTTTTTCTAACAGATCTTTTTTTCCCCTCTAGATCTTTTTCCATATCTTTTGCTTGATCGGAAATGGGATCTGAAGTGAAAATTGTATGGTGTGCACCAGGCCTAAAAAGTCTGGGTTCCAGGTCTGTGGGCAGCACTGGTTAAGTATCTCGCTGTCAAGCCTTGCAATGTTACAGTCCCCAGCTTCAGTTCCTGGCCAGGACTCTATCTACATGGAGTTTGTAAGTTCTCCCTGTTTTTTCATGTGTTTCCAGTTTCTTCCCACATCTCAAAAAGATCCTGGTATATTAATGTTCCCTCCCATTAATCTTAGACTACAATATTGCATTAGGACTATAGGTGCTACGCTGGATTATGAGCTGAGGGACAGTTAGTGAAATTAATACACCAGTATACATAGCGAAACATTGCAGAAAATGGTATAAATGCATACAAATAAAACATATTTTTGCACTGAAAGCGTGGAGGTATAGGCTGTTTTCTGTAAAAGCATACAACCCCCCCCCCCCCAGCCCATTGTTTTCTTTAATGTGTAAAATATCTCAGTTTGTAGTTTATTTAGTGGCAGTTCTTACCCGGATATCTTCTTGCTGTTGTCTCAGTGTGTCGTAATTTAAGCCTGGTGGTGGCAGTTCAGCGATTACACTCTCGGTTTCCATCAGCCATGGCCAAAGTTCTTCATAGGTCTCCCAGAACTGGTTCACTAAGGACACTGCTCTCTCCAGCTGCATGTTCCTCTCAGCATTCAAATGGCATAAAGCATCATAATTCCTCTGCAGTCTTCCCAGCTTGGACTTCATATGGAGAAAAAATTCATAAAAATTATTTTTAACCACTTCCCAACTGAGGGGTTTTACCCCTTGACCACCAGAGAAATGTTCACCTTTCAGCACTCCTTCCATTCATTCGTCTATAACTTTATTATTACTTATCACAATGAAATGAACTATATCTTGTTTTTTTCGCCACCAATTAGGCTTTCTTTAGGTGGGACATTATGCCAAGAATTATTTTATTCTAAATGTGTTTTAATGGGAAAATAGAAAAAAATGTGGGAAAAAATGTATTATTTTTCAGTTTTTGGCCTTTAGTTTTTAAATAATGCATGCTACTGTAATTAAAACCCATGAATTTTATTTGCCCTTTTGTCCCGGTTATAAAACCGTTTAAATTATGTCCCTATCACAATGTTTGGCGCCAATGTTTTAATTGGAAATAAAGGTGCTTTTTTTTCAGTTTTGCGTCCATCCCTAATTACAAGCCCATAGTTTATAAAGTAACAGTGTTATACCCTCTTGACATAAATATTTAAAAAGTTCAGTCCCTAAGGTAACTATTTATGCATTTTTTTTCATTGTAATTTTTTTTTTAATTACAAAAAATAAATAAATTGGGGAGTGTGGGAGGTAAGGAATTAATTTTTAGTGTAAAACTCATTTATTCGTATGTGAAAAATGCTTTAGGGTATAGTTTTACTATTTGGCCACAAGATGGCAACAGTAACTTTTTGTTTAATGCGACCTGCAAACGTCCTTCCGGACGCTTGCAGGAAGTACTAGGAGGCTGAGAACGTTTTTTTTTCCACAATGATCGCGCTGCTTATCGGATAAGCAGCGGATCATTGCGGAGCTTAGATCAACGAACGGCAATGGATTTTCCCGTTCATTGATCTCCGGGCGAGCGGCCGGCGGCGTGTTTACTAGCGGGAGTGCGCGCTAGAGCGAGCGGGAGCAGCGGCGGGAGCGCGGAAAGTACGCATTTCTCCGTCCCTGGGGGTGAAAGGATGGAAAAAGGGACGGAGAAATGCGTACGCGTGGGGGTAAAGTGGTTAAGTATTAAAATAAAATGTTCTACTTTTGAAAGTTATTTATTTTTGAAAATTATTTATTGTTAAACAAGGTATTGTGTAAACTTCTTCTATATGGTGCCATTTTGTATTTTCTCCTTAGTTAAAGTGACAATTCTGTAAAATTTATTTTAATTCTGCAAAAATGTGGATGGTTCACAACTTCAGGACACAACCTTACAACTATCTGTGTCTGAGATTTTCCTCTACTCCTAATGCCAGAAATACCACATGAAATACCCTGAATCCCTCAGGTGCAGAGACAGCGATAAAAAACCAAGAGAGTTTGTAAATTGTTCAGCAAACTATTACAACCAAATGTCCACTCACTTCACCTCTTATCCAAAAACTAATAAGCGGAGATGGAGTTCCATTTTAATTAATGTAAACGTTTTAAATCCGTGCATAAAGACAATGAAAAACTGTTTATGGAGACATGCAGATGTGACTAGGTTAAATACGGCAGCAGAACTTCTATATGTATTATTGAGATTATGTGAATCTCTATTTCCTCATATAAAGAAAACATATGCCTTTTATGTATTTCATGATGTATGTACAAACTTCGAACTATTGTGCCTTGTACAATGATCCTGCCTTAACTGATTTATTTTGTGCAACACTTGAGAATCTGTATACTTATACTGTATTTATTGAGTTCTGATCTCCCTTTTCAAAAGTACTTCTTTATTTCCTTACAAAAATTCTAATTCTTTCCACACTATCCATATCTAATGAAACATGTATAGCTAAAATGTAATTTACCTGAACTACATACGTACACACCTTTTCTGTCCATACCATACTAGCCAAACACGCTGGGCATGTGGCTTTATGAACCAATAAACATCTCCATGTTTCTAGAAAAGATAAAAAAACAAAACAAACCATAGGCCTTTTTCAAAGTGGCTTAATAAAGTTATGATCCAACTTCAGTATATTGTTTGGTAACAGATGCTGACAGATAGTCAAAACATCTCTAGCACTTCACTGCTTGAATGGGGTTGGATGGCGTCCCAAGTGTGATAGCTGGTCTATGTAGCTGAACATGTGCACCATGTCTAAGTCAGAATTTACTGGCGAGGTCCCATTATTAAGCATCTAAGACCATGTAGTCCTGTGTTCTTTTCAAGGTTTTTAATATGAGTGCAAAACGCCAAAAAAGAGACAGATATTCTGATAAAGATGCTCTGAGTGTAATACTGAGTAGAGCTTTATCCAAGTTCTCAAGGGTTTATAAAGGCAGATCTCAGACTACTTATCACAAACTAGCAAGCAAACGCTCCACTAAGGTCATATGTATATTTATAATAAATGCTTGTTTAAAGTAAAACTTAAGTGAAAATAAAGTGATGAGATAAACAATTGTATCTATGCTCTTACTTCTAAAAACGACTTTTATGCTGGGAATACACGGCTCGACTCTGAGCCATTTAGATGGCTCGATAGATCATTTCCGACATGTCAGATCTCCCGCCCGCTCGTTTCGCCGCTCAATTCCGCATTGAAGACAATGCAAAAAGATAAGAAAAACGAGTGGAAGATAAGAGAATCGCCTGCAGAATCAAGCGAGGAATCGATCAACAAAATCAAGCCATGTATGCCCAGCATAAGATATAGTCCAGTTTTATGTTATGTTTAAAAACTTAAAACCCAAAACACAGATTCATTGTTTTGTCTGTCTCTTTTTCTCACGGTGCTCAAATATATGAAACTATTGACCTTTTTTATCTATCCTCTCCTAGCACAGAACTGGGCTTCTGACAGAAAAGTATTTTATAACTGTAATCCCTTATCAGTGAGAATGCTATAACCCGACTGTGTCCCAACTGGAGAGAAACTGTCAGTTGCATAGCTGAATATTAACTCTTTCAGGCAGAGACAAAAGAAAAGCATCACAGCATGTTTATTTCTGTGCTTGGCACTGCACATACACATGTCTATGTCAAAATAAAATGCCATTTTTTGGGGTCTATTTATAGGAGTATTTCATATGCTTTTACCAACTGCCGAAAGTCATAATCAAACTTACATATAGATGGCTATCCTTTGAATGATGCCTTTATATTATTACATGTAGCATTTGTATTATACGTCTGCCTTAACAGGTCCAGAGAGATGCACATAATAAAATAATATTTAAAAATATAATCATGTAATTGTTCAATAATACGCCTAATTCAAGCTTTATAGGATACTGTGCCAAAGAAGATGCTTGTATCAGTTTTCTTGGAATATCCACAATTGTTGGAACAGGATATGGAAGGGAAATGACCACACTGACTGGTTGATCATGATGATTATGGCAACAGAGGAAGCATTTATCATCCACTCCCATATCCTATGTGAACCACATTAGACGCCTAAATATTTGTCTTTAACAGGAATAATGCCTTTCTTTCAATTAACTATACTGTTAATACATGTAATAACAGATGTAAGAATACTTTTCTATAGGGGCATTGCCAGGCATGCTGGAAAACTTAGCAACAAAAGTGGCAGTACTCTGTTGGAATATACTGGGTATAGACAAGTATCCAGTAATGTGGGCCAAACTGGAGTAAACAGGGCCCAGAATCAACAAGATAGGAAAATAAGTTAAAGTAACCCAGAAGCCACAAGGGTTGAGGAACCAATACTCCTAACTGGCAATGGGTGACTTTGCTGCAAGTTACTACAAGATCCCTGTTCTGCTCCACCGGACACTAAGGCAACAAGTTATTAAAAGAAAGGAAAAGAATGTCTTCTAAAGGCCACATATGAATACATAGAATGCCACGTGGGTTTCCTTGGAACCCTCTGGCTTCTTTCCGCATCCTCAAAAATACAGCGGTAGGTTAAAAGGCTTCCCCTTTTTAGGTGTGGACCAGTGTTACTTATGGAGAAGAAACAACAATGTACAGTTCTGATATAGTTTTGTCTCCTGCCTGGCAGACTTTCTCCCACCACGCCCAAAATATTGATCCCTCTCTGATCGACATCTGCCACACACTGCCAATCAATTTTTTATAGACCTAAATTCTTGCTGCTCCCCTAGATGTCCAGCTTGCTAATACTGCTCTCCCTGGGGCCATATGCAGAGTATTAGATCAGCAAAGCGCTCTCACTCTCCAGCTGGCATTCTCCATCCTCATAGTGACCCCATAAACCAATAGTGTATGTACTTGCCGCCAGGTCACTAAAGGCACTGGGAGACGATGGCAGCAAAGAGGAGGGAAGCTGCCAGATGCGGAGGCAAGTGTCAG
Source organism: Hyperolius riggenbachi (assembly GCF_040937935.1). Taxonomy (NCBI): domain Eukaryota; kingdom Metazoa; phylum Chordata; class Amphibia; order Anura; family Hyperoliidae; genus Hyperolius; species Hyperolius riggenbachi. Next base: position 226,596,759 of record NC_090649.1, read on the forward strand.
AGCCCTTAGCTGCACTAATACACTGCATAGGGCCCATGGTAGAAGAGCAATAGCAATGGGATGTGGTCCGGTCCAGCAAACAACCATACTGTCTGATAGGAAATGTTGGAGGATTTCTGCTACAATGGTGGGGCAACAAACTTCAGCAGATTCAAGAATGTCTCTGAGTATGGGCACCTTTAGTGATGTGGGGTTTGATTCACTAAACTGTGATAACTCATATCACGTCCGTTTTCGCATGCATTGCCGTGTTTGCGCACAATCGCAAATTTGCGCATGCAATTGCACGTTTTCGCGCGCAAACGTAAATTTGCACACTAAAAAGATATTGGTTTCACAAAAAAGTTCGCGGTTGAGCGTGACATTTGTGATCGCGCGCAAACGCAAAAATGCGTGCGAAAACGGCCGTGATATGAGTTATCATGGTTTAGTGAATCAAGCCCATGAAGTATCAATGCAATCCGTTAAGGACTGTAGAAAATGGTAGGAAATGTGTCATTGCTGTTTATAAATGCTTAAAATAATAATAATATCAACAATATCAATTACTTCCAAAAGTATAAACATACCGCCATTGCTTGTTTTTCCTCTTCAGTGAAAGAACTTATTTCATCTCCTGATGTGACCAGTTCATCTATTGAATCTTTGTGTCTTAAGATCTCCATTGTAAAGCCCTGTAAACAGAAACATGCTTAGCAGTGCCAGCTCAGTCTAGGAAATAATTTCTCATTCTTCTGTGGATAGGAGTCTTAAATCCTAAGCACGCTCCATTACCTTTTGAACTTGTAGCTGAGCCATGGTCTGGTCTTGCTCAAGCCGAATGTGACCAAGAGCCATTATTTTATTTTTAGTTTCTTCAATCCATGTTTGTTCGGCCGCAACAGTTTGCCCAAACTGGAACAACATAAATGAGTTTGTATGACATAATGCTACAAGACAGCTATAAAATGATAACAGATTTCATTAAAAGAACAGCGTTGTCACCTTGCCAGATGCAAAAGAAACACAACTGAAATATGTTTGAGTTGCCTAAACACCATGTGCATGAGTAAACACTTTGGAATAAAACCAAATTATGTTTTATTATTATGTATTCACATTGGACACAAGCTGTTTACAGCACAATTTATTAAATGAAAACAAAGGAAAAAGTCTCACGAGGAAGACTGCAAGTCTGCTGATACAAAGCAGTGTAATCTGAGGGCTCTTTCACACCAGAGCCCTTTTTCTGCATTTCAACACAAAGTCGAAACTTTGCGTTAACCAAGGTAAAATGAAAATCCATAGACTTTCATTTTACCTTTCACACCCGACGCTGCGTTTCGATGCGTTGCAGTGCGACGCACCCAGGAGCTTTTTATCGTCGGGAACCGGCGTTTTCCGTCGGGTGAATTATTAGCTACCGCCGCTGATTGCGTTGCACTGGAGCATCCCGATGACACGCTGCAGGCTAGTCAATGCGTGCAGGAAATGGCTCCTGCACGTGTTGGTAGATGTGAAAGATGCCTGAGAATAACTTAAGAAAAATGCAGTGTATAGTGCTAAATGTGACCCATTTTAGCCCTTTAACTGCTACTGGCTTGCAAATGCTCCAGGTTGAGTCATTTTAGAAAACGTTATCTTATTTCTTAAACGTGGTAGTTCCATGTCACTAATTAGCGCAGTGGTTAAAAAAAAAAAATTCGGTCCCATAGTGCGAAAAGCGCACCACCATGCATATGAGTAGCCAATGGGGCACTTACAGTTCAGGATTTTCTTCCCCTTTGTATTTCCGTTTTTGCATTTCCTCTATGTCAAACCAGACAACTTTCTGCTTTTTACCCACACTGATAATTCTATTATAGTATGGAACAGCCAGAGGCAGGACAAGGTCCTTCAGCACCCAAGGCTGAGACACCAAAGTGCGCCCCCCCCCCATCCCTCCCACCCCAGCCGTCACACACTGATTGCTATTAGATTAATAGGTGCTCCAAGGCCCCCAACCTCCCCAACACCTTAATCTCTAGTTGTCCGGCTTGCAGTCACTGTCATGTATCCCCTTTTCTTATTTCTTTCTGCTTCAAACACAATTGGGAATGACAGCTGAATGAATTGTGCGCCCCCTCCTACACTGCGCCCTGAGGCTGGAGCCTCTCCAGCCTCTGCCTCGGCCCGGCCCTGGGAACAGCTATAAACATCAAGTGTGGTATTCTAATAATTATTAGGCAAAAGCTAAAGTATAGATACTTTTGATTGGTTTTTGGTCAAAATGGATCGACATTTGATCAATCTGACATTTTGGGAAATTGATTCACAGCAAATGAATTGAATCTCCCCATTTTTGTGTCTTGAAAATTATTATACATTTTATTTATCATGTTATTTTCATCACTGTCATTACAAATTCTGTATTTTGTATCATTTTTGTATTTTGTCACTAATTATGTATCTTGTATATTGGTGTACACCATTGTCTGTATTATTATGTACCCCATGTTCGTTGCTTACTTTGTACAGCGCCACAGAATATGTTGGCGCTTTATAAATCAATAATAATAACAATCTGCAGGTAATGGACACCTTTAGTTTGTATGTACAAAAATATCAGTATATGCCTGATTTCACCACGTAGTATCAGGTACCACTACCACAAATGCAGTAATGACATCACAATTTTCAAATATATCCATCAATCAAATACCGTGATGTCATGTTTTTTGATTAATGACACCTTTAGTGTACGGCCAGCTTTAGCTGGAGCTTTGCTCTCTTACAGTGGACCTGAACTCTTGCACAGGACAGAAGGAAAACAGAAAAATGCACCCTGTATGTATTTAGAGAATTTAGCCTGTCTAATTCCCCCTCATCTGTGTCTAATCAAAAGTTGTAATTTGCTCTCTCCCCTGTGTCACATGACTGCCATGGCAGAGATGGCAGATAAGCTCGTCAGAAAGTGCAGGCTGTTAACAATATGTCTGCTGCCATGAATCAGGAAGTAGAAACAGTGCAGATTTATTTTAGCATTTGTATCAGCTGTAACAAAGAAATGTTTTTTGTTTAAAGGTTATTATGCTGTTGTGTTATCTTTTAGAGCAGAGAGGACAGAGAGGACAAATGAGTTAGGAGTTCTAGTTGCTGCAATTATTACGGTTTGGCGATTTCTGCAGAGATTTTCAGGTTTAAGGCCTCTTGCACACTACAAGCGATTCCGATTTTTTTTTTTGTATGATCCGATTTTTGATTCCGATTAAAAATCGTAGCAGCATGCAGTACTTTTTTTTAATTGGTATCAAAAACCGGATTGTATAAAAAAATCGGAATTGCAAGTACTGTGCAAGAGGTCTAAAGCAGAATTTCAAGTATAAAAAAATGACAAATACATATATATATATATATATAAAAATAATAACGATTGCTCGCCCCCAACCACTGAGCAATACAAGTTAACACTGACAGCCCTCAATTCTGGGGCCTGGCAGTCTGGACTATGCTCTCTCCCAAAGGGTTACACAGAATATGAAGGATACGCACTATCCAAATTACACCCCCTCCCATACAGCTCTGTATAAAGCAGATGCATTTGACCAGTCCATATTAATGCATCAAGAATGTGCTATTGCCAGTTTATCTCATCATTCATCAAACATCTAGTAAGTTTTGTGTAAACAAAGAATAGAAAGTACACACTCAGCAGCAACATAAATATGCCTCCATTCAATTATTGTTAAAAATCATTTTTGTTACCATTAAGCATTTGTAAAAAATAGTCAGATTGAAATCATCAGAGACATAATACAGCAACATGCTCAATGAGTCATATAATTGGCAAGAAACTTTAATTAATAATAGCTAGCTGGTGCTGCTCTAAACAAAGCCCAGTATTTGTGTATATTTGGTTACATTAGGCAGCAGTGAACAGAGGTTCTATCCAACCATTCTTTCCCTGATCTCTTTGTTAAGGCATTGAGAGACATAAGATGGGAAAAGGACAAATGCAACCTCCAGAGTTCTGTGATTTCTATGCAGTAAACCAGATACACACACTAGATGACATTCAGCAGAGGCAGGCGTAAGGATAATCTCAGCCGAGAACATAGTGTCTTCCACAGGCACGTGCACAGGGGGGTGCTCTGGGTGCCCAGACACCCCCCTTTTTAAAATCTTCAAAAAAGGCCCCTCTCGCCGCGCAAAATAAGCCCCGCCCCCGACTGCGATAAGCCCCGCCCACCCGCGGGAAGCTCCGCCCCCGACTGGGACACTTTCCAGTGAAGAGGCCCAGACAGGAATCCTAGTGTGGCATACTGACCTCTCCCTCCACCTAGTACCCAATGACCACTCCCTCCCCAAGCACTCAGTGACCTCTACCTCCACCTAGCACCCACAGTGACCTCTCTCTTACCCAGCACCCATAGTGACCTCTCCCTCCCCCAGCACTCACAGTGACCTCTCCCTCCACCTAGCACCCACAGTGACCTCTCTCTTACCCCTCACCCATAGTGACCTCTCCCTCCACCTAGCACCCACAGTGACCTCTCCCTCCACCTGGGACCCATAGTGACCTCTCCCTCCCCAGCACCCACAGTGACCTCTCCCTCCCCCAGCACCCACAGTGACCTCTCCCTCCACCTAGCACCCACAGTGACCTCTCCCTCCACCTGGGACTCATAGTGACCTCTCCCTCCCCAGCACCCGCAGTGACCTCTCCCTCCACCTAGCACCCACAGTGATCTCTCCCTCCACCTAGGACCCATAGTGACCTCTCCCTCACCCAGCACCCACAGTGACCTCTCCCTCCACCTAGCACCCACAGTGACCTCTCTCTTACCCAGCACCCATAGTGACCTCTCCCTCCACCTAGCACCCACAGTGATCTCTCCCTCCACCTAGGACCCATAGTGATCTCTCTCTCCCCCAGCACCCACAGTGACCTCTCCCTCCACCTAGCACCCACAGTGACCTTTTACTCCCCAGCTCTAGCAGTGATCCTGCCTACCCCAGCATCCACACTGACCTATCCCTCCCCCAGCACCCACAGTGATTTTTTCCCTCCCCCAGTGGCTACCCTCCTGTCCCCTGCAGAACCCACAGGGACCTCCCATCCCAAAAGCAGCACCTACAGTGACCTCTCCCATTGCCAGCGCCCACAGTGGCTTCTCCCAACACCCAGCATCCACTCCCTCCTCCAGTAACCACACTGACTTCTCTCAGCACCCACAGTGGCTTACCCTTCCCCCAGCACCCACACTGACCTCTACCTCCCGAGATCCACAGTGATCTCCCCCAAAGGACCCACAGTGACCTCCCTTTCCTCCAGCACCCATACTGACCTCTACTTTCCACAGCACCCACAGTTACTGCTCCCCGCAGCACCCACAGTGACCTACCCTTCCCCCATCAACCACACTGACCTCGACCTTCCCTAGCAGCAACTATGCCATTCATAGCAGTACCCACAGTGACCTCCCACTCCCTGCACCCACAGCAATCCCACCAATATTCAGCACCCTCATTACACTTAACCAGTTACCCCCACTATAGCAAGCACCCAGTACTTACACCAAGCACCCTGCACCCAATACTCCCATCCGGCCTCAATATGGCACTTACTACTTGCATCAAACAGCCACATGACACCCAATACCTGCACCCCTTCACCCTATAGCTGGCACCCAGTACTCACACCTACATGGCACAGTACTTGCACCCAGCTCTGACATGTCACTCACTACTCACACCTGCACACAGCCTCCACATGGCACCCACTCACATAACCAGTACTAGCACCCGAAGTACCTGCACTCAGAATCAACGTGACACACAACACCCATCCAGAGCTAGCACCCAGTGCAGGCATGGCACCAAGTATTTGCACCTATGTTATACCCAGTACCTGCACCCCACACACACATGTTTCATATGCAGTAGTTCCAGTTGCACTAAGCCTCCACTTGGTGCCCAGCACCCACACCAAGCACTCACATATGACATGATGACATCCAGTACTTGCACCCAGAACTCAAAAGGGACTGAGTACCTGCAATCAACACCTACATGATGGTTGATACATACCCATACAGCCAGAATCCACGACACCCTGTGCCAGCACCCAGAACCCACATGGCACCCAGCATCGGCCTTTAGCACCCACATGACAACAAATACCCCACTAGCCAGCACCCATCACCCATATATCACCATGTACTCACTTCCAGTACCCACTTGGCACTCAGTATTTGCACCTAAGACCCACATACCCCCATAATCAACACCCACATGGCACAGTACTCACACATCACCAAGTTCTAAAGCCATTATATACTCCTAGTACCCGTCCATGGCCAGCACCCAGTACCCATGCTTGGTCCGAACCCATATGAGACACAGTACTCTCCCATGGCACACATCCAGACCACACATGGCACTCCCTACTCACTCATGTCCAACACTCACATGGCACCCACTATTGTTTATCACCATCTGCTACTCATTCAGCACCCAATACTGCATAGCACCCACTGCAAATAAACACCCAATACAAACTGGACCTTGGTACCCAAAGCAGCTTGACACAGACTTTACTTTGGCATCTCGGCACCCACTGCAACTTACCACAAAGTGAACCTTTGCATCTTACCATCTACTGCATCTGGGCACCCGCTGCACCTTGGCACTTACTGCAGTTTTGCATCTACTAATGCTTAGCAACCACTGCATATTGGTAACCACTTCTTTGCCTGAAAAGAGGCTTGGGTGCTGATCAAGAGGGACAGAAGTCCCAGTAATGAAAGGTGAGTTTGTGCCTCCATAGTGGGCTCCACTGTGCCCACTCTAACCCAATAACAGTGGGCACCAATCACTGCTGATTTGAGGGTGGTAGCACCAAAAGAGTTGGAAGGAGACACAAAGTCTGCCTGATACTGCTATAAAGGTGTGTGTATGCGTGTGTGTGTGTGGGGGGTGGGGGGGGGGGAGAGGGGGGAGGGGGGGTGTTAAGACTGCCTTATGCTTTCTGGAGAGGGGTTATTACATACACAATTTATCGATTTCAAATTTGAGCACCACACCCTTGAGGATCCTCTGCATGGCCCTGCCCCTTCCTGCAGCACCCACACTGACCTCTACTTTTCCCAGCATCCACCCCTTCCCATCATAGCTGGCACCTAGTACTCACACTCACATGCCACCAAGTACCTGCACCCAGGCCTAAAATTGCACCCAGTACTCACACCTGCACACAGCTTCCACATGGCCCCTACTATCTGCACCAAGCACCCACTTAACCAGTACCCGCACCCAAAGTACCTGCATTCAAAACCCCTGTGATGCCCAAAGCCTACCCATAGCCAGCACCCAGCACAGCCATGTCGCCAAGTATTCGCACCCATGTCACACCCGGTACCTGCACCGAGCACCCACATGACATCCAGTACATGCACCCAGATCTTACATGGCACTAAGTTCTTGCAATCAACACCCGCATGACACTCGATACCCAACCATAGCCAGAACCCACATGACACTCAGTACTTACACCCAGAACCCACATGGCACCCATCATCTGCATTCAGCAGCATGACAATCAATACCCCTCTAGCCAGAAACGAGGAGGGGGGGGCATGCGGGGGAAGGCATTGCCAGGCCCCTTTTTTAAATTTGAGCACCCCCCACTTAACGACCCTCTGCACGGCCCTGGTCTGCCAGAAGCTTCTCTGTTGTGCGCCATACGTCGTCCCTCCTACTGCCTTCATAGTAACCAATGCTGTGGAGTTGGAATTAGGTACTTGGAGTCGGAGGTTTCATAAACTGAGGAGTCGGATGATTTCTGTACCGACTTCACAGCCCTGATAGTAACAGATTTGTCCCTAGCCTCTAGGCCCCATACGTTTGCCTGAGGCACAGTGGCGTAGGGATCACCATAGCAGCAGGAAGAAGGGGTAGGGGAATGATGACCACATAGCTTTGTTCATTGATCTGTGCAAAGCTAGCACTGGCAGTATATAAACTGCATTTCCCATTTCTGCTGAAATATGAATAAAAAAGGTGATATAATATTTCCTAAAAATAATGTTGGTGTTTGAATTCAGGTTCAGCACCCAGAAATGTACACAGGGTCAGGGGGAGTTCACTTTTCTGTGCTTCACGTGAATCACAAATAAGAGGAATCCATCCATTCTGGGTGGTGAAGTGTGGTGGTGGGTGGATTCGGATTTCAGAATTTCAATAACACTATAAATAAAAAGGTGATATAATGTTTGTTATTAACCAGCTGATTTCCAACACAGCATGCTAGATTTCCCACTGCATAATGTATGGCCAGCTTTAGTGAATGAAACCAGGCTGCACTGCCACAGACAACACATTCAGTTACAACTTCCAGAGCCAACTTGCTGATAAATCATTCTGTGCTCGGTGTCGCTTGGTAACGTGGTAGCATGGTATTGTACCTACAGTATACCGGTGTTTAAGGAAAAATTCAAATCAAACCCTTCTAGAATTATTTATTTTAACACTTTTTAAGAGAAAATAAGGACCTACTTGTATTATGTATTTTATTCTTTTTAAAGACACAAACATTAACAACCCCACTATTTGCAGTATATTCTTTTACACTCTTAGGCCTGGTGCACACCAAAAAACGCTAGCAGATCCGCAAAATGCTAGCAGATTTTGAAACGCTTTTTCTTCTTTTTCTGCAGCGTTTTGCGGTTTTGTCTAGCGGTTTTGGTATAGTAGATTTCATGTATTGTTACAGTAAAGCTGTTACTGAACAGCTACTGTAACAAAAAACGCCTGGCAAACCGCTCTGAAGTGCCGTTTTTCAGAGCGGTTTGCGGTTTTCCTATACTTAACATTGAGGCAGAAACGCATCCGCAATCCAAAATCTGCAGCAGCCCGGGAGTATGCGTTTCTGCAAAACGCCTCCCGCTCAGGTGTGCACCAGCCCATTGAAATACATTACCCTAGTGGATCCGCACCCTCAAGCAGATCGCAAACCGCAGCGGAAACGCTCCGGTGTGCACTAGGCCTTACAGTCCTTACACTGGTGGTAAAAATATGCTGATACTGATAATAAAAATACTGCAATGTATGCTGAGCTCCACCTGCATAACTTGTTTTAAAGCTGTTCACACCTCTTCTAAAGCTGTTCACACCTCTTCTATTCGATTTAAATCGAATCTCTGAAGTGCTGATAAAAAACATCAGGATGGAGGATATAAAAAAAGCTCTTTACAAGACAAGCCAAATCAGTAAGAATTTTATTCACCATTTTACCGCATTGGAAAACCTACATCGAACTGATCCCCTATTTTATAAATAGGATACATTCACACTTGACAGTTTGCAGCGGTTCTGTTGGACCCCTTGTAGTACGTAGACCGCACTTTTGTGCTGTCCGCGATTTTTCCATGGAGCTGATGCATTTCCCATATAGTCTGTGGTCTAAGCACATCTGCCCAAGGCATCAACCAGATTACAATGGACTATCAGAGCAGACACTAGAGCAGACACTACACTGTCCACTCCCACTAAGCGTTCGAGAATCGTCTCAAGTGGCAACCTAGCCTAATGCAAATATATTGCACTATTGACTACAGCCTCATTTTAAGTTATTTGAAGCACACACAAGTACACCATCACTTGAAAACCTTCCCATAACACGGACATCCTTGGTAATTAAAAATATCTACGTGAGCTGAAGTGGCCATCATTTTGCCATTACAGAGCTTATTAGACCACCTCATATAAAAGAAACACTTCAACAGCACACATGAGGCACACATGAGAAAAAGCATAACTCTGAATGACTAGTCATAATCTTGGCAACATCCAAAGCAGGCCATACATACATCAATGGAATCTGCTGGAAATCTATAGCGCAACAAGTAATTTAAAAATCTATTGAAATTACGATTGGATGGAAAAGTTTGGTCCAATTCAAATGCGGCAGGGGGGAGTGGTGGTAGTTTAACAGTGCAAAACTGAGGTATCGAAACCAGTGTGCAGTGTATGGGGGGATACTATCTCTCTTTGATCAGATTCAGATCAGAGAGGGATTGATCTAGGCATGTTTGGCCACCCTTATACACTCACACATGTAGATCAGAAGAATCAGTGCAAAGCGGAATCTACATAAGCATTCCAGTGACAAGTCTTACAGCTGCATAAATATCACGCTGCGGATCAGAAAACAAAGAGATAACAGATGCCCTGTGACTGTGCTTGTCACACAGTGACTAAGGACCTTGTGGTTACATTTACATTTTTTGTTGTCAACAGAGCTTTTTGTTTTGGTCTGTATGCCCAGTCCAGAGCGTAATCTGAAGCACAATGCTCATTCTTTAAAATTCTTTTAATTTTTTGAGATCTTACAAACATCAAAGCGGTTTTTGACAGTTTGATGAATGTATTCTAATTTTAACAATCTCTGGCATTCTTTAATCTAACATAACGCTATACAACAGAACCAATGCAAACTTTTATTATCTGAAAATTACAGAGAATTAGGTGCACAATCACCTAGCTATACTTGAATTATAGCCATTGTCTTTTGAGCAGTTCTTGTATTTATACATTGCAATTTTAACTATAAGAAGCACACATATTTGGATAGGATAGTCATACATGGATGGTGCATTATAATTTTAAAAATATTGTCTTTGGTTCAGTATTCAGGTCTGAAGAAGATCCCCAACAAGCTACAGGTGAAGAACAGAAGACAAGTACAAGTAGAGGAAGAGATAATGATGCTGATGGATAAAAGCCAAAAGGACATCCAAATGTTGAGGTGCCCAGAAGGACATCCAAATGTTGAGGTGCCCAGAAATAGCAAAAGACCAGTCCAATGCTCAAAAAGACAATATACTATCGGAACCTAGAACGTAATATCTATGAATCAAAGAAAGTTGGACGTAATCAAAGATGAAATGAAAGACTAAACTTTGACATCCTGGGAATTAAGGTAGCCATACACAGGTCGATAGCCACCAGATAGATCCCACTCTGATCGAATCTGATCACAGAGGGATCTATTGGCTGACCATACACTGCACACAGATTTTGAATCAATTTCAGCATGAGTTGGGGGTTGTCGTACACACGCTTGATTATTGGCGGAGGCCATCTTTATTGGCCGCCTCAGCCAACTTTAGTCAAGGTTGTGTCAAAGCCTTCAGAAACAGCTAGTCAGAATATCTTGGTGTCCCAACAATCCAGTTGTCCAATTTGTATTGGCTCAAGCTTGTTTACTGGGCTGAAGTTAAGACAAAGGTGAGTGAGATCTGGAGAGGGACATCCCCCGGACAACTGTGAGAGGAATCTTTGTCTGCAGCCACTGTCTGTCACGCTATGTTGACCCTTTGAACTACCTGGACTAGAAGAATATATTTGAAGATATAATTAAAGGGGCATAATAGCAAAATGATAGATTTTCAGTTAATTAAATAACTAATATCTGTCAGAGGTCTGATTGTAAAAATACATAAATGCTTTGTATGAGGTTATAAGGACAGACACATTACAGGCTACACAGCTCAAGAGGCAGCACTTTACCCCACACTCCATATATTCACAGTTCTTTTGCAGAAGTAACAGACTTGAGATGTCCAAAGTATAGCATGCGATGCTGGAGGGGGCTTCACAGAACCTCAGAGCTTGTAAATCAAGCACAGAGGCTGGAATGTGCCAATATTTATTACGTCAGCCAGCAGAGGGGAGGTTATAAAATGTCAAGAGCTGCTTTTTCAACTGCCCTCCCCCACAAATGAATGAGCTGTCTCGCTGCATGTTCATCAGATAAGATCTGATCTCCTGCACAGAGATCAGTGATATGTAATGTGTCTCTCCTTATAACCTCATACAAGCCATTTATGCATTTTTACAATCAGACCTCTGACAGATATTAGTTATTTAATTAACTGAAAATCAATCATTTGATCATAGTGCCCCTTTAAAGCTAAGTAACTGCCATTATTTAACCGCTTACGGATGACACTAGTTGAAATGTATGCCCTGCCTGGGCCCAGTTATCGCCAACGGGGCATAGATTTTGTCTTCCCCGCTGCACACTCCTGCCGCTGCAGCCCACTCACCCTGCTGTCTGTGATCAATTTGTGGGATTTTTAAAACAACTTTTGTTGAGCGTGTGTACATGGCTTTATTGCCTATGCAGAACTAGGAAAACATCTGCAGGATTTGGGCTCTAATGCAAAATATTTAATAAAATAAACAGTAATCCAAAATACCAAGTCTACAATAGCAGGCTCAGCAATAAAGAATTATCTGGGCTGAAAGTTAGAATAATCAAAGCAGGCAGGGATGCAGAACTTCATTAAGCTTATTATAGATAGCAGGATAGTGTAGGCTAACCAACTGGAGCTTTCATGAAGGAGATCATGTGCATTAAAAGCAGGGGATTAGGAAAATAAGATTATGTTAGATAGTATAGAAAAGCTGTTATCTTTCTCACTTCTTTATCACCGTGGGCACAATTTATGTTATTTTAGGATGGTGTGTGAACAAAGACACCAGGTGGCTTTCACAATGTTCAGATTAGCTAGGCTGCTGCTCCTGAATATCTCACACTCTTTGAGATCTTTTCAGGCAATGCTTTTGTTGCAGATGCATATCAAATTGATGGCACCATTTTTAAAAACATTTCTTCTTGTCAAGAGAAAGCCTTTTTCTTTTCACAATGAAGAACAAACAGGAAAAAATCTATAGATTTTCCGTACCTGCTGAGATCTCAGTCTTGCAGCATCTATTTCTTCCACCATTTGTGTGAGGGTGTCGCTTGCTAATCTGTAGCGGTCATTGTCCTCAGTCACTGTCCTGTCAAGGCCTTCTCGTACTCTCCAAGGTACTAGCTCCAGTAAAGCACTGCTAACATCATTCACGGAGTCCAATAAAGCCTTGTTAGCTGTGGCTTCCATATGAAGTTCCTAAAAAGAGCAACACATAGAGTAACAAAAAAAAGTGCATCTGGTGCGTCACAAACAATTACAGCATGATGTTTATATGAAATAGTTATATAGACAGTAAGCTGGTAAAGACAAAAAGGGTAGATTCATTAAGCTGTGCTGCTACAGCAATGCAGCTTAACCACAGCAGCATGAGGGAAAACTCTCTAGTGCACACTATGCGGCCATAGCGCGCGCCGCTAGCTTGCGATATGCACATTAGTTTAACGGGCACTCCACTAACTTAACGGGTGCTCCACTCAACCCTCCCTGAGTCCCGGCGGGTCTAGTGCCTTCAAAGGACAAGGACATTGGCGTAACTTCCTATGTAAATTGCGTAAATCCTAGTAAACTTAACGTGCGCTCTCCGCACTCATTATGGTTATCATTCTTTTGTGAATTTACACCAATGTTCTTGGCTGAGAGAGAAAGAGAGAGAGAGAGAGAGAGAGAGAGAGAGAGAGAGAGAAAGATAGAGAGAGAGATAGAGATAGAGAGAAAGAGAGAGAGAGAGAGAGGGCTGCTGGGTAGGTATGAAGGAATTTTGAAACAATTTTGCCACAAGAATGGACAAGAATATAAAAATTGGTAATCTACTTTTTCAATGCTCTGTTTTTTGGGCAGTTGATCTGATTCGTATAACTGTTTGTTTGTTTTTAAAACAAATGGTTTCCCCTAATGTAAATAATTATATGGTAAACTCAAACTTACCCAAACAATGTAACTTCCTAATGCCTAACTAAGCTCCCCCTCGTCGTCCCCAACATCGTAATACCATCTTCCTCTTATATAACCCTAACTTTCCTGCCTAACACAATCCACTTCCAAATGCCTACCCATAGTGTCCCTGTTTAACATTACCCCATTCCAACACCTTTTCCCAACATAGGAGAGCAATTGTGTCACCACAGAATTGTGGAGAGAAGGATTAAGACTATGGGTGTCATCAACACACGTGTTGAAAGAAGAGAGAAGTTTGCCAAGGCAAGGGGTCGAGAAAGAGAATAGAACTATGTAAAAATAGCCTCAGCAGACCCTGCCATCATGAGGAGGGCAGAAGTAAGGGATGGGGTGGGTGTGATCCTGTACGCAGGCTCTTAATGCAGAGCAGAGAATTATACATTACCTGCTTCCGGAGGTGATACAGGATGTCACCACTCCCTCTTCGGTTTACAAGTGCCGTGCAGCAAGCCAATCACCATGCAGCTTCTGTCCCTGTCATGTGATGTGGGACTGAAGCTGCATTGTGACTGACTGACTGCACAGGACTTGCAATTTGAAGAGGAACCTGTATCGCTGACGGGAGCTGATAAGCTCCTGACTCGTTCAGGTGACAGATCTCTGTGGGGCAGGCCTGTCTCAAAATAGCTAGGTCCCTGGAACTAAGGCAAGGATAGAGTCTTGAAGAGCACTACTGCATAGACTATCCATTCATTTTTTCTCTAAACAGAAAAATATTTTTAGGTCGGTTTGCTCTAGAAGACATAAATAGAAGAGAAAAATTAACACAAATAACACATGCATACAGAAAACATACAAATCCCTTGTACTTAGTGTTCTTGTTGGGATTGGAGACAGGGACTGAAGCACTGCAAAGTAAAAAAAGCTAAAAACTTTACTAACTATTGCAGACCACACGTCTCTACATTCTTATGCAGTTATGTGGTACCTTCTTTCGCTCTTGAATAGAGTTCTGTTCCTCTGGTTTATGGCTCTGCTCTCCATACTTCTTCAGCTCTGCCTCCACCTTATCCAGCCACCGCCCCAGCTCTTCATGGGTTGAATGGAATTGTGTAGCAAGGTTTAAGGCCTGTTCTAGGACCTTGGAAACTTTAGCGCTCAGTACTGTGATTTCTGAATACCTTGATTTGATTCCATCAAGTTTCTCCTGTATAATAACAACTTCATCCCCTGATTGCAAACAAGAGAAGAGAAGTGTTAGCTGCAGTAAATACTAGCACAGAACACGCTAATATATTGTTCAGCTGTCTGTACATGGCTGGAGGCACTCCTACTCTTCTACAGTAAATGCACACATCAGTTTTACCAGTCTATCAGGTGCAGCAAATAGATTAATATTTCTTATTAATAGAATCCCCAGCACGTAGCTACAAACACGCCTCTATTAGACAATACTCATTATGTTTTGCCTGGTGGTTTCTTCATGTGAAAACTTGCCAGCTTTAAACACAGAGCCCACTCAAAACTGAGATATTAGTTCCAGGTGTAACCAAACAAGATTGACAATATTTCTCACTTTTGGTATATTCTCTGTAAAGAGACATGCAGAGTATGATCACCTTGTATCAGAAATAGTTTGAAGTTGATTATTAAAGGAACTCTATCAACACCCATGTGTTCTAAATTGACAATGTACAAATAATGTGTAAGTAGCGGTGTAAACATTTTACTACTTTTCATGTTAAATATCAGAGGCAAATGTTTATCTGCTATTGATCAATAAACACCTTGTGTTGAAAAAAAAATATCAGAGGCAAAAGCTGTGATTCATTGTGCATAGATTTTAGCTACGTTTGGAATGTCTCATTTGCAAAGGTATAAATCTCTGCAGTCTGACATGCTAAGAACAGTGTAATATTGAAACAGAGTTATATGAAAACAAAAGCCTGTCAGGTATCAGGTTTCACACACACAATTACAAATGTTTTTGTTGCACATAAGATACATTTCCTCTGCTCTCTGTGAGAGATAGCTTTGTCTTTCTCTGACTGAGCTCTCTGCACACACAAGATTAACAGATGCACTGTGAGGGAATTTCCCCTACCCTCATGGCTCATTCTACCATCAGATTAGAAAATAAAAGTGTGAAAGAAATTAGATAACAGTAAACAAAGAGATAAGGATTAAAATGTATACACCAGTACTTAGCAGCACTTCCCAGACATTTCCTATCTCAACTGGAAAAAACATACTAATCAATAGTATTCCTTTAAAACATTTGACAAAGGTAAAATAACTCTTTCATATTTATATAAAATAACACTTTATATTCCATACTAGGAATTAAGTGGTAGCTCTCTGAATGGTATTTTTGGGCAGGTGGTGATATTTGAAGATTTGAGCATTCTCTTGGAATGTTATCATTGTTGTCAGTTCATATTTAATGTACCGGTATGTATCTGATTTTTAATTTCTAATTCAGCATGGCTAATTGCATAACATACAGTATATCGCTGCTAATCTGATATTATTGTAGCAAGCAAGAACGTTCACAGTGGACATATTAACCACTTCCGGATTCTCGGAGCGTATATACACGCCCCTGAATCCTGAAGTGTATACCATGGAGCGGCCGTTCCATGTCAGTTCACGGAGGGTGTCTCTGTGAACACCCTGCAAGCCGATCGGCGGCTCGCAGGGTAAATGTAAACACACGGGGAAGATCTTCCCCGGTGTTTACATGTATACGGCGCTGCGCAGCAGCGCCGTAGAGGAGATCGGCGATCCCCGGCCTCTGATTGGCCGGGGATCACCGGCATCTGATAGGCTAAAGCCTATCCCATCAGGCGCAGGACGGAAATCCGTCCTGCGCCGCTCACAGGGGGAGGGAGGGAAGGGGAAGGAGGCCAGGAAGCGCTGCGGAGGGGGGCTTTGAAGAGCCCCCCGCAAGCGCAAGCAGCCGGCGGCGATCAGACCCCCCCAGCAGGACATCCCCCTAGTGGGGAAAAAAGGGGGGAAGTCTGATCGCCCTGGCTGCTAGCTGATCTGTGCTGTGGGCTGGAGAGCCCACGCTGCACAGATCAGCATAAAATTTCATGGTGTGGAAGTGGTTAAGTTTCAGATTAAAAAAGCTGTTTTAAAATGACTTCTGCCACTTCAAGGTCCTCAGCCACTTCTGAGTGGATACTTGCCATTCATCAGACAAAAAACCATCAAGGTTAAGTACATAAGAAGACTGCTACACCTTCACAAAAGCATTAAACTGCAGCTCACTTACCCGTTGTGTGTTTAAGTAGCTCCAATCCATTCTGTATGGCCTGGTCTACATTTTGCTTCCTGAGTAGAATGTCTTCCTGAAGGAGCTAGTAGATGCAATTGAAGGAAGAAAGACAGGCATCTGAGTCTGCAGAACTTCATCAGACTGATTTAATACGGGATAACACATTAACAAAACAATGGCATTATCTTTAATCCTGCATAGCTGATTAATTAGGCTGCTGGCTGTTATATGATAAAACACTGCCGGTATTTTTCTTCATTAACATAAAACACCCATGGAACAGTCACTTATATCAAAAGACCACATTGAGTCCATAAAGAAACAAGTATACATTTCTACCCACAAGTTTGGCAAGGATAGCAAATCAAGTCAATTATGTAAGCCTAACACACTGTTCTCTCGCTATACAGTAAAAGAAGCAGAATAAGCAGAATGTCTCTCTTGGGACCCTTGGGAATGCCCAATACCTGAAGTTGGTAGGTGGTTGCAAACAATTTGCAAATCAAGGCAAAGATACACAAGATAAAAGTTTTGTATGAAGAAGTACCAATCTGATTACAGAGCTCTACATTTTTTTTTCATGCATTAAAAATCAGACTGTACTTTTAAGCAGAGATGTAACAAGGGACGCTCGGGCCATCTGCAAACAAAAACAAACACAATTTTCCAATTTTCCTAATGCTCAGCAAAGTGGGTGGGAGGAGGAGGAGCAGGCCTCCAAAGCCGCTGCCCCCCATTCCTGAGCCTCAATTGTTACGTCCCTGCTTTTATGACTAAGACTCTCACATTCATAAATCTGGTGATCAATAACTCCATTCACTTGAACGGAGCCTCACATCGGAAGTCCAAACTCACCATTCAACAAGAAAAAAACCTATTCTAATTTCAACTGCAGCAGCAGATCACCATTTTTAAATAGGGGATCTGCGACAAAAGCAGCAAGCTTTGGACAAACTGGGTGTTTTTCGAAAACAAAAACAAGCAAACAAAAAATCTGTTCTGCTTATTAGCAGTTCCCAGTTTCATACTGATGGGTGCTATTTAGCAATCTATACATTGGCCATCATGCTGGATGCTACTCTACACATAGGTTAATTGTCATTTATTACAAACTATCACTGGTAAAAGTGGTGGTCATTGAAAACAGGAAAACCATTACAAAAGTGATGATCATTTAAAGTGAAATTCTGCCATTGTGGAGAGATAAGGAAACACATCAGTTCAGCTGTAGACATTGCCAGGATTAACCACTTCAGCCTTCAGTGTATTTTCACCCTATGCATCAGAGCAATTTGCACATTTCAGCGCTCCTCCCATTCATTCGCCAATAACTTTATCACTTCTTATCACAACAAAATGATCTATATCATGTTTTTTCCACCACCAATTAGGCTTTCTTTGGGTGGTACATTATGCGAAGAATTATTTTTTTCTAAATGCATTTTAATGGGAATATTAAGAAAAAAAATGGAAAAAAATAATGATTTCTCAGGTTTTGGACATTATAGTTTTAAAATAATACATTATTACACATTTTAAATGATGTCCCTATCACAATGTATGGTGCCAATATTTTATTTGTAAATAAAGGTGCATTTTTTAAGTTTTGTGTCCATCACTATTTACAAGCCAATAATTTAAAAAAATAACAGTAAACTACCCTCTTGACATACATATTAAAAAAAAAAGTTCAGCCCCTAAGGTAACTATTTATGTTTTTTTTATTATTGTATTTTTTTTATGCAAAAGTTTCATGTGGGTATTAATGTGGGAGGTAAGTAATTCATTGTAAATTATGTGTAGGTCTCTTTATTAAAATAAATGGATGTAGGTGTAATTTTACTATTTGGCCACAAAATGTCCTCGCTCATTAGCTTCCTGCGTGTGCTTTTAGTATGCAAAACAGGAAGAAATGAGTGTAAGTAATACAGTGTTTACAAATGACCTCAGGCGTCACATTGATGCTGCGGTCATTGACACGGGGACCTTAACAATGAATGGGAACTGCATTCCCATTCATTGATCTCCGGGCTAACGGATGGCGGTGAGAACAAGAGCAGGATCTCACGCACGGGCAAACAGGAGAGTGCACAGCGGCAATTTCAACAGAGTACGTATATTTTCCCCCCTGAGGCTTAGATGAAGTTTAAGGGTAGTAGATATTGGGCCTGATTCACTATTCAGTGCTAACCTAGTTAGCATGCCTTAAAGAGACACTGAAGCGAGAATAAATCTCGCTTCAGCTTTTATATTCAGCAGGGGCATGCGCTATCCCGCGGCTAAACGGGGGTCCCTTAACTCCCAAATCCCCTCCGTGCAGCGGGGGATCACTTCTGCATTGAGCCATGGCTAATGGCCGCAGCCCTGCATCACGCGAGTCTGTCAGCGCGTCTCTGCCTCGCCCCTGCCCCTTTCAGTCTTCCTTTGCTGAGAGGGGGGCGGGGGAGAGGCGGCGATGCGCCGCTGATAGACAGCGCTGAGAGGCAGGGCTGCAGCCGTTAGCTCTGCCTCAACAGCAGCAAAATCTACGACCAAGTTGGTCGTAGATTTTGCAGGGGGGGATTTGGGGGGGTAAGGGACCCCCATTTAGCCGCGGGATAGCGGCGTTTTAGCAGGGGCACACATGCCCCTACTGAACATCAGCACTGAAGCGAGATTTATTCTCGCTTCAGTGTCTCTTTAAGGCTTTGGGTGTGCTAACTAGGGTGCTAACTAGTTAGCACGAACCAAGCTTAATAAGATTGCGCGAAAAAACTTTGTGCACGCAAAGGCTGGTGCGCGCGAAACGAAAAACGGCACACCCTATGCGCCCATAAGGTCGCATTGGATGCACCCTAAACGTCGCATGGGTGTGACGTTTAGGGCGCATCCAATGTGACCTTATAGGCGCATAGGGTGCGCCGGTTTCGTCGTTTCGCGCGTACCGCCCTTTGCGTGCAGTACTTTGCGTGTGAGCCCTAATTAGCGCACGATATGTTTCTTTAGGCGTGATAAGGGGCTTTTCACAAGCGTGCTAACAGTTAGCACCGCTTTGTGAATCAAGCACATACTGTGCTAAAACCATTAAGACGCACAATTATTTTGAACTGCATGCTTTCATTCTGAGCACACAATCAACCACAGCCAGCCCCTTCATCATGAACCTAACACAGACTGCCAGCAAAATATCCATAAAGATGCCTGTTACTCAATTAGTACAGGCAGGGTAAAGCAGACCTCCTTCTTTGAGCAGCGGAATACTCAAGCAAGAAGAAATATCTGGGCTGTCTGTACTGAAACACAGAGAGCAAATTACAAGCTACAAACTTAAGGGAAAGGTCACACAGGCAGTTAACCTTGCAGTTACCAAGGGTCCGTTTACATTACATGCGGTGCGATGTGGCTACATACACCGCGGGTGTCCTGAAAGCAATGCACAACAATGGAACAGATCGTGCGGAGCAATCCGAGAATCTGCATGCTACAGATTCTCGCACAGCCGCATCCACTCGCCTTCCCCTCCATACACTTCCACATCTCCAGATGCGGAAGTGACGTGAATAAAAGTGGAAGTGATGCGATGCGGCTACACAGCCACACTCGCATCACTTCTTAGTGGAAACAAGCCTGTTAATCACTCAGTTAACTGCCAGTCTGCAGAGTCTACCAGCAATCATATCATACTGTATTATACAAATGAACGGCAGTGTTAATGTGGAATGCTACCTGCACTTTATGTCAGCATATGATAAGTGGCTCAAGTGCTGCAGCATTTGACAAGTGGTTCAGATGCTGGAGGCAGCTTCTGACAGTGGATGAGATGTACATGCCTATACCTCACTGCCAGACTCAGACTCTTGCGTCTCCTACAATGGTTCTCAGATGATTTTGCAGAGCATGCGTACAGGAAATGTACAGTCTGCAGACAAAGATTATCACACAAAAGAGCACTCTCAGTGGAATAATGATAATAATAAGTGGTATAATTAAATAATACAGGGAACACAATAATATAGGTGGACCATGGAAAACCCTCTCCAGATTAACTAGAAACTAGACCAGTAAATCGTATGATATTCTTTTCATGTGTATAGATAAGATACAGATGATTACACTTAACCTCCTGAATACAGCTGTATATGCAGTAATAGAAAAAACAACTGGCATACATGGATAAATACATGCACAAATCGGCTTCAAAGATCCCTGTTCAAGTATTGAAGGGTTTACAGCCAAACTGTAACAAGCCGGTCCTTAGCCTGGGCAGTATAATTTAACCAAACACTGAAAAAAAATGTGTAGGGTAATAAGGTTTTTGGTTGGTCTCAAAGATGAAACACTGATGGATTTCTAATAATGTATCAGAACGTACCAACTGCAAGGTATACCATCTCTTTCTTGTCTGCAAACCCATTAAACTGAGTGTGTAAATCATAAAAGAAAACGAAAATAAAGAAATAAAGGATGAACAGAACAATGACAAACAGAAATATAAAACATAAAAGGATGAATGAAAAATACCAGCATTTCAGTGTGTTGCCTTGTGAGTACATCTGTAGTGTAATCTTGGACTGACAGTTTGCTCAGCTTGTCATATACTTCAGTCAACCAGTTCATCAGCTCAACTTCATCATCTCCAAATATCTGAGCATTGCAGTGAGCCTGCTGAAGAAGTTCACTCCTCCTGCTACTCCTGTCCTGGATCTCCACATACCGTGTTTGGCAAATATCTAACATTTCCTGAACCAACTCCTTCTCTTCTCTGCAGCTCAGGGCCTTCAGAGACTGGCCAATGCTCAGAGATTGGTGCAATAGTGAATTGTGTGCTGTAATGTCTTCTTGCAATGCCTGGGGTGAGGCGGGTGAAATCACCCAAAAAAAGAGAAATGAACAAATGTGGCCAAACAAAATAAACAGAAAACGATGAATCAAAACCATAGTAATCAATCAGCAGGTTGTTAGTTTAATCAGGCAGTGAGAGAAAGAGATGAGCTTCATGGTTCACTTGCCAAAGCAGTTAGTCATGTCTGAAGAAGACATTCTACAGCTGAAATGTTACAGTGAGGAAAGTTTCAAAGGGAATGAATACAGCAAACTTTAAAGCATAAGCAACAAAAGGCTACCTGAAGCACTAGCTTTTGTCTGAAAACAATACAAACGTTCATCAAACAAGAAGAGTGAAACACAAAATGTGAAGTTGCATGCCAGATGTATTTCTGCACATATTCCCTTTGCCTTGAAGTCTAGTGGAGTTTTCTGAACTGAGCTAAAATTAGAACTTTATTAAGGAATGTGCAAGTCTATATAAACTGAACTGTGCTGCTGCGTTATACAATCCTGCAACCGGAGTAGCCATGAAATCGGACTTTCCTTACAATAAAACCCTTTACACTAGGAAGTGCTCCCCTGCAGCCAAGTGATGTGAACTTGGATAAATAACACAGCTAGTGAGAACAAAACCTTATCTGAAGAGCAGCCTGATTGAAATGAATCTAGCTATACACATTGAAAGCTACAGGGTAGTGATAAACATGTGTTCTGCCATTTCACTCTTATAAGATGGCTGCTCTCATAAAGGGAATAACAGAGCTTCTATACTGCCCACAGCCATAGAAGAAAAGTCTGCAAACACATGAGAAAGGCACAGCAGCATATAAAATTACTGACAGAGGGTTTGCTGCAGGTGAGTACAAGTTTGCTCTTTCAGCAGTACAGCGTCACTTCTGTAAAATGAAATGCACAATCAGTGCTAAGAACTTTCCCAAGTCACAGTATGTGTTGTGCTCAACATTAACCATGCTTAGTTAGTTGGCCAAAGTTGGAGCTCCTTTTTAGGTCTAAACGGGTTGTCGCTTTAACACTATGTTCTTTAAGGGAAGACTGCTTCACCATCTCCGTGGTATCTGACACATTGCAGGAAAGATGTCAAACCACAAAAGGAACAGTAAACAGCAACAGGAAAACAGCTAGAGCACTACCTGACTCCTCCCATTTATAAATAATTGAAAAATTCCACCAGCGCAGGAACAATAATGAGTCTTATTGCTTACCACCTCACACTTACTATTGATTTAGCTATACAAAAATTGTTGATCCTCAGTCCTTTAAACAACTGCCGATAATATAAGACAAGCACAATAATTATTTAAAAGCTAGTACTTCAACCTAGTCTCCAGAAATAAACATATAGCCTACAGCCACCACCACCCCCGATAATGGGGGAAAAAAGGACAAATATTTTCAGCTTCTAAAGCCATAATTACAGGATTATGGCTGATCTCCATCCCCACCCCTCTCCCTCGCACAAGAAAAAACACAGCAATCCTGCTGGACAAACCTTTCAAGCAGAGTTCAGTGAAAGTGGGTGTAGCCTGGACTTCCAGGATGCCCCCACTTTGCCTCATGCTCTGAGTAATGCAAGAGGATATAGCTTTTTCAAGAAAGGTGTTAACATTTTTTTCCCTTAGATAGATACCAATATTAGTATTCTAGATGGCAATGGTGGCAGTGGCTGTTGGCTATTGAAACTTGTCTTGGAAGTACAATTTCACAGAATTATAAAGAGCTACATGAAGGCATGCACTCACAAAGTGAATGATCTTACTTTGTGCTGGGTGATCTGCTCTAGGAGTTTAGGTGTCTGTGTACCAATGGGTTCCGCATTGGTGAGCTTCTTTTCTGTGTTACTGAGCCACTCAGATAAAGGTTCCAAGGTGTCATGGAACTGTTCTGCTACAACCAATATACCTTCCAGCTGACGATTCCTGAAAACAATAACACAAAGTATTATTACCCCATTAGTTATTCGCTTTTCTCCACCTAATGCTGTTTTCCAGGTTTTGAATGTCATTCTTTTTCATAGAACACTGGTAACAGTAGTTTCATTTATAAATCTGTCAGTCACATCAGATCCATCTCCCACAACTATATCCAAAACAACACAACACAAACAGGAAGTCTTGATCACATTGCTGTGGGTTCCAAAGTGGCATCCAATTTAAATGTACTTCTGGCAGCTTTCCACTAGGCTTTAATGCTCCTCCCACAGATGATAACCTGTTGGTGCTACTATACAAAGGGCCCATAACTCTTTGAAAATTTGTACTTACTTGTGATTTATGTAAAATTTATGAAAGAGAATAGTTATGGAATTTCAGTGATTTTATTACTTAAAATGCGAAAAAAATGCCTACAAAAACTTGTTAAAATCTTGTGCATTACTTCATTTATATCTTAACAGACAAATGATAGGGGCGTGCAGATAACCTATTGAATTATACTGCATCCGGAATTGTTGTGTCCATCTTGTGTTTAAAGACAAATAATGAGGTTGTGCAGTAATTGCATTGAGGCATTCTGGTGACATCACTGGAACAGAGAGAAAAGCCAGAGCCACAACATACAATTACATAGTAAAATAAACAGTTTGGGTGGATTCCGTGTATTATTATGCTAGGAAAAGCATGCTCTGGCTTCAGCTTCTCAGCAGTTTCACTTCTGCCCTTATGAACTTGTCTGTTGCTCTCCTCACTTATCTGTTATCATTATTTTGGCTCAGAATGCAAGAACATGTTCAGCTTTTCAACTGATGTACATTTAGAGTACAACAAAAGTTCATAACGACTAATACACATATATTAAAGTGGAATTACCATGACTTATACCGAGATTAGGAAGACTATATGAAAAATGTGCTATGTTTAGACTTGATGTCAGTGTTGGGTCATGAGGAAGCTCTGGGGCAGAATACAAATCTACAAAAAGCTGTTGGACCAATACTGAAGATGTGAACAATAAAAAGATGACTGTGTCCATCTGTATGCTTAATGCAACTTGCTTTCTGTCTCACAGGGTCCGAATTACTAAGGCTGTCCTAAGCTGGAGAACATTGGAAGACCTAAGATATCCAGCAAATCCTAGCCTCAATTTATTGTAAATTCTCTGTTATTAACTGGTGAAAGTTTGAAACCTTCCCGGTGATTATCCTAGAGCAGTGGTTCCCAACCCATGTGCCACGACACATACATGTGTCGCGGCAGCTTCAGGTATGTGTCGTAGTGCTCTCGGAGGAAGGCAGCGCAGTGGAGGGAGAGCTGTGGGCAGCGGCGGAGAAGGGGGCCATCTCCGCCCCCTTCTCTCACCTTAGAGTGCTCTCCCTCCCTCGCTCTCTCCTCCGGAGCTAACTGCGGCCGGTCAGGCGTTTGCAGCGGGCGGGACTTACCTACCGTGTCGCTCCAAGCGCCGGAAGTTCTGGTGCCGCAGCCGCTGCTCTGGATCAGACCAGATTAGTGGCAAATCATCCCGCGCCTGCGACGAGACCAGACGGAGAACACGGAAGGTAAGTTCTGCCCCTCTGCCAGCCACCGCACTACGTTCCGGAGGAGAGAGCGAGGGAGGGAGAGCACCCTGAGATGCCACTCTCCGTGCCGCTCTCCTTCCCTCGCTCTCTCCTCCTGGGGGGGGGGGGGGGGGGGGGCGCACCTGGCTACATATATTGGGCATATATACACCTGACTACATATACCGGGCACATATACCCTTGGCTACATATACTGGGGACATATACCCCTGGCTACATATACTGGGCATATATACACCTGACTACATATACTGGGCACATATACCCCTGGCATCATATACTGGGCACATATACCCCTGGCTACATATACTGGGCACATATACACCTGGCTACATATACTGGGCATATATACACCTGACTACATATACTGGGCATATATACACCTGACTACATATACTGGGCATATATACACCTGACTACATATACTGGGCACATATACCCCTGGCTACATATACTGGGGACAATACCCCTGGCTACATATACTGGGCACATATACCCCTGGCTACATATACTGGGCATATATACACCTGGCTACATATACTGGGCACATATACCCCTGGCTACATATACTGGGCACATATACCCCTGGCTACATATACTGGGCACATATACACCTGGCTACATATACCCCTGGCTACATATACTGGGCACATATACCCCTGGCTACATATACTGGGCACATATGCCCTTGGCTACATATACTGGGCACATATGCCTCTGGCTACATATACTGGGCACATATACCCCTGACTACATATACTGGGCACATATACCCCTGACTACATATACTGGGCACATATACAACTGCCTACATATACTGGCCACATATACACCTGCCTACATATACTGGCCACATATACACCTGCCTACATATACTGGGGACATATACCTATGGCTACATATACTGGGCACATATATCCCTGGCTACATATACTGGGGACAACTAGCTGTTTGTCATTATGTGCATTTACTGGTGAAAAGCTGCCTCTTATGTGCATTTACTGGTGAAAAGAGGTCTCTTATTATGTGCATTTACTGGTGAAAATAGGTCTCTTATTATGTGCATTTACTGGTGAAAAGAGGTATCTTATTATGTGCATTCACTGGTGAAAGGCTGTCTCTTAAGTACATTTACCGGTGATAAGATGTCTCTTATGTGCATTTACTGGTAAAAAGCTGTCTCTTATGTGCATTTACTGGTGAAAAGAGGTCTCTTATGTGCATTTACTGGTGAAAAGTTGTCTCTTATGTGCATTTACTGGTGAAAAGAGGTCTCTTATGTGCATTTACTGGGGAAACGCTGTCTCTCATTACCTGCATTTACTGGTGAAATGCTGTCTCTTATGTGCATTTAGTGGGGAAACGCTGTCTCTCATTACATGCATTTAGTCTACATGTCACGGAGATCTGAACGTTTGGTTTGATGTGTCACGACTCCAAAAAGGTTGGGAAACACTGTCTTAGAGTAAAGCAAGGATTTCTGAAAGGATAATAAATAATGATTTGTGCTATTGCAGTTACATGCAAAAACCTACAGTATTTGTTTCTGCCTGCTGGGGAACCTGTTCTCTGTGGGCCAGTGATATGTATGTAGTCACGTAACATGCTGCTGGGTCAAGGAGAACAGGTGCAAGCTCGGCGGCAAACAGATGAGTGCACTCTGCTATGAGCATGCTGCAGGGGTTTCTATTAGATGGGGGGAGACATGTGGGCCCCATCAGTCCACACCCTGCTTTCTTTCAAGCAAGATCTTTCTATCTCCAGAAATCAACTTCAGCTGGAAAGCAATCAAAATTATGACTGAGTTGCCATGTTGGGGCTTTAATCACATGATCGAATCTACCAGGAAAACCTATTAATGTACAGGCACTTTAAAGAGTTTGAATTGGATGCTTTGTTTGATGAGAGTAAGGAGCAGCTTCTGAATAGCATAAAGAGAGATGGATGATGAATCATGCAGAAAAAATAAAATACAATTCTATTGCGCTTTCCTGCTGGCGGACTCAAAGCACTACAGGGCTGCAACTATTTTGATTGCACTCCACAGGCAAACAGGACCCTTGCCCAAAGACTCTTCACCATTACATACTGGCTTGAGCCAAGATTCGAACCCTGGTCAAAGGTAACAGCCTTAAACAGTACACTATTCAGTAGAGTATAGAATAGAGTTCAGAATAAATAGTTAACAGTGTTAAAAACACTGTTTGAGGCTATAATAGTGTGATGACTTAAGAGGAAACTTGTAGGATTATTTTACCAGTGATAAAATAACTGTGAGCTGCTGATGGTTACTTTCATACACTTAGACAACATTGTTTGATCTTTTTGCCAATGCCATTCAGCCACCCAAGGCTGTTATTTTAGCAATTTAGTCTGACTAGTGTGGCAAAGGTTATTAGTTGAAGCTGATGGTTTGTAAAGGGAGTGACTAAGTCAGGTTTAGAAAAAGACTGTTTAGCGTACTGTGGGATCTTAGTTGGCCTGGCAATGTCAGTGGTTTGTAAAGGGAGTGACCAAGTCGAGGACAGAGGTAACAACATTATGGTATTGAGCTGCAACTAAGTCAGCATAAGTGAAAGAATGCATAGTGTACCAGAGGTTATCAGTTGGCACAGAAAGGCCAGTAATTTGTGAAGGGAGGGACCAAGTCAAGGGACCAAGAATCTAAGTTAAGCTAAAGTGTGTTTGGGTTATCTCACCCGCTGGCTCGTCTTCAAAAAGTACAAATGCAAAGTTTTGGAGTTTATTTTATTAATGTATTTGTGATCAAGGAACAGTTTTGGTATGTCCTCACTAGACAAGGCCCTATCTCCCTTCTGGCTCAGTAAGGCTTCTTTTTGAATAAATCTCTCTGGTGGACTAATCAACAAACCATAATCCACTCACAGATGAAAATCAGTTTCTGAACATTAAGTTTAAAAGAGTGACATTCGATAAGCACTGAGAAACATTCTGAAATGTATTACAGTGGAAAACTTATATCATTTTCACAGATGGAGGATGTTTTGTTACAACCACGAACGTGTATACTGAGTGGCCCAAAAATGAAATACCACTAATAACGAGTTGGTCCACCTTTAGCTCTGAACTCAGCTGATAGTCTTCTTGGCATGGAGTCAACAAGATTCTGATACCGTTGCTGAGGAATGTTGGCCCTTGTCAACATTGAGTCAGATTGGATGGTGGCGTTTCCACAATTTGAAGTGATCTTTCGAATTCGTCCCATAAATGCTGAATAGGATTGTGGTCAGGGGACTGAGCTGGTCATGAAAGCAGGTTAAACTCTGATTGATGTTCCTAAAAACCAATCTGAGAATGATCGAGCACGGTGGCAAGGGCCCCATCAGGCTCTATTCCTACTTTTATGTGATACCAAGGGCACTCTTGATGGTCTCCTGCTGTTAAAGCCCTCCATTAGGATATTATTCCTGTCAGTGTCTCCGTATCTCCTGTGTGAATATTAGAAGTAGAAATCTCCCCACAGGGTAAGGAAATCCCATGTTAGAACACTTTTCAAATGGAGAGTTGCAGCATTCAGAGATTCATCAGCAGCTCCTATTTGGGTGTCACTTAAAGTTCTTGAAGTCCAATCAGGGATGAAAATGGAATGACACTCTTCCAAGTGGGTAAAGAGAAAACAACAAAAACCTTATGGAGGTTATAGCCTTTCCTCACTCAATGAAATACCTTGACTTCCACATCAACAAAATCTGGAACAGTTTAAAGCACACCTGAAGTGAAAGGAATATAGAGAATGACACATTTATTTCCTTTTAAACAATGCAAATTGTCTGGTTCTTTTGCTAATCCTCTGCCTCTAATACAGCTCAGTGAGATTGCCAGGCACCTGGCATTGTTTAAAAGGAAATAAATATGGCAGCCACCATGTTTCTTAATTCAGGTGTAATTTAATGACTTAACCGAAGTATATCAAAATGTTTGAGTTTACGTGATCATAAAACTGCCATTAATGTCTAGTGACACTAGATACTTATCGATCAAACAATATACAGACAGCATTATTAAACACCGCTGAAGATAATCTTATTGCTACTGCAGCAGACGACAGATGGATTTAATCTGCATCTTAATCCTATAGGTTTGTATGCAAAGTGGGTCTCATCCTTCAATGCTTACTTTATACTCCCTGCTTTACATCAATAATGACTTTGTTTTAATATCACTACCAAATAAAAGCACTTTGATTAATACATTTGGGTAACAGTTTCATACTTGGCAAAAGACCTTGGTGAAACCAGTATGCACTAACTATTGTTACTTTTGCCTTCTATCAAATCTCTCATACCAACAAAAAATTGGGCAAATAAAACTGAACTTCAACTGTATCATATGTTGCAGTAACACTGCTGAAAGCGTGAGTTTTGATCAACCAGAAAGCGTGAATCGCGATCATTATGCACTTTTAGAAGCGATTTTGCAGCTTTCTTAGGAGCAATTTCTGGCACTTTTGAAACAATTTTTTATTTGATGCTAGCAGCGATTGCGATTTCTTTTTTTTCCTGGTCCTGAGTGGCTTTAGTATAGCGATTGAAAAGCATTTTTGCAACAATCGTATACTTTGTCACAAATGCCTCAAAAATGCTGCAGGACCCGCAAATGCATTTTGGGGAAACCACAATCATTGCTGTGCAAAAACCTCCATTGACTTTCATTAGCCTAGCGCTATTGGAATTGTTGTGAAGTCCAAAGCCCGGCTGCAACAGCTCTTGTGGGTCCCGGCACTAACAGGTTTCCACTTCTGAAACTTCAAATCTTAATTACACTCTATTAGCACAAATTCAAAGGCTTCTGTAGTAGATGCAGCAAAACTGAGATTTACAAATAATATCTATGCCTCTACCATTGCCTAACAATAATAAGTGACTCCTCACCCACATCACTTCTTTGGAGGAGTTTTACAATGTAGGAAACATCATAATTCAAAAATCAAGATTGAGTTTTACTTAATACAATTACAACATTCTTAAAGGATCTTAAAACAGAAACTCCAGCTACACTGGGAGGCACAAGCATTTGAAGAATATATTACATACCGTATTTCAGCTTTCTTCAGCAAATCATCCCACCTACGCTCCAAGCCATTCAGTTGCTTCAAGATTTTGTCCTTATCTGTCTGGTCAGCAGTGGCAGCAATCTTTTCTCCCTCTCGTTTGATGACGTCAATGGTAGGTTTTCGGTCATCCAGTAACCTCTGCAGCAGCTGATAAAATAAAGCACAGATCAATAAAGTGGGCCCAGACATTTAGGCCCTTATTCAATTCACTTTTCTCCTGAGCTTTCACAAAATATTCAACACTTCAACACAACAATTGCAAAAGTATCAAAATTTCTCCTGGGAAGAAAATCAAGAGCAAGATGGCAAACATTGTGCAGCTCAGAAAAAAGGAGAGTATTTAAAGAACACTTGTAACTTTTAAAAATGTGACTTTCACTTTGCAAGGAGTACTGAAAGGGTTAAGCAGCAGAGTTTACTGTGCAGGGTGAGCTGCCCCCTCAGAGCCCCTGAAGTCTATTCACAGCTGCTGATAAGAACTAATTAAACACTTTGGTCAGGTTAAACAATAACAAAGCAGTGAATTTCTTCTGCAACTATTTGTGCAATAAAGAATCATGAAAATGTGCTGTGCAACATTTCAGGTGCACTTTAAGTGAAAGTTAAATAAAATGGATATTTCATTTGTAAACTGAATCAGTGGTTGGGTTCTAGGGGTTTCAGTGACCTTCCAGAAGAGATAGGATAACACAACTATTTAATGCTCTTAAAAGTTACCTTTCTACATCGAATAGCATCAAGCTATGAATTTATAAAATGTTTCTCACAGTTTAGATACAAATATATCATTCTATATAAAATCTACATGAGTTAAAACAGTCTGTCCTTTGTTTATTTATACAAAAACTGCAATAACAATATTTTTTGGAGGTTCAAATTGTGTTGCATGCTGTCTCTGTGCATATCAAGCAACCACTACTAGCAGTGGTTTCTAATCAGTTGTGAACACTGTAGAATGTTCACGTACACAATTTTGGCATAAGCTCAGCGATGGCTATATGGTAAGACTAACACAATTTTCCACTTTAGAAGTCACGGAAAGTAATTGTGCTATTTATTTATAAACAACCATATATACAGTTAAATTATGTTTATTGCTACACATAAGCATCTGCCAGATGAAAGGTCTTGATGTTCACAAAATAACATCTACTTTGCCTTTAGACGAATACATCATGTGACACAAAACAGCCAGAATGAAAAATAATATAAAATAATGGTGTACTGAGAAACAGAAAGAAAAGCTTTGAACTGTCATTTTACCTTTTGTTCCTGTATCTGAGCCTTCACCACTTTGAATTCGGCAGATGGTAATTTCTGATTGGCCACAAGATCCTCGGTGTCTGTAAGCCAGCTAAGTATGGATTCAAGAGCATCCTGAAATCTTCCACATTGTAGAAGAGCTTCTTGTAGCTGAACTGCACGAAGAGCCACCTAGAAAGGAAGATTTCATGTATTAGTCTATGATGATGTAAAAGTGTCAGCTGCAGCCTTCCTAGACCTTCATCATTTTGGTAACCTCATTGTAATCGCAAAAGTAATAATAGTCAAAAAAATCAAATAATATTTGATCTTTTGATAGTAGTTAAATGTTGATAAAAGAAATGTTGTAAAAAGAGGGTCTAACAGTGCATATGTGAATAAAGGAGGTCCAGAAATGAGGGTGCCAGGGGATGTGTGCCTGCACGACTTGGAAAAAAGCAGTCAAAACAGCCCAAAACAGTGGAGCTGTCGCTGTACTACAGTAACACCATGTAGCAACAATAAAGAGCTGATTTTATTATACAGATGGTGCTGACTCGATTATGGATTGCTACTTAGGAGTCCTGAGGAGTGCATAGGTACAAGGAGTCATAGCACATCCACCTATTTTCCTTTCTTGGGTGCCTGCAACACAAAGTATTGGATAATGGCAACAGAATATTGATAATTTTACTGATATTATACTATTGTTTTAACAAACACTAACCCTCCCTCCACCTCTACCTAACAGTAACCTACCCTTATCTAACCAACTTTGTAGAAAAACAGAATTTCTGGGCACCAATATCAGCAACAAAGAAACACCTTTATTTCATCCTTAGTTCAGAGATTAAAATAGTCAGATGTATGGCCTGACAGCCTGTTTTGCAGAGTCCAAGCTCTGCTTCTTCGGAGGCAAAAAAAGTTACCGTATTGTAACTTTTTTGCCTCCGAAGAAGCAGAGCTTGGACTCTGCAAAACAGGCTGTCAGGCCATACATCTGACTATTTTAATCTCTGAACTGAGGTGAACTGAGGATGAAATAAAGGTGTTTCTTTGTTGCTGATATCAGTGCCCGGAAATTCTGTTTTTCTACAAAGTTGGTGCATTGAAATTGTCTCTGGAGGCATGGTACAGCACACCATACCCTCAGTAAAGTCAGCCAGTGATCTAGTGCCAGTCCCACAATATTCTTCCTATTCATCATACTACCCTTGTCTAAGCCTTAAGGTGGCCACACACGATACAATAAAATGATCCGATTTTACAGTGATTCGATAAAAACGATTGTATCTCTGGAAAAAATCAAAAGCTTTTTTTCATTCGACTGAAAAATCAGATCGGATTTCCCGTTTTTTTTCCGATTTAAATCAATCCGGAATGCCAGTTATTTCTCTTCAATTTCTACTAAAGAAACATAGGTGTGTGGTACATTGGTCATATTTTTGAAATGTTACAGTCAGTCAGACAAATTGATTGCAATTCTTAAATTGAACAGATATTTAAAAAATGGTATGGTGTGTGGCCACCTTTACTCTAATCTACCACTATCTACTCCTAAAACTAAAACCACCTGCAGTTAACACTAGCACTTAATAACTTACCACCGCAACAGATATCCGCACCACAATTTCCACCATTAGTCCCTCTGCCACCACAGCGCTTTGGACATATCGGGCACTAGGCACCCAAGTTTTCCATTGGCACTGCTATTGCCATAATTAATATTGTGGTCTATGGCAACACCAAATTTCCTAGCGGCTGCCCAAATGTCCTGCACCGGCAATGGTAGCCAATAATGCAATATGCAGTTTGTGCACTAGTGATTTTAGTTACGTCTTAAAGAGACACTGAAGCGAAAAAAATATATGATATAATGAATTGGCTGTGTACTATGAATAATTACTAGAAGATTAGCAGCAAAGAAAATGTTCTCATATTTTTATTTTCAGGTATATAGTGTTTTTTCTAACATTGCATCATTCTATAATATGTGCAGATTACACAACACTCAGCATTCAAAATGATTCTTTCAGAGCAGTCTGTGAACTAATGACCTCTCCTCTGGCAGAGGAAAAGTAAAAAATGAACTAACAGTTGAGATAATAAAGGTCAGAAAACAGCCCTCTCCACGACTTTGAAAGTCGTAGAGCTTAATGGCTTTTTTGTATAGAGATAACAACTGGAGTTTCTTAACTCTTCCTGTACTGGAAACAATTAGACTGATGTATCTGATCTTAATGTTTTATTTCTTAGCTGTACTACACATACAAATCATAATATCATAATTTTTTTTTCGCTTCAGTGTCTCTTTAAAACATTGTAATGTAACTCACACTATTTATGAAAACAAATGACCCATTTTACCCTGTCCCTGCTGAAGTGCTGATAAGAGCTGCATTGGGATTATTAGCAGTATAGGCAAACAATGAAGGGAAAACTTCGAGCAGTGGCGTGATCTACATTGACATTTTTCAGGTATAAATGCACTCTTTAAAGAAAATACATGTATAGCCTACAATCAACATAATCATTGCTAATTTAGTTTACAGTGAAAGTGTGTTTTGAGTATCAAACACTACTATAGCCTTATAGGCTAATCTACTAGGATAAATTAACAGCTAATTCTAAAAATAAGATAAAACTGTTTAAAAAAAATGAAAAGTCTTACATACCTGGATAGATGCAAATGTATTAAAAAAACTTTACTCATTTTGTATTTTATTCTTAAGAGTGGATTTAGTTGTGAACTGCGAGGAAGAGGAATTTTTATGATAAGAAGATGAGGCTGCAGTTTGCATTGGTTATTATCTGGGCCACAGCATAGTTTGAAATAATCCATATCAAAGCCTGCAGTACAATGGTCACTAAGAGCATACTCATCTGATAATAGCATTGGACATTGGCATCATTTGCCCGATGCAATTACATATCTACTTAAAAGATCTTTAATCAGAATGGATATTGGAAAAGGAACATTGCATTTACTAAACAAAGCTGCACCCTTACATTCATCTTCATAACTCCTAAAGGTCCTGATGCACTAAACCGTAGTAAAATTGCGTGTGTTGCTATGGTAACATGCTGTACACACACAGCGTGCTACAGTAACATGCATGTAACCACAGTAACGCATATATCAGGAATAGGATATTATGTGCTGCCTCCCTACCATTGGCACTGTCAACATTGTTGTGTGCTGCCTGCATACAGAAATTTTACTGCAATTTTGTGCATTAAGTTTGATCCAAACTATAATGAATCAGTCCTTAGAAGGAAAGCATAAATGTGTTTCTTCTATCTGCGCACAGACTGCATTCATTTTTGTATCATGACGAAGTGTTGTTCTCCTATACTGAGAAGAATTAAAGTCATGGACATTATAGGAGATTATCTTGAATAGGATTATATGTACACAGATGATGAATGCCTATAAAGACAATTACACAGAGAACAATTATATATGTTGCCAGTAATTTAAAGGATGCTTATTGTGCCTGCAGGCATCTCATTAGTGAGGCTGAACATGAAAATAAAACAGAACTTGAGAAACTAACAAATCTTAGATCTAGCGGGTATAAGTTTGAAGAAAAGATTATCACATAAAGAAGTTTGTAAACTGTTAGTGTAGAATGTAACAATTATTATTAAAGTACCACAGTCACTTATATTAAAGAGAATCTGTAACATCAAAACGTCCCCTGGGGGGTACTCACCTCGGGTGGGGGAAGCCTCAGTATCCTAATGAGGCTTCCCACGCCATCCTCTGTCCCTCAGGGGTCTCGCTGCAGCCCTCCGTACAGCGGTGACGTCAATATTTACCTTCCCGGCTCCTGCGCAGGTGCTCTGATGGCTGTCGGCTCTGAAGTAGGCGGAAATACCCGATCGCCGTCGGTTCTGCTCTACTGCGCAGGCGCAAGTCTCCGGCGCCTGCGCAGTAGAGCGGACCCGACTGAGATCGGATATTTCCGTCTACTTCGGAGTCGAAAGCAGCCACAGCGCCCCCGCTGGAGCCAGCAAGGGTAAATATTGAATTGACAGTCGGGTCTGTCGCCGGCTGTTCGGAGGGCTGCAGCGAGACCCCCGGGGGACAGGGGACGGCGTGGGAAGCCTCATTAGGATCCCGAGGCTTCCCCCACCCGAGGTGAGTAGCCCCCAAGGGATATTTTTGATGTTACAGTGTTTCTTTAAAGATAGGGAGTGCAGGGCCTGTGATGAAATAGGTAATTATACAAAAGTCCCAAAGTGCTTTTGTGCACCAACCCCTTCATATAGGGAAAAAGCAGAGGTGCAAATAGCAATCGTGCTTATCTTGGCAATCCTTGTTACTTAGGGGACATTGCAATGCTTGTTATAGAGGGATATGAAAGCATGTTACAGGGGACATGGACATATTTGAGGCGCAGCAATATGGAAATACTTATTATGGGTGGTACATGGCTATACTTAAACAAGGGTGGAATATGGCCATAATTATTTCCATTGTCAATTTATATTTGAGTCTTTACAGTTTCCAACTTAAAGAGGAACTGAACATAATGAATAAAATTGCTTCTTTTTTACAATGCTACGTCATAGATTATTGAGTCAGCATTTGCCCATTGTAAAATATTTCCTCACTCTGATTTACATTCTGAAATGTATTACAGGTGGTGAAATCTTTAGTGCTGGCAGGTGTATCACTGCAGAATGTTTGTTTACTGTGTTTGCTGAAGTCAGCAGAAATAACACCTGGGCCCATATGCATTTCACCTTGGCTCCCGAGTTTTCTCCTGGAAGATATTTTTCATCTGCTCTTTAAAATACATTTTCAGCATTTTAAAATTGGAAAAGTACCTAAAAGTTGGTGAAAAAGTCATATCAAAATGATTGAGTATTTTCTTGCTTTTTGGTTGTTTAAATTGCATTTAAGAACAAGGCATGGAAATTTCATGTAGGAGAAAACTCAGGAGAAACTGTGAATTGCATACGGGCCCAGGTCTCTCAGAGTGTACTGGGAGAAGAATTCTGCAGAATAAAAAGCCTAGGCTCTGATATTACCGGGTGGGCGGGATTACATACCAATATACAGCAATATATGGATATAGGAAGTATATAGATGGGGAAGTGTTTTTTATGCTTAAACCAGAATAATGAATATAAAAATGGGTACAATTAATCATTTTTTGCATTCGTCTATTAGGCCCGGTTCACATTAGCGGCTGCTATCCGGAATCGCCGTGCCGGAGCCGTGCCGGAGCCGGACCGCATGCGGACCGGACGAAACGGACGCACGGCATAGCAATGAAAGTCTATGCGACCGTTCACATGCGTCCGTTTCGTCCGGACCGGAGCCGGACCGGATCCGGACTCCGGCGTCCGTTCCAACATGCGCTATTTTTTGGTCCGGCTGGTCCGGCTGACGTATCCGGACCGGAGCCGGAATGTTGCATCCGGCCAATGGAAACCAATGAGAACCGGAGAGCGCACAACACACTGGCTATAAAAACCGGATGTTGTACCACACTTCCTATGCTGACTCTATGGTATGGTGGCCATTTTGGATGGGGACCACATGGCACCAGCGTTCACAGAGTGGAGCAGCAGTGACTTCATGCTGGAGCTCTTTGGCAGCAATATGGAGCAGGATCTGTCTGATAGCGAGGGGGTGAGGCCCTACACATCAGAAGACCTCATCCTACAGGTGCAGCAGGTACCAGCCCTGTGGGACAAGGGGGATGCGGACCACAGCAACATCAAAAAATGCAGAGGCCTGTGGAAAAAAATTGCCAAGCTGTATGTGGAGGACTTTGAGCACTTGAGCAAGAGACAGCAAGGCACAGAGGGTATGTTGACTAGAATTTTTTGGGGGGGGCTTGTGGTTTAAGCTTGTGATGTATTCCACTTTTGCTATGGATTTGTGTCACCCACGTGTTGCCCACCCACCCGTGGCCCACCCACCTGTTCCCCACCCACCTGTACCCCACCTGTGATGTATCCCACCCACCTGTACCCCACCTGTGATGTATCCCACCGACATGTACCCCACCTGTGATGTATCCCACCCACCTGTACCCCACCTGTGATGTATCCCACCCACCTGTACCCCACCTGTGATGTACCCCACCTGTGCTGTATCCCACCCACCTGTGATGTATCCCACCCACCTGTACCCCACCTGTGATGTATCCCACCCACCTGTACCCCACCTGTGATGTATCCCACCCACCTGTGATGTATCCCACCCACCTGTACCCCACCTGTGATGTATCCCACCCACCTGTACACCACCTGTGATGTATCCCACCGACATGTACCCCACCTGTGATGTATCCCACCCACCTGTACCCCACCTGTGATGTATCCCACCCACCTGTACCCCACCTGTGATGTCTCCCACCCACCTGTGATGTATCCCACCCACCTGTACCCCACCTGTGATGTATCCCACCCACCTGTACCCCACCTGTGATGTCTCCCACCCACCTGTGATGTATCCCACCCACCTGTACCCCACCTGTGATGTATCCCACCCACCTGTACCCCACCTGTGATGTCTCCCACCCACCTGTGATGTATCCCACCCACCTGCGATGTACCCCACCTGTGCACATAAAACATACACAATGACCAATTATTAAACATCAATTTATTGTAAAAAATTAAGACATTTAAAATCACTTAAAAACTTGAAACTCCAAAATAAACACATTTAAACAAAACATATTAAAAACCAAACATTCACCCTCGTCCTGGTGGTGTGGTAAAATAAAGTCTCAGTTGGTCCCTGTTCCGCAGTGACACTACCCTTGGCCTGGTTGCATACCTCCGCAGGGGCATTAGTGGAAGCACATTCGGGGGTTCCAGAGTCTCTCTTTCCTCCTGCCGCACAAAGTTGTGGAGGATGCATGCTGCCTTCACCACGACAACTGCGTTGCCCGGTTTCAGCAGCATGGGCGTGTGGAACACCCTCCACTTTGACACCAGGATCCCAAATGTGCACTCCACCATCCTCCTTGCACGGCTCAACCGAGCATTGAAGTGTAGCTGGCTGGCATCAAGTCCCCTGTCTGGGTACGGACGCATTACATGGTCGGACAGGGCGAAGGCCTCGTCCCCCACAAACACATAGGGGTAGGCCGGTGCCCTTGTCCCAGGCCAGGGTCTGTCACGGGGGAGACGCAGTCTGCCTTCCTCCATCAGCCGGCAAAGGGTCGTACGCTGGAAAATTCCAGAGTCATTGGAACTACCGTACGACCCCACATCCACGTACACAAACTTGTAGTCCGCATCTGCCACTGCCATTAGAACAATGCTGAAGTATTTTTTATAGTTGAAATAATGGCTGCCACTCCCCACGGGTTTCTGAATCCGGATGTGTTTCCCATCCAGTGCGCCAACACAATTAGGAAACTTGCACTCGGTCCAGAAGCCCTGGGCGATCTCCTCCCATTTCGTGGTGTCCGGCACAGGCATGTATCTGGCCCTCAGTCGCGTCCAAAGGATCCTCGAAGTCCTCACGACGATGCCTGCCACCGTGCTCTTCCCAATACGAAATGTGACATGTAGCGATGTATATGTTTGTCCAGTTGCGATGTACCTACAAGAGAAATAATCGAAATCAATTTTTCATGTCGTTACAGGAGAAAGGTTCAAGACAAGGTGGCGCAATATACATGATGCATACGTGAAATGGCTACGGAAGAAAAAACTTGCCGAACGAAGTGGCAGTGGCGGGGGAAGGCGACAAAAAGACTACCAATTTGCCAAGCAATTGTCTTTCATCAATGCAAGCCTGGAACCTAGACTGTAAGTACCACTACTGTGGGCAGGAACTGAGAGCTCATTTACTACCATGACTTCGGCCATGTATTGCTATAAACTGGCCTCAATTCCCATGGCTAGCGAACTTTTCTCACAAGCTTTATCAAATGTTGGGTAGAAACGGTTGATAAAGTGTTTGCTAGTGTTTGCTAGCTCTGTGAATTGACGCCACATGCTGTTTGGCACACCAATAAATATTGTTTTTATCTACAGGACTGAAGACAATTTGGAGCAAGAGGAACCGACCCAGGAGGCACGGTTCAGCAGTGAGGAGAGCTTGGTGGATGATGACGTCGCCGATGTAACCTATTGCCCCGAGGAGAGGAGTAGGAGGAGGGAGTCCTTAATCCCAGCTCTCTCCTTTGATGATGACTTGGCAGAAGAGAGCTTGGATGTTGAGGTTGCAGGACCGAGTGTGGAAGAAGCTGCACCTCCACAATCGACCGCTATGGAAGCTCCAGGGGAACAAGAACAAAGTGAGGAGCACCGAGAGACTGCAGCACAACCAGCGCGCAGGGCAACCCCGACACAGGCCAGAGGACGGGAAGATGCTGCCACACCACCAGTGAGGACCACCACACCAGTGAGGCGTCGAGGTACCCTCCCCCCAACAAGGAGAGAGACAGAGTCCGAGATGTCCGGGGCTGTCTCCGGACTTCTCGGGATTCTTCAGAGCCACCAAACTCTCATAACCCGGCAGTTGCAAGATGAGGACAGGGGCCATATCATGGAGCAGTACAAGTCCCACATCACTTCACTGCAATGTGAGCTCGACGCTGTACATGGGCACTACAGGGACGAGCTTAAAATGATGCATGAGATGCACAGAGGAGAAATCGACCAACTGCGTGCGCAGCATCATCAGTCGGTGGGCCAGCTGCAGAACATGATGCAGCAAATGCATCAACAAAGCAAGGAACTACTGAAATTGCAGGCACACCCGTGTTTTCACACTGTGATGTCTCTAATACCATATTTG
This sequence comes from Hyperolius riggenbachi, assembly GCF_040937935.1. Classification (NCBI taxonomy): domain Eukaryota; kingdom Metazoa; phylum Chordata; class Amphibia; order Anura; family Hyperoliidae; genus Hyperolius; species Hyperolius riggenbachi. The sequence continues at coordinate 226,637,091 of NC_090649.1, forward strand.
GAAAAGGTGCCTTCCCAAAACCTGATGGCGTGCCATTCCAATTTGCTGGAGGTGATTAAACAGCACATGGACACGCCATTATTGCAACCACCAATTTTTAGACCCCCACAACCAACAGCGGTGCCCACCTGGCAATCATCACAGATGTACACCGGCTACAGAGGCAGTCAATATGGGCCACCGCTGTCAGGGTCCAGCTCATCCACGACCAGCACCCAAGAGAGTCCAGATTTCCAGGCAGCAACTCCCACCTTTTCTAGTAGTGGTGCCGATACAATTTGAAAAAAAAAGTCAAATTGTTCCTGGACATGCTCCTCTGAATACCTCCGATCCTCGGAGGAAGGATACCATCACAGGGCTTTTTAGCCCAACCTTTTCCCTGCCCCATCTCCTTCAACCAAGGTTCAGAGGTGTTCAGATGACCATGTCAGGGAACTTTTGGTTTTGCTGGACTTGAACTTTAGGGCCTGGTGTCCCCGAAAGACACTACCTGGGTCACAACCTTGTGCCTGTTGCACTGCACCTGTAGTCCTGCACCTGTGCCTTTGATTCCTCTTGTTCCTTACTTTGTTGTTCCTAATCACTTGCACAAGACCCTTGGAGCCATGGGTGAAGGACACCTTCACTGGTAGGTGAGAGGCCTAGCCTTTTCACTGACCTGTGTCCTTCATCCATGGCTCAGAGGGTCCTGTGCCAGTGGTTAGGTTTTAGAAGCACTAATAATTTAGGGCCTGGTGTCCCCGAAAGACACTACCTGGGTCACAACCTTGTGCCTGTTGCACTGCACCTGTAGTCCTGCACCTGTGCCTTTGATTCCTCTTGTACCTTACTTTGTTGTTCCTAATCACTTGCACAAGACCCTTGGAGCCATGGGTGAAGGACACCTTGACTGGTCGGTGAGAGGCCTAGCCTTTTCACTGACCTGTGTCCTTCATCCATGGCTCAGAGGGTCCTGTGCCAGTGGTTAGGTTTTTAAAGCACTTCAATTTTAGGGCCTGGTGTCCCCGAAAGACACTACCTGGGTCACAACCTTGTGCCTGTTGCACTGCACCTGTAGTCCTGCTCCTCTGCCATCGGTTCCTCTTGCTCCTCACTTTGTTCTTGTTCCTAACCACTTGCACAAGACCCTTTGAACCATGGATGAAGGACACCTTGACTGGTCGGTGAGAGGCCTAGCCTTTTCACTGACCTGTGTCCTTCACCCATGGCTCAGAGGGTCCTGTGCCAGTGGTTAGGTTTTTAAAGCACTTCAATTTTAGGGCCTGGTGTCCCCGAAAGACACTACCTGGGTCACAACCTTGTGCCTGTTGCACTGCACCTGTAGTCATGCACCTCTGCCATCGGTTCCTCTTGCTCCTCACTTTGTTCTTGTTCCTAACCACTTGCACAAGACCCTTTGAACCATGGATGAAGGACACCTTGACTGGTCGGTGAGAGGCCTAGCCTTTTCACTGACCTGTGTCCTTCACCCATGGCTCAGAGGGTCCTGTGCCAGTGGTTAGGTTTTTAAAGCACTTCAATTTTAGGGCCTGGTGTCCCCGAAAGACACTACCTGGGTCACAACCTTGTGCCTGTTGCACTGCACCTGTAGTCATGCACCTCTGCCATCGGTTCCTCTTGCTCCTCACTTTGTTCTTGTTCCTAACCACTTGCACAAGACCCTTTGAACCATGGATGAAGGACACCTTGACTGGTCGGTGAGAGGCCTAGCCTTTTCACTGACCTGTGTCCTTCACCCATGGCTCAGAGGGTCCTGTGCCAGTGGTTAGGTTTTTAAAGCACTTCAATTTTAGGGCCTGGTGTCCCCTAAAGACACTACCTGGGTCACAACCTTGTGCCTGTTGCACTGCACCTGTAGTCATGCACCTCTGCCATCGGTTCCTCTTGCTCCTCACTTTGTTCTTGTTCCTAACCACTTGCACAAGACCCTTTGAACCATGGATGAAGGACACCTTGACTGGTCGGTGAGAGGCCTAGCCTTTTCACTGACCTGTGTCCTTCACCCATGGCTCAGAGGGTCCTGTGCCAGTGGTTAGGTTTTTAAAGCACTTCAATTTTAGGGCCTGGTGTCCCCGAAAGACACTACCTGGGTCACAACCTTGTGCCTGTTGCACTGCACCTGTAGTCCTGCTCCTCTGCCATCGGTTCCTCTTGCTCCTCACTTTGTTCTTGTTCCTAACCACTTGCACAAGACCCTTGGAGCCATGGATGAAGGACACCTTGACTGGTCGGTGAGAGGCCTAGCCTTTTCACTGACCTGTGTCCTTCACCCATGGCTCAGAGGGTCATGTGCCAGTGGTTAGGTTTTTGAAGCACTTCAATTTATTAGGGCCTGGTGTCCCCGAAAGACACTTGGGCAGCTATGCCCTGCAACTCTTCCAGCACAAAGTTGGTGGTTGGTGTTCCTTAAAACTGACCGGGCTATACCATAGATATGTTATTTTTTTGTCTTCCATGTTGGAAGAATGTTTCCATGTTGGAAAGTGGTTGTTTTTGCAATAAAAAAATTTGTTTTTACATACCTCAGTGTGATGAGTAGTTGTTCTTGTGGTGTGACTGCTATCCTGAACGTGGTATCCTTCTTCCTAAGGTCATCCTTCACCATCTCCAAAAGGGTATCAAACCTGTCAGGAGATGTAAAGGAAGAAGCTGTAAAGTATGTTGTGGGACAAGGTGTTGGGTGGAGGATGGGGGAGGTGTGTTTACAGAGGTTTGGGAGTGTTGTGGAGGGTGGGGGTGTAGTGTATAGCTAGGTATACAGGGGTGTGGGGGTCAGGGTGGTGTGTTTAGCTAGGTATACAGGGATGAGGTGTTGTGGGGGTGAGGGTGGGGTGTTTAGGAATGGTGGGGGTTGGTGTATTTAGGCCTATATACTTACAGGGGAATAGACATCCGAGTGTAGCTGTAGAACTTCTGTGGGTGTCGTCTGAGGTCCCGGTAGAGGGCCTGGAACTCTCCCTTCCTCTGCCTCCTGGCTAGTAGAGGGTGCACCCACCATCTCCTGCGAGGAGCACGCCTTCTCCCCACATAGTAGTAGGTAAACAACAGGAAGGAGAGAATTCCCAGGTAATAAGCGTAAAAAATGACTGGATCCATGGTCCCAACTGCTGTCTCTGAATCCAAGGATGGTCTCCACACGTCCAGCTGTCTCCAACAATGACCCCAGAGCTTCTGCTGACCTCCCAGAACCCCAGGTATTTATACAGGTTGTTATCTCTTTAAGAATCCGGATCCGGACCGCAACCGTGTTCATACCGCACGGAAACCGTATGCAACCGGACCGGATCCGGACCGGATCCTGACAGGAACCGTACGGTTCAGGTCCGATCCGGCTCCGGTGCGGTCCGGACATCCGGTGCGGTTTTTGCAAAACCGCAAGTGTGAACGGGGCCTTAGCCACTGGAGTTCTTCTTCCATCCAACCAACATACAGTACCAGGTGCACATTTCATGTGCTCACTTTGTTAACAAATATTGCTTTTTGCCTTTTGCTGTTTTGATATACCAGGTATGCCAACTAACCACAAAGGCACAAATGCCTGCTGTAGACTGTATGCTGTATGTTAATAAATGCATTGTGAAATGCTGCCTAATACAACCTCTCAAATGAAATATTTATAAACTAACACTTAAAATGAAAAATCTATATAAAAAATGAGTTCCCCTTTAAGGTGAGATGTGTAATTGTGCCAAATCTATAAAAACACCATGGCTGTCTAGCTAACCAGCAATGTGACAACTTGTATACAATACTGAAACAAGCCACACAGGGACACTGGGTGTCTGAGCAAGAACAAAATGTGTTCTGTCTTGAAAAACTGCCCAGACATGAAAGGGAATATTTAGCAAATAGTTGAAGGAAAAAGAACAAAAGGAAAATGTTGAAATAGTTCCCACATAACAAAGACTGGAGTTGGTACCTTCTTGTTCAGGGCATTCCACCTTGTGTTTACTTCCTCCAGATCATGTTCCAGGGTCTGGGTGCTGGTATTCTTAGCAGCACTTTGAACAAGGCCTTGACCTAGCCAGTTGACCTCTTGTAGACGAGCTTGAAGAGGTTCGATTTCATCTTTCTGGAAAGTCTGCATAGATTTAAAAAAAAAGTACTTTGCATAAGGCTTTTTGGATGATATTTTTTTTTCAGGAACGCCAAGAAAATAAATAATAAAAAAGAGCAAATTGAAACAGCTTTATGGTGAGCCCTAATGTAAACCTACAATGACCATAAATCCATTGCGGAAAATAAACATAGGGCTTGATTCACTAACCGGCACTAAGCCGGTTAGTGTGCCTTATCACTTAGTGGGCACAAACTACAGCGCTAACCTTATCTGAGGTTAGTGTGCCTTATCTGAGGTTAGTGTGCCTTATCTGAGGTTAGCGTGCCTTATCTGCGGTTTGCGATGTAGCTTTGTCCATCTTTTAGTGTGCACAAAGCTATTTAGTGTGCAAAAAGCTACTTAAGGCACGCTAACTCAGATAAGGCACACTAACCTCAGATAAGGCACACTAACCGGCTTAGCGCAGGAAAACTCTTTTTTACTCCGGCGCTAACACTTAGTGCCGGTTAGTGAATCAAGCCCATAATCTAGTGTATATGAGACATTGACAGAAAATAAAAGCAACATCATTTACTGTACATTACTTAAATGATAGTACAAAACATAACAGCAAAAGCACAATTATAAGCATGGCCACAACAAACCTAGAAGAAACCTAGAAGAAAAGTGAAAATTCTTCACTGGCAATGCATAAACATAATTGCATTGTAAACAACCTACGGTAACTTAAAAATTCCAGTAAATCAAAGTAACAGGTGAAGTGAACAGTGATTTCCTCTATCGGATAAATACTTGCATACTACCTCTGATAACCTCTAAAAAAATCAAATGCAAATAATATGAACCATAAACGATGATAAGGCTACAGAAAATTTGCTGGAACAAAGTTTTACAAATGATTTTTTGAATATTTAACCCTTTGGTTTAAAGGGTGAACTAAAAAAAAAATCAGCAGAATCTATAACAAATATACCAAAAGTGGGTTCTTAGGGTGTCTCATATACTTTACATGAACAAAAGTAGGCAAATGGTGCATGCTTGGTTTCCCTCTTACGTTTCTGGCCTACTTCAATACTGACTCCTCCCCATACCTGCTGTCTGTTGCTGTACCAAAGGTTTTCCTCTTGGGGCCATTCTCTTCTCCATCATGCTACTCCACCTACACCCTAAACTCTAATGACAGGACAGTGCCTTTAGCTGCTTTGTGTCAGTATTGCACAGGATCTTCAACTGTCTACATGCTCATTTTATGCCAATTGTGGTTGCACATTACAATTACTGTCATGTTCATTTGATTTTGGAACCATTAATTTAGCCACGTGAAGCCATTTTTTAGCAGCCTCCATATCCCTTTCACTTCAGCTTCACTTTAAATTCTAGCATGGTACAGACACCACATCCTAAGTTACGCTCTATTTATGCTGATAAACATAGAAGAACGCTTAAGCTAAAATAAACTATAAACAATTTCAAAAAAAGTTAGCAGTACCATATAAAAGCCATTTTATGATAATCAGACAAAACATTAAAACCACGAGATTAATATTATGCGGATACCCTTTGTGCCACCAAAACTGCTTTGACTCATGCAGGCATGGACTTCAGACGGTTAAAGGTGCACTTCAGGTATTTGGTACTAGTTGCTAGGTGAGCGCTTAATCACCCCAAATATCACCTTCAAGAAATGTCTATACCGTTTGCTGCCTGGTTTATCCCACCACCAGTTATTTGCTTTACCTGTCAGTAGTTTCATGCTGACTGATCAGTGTGTATACAGTGCAGCATTAAAAGATCATTTGCCCAAATTCTCAATGATCAGGCAAATCTTGCTTCATATTAAAGTCCTGATATGCAGATCTCCAATACTGGTACTGGTTAGGCCAGTCAGCTTACTTAGCACCCTCCAGCAATTCACAATTGCAGCATTCACAGGTGAATCTGGTTGAATCCACCTATTGCTTACGGTCCCAAATGTTCCAAGCAGTCATCAATGAAAGTGTCTCTATTAAATATCAATAAAGCTCTAAAATATCAAAAAGAGTTGACACTACTACTGTTTCTAGTAAGTGATGTTTCTAGTAAGTGATTATTGAGTAAATACTCCTATTTTTACTTAACTACAAAAAGCCATAATTATTTTTAGAGTAGTTAGCTGAACAGGTTGGTTTTGGTAAAAGGAGGATCACATAAAACAAACAAAAGGGGTTGCATTCCATAAGGCAGTAATCACAAGGCCAAAATCATGCAAAGGTTAATTGTCAAAATGTTTCTCTTGTTTGCAAAACTAAAAAGGAAATGAGGCCTTTTGTAACTACACCTCTATATCTCATTCATGGTTTGGGCAGGTTTTGTATTAAACCTCAAGGGTAATCCTGGCTTAGTTAGCTCCCTGGCAAGCTAGCAGTCTTCCACATGAACCAGCTGCTCTCAGACGGATACATTCACAATGTTTTTATTGTAATCCAGTCCACATAAATGGTGAAGGAAAGATCTGTTCAATTTATATCGATCAAGCCAGTGCAATAAGGTAAAAGGAACAATTAATGGCACAGCATGTGCTTATTTTACCACTATAGCAAGTGTAACCAGAAAAGGAAAGTGGGTAACCAGCATAAGGTAGTGCTTTATGCGGATGACCTTTTAATTTGTGTCACTCAGCCCATCATTTCTTTCCCACATATATTAGAAGAATTTGAGTAATACGGTAGGCTAAGTAACTTCAGGAGTAATCGAAGACCAAGGCTCTCGATGTCTCTTCCCAGTCATGTCTGGTCCTCTGTAGGTTCCTCCTTCAGTATTAAATGTCAATCCTTTGCCATTAATGTTTAGGTGTTTATATCCCTTCCAAGCTTGGTAGATTATATCAGCTTAATTTTCCGCCTTTAATAGTTAATACTCAAGGAAATTATAATGTCCTCCCTGTCTATGCCTACGTATATGTTTCAGGAGATCCCTATAGGCTAAGCTGCCTACTTCTTTGCTGTCTTATGCTCTTCCAATTGCCAATTTTTATAGACAACTGAGAGGCCTAGAATAACGTTTTCTAGATTAATACAGCCTAAGTGATCAGGTGTATTGTGTCTGCTAGACTCTTCCCTGTATCATAAGGCGGCTCTCTTATCCAGAGTAGTGGAATAACATTTTCTACTCAGGGAGACCAGGGAGTCCTTGGAGGAGTCTATATCCCCTCTCTAAAAAACATGCCCTGGATCCCGTTGTAAATAGACCTTCGAAGATGGAATTTCAAGATTTTGGCTCTCTGGTATAGATTCCCCCAGCTTTTCTTCACTGTACAAATGTCGACATCCCAGAACTATGCTGAAGATAAGCAAATCGGCACTCCCTTTCATATCTGGTGGCAATACTCATTAGTTCATACCTTTGGTAATTGATTTTCCAGGTGATTCGAGCTATGACGTTAACTACGATAACTAATTCCCCCAAGCTGTCTCTTTTATGTTTACTTTCTGGCCAGTTATTAGAACTAAAAATAATATCCTTATACATTGTCTAACTGTGGCCAGAACCGCGATTGCCAGATCTTGGAAATCGTCTCCTCCCCCCTCTTTGAAGAGGTTGAGTGGAAGCCATGAATGAATTCATGAGGATGGAAGTATTGTTGTCTTTAGAAAATGATTCACTAGATGAATATATCTCCACATGTTCCTATGTTCCTGTTGATTAGTATTCATAGACTCTTCAGCCTTCTGGGATATGCTATAATGTAGTTTGTTAATTAGACTTTAAAAGTTCCTATTTCATTAGGGCAGCAGCCCTTATCCGGAACCCGTCCTCATATATATCCCTACCTCATGTCTGTGTAGATACTACCGAACTACATTACTTATATGTTTGGAGCCACATTATATAAACTGTCCAATTAATATTTTTTTATTTTATTCTTTTTTCTTCTAGTATGTAATCTTTTAGAATAATAATAAAGAGAAATTTATACAGAAAAGGGAAGGCAAAGGCTTTTTAGATTTAAGAATTGCGATGCTTCCAATATATGTGCAGATCATTGGCTAAGAAGGCTGCCAATAACGGACACATATACTGATTATTCAAGGAAACAAGAGGTCCAGGAAATCCATAACCCAGCAGTACAGTAAATTACAGCTTGTCTAATGGATTTTTAGAATATGACATGTCTCAGCATTGAGACATAGTTTCCACCTCGTTCCACCTGAAGCTTTTGCCCTTATTAGGTGTTGTTAGCCGAACGTAAACTGTTCTGCTCAGCACATGTAAAGATAGACTCAGCGAGACAATGAGAAGAGCAGGTTTGTAAACTTTTAACAAGAGATTATATGAAAATAGCCCACTGCTTCTTAGCCTTGTGGGTATTTCCAATTCCATGACAGCCAAAGAGTGTTAGAAAACTAAACTAGTTCTAAAAATAGGTTTAATTTTAAATAAGACTGTTTTGTTGAAAACTGAGAAGCAAAAACTGCACTTAGAAACAGCTTCGTAACTACAGATTATGGTGGCTCTAGAAAAAATTCTGTCCACATCCCTTCAACCTGATTCATGTGGTGACCGACACAACTAGGGAGCTTGTCTGCAAAAGGCCAGACAAAAAGTGCAGATATCATGAGACCTGCAACACCTGCTCCGCAGGAGAGTACCTGCAGGCAAATCTTTGTTATTGTCAAAAAATGTTTAATATGTTTTTAATAAAATAGATATGGTGGGGAATTGAACATATTACTTAAGGGGTTTCACATTGTAGAGAAAAGCAGAGTTAGGAGTAGTTAGGATAGATCATTGTAGTTGCAGGATTGGTTATGGATCGCAGAGGTGAGGGAGTGAAATACCAAACATGAAAATGCATGACTGATAGTGAGGGCCTGTACCAGTAATCTCTCGGTCTCTGAGGAGTGTGACTGATGCACTTGCATAATATACAAAGGGGCAGATGCTGTGCTGAGCAGTAGAAATGATGGATGTCTATCTCACAGAGGTCTCTTATCAAGGCTGCTGCGTATACCTGCGTTAAAGTGGAACCCCAGTCAACAGAAATTTGTGTAGTTTAAGACACAGTAGACAGCAGTTAAAACACCTGTTAGGTTTTTCCTCCTGGCTAAGTCTCCAGTGGGAAGACTTCTTCTTATGTTCTGCTCTTCAATACTATGTCAATGCAACAGGAAGTGTTGAATATCGTGAGAAGAAACATTGGAATTCTCTGCTCTCTGGACCGAACATTGGATACATGAAAATGGGCAGTCGGAAACCTAGACATAGCTGACAGTAGAATATCAGTAAATTTACAGATATTTACATATAGTCTACGCTTGCAGTGCTAATGACGACAGTAAAATATTGGTAATTGATACTAATATTTTACTACAGCTATACTTACCCTATTCTCAAACTCCCTCTTCCAATGCCTAAACTTAACCATCTCTCCCCCATGCCTAACCTTAACCACTCCTCCACACACCTAACTATATCCCCCCCCCCCCCCCCCCTCCGCGCCACACGCACACTATTCACAAAAAAGGCAAAAATAGCGGCTATGAGGGAAATTTGAGTGCCTGCTATTTGTAGCCATAGTTTGCATTGTGGGTGGCCCCAGCAGCCGCTATTTTTTAGGCGCAGCCACCCAAATTTCCCCCATAACACTATTCATGTGGGAACCTATGGCGGCATCCAAATTTCGGGTTTCCCCACAGCTAGTTACAAAGCAGAACTCGCTTTCAAGATTTACTGGTATTGTTGTTGTGCCGAATATATACAGATCTGAAGGCTTTTATAAAATATAATGAGTGAGGTACCTAAACTGTCTAATAAAATACATTTCAGGTCCTTAGCTCATTTTTATTTGCAGCACCTTTTACCTATCTCTTGACAGATGGAACTTAGAATATAACAGAAATCAGAAAGCAGAAATCAAGTGTATATGTGAAGCAGGATTATACCTCATTAAATTTGTGGGACCCCAAGTTTAAAGTGGACTTTTTTCCACTGATAAGTATGTGATGATGTCAAAATAGTGAAGCATTAGAATATTGCAGCACTATATATGTAAAAAAAAAAACCCAAAAAACTATAGGGTAAAGTTCCTCCTGACATTTTGAAAGAAACATTTGGACCTGATATGATTCACTTTTTCTCCTATGATTTCTCCTATATGATATTTTCACATATCATCAATAATTAAGAAAATGTCTTTTGAGTCACCAGCAAGCAATAAAATATTTAGAGTAATTTGGACAGTGCCTTTTCCCCTACTTCTGCTCATGTATGTTTTCGGTGGTGGTTATTTGGGCCGAGAGACAGCTCTCCCTGTGCTTCACAAATTATTACCTAATTGTCCTTTTGTGGAATTACTCGGGGGCTGGCTGTAGCCGACACCTGAATTCCAGTATTTTTAGTGAAATTCCCACTGTGCTGCTATAGCCTAATTAACATTACAGCCTATTGTGGCATGCAAGTCAGACACTGCACGGGGCAGGTGTCAAAGCGGCCTTACTCACTACTTTTTGATACTTTTTAATTGCAGAGTGCTGAAAAGCTATTATTAACAGAACATGAAAAAGTATCTCCTAGAAGAGAACATGAATTGAGTAAGGGCCATTGGCCTATTGAGTTTTCTCGGAGATAATGTTTCAACTTATTTTTAAAATAACTTTTCATCACTTTGGAACTGATAAGTAGGTGAAAAATTATAATAAAAAATATTTTGAGTATTATCTCGCTTGCTGGTTGTTAAAAGGGCATTTTATTAACAAGGTGGAAAAAGATCACCTAGCCGAAAACTCAGGAGAAAATGTTAATTGCATATGGGCCATTGTGTGCAGCTAGAACATTGTATTTATATGTCTCAGGAGGATGGAGTTTGCAGAAATAAAGTCTATATTTTGTGGGTGGCTAGAAAGGTGTCATAGAAGCAAAAAGTAGCACAGATGGCATTTTAGTGGAGGTACAGAAAGTAGCACATTACATTTTATTGGTGGATAATGGTCACAGTGCCTGCAGCAGCACAGCTGAATTAGCCATTGCAGTCTTTCCCAACGAGGGTTCCCAAGCATCCCAGGGTTTCCCGAGGACTTTGCAGGGGTTCCCTGGCATTTTCCCCCTCTAAGTTGAGCTGCCTCAGCTGTCAGGTTGAGAAAGGTTCAAAATGATGTCAGTACCTTCTCAATGTCCTAATTTTCTGCACATCCTAAATTCTAGCTTCCCTACTTGCTCATCAATGGTGCAATGGCCATGAGACTGTTATTAACAGGCAATAGGCAGTGCAATAATGGGGGGCATGAAATGGGTGCCCTGTAATAAGAGAAACATGGAATGGGGACTTTTAAAATAACAAAAAGTGTTTAGTCTCACCCACTTTTAATGACAAATCCTACTAGAAAAGAAATCCTTTCTCCCTACATTAATGCGGGGGTTGCCTGAGATCCGAAAATGATGTGAAGGGTTCCTCCAGGGTAAAAAGCTTGTGAGAGGCTGCATTAGAGGTAGGACACTATGGACCCATATGCAATTCACTTTTTCTCCTCAGTTTCCTCCTAGGTGATATTTTCACAACTTGTCATAAAATGCCTTTTAAGCCAACAGAGAGCAAGAAAATACTCAAATACATTTAATTTAATTTTTCTCTGGGTACTGTTTCAATTGTAAAATGCTGAAAAGTTATTTTAAAGAGAATATGAAAATGATCTCATAGGAGAAAACTCAAGAGAAAAAGTTAATTGCATATGGGTCATGGGTTGAAAGCGGGCGGATCGCTCAAGACCAGTCTTATCACCCGAATGACAGTCTGTACACACGCCCGATTTGGCGTGCGGACGACTGAACGACGGGACGTTCAAACGACCCGGCGTTCGGAAAAATCCAACGTGTGTATGGGCCTTTACAGAACAGCTAATTATCTTAACAGCCATTTCTTGTTTACAATAAACTGAGGTTTTTTTTTTATAACTGCTAACAGTTTCAGAAAACTGGCTGAAATTGCTGGGCAGCACATTGATGCAGTGGATAGCATTCCCGCCTTGCAGCACTGGATCCCTTGATTTGAATCCCAGCGAGATGTGTACGTATTAGTACACCATCGGTGAGTTGGGCACAGGGGGAGCCGAATGACGGCTCTCCCTGCAGCAGCTAAACTCCCCGGCAGTGTGAAATACTATTCCCCCCCCCGTGTTGTCGCAACTTGGAGGGAGCTGTAATTTGGGGACCGGCAATAGTCGGAGCCCCAAATTACTCTCACGGGCTCTACGCTGCATAATTTTGCTGCTATGAGGTGCCTAGTTTCCATGCAAAACGCTGAGTGCCGAAACCACCTGCTTTGCAGCCAGGGCACTATCTGCATAGTTTGTATTTTCTCCGTGTCTGCGTGGGTTTCCTCAGGGCATTCCGGTTCCCTACCACATCCCAAAAACATACAGATGAGTTTATTGGCTCCCCCATAATATTGACCCTAGACTATAATAGACATATAATTATGGTAGGGATTAGATTAGAGATGGCCCGAACGGTTCGCCGGCGAACTTGTTTGCGCAAACAACGTGGGTTTGCGTTCGCTTCAAATCGCGCCCACATAGAGTTCAACCCGCCCCCTATACCACATCATTGGGCTAAACTTTGACCCTCTACATCACAGTCAGCAGACACATGGCAGCCAATCAGGCTGCACTCCCTCCTGGACCCCCGCCCCCCCTTATAAAAGGCAGCAGCGTCGGCCATGTTCTCACTCTGTCTGCTGCTAGTGAGAGAAGGGAGAGGTTGCTGGAGAGATCAAGAAAGCGCTAGTTAGGTCTTGTTGCTGAAAAGCACCACAAAAAACTCTTTTGAGAGCTAATGTTCTTGTGATGTGTTTTTTTTTTGTGTGTGCCACTGACACTGCATATACAGCCCTGTCTGATGCAGCTGGCCCTTGCTAATTGCTATACTGTGCCAGGCCCAGCACATTCAGTGCATACCTTTCACTGCATCTGTGTGACTGCACATTGTATTATACCACCAGTCACTGCATACCTTTCACTGCATCTGTGTGACTGCACACTGTTTTATATACCAGTCAATGCATACCTTTTTTACTGCATCTGTGTGACTGTACATTGTATTATACCACCAGTCACTGCATACCTTTCACTGCATCTGTGTGACTGCACATTGCATTATACCACCAGTCACTGCATACTTTTCAATGCATCTATGTTACTGCACACTGTATTATACCAGTCAGTGCATACCTTTCACTGCATCTCTGTGACTGCACATTATATTATACCAACAGTCAGTGCATACCTTTCACTGAATCTCTGTGACTGCACATTGTATTATACCACCAGTCACTGCATACCTTTCACTGCATCTGTGTGACTGCACATTGCATTACACCAGCAGTCAGTGCATACCTTTCACTGCATCTCTGTGACTGCACATTGTATTATCCTAGTCAGAGCATTCACTTGAATGGATGGCAGACTTGCCCTCCATAACAGATTCTTGTTATAGGATTTCAAGTGTATTCGTCTTATCATTATACAGCAGTCAGTCAGCAGTAATTCAGTCCCCACACAGCATATCTGCCTGCCTGCCTCTGCTGCCTGCCCCAAGAATAAGTCAGTCCCCACACAGCATATCTGCCTGCAGGCCGCTTGACCGCCTTCTCCGCCACCACCAACAGGGTCCAGGATTCCAGGTGGATTCCTGAATTTTTTTAAGGCCGTGCTAACAAAAAGAATATTTTTTTTCTGGTGCGTGTACATGCCTATTTTTTCTGGCTGCACTGCGGCTGCAACAACAAAACAAAAGGCATTTACATGTGTTAATTCCCCTTCATGATCGTTACCTTGCCGCGGTGAAGGGGCTTGGGTATCACAATTAAGCAATGACCTATATGAGTGTGTTGGGGGGCAAACCCAAGATAATAAGGTCGTTGCTTCATTGTGGACAGACCTAATTCGATCAGCTGGACAGTCATTGTTGTTCTGTCATTGAGCTACCACAGCCCGGCGACCATATAGGCTTGAAAACCGCCATCACCTGCACTCTCGCGATTGTGGGCACCAGTCAAGCACGGCCATCATTACACAAACAGCTGTTTGCGGTGCGTTACACAGTGAGTTTGGTCTGTCAGTGTGAAGCAGTACACTACTTACAGTACCTGCTGATCCATGTGTACACACGCAAGATCTTTTCAACACTTTATACCTCCAATTTAGGAATGCAATATGATTTCTGCCCTTTAGGGATTATAACCCTGCCTTGCGTCCAAGGGACTTTTGGCGTGTATCCCACTCCTCTATGCCCCCCTCCAGGTGTTAGACCCTTTGAAACATCTTTTCCATCACTTTTGTGGCCAGAAACAGTGTTTATAGTTTTTCAAGTTCGCCTGCCCATTGAAGTCTATTGTAGTTTGCTGAGTTCGCAGGTTCGCAAACTTTTACGGAAGTTCGCGTTCGAGGTTTGCGAACCCAAAATCGGAGGTTCGAGCCATCTCTAGATTAGATTGCATGCCCCTCTTAAAGACATTTAAGTGACAAAGCTATATACTCTGTACAGTGCTGCAGAAGATGTCAGCGCTATATAAATAATAATAATACTTGTCTGCCTTTGCATAGTACTGATCTCACCATCAAGATGGCAGCACCCCCATAGGCAAAAAAAAAACAACAATCAGCTATGGAAAATGTAATAGTAGAAGCATACTGTAGTGAGTTTATCTGTTATTTTCAAGATCCAGATAACGTAACATTTCCTTGAAGTATGCTAGGTAAAGATTTGAACTTCCACTGTTTATAAAAATACCTAAACACTGATAGGTATGATACTACAACACATAAAAAGAGGTGCTTTGATAACCTTGTATTTATAGTTTTATTTTTCTGACAACATAAATCAGCACTAAATAGTATTCCACAAACAGCTGCAAAAACATCAAAACCTTATGATAACAACACAAAAATGAATGCATAATCCCAGGCTAAGCGTGAGCCCAATATTTATGTTTCCACAGTGACTGAATTAGAATGGCAACAAAGGTGAGGGCAGAAGAAGGATATGGTTGTAGTAGAGGTATGCTACAGGTTCCCAAAGCAAAGTGTTTAGACTCCACCTGTGTAGCAGACTGCACTTTGGACAAAACATCTATTATTAGAAGAATCAGATGAAGTATAGGGAAAGATGGGAAGTGAATGCACAGTGGTTACAGCAGAAAGCTAGTTCCAAGAGCTGCCCGCCTAATGAGGAAATTGTCTGAAGGCAGACAAGTATGAACAAGCAGGTCTGCTACTTATAGTGGCAACACTGACAAAGCGCTGATTATCTGAACAGGCAGACTATTTAGAATAGACAAACTCTAGGCTGTCCCTAGTAAGAGCTGCATACTGCTACACTGGCTCTCATACAGCTGATGTTTATTTGGCTGCACAGAAGAGCCCTTGACGCTTCATATTCCACATGTGCGTTATTAGTAGACTTGTATGCATGAAGTGCAACTATATTGACTATTGCAGAGTACTTGAATTCTAAACTAATTAGACTCATGAAAAGTGTATTATTTCCTCCATTTTGCTTGTATGAACTGTATACAGTATAACTGTAATGCACTTCTTGAGCAGGACCTGTTAACCCAGTCTCAGGTGGTTGGGGTGGGCTCTCCCAGGGTGTGGAGTCTAAGTGGCTGCAGGTCTTCACCAGAGCACCCCGCAAAGGATGATGGGCTGCTACCCTTAGTGGGCAGTGGACTACTTTGCTGTCTGGTGTCCACCAGCTCACAACCCCTGGGATTGCCCCACTGGTGACACAAAAGAAAAGGGAAAGCTGCAATGCAGGGTCACTAGGCAAATTCCCCCAAAATGTCATGCTGAAATTGATCAGGAAATCAGCCTGTGGTTTATGGAGGCCAATAGATCTCTCCCCCGAGGAGAGAGAGATATATTTCTTGGTCGATTTGCCATCAAAATCACTATATGTATGGTTACCTATAACCTGCACAAGTTGTCAGCTGCAGAAGATTTAATTGCTAAAGGTAGCCATACATCTAGAGATAATGGGCAGATTCTACCAAGAGACAAATCTCTCTCGAATCGAATCTGGATAGAGAGAGATCTGTCAGCCATGCTGAAATCGATCTGGAATTGGCCTCGCCAGCTCGATGATGTCCCCTAATGTTCAATGTGCCCTCCCCCCTGGTGCCCAGTGCATTATACATTATCTGCCTGTGTTCGCCACTGGGTCTGGGCTATGTCCCCTGTCCGTACGCGCATCCAACGTGGTTGCCAGAATACAAGTGGACACACGTGACGTCTCATACATGCCCATGTTACTCCGGCAACCATGTGGGACATTTGTATGGATGGAGCCCGGAGGACAAGTAATGTATAGTGCATTGGTCACCGGGTGGGCACATTGGACATTAGGGAGGATAGTTTTGGGGGTTTTCGCTGCTCATCCCGCTATCGCTTGTGGCATATTCCGCGCACCTGATCTACCTACCACAACAGCCCGACATCTTGCCGCATGTCCGATCGACATGCTCTGACCGATATTGCTCGCATCGTCAACCAGGTATGTACTTAGTGGCACCAATTTTCATCCGATTCAATAACAATTATCGAAATAAATGGTCAAACGGCCACCAATTCAATAGATGTATGGGCACCTTTAATTAATCTATCTCTCTGCTTATCTCCAGATACATTAAAGGCCCGTACACACGCTAGACAGGCTGGAACGACGGGTCCGGCAGACCCTCCCGTTGGGCGGGCGTTCCAGCGACAGTCCGGCGTGTGTACAGTCTGTCAGGCAGACTGATAAGGCTGTTTCTGAGCGATCCAGCCTGTCTCACGTGTGTACGGGCCTTTAATGTATCTGGAGATAAGCAGAAAGATAGATTAATTACATTACCAGGTGTAAGGACAATTGTGTTATTTCTGTCCCTCTGTCTACTAAGCATTATTAGCAAAGCAGAAAATGTAAAACAATCAAAGTCTGCGGCTCGGTTCCCACTTGCACCGGTTCGGCATGAGCGGACAGAGTAATGTCAGCTCCGATGGTCCAGCTGCAGCCCGGGGCAGATGCATTACCACCATAGGCTATATGGAGGAATGCACCTGCCTGCCCAGAATTATTGTGGACTGCACAGGAGTGTGGCCCACTAAACGCAATGGATCCCAAGGATCTATTCCAGAGTGACAAGTGTTAACGGCTCCTATTTATAAAATAGGAGATGTTTAATGTCCCTTTAGCAATCACTGGAGAATGGACAAAAAATGTCCATTCTCCACTGTAGTTGAAACAGAGCATGAAGGTCTATTTAATCTCACTCCATAATGAACAGTGTTTTCCTTTAAAATATTGCTGTATTTCAAAACATAATACTAGCAACTGAAAACCCTTTTCAAACATTAATTGCAAAAACTAAAATAACTGGGGGAAGAGAAAGAGATACTTTTATTTAGAACATCCTGGAGTTCTCCTGTAGCCTCCATCTCCACATTGATCCCATTCCTGATGCCTAGCCTTTACCTCTGTTGTGACGCCCAACCATAACCAATCCCCTTTGACAACAACCTCATTCCCCATACCTTAATCTTGACAATGATCCTTTTCTTCCCCTTCAAAGTGAAAGCACAGTAACTAATGCTTAACTTCCCCATTTGATGATAACTTCCTGAGATCTAACCTTTTTCTTCCCGTTTTAACCTCTTAACACATAAACTTAACTTTCCATTCCTAACAAAAAACCTTTCCTTACACCAAACCTCAACTTTCCCTGTTGATGATAAATTTCTTACGGATACCTAACCTTAACCAAGATAACAAAAACTGCATCCTCATACTACTTACCTTTATCCCTAAGCCTTCCTTACCAATGACTAAACCTAACCTGCCAACACTAATCGATAGGATTAATCTCTGCCTACCCTATCCACTGATCATGACTCTGCTGGTGCTGGTGTTTGTGAATGGCATTTATTAGTGTATTTGATCTTGCAGTTTGACGGTCATGTCCTACAGTGTGTTTAATGGCAAGTGGAAGTACTTCATGTGTGTCATCATGGTAGATGCATACAGCGGTTATCAAAAGTCAGAGAGAATTGCCTCCTTAAATGCACTTCCTACCATATGCTTGTGGTGTACAAATGATATGGTAAGAAATATAGCTTGG
The DNA here is from genome assembly GCF_040937935.1 of Hyperolius riggenbachi. Taxonomy (NCBI): domain Eukaryota; kingdom Metazoa; phylum Chordata; class Amphibia; order Anura; family Hyperoliidae; genus Hyperolius; species Hyperolius riggenbachi. The sequence goes on from NC_090649.1 coordinate 226,655,276, forward strand.
TGGGGCAATTTTAACAGTACTGCATCCAGTCACCATGATGACCTATACGAGTTGCTTACATTTGTCGATGAATTTCATTCAGAAACACTGCCACAGTATTCCTGTGTCATCCTCTCCTCCTAACAGATAAATAGGGATACTTTCACTTCTTTTCAATCAGTCCTCGTGAGTCAGCCCTTGTCGAAGTGTATACCTGTAATATATACCTTTTACGCTGAATTTGGGGGATTAGGTAATGGATAAGGGCCTGTGACGTTAACCTTTCATTGGTATATAATAAATACAGATCAAGAAGAAGACTTAAAACAAGACACTGGCATGCTGCAGATTTTTTCCAGAGCTCTTCTTGCCCACCAAATGGGAAAAAATAGGCATATGAAAAAAACTCTGTATTTATTCTTAAATATGTACTCGTAAATAAGAACATAATTTGTAATTTTATGTTCACCAAGATTTTTGTGCTCCTAAAAAGGTCACTAGAGCAAAGCCTCCGCTTATACTCAGGTCATAGGGCTTGATTCACAAAGCGGTGCTAACCCAGTTAGAGACTTTAGGCGTAATAACCATTGCACCACGCTGGTGAAAAGCTAGTTTAGGCGTGATAAGTTTAGGCGTGATAAGTTTAGATAAGTTTAGATCGCGTGCAAAGTCCCGCACGCAAAGCAGCGCCATTAAACTCTATGCGAAGTGCACCAGACTTTGCTAGCGCAAAACCTTTGATCAGCTGTGCCCTGCGGTGCTAACCCAGTTGGTGCTATAGTTATCACACCTAAACTTATCACACCTAAACTTATCACGCCTAAACTTATTACGCCTAAACTGAGTTTAGGAGTGATAAAGGGCTTTACACCAGCGTGCTGTTAGCACCACTTTGTGAATCAAGCCCATAGAGTATCTAGTGTCTCCCTTCCATCACCAAAGACTGATCCCTGGTGTCTAGTAGCCACCCTCCCTCCCCGTGTTGCCTAATTGCAGAGTACGTGCAGTGGAGGCAGTGGTAGAGCACCTGCTCCTAGGCCAGTTCGGACACACATGGCTCATTTAGTCTTCTTCCACAATAAACCTCTAGTGTTTGAAGTTTCAGCCCTTAAGGTGGGATTCTTGCTAACATATTCCCCCTATCTCTCTGACCCATCTGAGCTGCATGCCCACTAACTCCAGGACACTCCTAGAAGGGGTGGGATATGTGCAAAGTGAAAGAGGAAGCACAAATTATAAACACATGCTAAAAGGCTACATCTTCTACAGCATTATTTGAATTACAAATGAAAAGAACAGCACTGACCCACACATAACTGAAAGATGCTAAAATGATAGATAAAGCCTTTCATGTACAATGAATATGCAGCATTTCCCTATAATATATCAACAGAGAGCAGCGCAGTAAATTTGTAGGAGGCCTATAGAAACCTTGTTTGTCAAAAAAGTAATATCTGGGCACCCTACTCTCTTTTCGCCTCAATTCAAGTAACTGAAGTGAACAGTGATTTTTGGTTGACTGTCCCAGAAGCTTCTTGCCGCCCCCCCCCCCCCCCTTAAATGATAGTACATACCCCTCAGGCAAAATCTGTGTGCTTAAAGGGAACCTAAACAGAGTGATATGGATGTTTCCTTTTAAACAATACCAGTTGCCTGGGATCTTGCTGATCTCTCTAGCTGCAGCAGCGGCTCAATCACACACCTGAACCAAGCATGCAGCTAATCCAGTCTGACTTCAGTCAGAGCACCCGATCTGCATGCTTGTTGAGGGGCTGTGGCTAAAAGTATTAGAGACACAGGATCAGCAGGAGAGACGGGCAACTGGTATTATTTTAAAAGGAAAAATCCATATCCTTCTCAGTTTAGGTTCCCTTTAAACTGTCAGAGTGCCTTGATATTACCTTTTGACAAACAAGGTTTTGTACCTAAAAATTATGTCTTAAAAACTGGTTATCTGAAGTGGAGCTAGAGGGGTTAACAGCAAGTCCTTTGGGAGGAGCAGCAGCTCCCTGTCACAGCTTATACTGTTCAAATTGCAATGGGGAGGGCACAGAAAAGGGTTTTTGTGATGATTGCAGCCTGAACCATCGGATGTCTGGCCTACAGGAAATCACTCATAAAACATCTCCTGGCAAATGTATTTTAAAAAGTAATTTATACTCAATATAATATATGCAGCTACAATGCTAGTAAAATATTTGTGCCTACGGGTGGGCTGTAAAATTGATACCTTGAATACAGCTAAAACATTTTGATATGTATCATACAGTAAATCAACAAAAGTATAAAGGACAAGTTTAAAACAGTAAAAACTATATAGTATGCCCCCCTTCTCTCTCCATAATGCAGGAACAGGAGAAGTATACTAGATATAAGCACTGCAACAAAAATAAACACAAGGAAAACCATCATCTATAAGCAGCAAGGGCATGTAAGCCTCTATAGAAGCACTGGAGCAACTGGAAGACAAAGTTCATCCATTCAATAAAGAGAAGGCTAATTCATAACAATTTCCCATAGATGTACTTAGGTTGCAGCTGACTGCTGCACTTTATACAATGCTATCAAGTGAGCCAATTTGCCATTTGTGATCTTTTTAAGCAGCAAATATGCCCTGATAACTGCATTTCTGGATAAAGAGAGTGTGCTGTGCCACGTGAAGAGACACCTTCTGTGCCAGCTGGCAGCAATCTGTGCTTTACAATTCTGCTATTTAAACAGTGAACAACTAAACTTTTTTAAATGTATCCTGCTTAGTATTGAGCGTGTACTAGAATAGTCGCTAAGTCCTGTCCAGACATCTGTTTAGCAGAGCTAAGCTGGTATAGCAGTGGTTGAAGACTGCCATGTGGATTGTCTGACATCTCAAGACGTTACTGAAAATAACTGCTACGTGCCACACGATGGCCCTAATTACAGCTCCACTGAATTGTTTCAGACTGATATAGCAAGCTCATGCCATTACTTATCATAAGGGTTATAAGTGGTGCTGATAAAGACACTTATACTTGTTCTGCTTTATAACCAAGTGTTCTTTCATCCATAATGCACCATACATGGCTCTATCATGTTTTTACCTACCTCTGATGAATGGCTGCATAGTCTTTGTTTTCCCCTTCTGGGATCTTTGGTCCGTATTTTATTTTTATCTCTCATGGGAATAGTTTTGGGTTGCATCACTGATGCTTCACGCCTCTGAGGAGAACCCAAAACCCCACAGGACTTCGCTCGCACCATCCTGGAATGTGTGTAATCCAGCATAGGATGGACCATATCATAAGAGCTGTCATTGTACACCTGTAGACCATTTACTCTAGCTTTCCTTGACACCTGCTCTTTGGAATGATGATGATCTTCTTCCTCAAACAAGTTAAAGCTATCCTCAAGATTCACATACCCCGAAGCAGGATTAGAGCACTCACTATCCAGATCCACATCTGAGTTAAGGGCACTATGGAATTCAGAACTTTTAGAATCATTAATGCTGCATGCAATAAGGCTGAAGTCTATGTCATTCTGCACTGTGGCATATAAAAGGAAAGGAGTGTGCTGGTCACAGTTAGAGATCCCTGATAATATCTTGCCCATTGTGTCATTCTTGTCTACACAAGGTAAGGCCACTTGTTGTTCCTCTTGCTCCACCGCTGTTGCCTCTGCTTTATAATCTCCTTCAGCCTGAGGACTGCACAGACCCGAGTCATCTTCTGATGTTAGTGAATGTGTTTCTTTTTTACATGAATTGAGTGTGTCGGAGGCAGGACTTTCAGCATAAGAGCTTTCACTTCTGCTGACATAGTCTGCAAAGTTCACAGGGACAAAGATCCTCCAGGACCGCCTGTGTTCCCGCTTCTCTGTTTTCTGCCTATTTCTGGGTTGCCCTCCTGGACGGTTAATATCTCGGTTTAATTTGAGAGCATCGTAAATCATTTTTTCATCCAGTTTGAATGGCTCATTGTCCCGGTTTCTGAGTTCACTATTGCAGGCAAGGGCACCATTGCTGCACAGTGTGCTGCTGTCCAGTGTTCTATTGCTATATGGCAAAGTGCGATCAGTGAAATGTCTAGAGGAAAGACTGCCTTTACTACCAGAGTCAATCTGTTCATTCAGCCGGACCGTGTCATAAATAGACCTCTGGGGGACATAACAATCTTCAATGTTAAAATCCTCTTCCTCCGCCTTCCCAACACATGGCGGGTTCTGTCGTAAACAATCTGGCCTGCTTAGTGGCTTGCCCATATTCTATCAGTGACAGCCAGCAGCTGACACCAACCTGACTGCTATGAAACTTGGTTAAACCTAAAATTAACAGCATGTGCATTAACCATTATGGACAATGAATGAGATCTGGTGAAAACTGCAACACTTGAGTAACCATTAAAAAACTAAAAAGCGGTGATGCAAGGACATTAGCCACAATAAATGTTAACACCAAAAACGAATGACAACCTTAGGCATCTCAATTTGCAAGCTATAATCCAGGTTTGAAAAACACACATTAAAGCATCCAGATGAATAATGCAGATGGGCACAGGTTTTCCAGTCCTCTACAAGTAACTCATTAACTGTAATCCATTTAAAGAACTTGTAAAGTATAGTCCCTGCAGCTGCAACCGCTGGTACACACTCCATGACATAGGAAAACGGATAATTCACAAGTATCAAAAGCCATGGCTGCAGCACCCAGCAGAACAAATAAACCTTTTACCCCAGTCTTATGTCACGGATACCAGTATTTACTCCTCTCTGGCAGTCAGGAGATGCTCCTTATCCACAGAGCAGTTTGCTGTTCCTCACTGCACACTTCTCCCTGTCGTGATATGTACATCAAACTCCCCATAAACAGGCTTGTTGGCAGGTCAGATGGCTCTTGCATTTGTCTTAGTTGTCAAGTATACCCTGAGGTCTCCATAAACTTCTTCTAAGAGCAGTAAAATCTATCAAATATTAACATCCATCTGAAGGCACATAGCGAGATCATTCTGCTTAGGAAAAATAAAGGCAATTCACAAGTGTATCCCGTACAGTACACTAAAAAGTAGTTCGAGGAGAGAGAGAGTTTGAGAAACGCCAGGCTGCTGCTCTGTACAATCCAGTGTCTATGATAAGCTGTGCAGTTCTGCCTGGCTCCTACAGAACTGACAGACAAGCTCCTAGCAGTCAGCTTAAGAAACGCCCTCCTGATTCCTTAAGCAACATCTGCTACTATCCCATTTGTGCTCCCAGCTATTATTTCTATTGGTAGGTGACTGACCTTTCGGCACTGCCCGTATGTTTCCTGCCCCACACAACTACTGGCATTGTCTGATGGCAAGCTGACCCAGCAATTCTTTATTAACATTGATAACTGAAGTATTGTGGGGAAATGTAAAGGAAGATATTACTAATTAAACTTGTCTGAATACATCAAACTGTTACTAATAGAAATAAATGCAATTATGCTAAATGAAAAGTAATAAGCACAGCGTAATAGGAAAGTGTGTAGCAAATAATACCAAAAACAAAAAATATATACAATAGCATCGAAAGAGAATATCATTTACATTTTCAAATTACTAATACAATATCTCTACTCACTAATCAAGTATATTGTAACTATGCAACACACACTACATACAGTATAAACAAAATCTATAGTGCAGGCACGTTTTTAATATTATAAGATCATGCAGGGGGTTGTAAACAGTAGCCTGCATTCCCCTGGTAGAATGTTAATATGTCCTACATAGAGCTTGTAAACAGGGAGAAACAGGTCAGGCGGTCTGACCACTAAATCACATTCAAGGTGTCCAGTAATGGTACAATCCCATGGATGATCAGTTGTTTCAAATCAGTGTTGTAATTGATCGAAAACGATTGGTCGTGACTGTCCACTAACAGCTGAAAACCCACTAACCAATGCAATCAGTTGAATGTAATCGATTCGTTTTTCGGATCGAGCACATCAGTCTGATCTGATTGGTTACTGGGTTTTCAGCGGTTAGAGAGCACAACCGATTGTTTCCAATTGACCACAGAGCTGATAGTTAATGATCCTTTGTCTGTGGGATTGTATCGCTAATGGCCCCCTTTATACACAGTCCCCAATTGATGAGGATGTTAAGTGTCTATAGCTGAACAGCACTGATTGTAGGATGAGAGGTGTAATTGAGTTCACTTTGCACTTACCAATGACTTTCATCCAAGCACATAGCGGGGCTGATTTGCAGAAGCTGCAGTGAGCAGTGTTTTGTAGGCAAGCCAGAGTGATGCTGAAGAAAAAATTCACTGATCCTATTTATATACAGTATGTACAAAACCCATGCAAGTAGGACTAGAGACAAGCATGCACTCACAAACTATGGTCTGATATGGCCCAGCTAGAAGCTTTAGTGATTGTCAGCAAAAAGGAGGTGATGTTTTATAACTATGCATTGTGGATAGTAAGTCTTAATTTGCAAGGTACTACAGACTTTAACCACTTTGCGTCCCTGGGGTTTTCCCCCTAAAAAAACAGAACAATTTTCTACATTTCACACTCCTCCCATTTGTTTGCCAATAACTTTATCACTACTTATCATACATAAATAATCTATACCTTGTTTTTTCTGCCACCAATTAGGCTTTCTTTGGGTGGTACTTTTTGCTAAGAAATGAAAAAAGTCATTATTTCCCAGTTTTCAGCCATTATAGCTTGAAAATAAAAGTTGCTGCTGTAAGTTAAACCCACACATTTTACTTTTCCATTTGCCCTGGTTATTTTACCATTTAAATTTCAATCCTAGTACAACGTATGATGACAATAAATTATTTGGAAATAAAATGCATTTTGTCATTTTGTGTCCGACTTTTATTTAGTTATGTTTTTCCTCCAGTTAGCCAGATTTTTTCCCTCCAGTTAGCCAGATTTTTTCCCTCCAGTTAGTCAGATGTGCACCTACATATGCCTCCCTCCCCCATAGTTGGTCAGATGTGCCTCTGGATATCCCCCCCCCCAGCCAGGCCTTAGTACCCACCCCCCTCTCAGCTAGCCAGATGAAGATCTTTGGCTATTCACACCCCTCTCCCCCCAAAGCTGGCTGGATGTGTCTATTCCCTCCCCCCACCCTCCATAGCTAGGTGTGTGTGCTTCTCCCCCCCCCTTGTTAATTCAATGTGTGTTGCTCCCCTTCCCCCCCCCCCCCCCAACAGAGCAGTGGTGTCTCTTTAATGATTCCCCCCCCCCCACCTCCATGCTGCGATCGGGCAGAATGGGGAATTACAAAGAGGATCTCTCACCTAATCTTGTTCATGCGGAGGCGATCGGCTTCCCTCCATTCAGTACCGCTGACAGCCTCTATGTGCAGAGTGGATCGGGTCCCGGCTTGATGACGTCATTAAGCCGGGACCCGATCCATTCTGCACATAGAGGCTGTCCGCGGTACTGAATGGAGGGGAGCCGATCGCCGCGCAGGAAGAAGATTAGGTGGGAAATCTTCTTTGTAATTCCCCATGCTGCCCGATCGCAGCATTGAGGAGGAGGGGGGTGTCATTACAGGGGATCGGGCGTGGGGTGGGGGGATCGGACCCACGGGAAGGCATCCAGGTTTAGTGTAGTTAGAGGGAGGGGGGCTGATGAGGCCAGGTGCGTGCTAGCACGCACGCTGTGCTCATTTAAAGGGGACAACTTATATTCACGTCATGTGGCTTTCAGAAGCCACTTGCAATGACGTGAATATACTGTAGTTAGGACATGAATTGGTTAAAAACTTGACTAAAGATAAGTGAAGATTTTGAAGATGTAACTATTATATACTCTATATTATACTCCCATTGTTGAAGTTTTTTTTATCTTTTAATCTTAAATATACGTGTGATTTTGTGAAATACATGAACAGTGCATTTGTGTCAATTAGAAGCTGATTTTCTCTGCATGGCCATGCCAATGTAAAGTGGAGTCCTGCCCCACCTAGTTTTCTTTTGTTTTTAGCAGAGTGGGAGAGATTGGGAACATTTAAGATAATTCTATTTTTTTGCTGTGGATATCTCTCCTAAGATTTCACCTTCATGTTTGTGCAGGTGACAGAAAAGCTCTACTGGAAGTGAGCAGAAAGCAATGTGACATACAGTCATGGCCTAAATTGTTGGCACCCAAGACATTTTTTCCAGAAAATCTTGAGCAGGGGGACCTTGCGAGCCCTGCAGGATTTTAATCCATTGCGGTGTAATGTGTTTCCAATGGTTTTCTTGGTGACTGTGGTCCCTGCTAATTTGAGGTCATTCACTAACTCCTCCCGTGTAGTTCTAGGATGCTTTTTCACCTTTCTCAGAACCATTGACACCTCACGAGGTGAGATCTTGCATGGAGCCCCAGAGCGAGGTCGACTGATGGTCATTTTGTGCTCCTTCCATTTTCGAACAATCGCACCAACAGTTGTCACCTTCTCTCCCAGCTTCTTACTAATGGTTTTGTAGCCCATTCCAGCCTTGTGCAGGTCTACAATTTTGTCTCTGACATCCTTGGACAGCTCTTTGGTCTTTCCCATGTTGGAGAGTTTGGAGTCTGCTTGATTGATTGATTCTGTGGATAGGTGTCTTTTATACAGGTGACTAGTTAAGACAGGTGTCCTTAATGAGGGTGACTAATTGAGTAGAAGTGTCTAACCACTCTGTGGGAGCCAGAACTCTTAATGGTTGGTAGGGGTTCAAAAACTTATTTTACTCAATGAAATGCAAATCAGTTGCTATCTTTTATTTAAGGTTATTTTTTCGATTTTCCTTTTGATGTGCTATCTGCCACTGTTAAAATAAACCTACCATTGAAATTATACTGTTCTGAGACTTTTCATTTCTTTGTCATTGGACAAACTTACAAAATCAGTGAGGGGTCAAATAATTATTTCCTCCACTGTATGTATGTATATATATATATATATATATATATATATATATATATATATATATATATATATATATATATATAAATATATATATATATATATATATCACTGGGAAACAGCAAGACAGACGTTACCGGTTTGGATATTACCACAGAATGTATGAATCCATAGCTAATGCAGCATATTTATTCATGCACTGATAAAACATCCCTGATTTCTATTGACACAGCTAAACAAAGACATAACTGTAATTAGGTCATTCCCACTGTCTCATTCAAGCCTCAGACTGGACGTAATAAACCAGTTCTTCAACAAGAAGAGCAAACGTAAAAACCTTAACAGATTTGGAAGGCTCTATAAGCTACAGGAGGGATTAGTGTTTTGAAGTCTTAGTATAAAACTGTAAATACAAATAAATAGTATGATACATCTGATTCTGCGGAAACATTTGTATACTGTTTGCTGTAAATAAAGCATTTGAAATGTAACCAAAAAAAGCATATATCAGCTATTTTGCTATTAAAATAGCAACAGGATTTATTAGTAATTCAAGAAAGCAGCCTGAAGGGAAAGGAGTATGTAAGCTATCATCTGATTTCCCATTTGAAAAATGCCAGTTGCCTGGCTGTTAGGTTGATCATTTGACTATTGCACCAGCTGGAATGATGGAACACATCTATGTATTTTTTCGCTGGATCTTGAGCATAATCATCTAAACTAATCTTGAGATAAAACTTTTAAAGAACAAGCAACACCCATGCTAACCTAGAAATAAAAAACACAAATCTAAGTAGATAAATACTACTTCTACTTACATAACAGATGTATTGTGCTATCCACGTAATCATTCCTGTGAATTTTATAAAGGAAAAGCAGAAAATCCTATTCTAGGCAGTGGCCATCTTGCCAAGCTAATGCTGACATCATATCCTTCCTGACTCTTGTTTTCCCCCCTCCCTTCTCTTGCTTATTGTGTACTCATTAGCTGCACTCCTCACAGTCTTCAGAAACTCCCTGTAATTCCCTGTAAACTCCCTATGATGGCGGCTGCTGGTACGCAGGATGCCTCTGCAGCCGCCTTTGTTCTCGGGACTGAGGCCTCATCCGTTCCGCTGGCGTCTAGCACGCCAGGGACGGGACTTTCAGTTGCTCATAGGGTCGATGTCTCGCGCGGGCGGAGGACCTTTATGCTGGAAGAAGGCGCGTCAGGAGAGACTCACGGCGCCCGGATTGGCTGATTAGTAGGGGCGTGCCTGTGGGCTCTCCTCGCTGCTTCATAAGCCTTCTCCACTCACTTGCAAACTGTCTGCTGTTGCGAATACGTCAGTGTTAGCGCTCAGACCTTAGACTAGGTCCGGTGTGTTTTGATCTGGGAGGAAACCAGGGATTTCACACAAGACTAGGATTATTGCCTTATTGTATTATTGATATTCTGTGTACGACTCTAGCTTATCTCTGATTCTGCTCAACGTTTCTGTACTTCTGCCCATCTGATCTAGTTGCCGAACCTCTGCCTGAATCATTACTATTCTCTTGCCTTCTGATTTTGTACTGTACCTGCCTCTCTGTTGCTGAACCTTGCCTGTCTGACCCTTCTACTCTCCAGTGAGCCCTTATCACTGGAGAGGTGCTCTGATAGTACCCACCAGCTCCTCTGGTGAGGTCTTCGATTTAAAATAACTTTCCAGCACATTTTAACTAAAATAGTACCAAAAAGTAAGTGATATAGGACTATAAAAATAATTTTCATTATTTTCTTGCTTTTTGGTGAATTAAAAGCCATTTTATTGACAAGTTTAAAAATATCACCTAGGAGAAAACTCAGGAGAAAAAGTTAATTGCATATGGGCCCTAGAGAGAAAAGACTATGCCAGCACTGTGAGCAGTAGACCCTCGAGGATGAGGATGACTTCATGCTCCACTACCCCAAATATACTGCAACCAGGGACACCTTCTTTAAAGGAGTCATCAGGGGGATATGAGGACAATGAGTGCTACTTACCCGGGGCTTCGTCCAGCCCCTAGCTCCCAGCATGTCCCTCGCTGCAGCTCTGCGGTAAGCCATTCGCCTGTGAAGCCTCCAGGCTGACCTGTACTGTGCCTGCACAAGCGGCGCTGTCAATCACCGCCACGTGGACCGGAGCGTACAGTGCAGGTGCAGAACTATGGTCCAGCAGGTGCTCCGGTCCACGCGGCGGTGATTGACAGCGCCGCTCACACAGGCGCAGTACAGACCGACCTCCAGGTCGACCTGACGTCATCGCCGGGGACCAGGAAGCTTCACAGGCGAACGTTTCACTGCGGAGCTGCAGCGAGGGACATGCTGGGAGCTTGGGGCTAGACTGAGCCCCAGGTAAATAGCACTTATTGCCCTTACATCCCCCTGATGACTCCTTTAAAGGGACACTTAAGCCAGAAAAAAAATGAGTTTTACTCACCTGGGGCTTCTACCAGCCCCCTGCAGCAGTCCTGTGCCCTCGTAGCCACTAACTAATCCTCTGGTCCCCGCTGCCAGCAAGTCTCATTTTTGTCGACAGGCCCGGCCACGCGTAGCTGTCTCCGCATTCCCGACTGTAATTAGCGCTATTGCGGCTTGCCGCATTACCAACGCATAGATATGCGGCAACGCGTAGTTTTTTACGCGTTGCGGCCCGCAATAGCGCTAATTACAGTCGGGAATGCGGCGAAAGCTACGCGTGGCCAGTCCTGTCGGCAAAAACGAACCTAGCTGGCATTGGGGGACCAGAGGATTAGTGAGTGGCTGCGAGGGCACAGGACTGCTGCAGAGGGTGAGTAAAACTATTTTTTTCTGGCTTAAGTGTCCCTTTAAGAAATGATGGGGCCAATTCCAGACTTTCACTCATTAGAAGATGAGAGAAAACTCTCATGGGAGAAGAGAAATCCAGTGACAGTCGCTGCACCTTATGTCACAGCATGCTACAGACCGAGAGGAGCATAAATCAACTGTAAACTTAAAAAATGTCCACCAACTGCTTACCCACTGTACCTCTATCCCACCCCCAAACCCTCGGACTCACCCGCTATCATGTCCACCTTACTCTGGCAATGCCTGTATGTATCTTGGTCATTCCAATAAAGCAGCAATTTAACAAAAAAGTTTAGCGCTGCGCGGTGCACACGAAATGTCGCACCAGTGTGCGCGAAACATCACACTGTCCGTGCGCAAAATAGCCTGATAAGCGTAGTTTGCACGTGGACAGTGCGACGGTTCGCGCGCACCAAATACAGCGCGATCAGTAACAGCTTTGCCTGTGCAAACTACTTAGCACCCTAGTTTGCACATGCAAAGCTTTTAGGCAAATGAATCAAGCCCTATATGTGTACAGAAGTTTACAAAAGAAAAGAAAATATTCAAATGCATAATTCGCTTAAAGTGTACCTGAGATGACCTGATAGAAAAAAATCCATACATACCTGGGGCTTCCTCCGGCCCCATTCAGCAAGATCACTCCTTTGCCGCCGTCCTCCGCCTTCTGGATCCTCCGCTATGGTGCCAGTAACTTCAGCCAGTCGGGGCATGCACTGTGCGGCTGTACGGGCTCCCCGCAGGAGCAGAATGACCCCAGGCCACGGGAGTGCATGTGTCGCCGGGCCGCACGTACACAAAAAGCCCCAACTGGCTGAAGTTACCGGAACCGTAGCAGAGGTTTCAGAAGACGGAAGAGGGCTGTGAGGGAGCAATCAGGCTGAATGGGGCTGGAGGAAGCAGAAGTTGACTATGAATTCTTCCTTTTAAGACATCTCTGGTTCACTTCAACTACACATTAACTACACATTTTCCCTGATCCATTAACCATGATGATAAATTATGTAGAGCAATCACGTAAATAATGAAGGATTGTGAAATTCTGCTTAAAAAAAAAAAAAAAAACGAACAACCACGCACAAACAAACCACATTTTCACAGCAGTGAGATCACTGCCATATACTTCACATTATACTAGCAATTTTAAAAGTGCTAGCAATCGCTGGCAATTCACAGTAAACGTCCGTGAATCGCTAGTGTAAATGGGCCCTAAATCTTGGTTCACACCGAGCTGGATCACAAATAGCTGATTCGAAGTGGGCAGTGCAGCTTCTGATTCAATTAAGTTTTGTGGCCGGTTGGAGTCCGGAGCAGATGCATTTCCACCACAAGGATCTGTTAGACTGTACATTTTCCCAATCCGGTGTGATACAGCAAAAAGTGACCATTTACATTGCAGTGTGAACCAAGTCTTATGTTGGGAATGCACGGTTTGTTTTTAAGCCACTTAGATAGCTCGATAGATAATTTCCGACATGTCCGATTGTTTCGCTGTTCGATTCTGCATTGACCACAATGGAAAAAGACAAGAAAAACGAGCAGAAAAAAAGAGAATCACCTTCGGAATCAAGCGGGGAATCGATCGAGCGGGAGAATCAAGCGGCAAAATCGAGCCATGTATGCCCAGCATTAGGGGTGGTGCTGTATGGTTGTTTGACAATCAGATAAGTCATACTGAGATCTACTGTCACACATGGTAGCCCCTTCTCTTTTCTTTCTAGACAAGACACAGAACATTTATAACACACTTTTCTCCTAACTAGTGCAGTCACTAGGGCGTGCTCTATAGGCAGTAGCAGTGTTAGAGAGTCTTGCCCAAGGTCTTTTCACTGACTAGGTGCAGGCTTACTATACAGGAAGAGCCTGAGACAGAGCCCTTAACCAGTACACCATCCAGCCAATACTTAAATGGCAGAGAGTAAGTGAACAAGTTCTCTACACACAGACATTATTCGTTAGAAATGCCATTATAAAAAAACATTCTTTATAACTGATATCGTGCTTGTAGAAACAAACGCTTTACTCAATCATCTCAAGCAATTATGAAACCTGGCAAGAATCAAGGCATGGCCGCTAAACTGCTGTCTTCATATTTTTAAGAAAATGTTGTGGTTTGTTATTCATAACAGAATTTTAGAGTACATTTACTTTTCAGTATAATCTCTTTTAGATGATGAGGTTATTAAAATTGATGGTGAGTACAATACTTAACCATCTATTTAGACTTTTGTAAGCTGGTTGCAAGTAGGTTCAGTAACCCTATGATTACACATAATTACCAGGCCACTACCTGCTTTAATATTTGTGGGAATGGGGAGACAATGTGAATTTATGTCATTTGACTTGTGAGAACAAAATAAGCCAATAAAGACAATTTTCATCCAGGATTCAATTGCTGAGATAATAGTTATGCCTGACGGAAAGGCAAACAACTGTACAACACCCACAAATAAACTTAGTTCATTGTATAAATAGGATAACATTAAGGTTTAAAGCTGCTATTTTTGTCTTACTTATATAGTACATTAAAAAGCACAACATATAACCATAATTATATTAGAAAACATGAAAGAAGGGCATTTGTCCAATCCCAGTAAACAAACTCCTTATACTATGCTTCAGCACATTGCAGCCTTGGTTCATAAACAGGGACCAATATAGAGGCAACACCTTGGGCGCCCATGACCGCCTGGACATTTGGGCCCCGCCATTGTTTACAATGGTAATTGCGGCTATAGCGGCACCCAGTGGACAATTTGGGCACCACATATACCGAACAGTTGGAAGTGAGAACAAAAAACACAGCAGATAGCTGTGGGAGGAAAGATAGCAGTGGAAAGAGCAGAGACTAATGTATTTTAAGACCCTGCACATTCTGGCAACCGGATGCACTATGCATTTGCTGTGCCCCTTTAAATTGTTAATAGACATCTTGGCAGCCAGTATATAAGTCAGGTGATTCCTGATATGAGCACACACCGCATTTTCTTTTGAATGCATTTCTTCCTCCTTGTTGTGGTGGTATCTGAGGGGATGTGGGGGGTTTGTAGGTGGCTCCCCCTTGTGGTGGCAGGACATGGGGGGCTGCCCGAACACCCCAAATCATTTGGTGATGTGGCTCCCAGGTCATGCATCTTGCATACTCTTGCAGCTGGTTGCAATTTGCATTGGCTGGTCTTCCACTTCAATGTGATACATTGACTTACATTTTCATATTCTTTCTACCTTTAGAAATGAACAAGTCATGTCATGCAGAATGTTCTGAGCTACAGACTGTGGGATAGATAGCTATTAATAATGGGTAGCTTCTCTTCCAATTTGCTGCCCTATAGCTGAAGTTCTCTGTGAGAGTGAAATTACATTTGAAGCCATGCTGTTATGTGGAAGGAAACTATCAGGGCCAAATGGTATGCTAATGGAATGGTCCAGTAGTGGCTGCGGTAAATAGCTTCTGGGCTGGAGGAAACTTTCCACATGGCTGAAGTTGAATCATTTTATTCTTTAGTAAACATCTATATTCTAAAAAAATATATACATTCTGCAGCTATTGTAAATTACAATTACCTATCAGTTCTAGACTAGCAGGTAACTCCTGAGTTCTTACTTGGACACATGCAGCACAAGGCAAGAGTGACGCACAATGATTAAAAAGTGGTGATTTCACTTACAAAACCCGGGGATGTCATTCAAAATTCTCCATACACCATTTTGTCCTTGTTCATGTTTCTCTACTGTCCTTATTTAAACTTACAGTGCTTAGATTCACTATTTGAACATTTCCAACTTAATACAAACAAACCAAGATTAATGTGCTGTGGTCACATCAGAAACACTTGTATAAGGAAATGAGAGCAATGGTCAGACTACATAGAAAAGTGACTCAGACACTGGAAACGTTAGATCAAGTCAAGGTATATAAAAGTATCATGTACTGTATGTTGTGAAAGTGAAAAACTTAAACACAATAATCTGCTGAATTTAATATAAACATTACACTACAGGCGACACAGAACAGGATGACACAGAACTTCAGGAGATAAATCTTTTATAGAATATTCAGAAAATGTAGGCTGGTTTTTGACATTACAGTTTCAGCACCTATTTAAAGGGAATGTGAAGTTATGATATAATGAATTGTATGTGTAGTACAGCCAAAAAATAGAACATTAGTAGCACTAGCAAATACTGGATTCTCATATTGTTTCCAGTACAGGAACAGTTAAATTGCAGTTATCGATGAAAAAGAGCTGCTCCGATCTCTCCGACTGTCCGAGACCGTCCTATTTTCTGAAGCACTTATACATCAAAGAGACAGTGAGACACAGTGTCAGATAAGGTTTCTCCTGCAGGGGAGTTCAAAGGGTCATTAGCACTGCTCTATTTCATAGTTTAAAATACAGTGTGTGGTTTGTAAATGCAAATATGACAGAATGATGCAAGGTTATAGAAAAAAAAGCAATATAATCTGAAAATAAAAATATGAGAAATGACGCAAGGTTATAGAAAAAAAAGCAATATCATCTGAAAATAAAAATATGAGACTTCTTTGCTACTAATGTTCTATGAATTATCTGTACTACACATACAATTCATTATATCATTATTATTTTTTTCCGTTTCACTTTAAGTCCAAATTTTTGGCATTGCATGATCCCTTTGCTTTTACAAAGTATGAATCACTCTTACCTTCGCTTGGACATACTTCCTTTTAACTGATACATTACGTGCTTAAACCTAGCTTTCATTGACCTCGCTAATAACTATATCCACCACTAACAATAACCTGAGCCAAGAATCCTAGTTTTGCACTAATATTTTGAGTTAAAAGTCTCTTACAAAAAGAGAAATGATCATTGTCAAAGTACCCCCAAAATCACTTTAAAAAGTATTGCTCTGCAGATCATGGAATCATACTAGAATTCATGCAGATTTCTTTCCTGCTTATGATTGTCTGTGCCGCACAGAAATGACTAAATAACACTGTATGACAAAATGGTGTATTTACATTTGATCATTTGGGTTAAGGAGTCGGGTCTGTGCAAAATCTTATTTCTGTGCCCTGCCCTTGGTGCAGTACATATTTTGATTAAGTGTGATATATATGTATTTAGATAAAAAAGGGATTGTTTACACTAAAAGATAACCCACACTGTAAGGAGACCTCAAGTGAAACTGTACATATATTAAGTTCAAGAAGTATATTTTCCTTGACAGTGAATAACCTTTACATAGTGGATCTCAGCTCTGTGCAAATAGCACAGACTATCATATCTTGCTGTGAAACGCTGCTATAAATACTCGCAATCCCTTAGCTTTGAAATTAATCCAGGAGTCATGCTGATTCATCACTAAAATACCAGAAGCCTTATTTTTACTACACTTCTCCTGGTAAGGCTGAACCGCAAATGCACTGTGATCTCATCCCATCCATGGACTTTGGATCCAATGCCTCATTTTGAGAAACTGAAGTTAAATTCACTAAAAGGAACATTAAATACTGCTCTTCTGGGAAACGGACATAACAGTGTAATTATTGAAGGCAGATTTCAGGAATTAAAGGCAGAATCCTTTTATTATGCTCTTATCCTTAGAAATGTACTCAAAGCATGCAATTGCAGAAAAGTATGTTATGTTAAAGGAAAATCTTCAAAAACAATACTTTTAAGTATATATAAGGGCAAGTATAACAAGAAACACAAAGGCTACATAAGATTATCTTACTGCATAGCTAATAGATGAAGTAAAAGATTACCAGGAGGGCAGGTGTATCAAGTGCTTATTAAATAAGTATTTCCTTAAATATCACAGCTATCCAGTTTTATGACCTCACTAGCACATTAAAAGAAAGTTTCTTGTATTACAATTTGTGTCAAAAAAGAGCATTTACTGAGGGGAACAAGTTGTTAATAATTACCAATATTCAAAACATCTATAGACGTAATTGTCACCAGAAACAGCACCAATTAAGAGATAATACAGCAGTTGAATAAGGACCCCTGATGGGCCCCTCTGGTCCAAGAGCCTCATGCAGTTGCAACCTCTGCATCCCCTATCGCTACACCACTGCAAAGCAAGCTTTCTAATTCATATTTCTTTATCCAACTTGCTACCCCCACAAAGCTATTCTATATAATCAAATACTGTATATTTACCTGGGCTCATAACCTACTTCAGTCTTTCTGCATTGCATTTAAAAGAGGAGTCCAGAGTGTGCTTAATAAAAATATCTCCTTAGTCATTTAGCGCCACAGGAGTTGTTGGCGCTATATACGGAAAATCAATAATAATAGTTATATCAGTTATTGTAATTAATCTTTGAATAGTGCTTTGAAAAATTGCTGTATGCCGCAATCCTGGAGTGAGATACATTGATTTTTTTACACCTAGTGTTAAGAATGATAAACTATTATTATCTTAGGCTTCATTTTGTAAATATGACAACTCTATTCTCTCTGCAGCTATAATAATAAAAAGTATGCTTCTCCTACTACCTCTTCTGAACTTAGAATAGGTGAATCCGTCAGTTGGTAACAGTGAGTGTTAAGGGTTATTTCACGCTGAAAATCACAGTCTCAATTTTTTTCTGTAATTCTGCCACAATTTTTCACTATCTCTCCCAAAGCGATGCATGCAGCACTATTGTGATCACTATGAGTGCAAATTGTGCTGTGTGAATGCTCCCATAGGGAGACACTATACTAGTGATTTGCCAATACCCGGTGATCGGCAATCACAGCACAATTTCCATGGAAATCACCAACGGTGTAAAACGGCCTTTAAAGAGAAACTCCAACCAAGAATTGAACTTTTTCCCAATCAGTAGCTGATACCCCATTTTACATGAGAAAGACAATGATTTTCACAAACAGACCATCAGGGGGCGCTGTGTGACTGATTTTGTGCTGAAACCCCTCCCACAAGAGGCTCTGAAGACCGCGGTACTGCTGGCAAACTGCTACAATGTAACAATGTTCAGAGACAGGAAATAGCTGTTATTAGCTGTCTAACAGACAGAGCAGCTAGAAACAGCTAAATAACCTGCCCACAGTAACAATGTCACCATGTAATAAATGTCAGAATGTTAATCTGGAAGAGGAAAGATTTTACAATGAGCAAACACTGACTAAATCATTTATACATAATTATGGTAAAAAATGAAGCACTTTTTTACTACATTATTTTCACTGGAGTTCCTCTTTAAAAGTTTTGCAGCTTGTATGTTTTGAAGACTAAATTATTTTTTAAAATTATACAATATTACTTCTTATTCCTATTCGGCCTCTAATCCAATGACATTCAGTGTCTAATCCAATAGGTGTTCCTATTCAGTGTCTAATCCAATAGTTGTTCCTATTCAGTGTCTAATCCAATAGGTGTTCTCCTTTAACCGCTTGAGGACCACAGGCTTACACCCCCTAGCGGCCAGGCCATTTTTTACAATTCAGCCCACTGCAGCTTTAACAGTGTGCTGCTTGGTCATACAACTTAGCAAACAAATTAATCTTGCCTCCTTTTCTTGCCACCAACAGAGCTTTCTGTTGGTGGCATCGGATTTCTGCTGCAACTTTTTTTAAATTATTATTCATGTAATTGTCTTTTTTTAAAATGATTATGTCCATTTTATTTTTTATTTATTCCGCCTATGAGAGGGATCGCTGTTTGAGCCTCTCCTGGGGACAACTCAGTGACAGAGCTGTCCCCCATACAGCTCTGCACTAGATTGCAGCGCTGTACAAGCACGTCTGGCATTTTGGCTTTCTTTTTCAGCCCGTCAGCCACGGCTGGCAGGTTGTTTCCGGAGCGGAGCTCCGTAACTCAGTGGGGATGCACGATCCCCGCTAATCTACGCCCCCAGGACGTGATTCCGATCAGAGGTCCTAGGGAAGCCACTTTCCTGATGCCTATCAGCGTTAGGCTGTCGTGAAGGGGTTAAACAATATTACACCAATTGCTTTCATTGCAATATATGACCTTTTCAAATTTCGTCTTCAAAAAAAAAAATATGATCTAAGAAGTATGTATAGTGTAGTTAAAGGAAACCTGTCAATGCCTTGTTTAACACTACTGCTTAAGGAGCAGTACACATATTGCAATGCCTCATGTACATGGATTTTTCATGAATGAAGCTTGGGCAGATTTGGAAAAACAATTGTATCTACATCACTTTGCAGAACATGTGTTTACCTAGCAGTGTCAATTTACAGATGTTGTAAACTTATGCATACTGACAGCTACCACTGTAGACTTTGGTTAGGAACTACTATTTTCAGGCCTGCGTATATCAGAAATGCAGATGCTGTGAATATTGAATTCTGTTGTAAAGTCAAGAGTTCCCGGTCACCACCAGACTCTGACTTTACACGTGACTTCATCGCAGACCTAGAATATTTTAAAACAAGTCTTCCAGTACATTTACTAAATGGGTACGATCTCTCCATTCAATAAAACAATCAAACAGGACCATGGCTGTGAAGTGCGCCTTTAAGTGCTACACAACACAAGATCCCTGGATGGTAAAATATAAAAGTGTATGACCAAATATGCTATTCTGTTCTGTCACAAATTAACATTTTTCATTACTGTACTGCACACTTATACCTGCAAAATACAAAATGTTTTTTGATTGTCTTACCGTAAAAATATTTAGCTGGTGATTAATAATCTCAGTTTCCATTCCAACGGGACCTTGTGATTCTTCATGGTCTTCTGCCTTGCCAACTTCCTCAGCAAACTGTTTTAATGTGTTGTAAAAGTCTTTCATTCTAGTGACGGTTCCATCAATGTTTTCCTCTCTGAATTTAGCACGGTCTAATAATTTGTTGCATTGTTTACTCAAGGCTTCCAGGTCTCGTTTAATACCAACAAGATCTGGAGATGTTTCTGTGGCCAACATCATCTTGCAATTTTTATTAGCATTGTCATTGGTTATAATAAGATTTCCCAACTTTTGCAAAAAGCTGCTAATGTCCTGTTTCTGAGTTTGTAGCAAACCCATATCCCTCGCAACTGGAGACATACTGTCAAGTTCATCATCCAACTCTGCAAATTGAGAAAACATCTCACGAATACTATTTTGGAAATGTCCAATTCCTTGTAACTTGGCTTCTAAGAATGAACATTTTTCTTCTACCTGTTGACTGATGTCACTGTGTTTTTGCTGAAGCGATTCTGCTTGAAGAAGAAGATCAGACGCACCTTGCCCATCTGAAGCATCAACTACAAGCTGTTTTGCCAATTGTACAGACTCTTCTATTTGAGGCTGTAGACTCTGAAGGGCTTTTTGCTGGGTTTGCATTATTGTTAGATGCTTGTTAGTACATGCTTGTGTGCCAAGAGAGTCATGAACTTCCAAATGCTCCTGAGCTACAGCCAGTTGCTTTTCAGCATCTTTAACTGATTCTTGGAAATCCTTAAGCCGCGTGGCTATATTGTCCAGTGAGTCTCTCTTATTATGTATACTATCAAGAAGTAATTCCATTTTGTTATTTAACATTGACGTTTCATCCTTGATCAACTCTTTATCTGTCTCACAGGAGTTCAATAAATTATCTGCTGCACTATTAACCATCTCCACCATTCCCCGTTGCTTGTCAACACTCTTTTGTAGGGCTTTTACTTCTCCTATTGAACTCTCTATTGCTACTGGATCTGTGCACAGTTTCACCGCATACACTTTACTTTGATATTCCTCAACCCATGGTTGTAGGCTTTCCATAATATCTCTGTATTTCATGGCCTTCTGATGGCAGTCTACTAAACTGTTCTGTCTTTCTGATATCTTCTTATTTATTTCTTCCCAGCTTGACTTGAGCATGGAAAGCTGAGACTGAAGTTTTGCCTTTTCCTCCCCTTCTGTTTTTTGTAGTAGGTTTTCACCCTCAGTTAAAATATTTTCATAGGCACCATGTTGGGTATTCAACACAGTCTGTGCTTGCCTTGTATCTGTGATTAATGATTCCAAAACCTCAAGTCTGGCTGAAATAGGTGCTGCCTTATTTAGTTCACTTTTCTTATCTTCCATCCATGCCTGGAAATTTTCAGACATCTGAGAAAATTTTCGAGAACTTGCAAATGCAGATTGCAGATGTTCAACTTGAAAACCTAAAGTTGTACATACACAATGCAGTTAGTGATATAAATAGTAGTTGATACACATAAATAAGCTGGGCAATCTAATCTGACCCTTACAGATATTAAACACAATATTTCTTGATATATTCATTTCCTTGGTGGTCATGTATGCTAGATACAATTAATAAGGTAGGCATGGAATGAAGAATTATTAATGCAAAAGATCTTCAATGGGCAACACTAGCTCTAAACACAACAATGCCTATGCATTGCTTTGAATAGATTGTGTTTATTAAAGCGTGAAATGGAATATAGTCTTAGCAAAAGGCATGACAATAGCTTAATCAATACATGCAGCTGCTACAGGGTCTATGGGACAGATGGACCCAGCTGAATAAAGACAGGGAACTGGCTTTTCTACTTTTTGGGGCATGTAGCTGTCCTAAACTCATATATGAATAGTTTAATAGTCACCTACATACACCAGCTACAGCTAAAAATACAAAATGAGTATACTCCTTCTCCGCTAAACTGATGCATTTGGGCATCTAGAGAATGGCCATGTTTCATCATGCGTATTAACATCAATGTTTAATTTATCATTCCACTGCAGTAAGCACAAAGGCAATAAGATGCAGGTAAATAGCTGCTGAACCATTTGCAAAGATGTAATAAAAATATATCAAGACCATACTAACCAGTGTCTACCTAAATTAAAGGTTACGTCTCAAACATGTTCAATAAAAAAAAAACAGTTAATCTAATAGACTAATCTTTATTAATGTATTAGCAGAACATGAAAATTGAATGGGTTTATTTATATACTTAAATCATAATGGTACTTCTTATACAAATTATGAATGTTTAGGTCACATGCAGCAAAACTAAAATAAAGTTTCACTTTTATATTTAAAAAAACTATGTAAAATAATATTGCTAGACAAATATTTCTGCAACGTAAAACAATACATTTTCAGTCTGTAACCAGCCACGGTTTATTAAAACTGCAAAAAACATCACAATACTCTTCCTCAATCAGATCAGCTATACTTGGCATGTGGACAGGATTCCCTGGTTTTACTACTCATCTCTATATCTGACCCCCTGCTTTTTCCACAAGTCTGCCTGAGCTTGAGGTTAAATATAGTGGAAAACAGTGCTGCACATTCGAAGCAGATTTACTAGAAAATGAACCCTTTCCTACTAAGGGAAGCATACTGCTTTAAAGTGGATCCGAGGTGAACTTTTACTCATTGCATAATTGTGTTCCTTTCCTATTGTATATAGGGCATTCCTTAAGCCAAATACTTTTTTGTTTTTGTTTTAATGTTCCTGTCACAGGAGCCCTCGTGGCTGACCGCAATTGGCCTTCTAGACGGTGCCAGCGCACAAATCGTGCGAACTCTGGTCGCAGTCAATGCGCAGGAACCGTTAAGAATTAGCCGCAGACAAACCAGAAGGTAGCCTGTGAGATATGGGTGATTACAACTCACACACGATTCAGGGTATACTGCCACCACGGGTAGGGGCCCGTGGACCCGACTGTCTGACTGATCCTGCGAATAAAAACAGTTAAAACACGCTGTATTCTGTCTAGCCAAAAACAACTAATAGTAACGTCTCTCCAGAGACTTGGGATCAGTTCCTGTGTATGGCTGAAAAGCAGGGTAGCGGAACAGTGAATGACTTGGAGGAAGTCGTTTATTCACGGCAATATAAATAATTAATATATACAGACAATTATTAAAATCAACAATTATTAAAACAGTAATAGCCAGTATAAAAAATAAAAGAAGGGAGAAAAAATACTTAGTTCCTGGTAAGGTGTCCTTTTTGTGGGAAGAATCATAAAGTTCTTGGTTTCAATCAAAGTTCAGACCAGGTGGATGCCAGCATATCCTCAAGCTGGCACAGATGAGTTCAAGATGTTTCAGGGTGGAGGACACTGAGTTTGGGTCCTCTGCCATTCTTATGCCCCTGATTCAGTAGGAGGGAGTGAGGGCGGGGCCACACACCCCCTTAGAACATGAGATGAGTCCTCCCCTTGTCCTGGGGACCAGAAATCATACCTTAACCATATATGGGCTCTATCTCA